>NC_135783.1:54221446-54902446 GCF_051106095.1 Pogona vitticeps
GGATGAAGCTTATAAAACACAAAATGAGGTCAATGGATCTTAAACATCATAGAGGTGTGTCTTAAATCTAAAGTTCACCCAGATTCCACTCTGCAAACTTTAACAAAGTACCAAGTTATAAAATATGTAAAAAAATTAGAGTATTTGAGGTATAGGGTCACTCTGAAACATATTTCAGCACCTGAGAGCTGCATCCTGCCACTCCTGCTGTAGATGATTGTAACATTCAACCCTGCTCTCACCTGTCCGTCACAGCTGGGCAGTGGAACATCAACCAATGAGGGGACGGAGGGTGGTACAGAAGGGGGAGGAGCTGGAATATATATAGGGGTGTGTGATGTGTGAGATTGGAGAGATTGAGAGTTAGTGATTAGCATGTATGTAGGCCTGTGAGCCAAAGAGTCAGTGAGGGAAAAGTCTGTATGATTTAGTGTATGAGAAACCGTGATTTACAACGTGATTAGCTAGCTACCTGTGATTTACTTATTTTATTTTGTGAAATCAATAAACACCATTTTGTTTGGGAAGAAACCCTGGTCCTTTTTACATATTAAATATAATTGGTGGCAGCAGTAGAAGAGGAAGAGTAGTGAGCACTCCTGGAGGCCTGAGTTGGAAGAGGAAAAATCTAAAGTTCACCCAGATTCCACTCTGCAAACTTTAACAAAGTACCAAGTTATAAAATATGTAAAAAATTTAGAGTATTTGAGGTATAGGGTCACTCTGAAACATATTTCAGCACCTGAGAGCTGCATCCTGCCACTCCTGCTGCAGATGATCATTAGACCTAATCATATCTGCTTCATTCAGTCACCCCAGATTAGAATTTTTGCAGGGATTTGTAAATGGGCAGGACTTGTCATTTACATTTCTACTATAAACTCAGGGGTGATGACAGTTTGCATCCCACGACATTCTCACCACATTCATCAATGACTTATTCGATTCTTTGATTGGAACTTTAAGAGCCACTTTCCCACAAAGCAGTGGGATTAAAATAATATATCATTCTTGTTATTGTTATTTAGTTGTTTAGTCATGTCTGACTCTTCGTGACCCCATGGACCAGAGCATGCCAGGCCCTCCTGTCTTCCACTGCCTCCCAGAGTTGGGTCAAATTCATGTTGGTAGTTTCGGTGACACCGTCCAGCCATCTCATCCTCTGTCGTCCCATTCTCCTACTGCCTTCCCACTTTCCCAACATCAGAGTCTTTTCCGAGGAGCCTTCTCTTCTCATGAGACGGTCAAAGTATTGGAGCCTCAGCTTCAGGATCTGACCTTGAGCACTCAGGCTTGATTTCCTTCAGAAGTGATAGATTTGTTCTCCTTGCAGTCCAGGGGACTCTCAAGAGCCTCCTCCAGCACCAGAATTCAAAAGCATCAACTCTTTGGTGGTCAGCTTTCTTTATGATCCAGCTCTCGATTCCATACATCACTGCAGGAAAAACCATAGCTTTTACAGGCCCATTGCCAATGTTTCTTTCATGAGCAAAGTGGTCGAGAGGGTAGTGGTCGATCAGCTTCAGGCCCACTTGGATGAAACAGATGCCCTGGATCTATTCCAGTCGGCCTTCAGGCCGCGCCACGGTACAGAGACCTATTGATGACCTATTGAGGGAGGCTGACAGGGGCAAAATGTCTCTGCTGGTCCTCCTCGACATCTTTGATACCGTCGACCACGGTATCCTCCTGGGGAGGCTCTCCGAGTTGGAAATCGGTGGCTTAGCGCTAGCCTGGCTCCACTCCTTCTTGGAGGACTGCCCCCAGAGAGTTCAGCTTGGGGAAAGTGTTTCGGCCCCGTGGAACCTCACTTGTAGGGTCCCACAGAGGTCGATTATCTCCCCAATGCTGTTTAATATCTATATGAGGCCGCTGGGAGGGGCCATCAGGGGATGTGGGGCATTGTGTCATCAATATGCTGATGACACCCAGCTCTACATTTCCTTTTCACCAACTGCAGGTGATGCCATCCTGTCCCTTCAGCGCTGCCTGGAGAATGTACTGCAATGGATGCAGGAGAATGGGCTGAGGCTGAATCCGGACAAGACGGAAGTTCTGAGGGTTGGTGGCCCTGTGGCTGGCGGCTTGGGTGACTCTCTCACGTTTGGGGGTGTGTGACCTTGGCCGCGAAGAGTGGGGTCCGCAGCTTGGGCATATACTTGGACCCTATGCTCACCATGGAAATGCAGGTGGCGTCGGTTGTCCGTACTGCCTTTTTCCACCTTTGGCGGATTGCCCGGCTGCGGCCCTATCTCGACACGGGGGCACTCACTACCTTGGTGCATGCGCTTGTAATCTCAAGATTAGACCACTGTAACACGCTCTACGTGGTGCTGCCTTTGAAGCTGACGTGGAAACTTCACATGGTGCAGAATGCAATGGCCAGACTCCTTACCGGAGTGAGAAAATACAAACACATTTCTCCAACTCTGGCTGCCCTGCATTGGCGGCCCATTTGTTTCCGCGCCGACTTCAAAGTTTTAATGCTTACTTATAAGGCCCTAAATGGTTTAGGACCTCGATATTTGGCGGAACGCCTGCTCCCACCAAGGTCTACACCGGATCCCCCATGCGAGTCAGAAAGTGAGGCTGAGGAGTCTCACACCAAGAGAGGCCCGGAAGGAGAAAACACGAAACCGGGCCTTCTCGGCGGTGGCTCCTCACCTGTGGAATAACCTCCCTCCGGAGATTCGTGCGGCCCCTACGCTGGGAATCTTTAAAACCCAATTTAAAAAATGGTTATATATCCAGGCCTTCCCTCCAGTCAATACCTGATCTCTTTTCTTATTTTCCCTTATTTTATTATCCCTATATTTTATTATAATTGAACAGTTATGTACTTTTCTGTATTTTATTGTTTTATCCTATATTGTAAGCCGCCTAGAGTGGATGAGTTGCCCAGATAGGCGGGGTATAAATAAATAAATAAATAAATAAATAAATAAATAAATAGATGATGATGATGATGATGATGATGATGATGATGATGATGATGATGATGATGATGATGATAATAATAATAATAATAATAATAATAATAATAATAATAATAATAATAATAATAATAATAATAATAATAATAATAATAATAATAATAATAATAATAATAATAATAATTTTGTTGTTTATTTGTTTAGTCGTGTCCAACTCTTCGTGACCCCATGGACCAGAGCACGCCAGGCCCTCCTATCTTCCACTGCCGCCCGGAGGTCTGTCAATTTCATGTTGGTTGCTTCGCAGACACTGTCTAGCCATCTCATCCTCGGTCGTCCCCTTCTCCTCTTGCCATCACACTTTCCTAACATCAGGGTCTTTTCCAAGGAGTCTTCTCTTCTCATGAGATGGCCAAAGTACTGGAGCCTCAGTTTCAGGATCTGTCCTTCCAGTGAGCACTCAGGGTTGATTACCTTTAGAATTGATAGGTTTGTTCTCCTTGCAGTCCAGGGGACTCTCAAGAGCCTCCTCCAGCACCACAATTCAAAGGCATCAATTCTTCGGCGGTCAGCTTTCTTTATGGTCCAGCTCTCACATCCATACATCACAACAGGAAAAACCATAGCTTTGACTGTTCAGACTTTTGTTGGCAAGGTGATGTCTCTACTTTTTAAGATGCTGTCGAGGTTTGTTATCGCTTTCCTCCCAAGAAGCAAGTGTCTTTTAATTTTGTGGCTGCTGTCACCATCTGCAGTGATCAGGGAGACCAAGAAAGAAAAACTGCCACTGCCTTCATATTTTCCCCTTCGATTTGCCAGGAGGTGATGGGACCAGTGGCCATGATATTAGGGTTTTTTTGATGTTGAGCTTCAGACCATTTTTTGCGCTCTCCTCTTTCACCCTCATTAAGAGGTTCTTTAATTCCTCCTCACTTTCTGCCATCAGAGTGGTATCATCTGCATATCTGAGGTTGTTGATATTTCTTCCGGCAATCTTAATTCCGGCTTGTATTCCTCCTGTCCAGCCTTTCGCATGATGTATTCTGCGTATAAGTTAAATAAGCAGGGAGACAATATACTGTACAGCCTTGTCGTACTCCTTTCCCAAATTTGACCGAATCAGTTGTTCCATATCCACTTCTAACTGTTTGTTCTTGTTCCACATATAGATTTCTCAGGAGATAGATAAGGTAGTCAGGCACTCCCATTTCTTTAAGGACTTGCCATAGTTTGCTGTGATCGACACAATCAAAGGCATTTGCATAGTTAATGAAGCAGAAGTAGATGTTCTTCTGGAACTTTCTGGCTTTCTCCATAATCCAATGCATGTTAGTAATTTGGTCTTTAGTTCGTCTGCCCCTTTGAAATCCATCTTGTACTTGTGGGAGTTCTCGGTCAACATACTGCTGAAGCCTGCCTTGGAGGATTTTGAGCATAACCTTGCTAGCGTGTGAAATGAGTGCAATTGTACGGTAGTTGGAGCATTCTTTGGAACTGCCCTTCTTTGGGATTGGGATGTAGACTGATCTTCTCCAATCCTCTGGCCACTGTTGAGTTTTCCAAACTTGCTGACATATTAAGTGTAGCACCTTAACAGCGTCATCTTTTAAGATTTTAAGTACAGTAGTATAACTGGAATGCCATCACCTCCACTGACCTTGCTGTTAGCCATGCTAAGGCCCACTTGACTTCTCTCTCCAGGATGTCTGTCTCAAGGTCAGCAACCACACTATCTGGGTTGTCCACGATGTCCAGATCTTTCTGGTATAATTCCTCTGTGCATTCTTGTCACATCTTCTTGATGTCTTCTGCTTCTGTTAGGTCCCTCCCTTTTTTTGTCCTTTATCATGTCCATCCTTGCACAAAATGTTCCTCTAATATCTCCAATTTTCCTGAACAGAGCTCTGGTTTTTCCTTTTCTATTATTTTCCTGTATTTCTTTGAACTGTTCGTTTAAGAAGGCCCTCTTGTCTCTCCTTGCTATTCTTTGGAAGTCTACGTTCAATTTTCTGTAACTGTCCCTATCTCCCTTGCATTTTGTTTCCCTTCTCTTCTCTATTTGTAAGGATCGTTGGACAGCCACTTTGCTTTCTTGCATTTCCTTTTCTTTGGGATGGTTTTTGTTGCTGTCTCCTGTACAATGTTACGAGCCTCTGTCCATAGTTCTTCAGGCACTCTGTCCATCAAATCGGGTTCCTTAAATCTGTTCTTCACTTCTCCTCTGTATTCAGAAGGGATTTGGTTTAGATTACACCTGACTAGCCCAGTAGTTTTTCCTACTTTCTTCAGCTTAAGCTTGAATTTTGCTATAAGAAGCTGATGATCAGAGCCACAGTCAGCTCCAGGTCTTGTTTTTGTTGACTGTATTGAACTTCTCCATCTTTGGCTGCAGAGAATATAATCAATCTGATTTTGGTATTGCCCATCTGGTGATGTCCATATGTAGAGTCGCCTCTTGTGTTGTTGGAAAAGAGTGTTTGTGATGACCAGCTTGTTCTCTTGACAAAACTCTATTAGCCTTTGCCCTGCTTCATTTTGAACTCCAAGGCCCAACTTACCTGTTGTTCCTTTTATCGCTTGACTCCCTGCTTTAGCATTCCAGTCCCCTATAATGACAAGAACATCTTTCTTTGGTGTCAGTTCTAGAAGGTGTTGTAAGTCTTCATAGAGTTGGTCAATTTCAGCCTCTTCAGCATTGGTGGTTGGTGCATAAACTTGGATTACTGTGATGTTGAAAGGTCTGCCTTGGATTCGTATTGAAATCATTCTATCATTTTTGAGACTGTATCCCAATACAGCTTTTCCCACTCTTTTGTTGACTATAAGGGCTACTCCATTTCTTCTATGGGATTCGTGCCCACAACAGTAGATATGATAATCATCTGAATTGAATTTGCCCATTCCCATCCATTTTAGTTCACTGACACCCAGGATGTCAATTCTTGCCATCTCCTGTTTGACCACATTCAGCTTACCAAGGTTCATAGATCTTACATTCCAGGTTCCTATGCAGTATTTTTCCGTGCAGCATCGGACTTTCCTTTCACTTCCAGGCGCGTCTGCAGCTGAGCGTCCTTTTGGCTTTGGCCCAATCACTTCATTAGCTCTGGAGCTACTTGTCCTTGTCCTCTGTTCTTCCTCAGTAGCATGTTGGATGCCTTCGAACCTGAGGGGCCTATCTTCCAGCGTCATATATTTTAGCCTTTTGTTTCTGTTCATGGGGTTTTCTTGGCAAAGATACTGGAGTGGCTTGCCAATTCGTGCTCCAGGCGGATTGCGTTTAGTCAGAACTCTCCACTATGACCTCTCTATCTTGGGTGTAACCTGTACAGCATAGCCCATAGCTTCTGTGAATTACTCAAGCCCCTTTGTCACGACAAGGCAGTAATCTGTGAAGGGGAATATAGCACTTTACTGTCCACCAAATCCCTACCCCATCATCAGTATTCTTCTGCAAATTTACTTACAATAGGTACTGGTTTCCTTTTTAAAACATGTCATTATGAAATAGAAATACTCCATTTAAAAAGTAAGTGCGGGTAACAATGAAAGAAACTCAAAAGTTTATCTGCAGCAGAGAATAAGTGCTCTAAAGAGTAAGCAATAAAATGACTTTATTTGTCTACAATTGAACATAATTATTTAGAAACAGTGTTCCTCAAAATAAATAAAAGGTAAATAAAGATTTCTGGAACAAGGGGCTGAAAGCAAGAAAGATGAGCTTAATAAATACTAGTAGGAGTCATCATAGTTGCAGTATGCCAACAAGATACACTACAGTGGCGCCTCACTTAGCGATGTTAATCCGTGCAGAAAAAATCGCTGCTAAGTGATAACATCGATAAGCAAAAAGAAAAAGCCCATAGAAATGCATTAAAATGCAATTAATGCGTTCCTATGGGCTAAAAACTGTCTTTTAAGCGAAGATCCTCCATAGGGGCGGCCATTTTTGGTGCCTCTGAAGCGAGGAAACATAGCGGGCAGCCATTTTGTTTACCCGGCGGCCATTTTGAAACCGCCGATCAGCTGTGAGTAAATGGGGGCTTTGCGAGGATCGCTTCCCTGCGATCATCGCAAAGCGAAATTTCCCCATAGGAACCATTGCAAAGCGATCGCTTTTGCGATGGCAAAAAGTCCATCGCAAAGCGATTTCATCGCTATACGGAGCAATCGCTATGTGAGGCACCACTGTATATGATTTTGATTCTTTCCTAAGTGTATCTTCTAGCAATTCCAAAGACAGGAGCTTATGTTGAAGTAATTATATTGGGAGATGATCTGGCAGATGTATTCACTCTAGTCTCTATAAGAAAAATAAATCAAAATAGAAAGTAATAGTACTATTTGCAGAGACAACTCACATCATTCTTAGTGCAGATTCCACGAGCAATTTCATAATGAAGGCGTGATTCTTGCTGCAGTAAATCTGGCCTATACATTTCAATGTCTGTAAATAAGCCCAGGTTTTCTTGAAAGACTAGTTGAGACCAAAAGGTTACCTCTTCTCCCATGTCTAAGTAATAAATATCTTGGTTTATATTGTGTTCAAATGATATGTATGGACATACTTCATCTAATTTCCATGCAGCACTAAATGCTTCCAATTTCAGTGGATAGATCTGGCGTTTTATATCCCGACCATCAATTGTTAGCAAATACATGTCACCAGAAGGATTACAGTAAAAAATAAAATGTGTCTTTTCCTCTTCCCATGGAGCAAGCTTTACGGTATCTCCCATTTCAAACTTAAAGAAAAAAATGACATTATTTTTCATCTTTATTATGGTGTTTCCATTATAATCTGCAAAAAATAATAATAATTAAGCATTACTTTTCTAGCATGTTTCTTTTTAAAGCACTATTACACATAGAATTCACTTTTCTGAAGTCACAATCCAAAACCCATCAACAAGGGAATTTCCCTCATTAAACACTGCAGCATAGATATAGGATGCTACATTTTAGCGTAGGTGGAAGGATGCAACTGTCATGCTTCTTTTAGTTCTTAGGTTTTTGAATCCCACATTTGCTTCAAGGACCTCATGATTCCATTTGTAATTCTTTCTATCAATTTAGTCCTCACAGCTACTTTATGAAGCAGACTATTAATTTTTCTGCACATCAGGAATCCCACTCCACTACCCTGCCACATCATAGCTCTGTTTCAAGTTGGAATAGGATTTGTATAGTGCACTTCAGGTGTCATGAGGGTGGGGTGAGTTTCAAGTCGCTCCCCATTGTGGCTCAAACACAGGCATTTCGTAACTAAAACCCACAACTTTTGGCACCCAGGGCACATCTGGAAATTTAAGAAACTGCCATATATTCTGCTATGAAAATGGCTGCTTTGAAGACCTTATGATCTCTAGTCATTAGGAATGGAAAACAAGCCCAGGAAAATCAATAGAAAAAGAGGTTGGGAGTGAGACCCAAATGCCACATTTGACCCCAGATAGCAAAATGGAAATCTGTTTCACAGAACACAAACTTTTGAGACTGAAAGAAAAGGCATCTCTTACCAGAGGCACAGCTGTCTCCTCTCTCTCAAGCAGAACAAAGGAAAAAGTACAAGGGTAGGAGCTGGGAGGGGAGTGAGGAAGTGAAAACAGTGACACTGTACTTCAGTGCCCAGCTTTGGATAAATCCAGGTGTTCTTTGACTGCACTTCCCAAAAGCCTTCAGGAGCAGCTGTGCGGACTGGGGATTTTGGTCCAAGAGCACTTTTGTTAACCAAGGTTGGGAACCACTGGCATAGTTGAAAGAAAACCGGCCATTTGAGAATTTATATATACGGTAGAAGAAAGAAATGGTAAACCTGGGGCACCCTGGGACTGTGTAACATCTGAGTGTTCTCTACCTAGAAAACCTTGAAAAGGGCTGCTGTAAGTCAGATTTGACTTGAAGATGCAAAAGGGAAAAAGGGACCTATATACATATGTGGTGGTCTTGTGAAATAAGAAAGAAAGGGCACTGGTTTTTAAAGAAATTAGAGAAATCATTGGACATAGCATCTCAAATATCACCAATTGTTGCCCTCCTAAATATAATTAAGAACAACTATCTTAAAAAAGAACAGAGAGTTAATTGTTATAATGGTCACAGTAGCAAGATTAATATTTGCCAAGAACTGGAAAAGTGACAAATAATCTTGAAGACTGGTACAAAGAAATGTGGAGTTTAGCGATTATTTTATTTATTTATTTATTTATTTATTTATTTATTTATTTATTTATTTATTTATTCCATTTATACCCCATCTATCTGTTCGTCGCGATTAATGATAAGCTAACATGTGAAATGAAAGTAAGAAGGGAAATGACAAAATATAATGATTTTAAAGAGGTATGGAAGTTATATTTGGAGTATGTTTTAGTGAAAGGGAAAGGTCATAAGCCAACAGAAGGATCAATATATTTTTGGAGTGGAATGGGGTGAAAGGGGATTAAAATGATATTTCTGGTTACCTAGTCCCAAGGGTGAAGGTGGCACAGGTGGGGAATTATAGTAGCATTGTAATGTATGTTAACATTCCATGTTAGTGTTGTTATTTTTTTCTTTCTTTAATAAAACCTTTAAAAAAAGATTTGACTTGAAGGCACATGATTATTATTATCTCCCACTACTATTGTGCATACCTAACTGCTTCCTTTTTAAAAAAAATATTTTATTGTATTTTTCTACTTTTCTATCCATTGCAACCAGAGTGATTTATTACAATATGTTCCATTCATTTAATCTTGTCTTATAGTCTTCTAACATAGTAGTAATCTAATCTATTCTATTTAAGTTGATATAGATTTCATTCAGATATAAAGAGGTTCCCATTTATTATTATCCAGTCTGTCATTTAGTGTATCTGTCAAAATATCCATTTCCGCTAGTTCCAAAATCTTCTCAATAAATTCCTTCTTTGTTGGTATCTTTGTAGTCTTCCACTTACTGGCATATACAATTCTAGCTGCCATTATCAGATAAGGTCAAGCAGGTCTTGTTTTTTTCGAATGTAGTTGGTAATATTTTCAATAAGATTTCTGGTGTCAAAGCAATTTTAACCCCTAAAATTTTCTCTATCATTTCATGAATCGTTTGCCAAAAGTCCTTGGCTCTATTGCACGTCCACCACATATGATAGAAGCTCCCTACTTTCTTCTTCTGACATTTCCAACATTTATCAGAAACAGTTTTATACATTTTTGTTAATTTCTCTGATGTTACATACTATCTGTAAAACATGTTGTATATATTTTCTTTTAGATTTATAGATTTAGTCATTTTAATATTTGTTCCCAAATTTGTGACCAGGCACTTAGTTCTATATTATGACCTATATTTTGAGCCCACTTTACATGCAACCCTTCACAATTTCATCTTCCATTTTTTGCTTCATTAAAGTATTATATAAACCTTTAATCATTTTTTCCTTTGAATCCAGCAACCCTTTATCCGAATGTATTTTGTCTTTCTGAAACCCTGTAGTTTTATCTTTTACATATCTTCATTTCAATAAGTTTATTGACCACCAGTCTAATAATACCTTGTTCTGACAGTTCATCTTTGTTCTTTAGATTAAAATCATTATCTAGTATCTTGGCAAATCTCCCGTTTGTCCCTTGAGATGTTCTTGCCGGGTCACAGAACACTTCTAATGGAGTTACCTATAATGGTATATTTCTATAATGTTGTACCTTAACTGTCTTCCAGACCCATAATAAAGCTCTCCTGATCAGATGTAAATTAAATGTTTTGCACTGCTTATCATCTTGGTACCATAGGTAGGCCTGCCAGCCTAGTCTTAAATCATGCCCCTCAATTTTTAAAAGTCTCTGATTTTGTAGAGTAACCCATTCTCTCACCCAGGACAGAGCTGCTGCTCTGTAATAATTCATCCAGTCTGGTAGGCCAAACCCTCCTCTTTATTTATTGTCCTGAAGAGCCTTAAATTTTATTCTTGTTTTTTTCCGATCCCAAACAAACTTGGTCATTATCTTATTCAGTTCTTTTAAAAATCTTGTTTTAATAATATTGGGATTGTCTAAAAGAGGAAAACTAGTTTTGGTAGTTATTCATTTTTATTGCAGCTATTCTACCCACTAGGGATAACTGGAGTTTAATCCATTTTTGCAAATTTGATTTCTTTCATTACTTCCATATAATTGTCCCTCTTTGATGTACTTTTTTTGGTCATATTAATTCCTAAGTACTTAACTTTGCACGTTTCTTGACATCCGGAGTGTTTTCGTAATTCTTTTTCTTCTTTTGTCATATTTTTCATCAGAATTTTTGTTTTTTGTTTAATTTAAGACCTATTTATCCACATTCAGTTATTGTCTCTACTAATGTTTCTATTGACATCATAGGTTCTTCTAAGATTATTACTAAATCATCAGCATAATCTTGAATTTTGAAATCTTTAACCCTTTGATTCTCTTATATTCTCTAATTTGTTGGTTCAGGACTTCCAAAATGAGAATAAACAGTAGGGGGGACAGCGGACATCCTTGCCTTGTGCCTTTTTCAATTTGAATTGTTTCTGTCAGCTCTCCACTTTGATTTCTGCTCCATGTTTGGAATACAGTGGTGCCTCACAAGACGATTTTAATTCGTTCCACAAAAATCACAGTCTTGTGAAAAAGATTGTCTTGCGAGGTTCCGTATGCATCGGTCAAAAAAAAAAAAGTCTTGTGAAGCATTGCGCTAAAAAAAAATGTATTGCGAAACACGGTCATAGAAAAAAACGTCTTGCGAGGCACCATAGTGATCAGAAAAACCAATCATCTTGCGGGTTTTTTGCCCCACAAGGCAATCGTCTAGCGAGGCACCACTGTATATTGCTTTAATTTCTCCTATAAACTTCTATCTGGCTTCCATTAATTGCACCTATGTCAGTAAAAAATTCCAATTCATATTGTCAAAGGCCTTCTCTGCATCGAAGAATATTAATGCCATCTGTTTTCCAAGGTGGGCTTCATAGTATTCCAATAAATTCAATACTATCCTGATATTGTTTTTCATTTTTCTTTTTGGTAAGAATCCTGATTGGGTCCTGATGAATGATCTGCACTAAAACCTTTTTCAATCTGTTTGCTAATATTGATGCAAAAATTGTATAGTCTACATTCAATAATGAGATTGGTCTACAGTTTTAGATTTCTGATCAGTACCTTCTTTATATATTACTGAAATTATTGTTTCTTTCCATAAAGTGGGAATTCCTTTTTCTTCTTCTATTTCTTCTGTTAATTCCTTAAAGGGTAAACCTAGAACTTCTTCAAAATTCTTGTAATATTCAGCCGGTATTCCATCACTTCCTGGAGATTATTCTTTTGTTTTCTAATAGCTTCCACCACTTCACGCATCGTTATTGAGGAATTCAAGATCTCTTTATTTTCTTTAGATAATTTCTTTAACTGAAACTTCTGCAGATATTCTCTTTGCTTTATTATTGATTTTCCTGGTTCTTTGTATAGCGCTTGATAGAAATCCTTGATAATTTTTAAAATTTCCTTCTGCTCCAATTTAATCTCTCCTTCCTGATCTTTAAGGTTTATAATTTGATTTCTTGTTTGTTCTTTTCTCAGTCTATAAGAAAGCCATTTGCCTGGCTTGTTTGCTTTTTCAAAACAATTATTTTGCTTATTTATCTTCATTGCCATTTCTGACATCCACCATAGATTTATTTGATGTTGTACTGATTTCATATTATCTGCTAGTTTTCCAGTTAAGCTATTTTGTTTTGACGTTTGTTCTATCTAGAAGAGTTTTTTCTCTAATTCTTTGTATTTTGTATTTTTCCCTTTTTTTGTCTTGCTGCATGCTTTATAACTATCCCTCTTAGCTTTGCTTTTCCTGCATCCCGGACTACGCTCATTGGTACATCTGAAGTTTTATTTTCCTTAAAGTACCAAGACATTTCTTGCATCACTTCTTTCTTAAAATCTTCATTTTGCAGAAGACTAGTGTTCATTCTCCAAAATAATGACTGTGATCAGCAAAAGTTCTTGGTAATATGTCTATAGTCTTCATCACTTTTATCCAGCTTATTGGAATCCAGCATGCATCTATTCTAGACCATGTCTTGTGCAAATTTGAGTAGAATGTGTAATCCTTCTCTTTTATGTGTTACTCTCCATGCATCCACCAAAGCAAACTCTTCTGCTATAGACCAGAAGGTTTTTGATAATATAGTCCTTCTTTATTTCCTTTTCTTAGTGTTTGACTGATTGTGTCCAGTTTTCTATTCAGAACTTCATTGAAACTCTGGTTTCTCTTCAGATCGTATAAATCTTTCACCTTTTACCTAACTGCTTCCTAATGATTCCTCCTGAATTCTTGCTCAGCCATTGCCTAAAAGGTACTTAGTAGTGTGACAGTTTGAGGGAAGAAGGAGGGATGAGTGAATTAATAGATAACCAGCTGAAGAACTACAGTTACAGATAAGCAACGTGTCCTTCTTTGCACATGCAATTTACTAGTTAGCTCACTCACCAGCTGGAGGGATGTCAGGACAACAGAAAAGAAAGCACAGCATGCCTGAAAGAAGCATCCTGCTGGGCATGAACATCCATCCTGTAGTGTTTCACAAATGTCAATGGCTGTGACCAAGTGGTTGCAGACATCCTGTACATGCACTCCTCTTTGAAAGGCAGTAGAGGCTGCTATGGCCCTGGTGGAATGACTACTAGGTGACTCTGGTAATGGAAATCTGGCCATTTCATAGGCTAGCTAAATAGCCCTAATGAACCACTTAGCCAATGCTTGGGACAAATTCTGAGGTAGGAGTGAATCTGCATCTGAATCAAATAATTGTTAGAACACAGAGACTGATGGTGATGTTTAGCCATCGTCATAAAGAGATGAATAGCCTCCATATTCACACTCCGTATACAGTGTGAAAAGGAGTACACTGAAAGATGATACTTCTCAGTGCTTAAGGATTTTTCCCCATAACAGAATGATTTGTACTTCCCTTGGTGGTAAGCTCAACAAGGGGAACTCAGTGTTTGCAAATATGGGTGTGATGACTTACACATGTGTAACCTAAGGTCTTGTTAGTGTTCTTGGGGCTGGTTCTGCTGATGCAATCTAGAATACTGACAATGTTGTGAAGGCAGCTGGGTACAAATGCCTTTCTTTGCCCTTGCTCTCAGGTTCTTGTGCTCTAACTTGGTTTTAGTACTGAACCATGCTTGCTTATCAATGGTATGATATTCAGAGTCAGTTCCGATGACCTGAGCCATGTATGTCTTCTCAGGACAACAGCTGCAGGCAAATTCTTCACTTTGCAATCAGCTCGGTGACATGCTCTTTACTATCCAGGGACCAATTGAAAAATAAGTGCTACCTGCTTTTGAACTTTTTGCACCTTGCTAAGAGGGTGGTATTTTCCCATAAGAAATTTGTCAAGTTGCACATAAGTCTGATCATTTGGTATTTGTATGGAGGGCACAATATGAGAAGATAGGATGGCCCTTGGCCTCTAATTTGTGGGAGAGGAATGGGATTAATTTTATATTTGACTTGTGGTACACCCACAAGTACATAATTTGGTATGAGATTTTTGAAAGGAAGTTCACAGTCCTTGTCCAGAACTCTGGAAGATGCCTAATACTTTTAGAAGTGGGAAAAATAAAAACAGGTTACAAGAAAGGTTACAGAAAGAACTGTTTTAGTTTGAACTCATCCAAGTAATGAGGTATAATACTTCCAGTAGAGGCTTCTGAACTTCAAGTGTGAGCGCAGAAACTATCCTAGAAAGCTGGTCCACAGATGAATGAACATCCTCAGTTGAAAAAATGTCAGCAGAAGTAATGGATAATTGCAGAGTTTGATAAAATGGACTGATATAATAGGAATCAGAATCAAATTGGTAAGGCTGACATCTTTGTTATATCTTTGCACAGCAGTCTTGAACCTCTGTCTATACTGAAATTGACTTTGCTGTTTGATACATGATAAGAAGAAAATGTGTCCTCAAGGTGATGTATTGTAATTATTGAAAATGAATTGGTTGATGTGGAAATCAAAACCATCAGGAATATATGTAATGCTGCTGATATTATAAGAGTTGAAGCTGTTAAATAGAAAAAGAAACTGATAAAGGTTTCTCCAACCTCTGGCCCAACACTTCCAGATTGTTATATCCATCCAGAGACATGGGAGAAGCACTTCCGAGACTTATATAAAGATGCAGATGTGGCCCAGCTGAGATGGAATAGCACACTCGAAGATGCTCCACCATGGACACCAGTGTCGGCTTCCGAAATATACAATTCAATAGCCCAGATAAAATGGGAAAAGCCCCTGGAGAAGATCCGATTCCTCCAGAGGTGATAAAAAATAATTTAGAATTTTGGGCTCTGGTTTTAGCATCATTCACGTATATTGAATAAACTGGGGTTTTGCTATCATAGTCCCCATATTTAAGAAGGGAAAGTGAGATGATCCTGCAAACTAAAGGCCTATTAGTCTCCTTAGCAAAATCTGTAAATTATGTATCAGGCACATATGGGAAATTTAAAGATTGGCTGGAGCAAGACAAGATACTTGAAGAAGAGCAGGCAGGCTTCAGGGAAGGCCAATCTACCATTGATCAATGCCTGATATTACAATATCTTATTGAAAAATATACCTCTGATAAAGCAACTTCACTCCACATAGCCTTTTATAGATCTCAAGGCAGCTTTTGACTCAATATCAAGGGTCAAATTATGGAAGAAATTAGAGGCTTCTAACATTGAAAGGCAACTGCTTCAACTTATTCAGGCTCTCTATCGAAATATCTCATTCAAGGTAAGATGTAGTACTCATGGCCATCTTACTAATGCCATTGAAATCCAAAAAGGAATCAAACAAGCTACCTTCTGGCTCCACTTTTATTTAATTTTTACGTTGATTCCATGGTGGACCAGTTAAAAATATCAACTTTCATTCTCCTAAAATCACAGAGAGGCATATAACAACATTACTGTATGCTGATGATGCAGCTATCATCTCTAGGACCCCAATTAGGCTTAGAAGACCATTGTGAAGGTTGTCTATATATTGTGAGCAGGAAGACCTGATAATTAATTTTCAAAAAACAAAAATCATGTATTATGCCAAAAGGCCAATAATGCAAACATGGATGATAAATCAGCATAGAATTGATCAGATCCACCAATTTAAATATTCAGGTCATTTTCCGATCTAATGGCTCTAGGAAAGCACATGGTGATTAAGTGCCATTAAATGCCCAGAGAAGTTCTGCTGCAATAATACAATTTATGACAACAAAGGAGAGGGGCATTACACTTCCTCAGCCATTAAACTGTTCCACGCAAAAGCAGTAGCCCAACTACTGTATGGCTCCCAATTGGGCCCCTTCCCAAATATTGCAACTCTAGAACGTGTACAATCAAAATTCCTCAGGGCAATATTAGGAGTCCCCAGGGATGTCGTCAATGTAAAACTAAGACTGGAAACTTAGAGTGCCTTTGCCCATGTAGAATGGAGCAGAAAGAAACAAATGAACAAGTCATGTTGTGGTGTACATATTATACGTCGTAAGGACGTACGTGAAGAACAGGTTTCCCCTTTGACTGGGCAATTTCCTGGCTGTACAGAGCAACAATGTATGCATGTGCTGCTGCCTGATTCCAATCCTATGTTTACACATAGTGTTGCCAAATTATTTCCTGCTGCTATGGGCATTAGAAAAAGGATCCTAAAAGTGGATGGGCCTCCGTAGTCAGAGCATGGTTTGATAGACATTTTGAAATTGCATCGGGGAGATGTATTGACACTGTTGTTGTTTACATCAGAACCAACTACAGTGGTGCCCCACTTGATGACATTAATCCGTTCCAGCGAAATCGCTGTAGAGCGAAATTGTTGTCAAGAGAAATAAAAAAAACCATTGAAATGCATTGAAAACCATTCAATGCATTCCAATGGGCGAAATACCTGCTTGTCCAGCGAAGATCCTCCATATGGCAGCCATTTTATGATCCCTGTATAGCGAAGAATCCATCCCTAACACAGCGGGGAGCCATTTTGAACAGTGGGCGGCCATTTTGAAACCCGACAATCAGCTGTTTTCTGATCGTCGTAAAGCGAAAAATTGGTTCCCGAAGCAGGGAACCGATCATCGTAAAGCTGTTTTTTTCTCATTGAAACATTGTTTTGTGATCGCAAAAGCGATCGCAAAAACCTAATCGTCAAGCAGATTCGTCATTTAACGAAGTAATCGTTAAGTGAGGCACCACTGTATTGCTTTGCATTCAATCCCAATATTTTTGTATATTCTGTATATTTATATATTTTGGATGTTTTATTTGTGGTTGGTCTTTTGACCATAATAAAGATTTATTTATCTATTTGGCCTGAGGTAATGAAGTGGTTGGAAAGAACAACAAAAGAAAAAATAATCTCAAATGAAACTTTGCTACTTTTTTCATTATTTACAGGAGGGAACGAAAACACTGTGAATAAAGAACTAAATGTGATTATATTAGAAGGAGCCCGTAATGAAATTGTCCAACACTGGAAGGATGCTCAGGATTTGTCCTTGCAAAGATTTCAAAATAGAATATGGAGACTGGCTCTGATGGAAAAATTGACCGATCACATTAAACTCTATAGAGGTGAAATAAAACAAGATAAATTTATGGAACTATGGAATCCCTTGTTAGCCTCTGGTGCAGGAGACCAATTGGAAAATGGGCTGAAGTGCTGGTTAGTTTGAATAACTCTAGGGTTAGAAGTAGAACATATATAAATGTTTAAGCATTATTAGTATACTATAGGTAAGAAAATTATTGGAAGTGTAACTGTATTTATAGGTAATTATTACTTTTTTCTTTTTTGTTATGTGACTAGAGGATTGTAACTTTTTAATAATAATTTAAAAATTGCTACAAAAATACTACATATTTATAAGTAGTTGATATCTGAAGGTGTCTCTTTCCAGTTCCAGGTGCTGAGATAGTCTATTAATTCAACAATGAAGGCTGAAGACTTTATGGGAATAAAAGGGAACTGACTGGGTAGGAAAGAATAGAAAAAGAGAGATGCAAAACAGGAAGAGGAGGAATCAAGTGGATCATTAGGACCAAACTCAGAAGGAAGTTCAAAATTTCAGTTAGAAAACCAAATGGGAAATGCCAAAGGAAAGCCCACCATGGAAAAAAGAGGATCTAAGAGGTAAGAAAACCTTAATAACAAAGATGGATAAAATGAGCTTCCAAGAAACTCATACGAAAAGAATACAGTAACATCTGACATAAAAGAATTTACAAACAAATATAGAAAATAAAAATTGGACACTGTCTTCAGAACTTATAATATGAAAATCAAGAACCACCACTTTATGAAATGTTTTAAATAAGTTTTGGAAATGTAAAATACAGGAGGGTACTTTCAACCATATTGGGTGGATAGGTAGAGAAGCAGAAAATTATTGGAGATTATTACAGATTAGCAGATGAAATGTTGGGGAAAAATGGTATTTTGTGAGATATCATTTAAACTATGTTAAATGAGTATCATGTCTGAGACTGTAGATGAAATTAAACAGTTTATAATATACAGAATTATTATAGCTATAATATGGGAAACATTGGGAGAAAACAGAAACATGGTTATCTTTAAAAAGATGCAAAAATCTGGAATGATTTTATAGTTGGACGTGAAATATGGACAGGAAAGCATAGATAAAAGAAGAACACAAAAGTCCAATCAGGGAATGAAAAGATTAGTAACTATAGTAATTCTGGTAAAACCTGTTAAGTTGTTATTTTTGTTATTTTTTTATTCTAGTAGAATTGTATGAGTGGACGTAAAAGTACCCTTATGCTCTTTGGAATTTTACCCTTCCCCTACCCATGTCCACTCCCCCAGAGCCCCATCCCCCATCGCCTAATCCTATGCCTATTGAAAATGAATAAAATTTAAAAATTACAAGAATAAATACATTAAGTAAATAAACTCAACTTTCAAAGTTGGAATGTAATTCTAAGAATCACAGTTTTTCTTAGCGGAATAAATCTTCATGACATTTTACAGTATTGTGTCAACTAATTGTTCCAGATGCTTTCTCATCATGGAAACAAACCAGAAAAAATGTTGTAATACATGTATCTTACTTACAGTGCATGGCATTCAATAGCTGAACTCCTGTTAAAGTACAGTGGTGCCTCGCATAGCGATGATAATTCGTTCCACAGAAATCGGTGCAGAATGAAAACGTCGCTATGCAATATTAAAAAGCCCATAGGAATGCATTGAAACCCCTTCAATGCATTCCTATGGGCTTCAGACTCAACTTTAAGCGAAGATCCTCCATACGGCGGCCATTTTCGCTGCCTGGTAAGCGAGGAATCTGTCCCAGAAAACAGCAGGCGGCCATTTTTTTACCCGGTGGCCATTTTGAAACCGCCGATCAGCTGGGGGGAAATCATTGCTTTGCGATGATCGGTAAGCGAAACAGGGAACCGATCATCACAAAGCGAAAAAACCCCATTCAGAGCATTGCAAAGCGATCGCAAAATCTTAGTCGCTATGCGATTTCATCATTAAACGGGGCACCCGTTAAGCGAGGCACCACTGTCATGTTAAAGTAATAAGTCGCATTGGAATAGCCCCACTGAATCATTAGGGATTTAGTCAACTTCTCCATAAGTTCTACTTATTCAAATAGGCCTACTCTAGGTACAACTCCTCTAATAAATTAAGTTGCAATTAGAATAGGCCCATTTGAATCAATGGAACTTGATTCAATAGGCCATTTTTGGGCAAATTACTATGTCGACCAATAGGATTTCAGCCAATAAAATAAATAATTCTTATGACAATGTATAAACAGCTTTAAATTACAGTGCATCTATTTCAATTACAATTTTATATACTTAACCAATAATTAGCTGATGAATAGTAGATCCTTCAGATGCTGCTGAAAATGTCTTATCTGTACCAGACACTTGAAGAAATCCATAGTCTTTATTTTCTTTGTAAGTATAAAAGACCTTGTCATCATCCCACAGTACCATGGATGTTACAGCTGAAGTGATAACTTCCATATGAATATCACCACTTATAGATGAAGTTAGTGAAAAGTCTCTTAAGTTCCATTCAGTTGTGCCTTCATTGTAAGCAGCCAAGAGTAATATCTTAGTGGTTATGCATCCGATACACTCTATCAGAACTGCAATTATGGCAGTAAGTGAATCATAGCAAGCAGAAATTAGTAAAAGGTCAGTGGCTCTTTGGAGTTGCAACTGTTCTTTTAGAAGTGATGTATCAGTCAATGGACTGTACTGATCATTAGGAAACCCTATGATAAGTTCGTCATCAGTCCATATAATTACTTCACTTAAAAGTCTGTCCTGAAAGAAAACAAAATACAGGGGTGGGAAAACATTTCCAAAATTGTAAGAAATGTTAATATCTCTCCAATCTTCTTCTAACATATTTACATATTAAAAAGCAATAAAATTGTGCTCATGAACAGTTGCATCTTAAAACTCCTATAGGAAATATCACGAATTTACCTATATTTCCTATTATTCTATTAGACCACGGTGTATTAATTTACCTAAGAATGGTATAGTCTACAAAACTTGGATTTTTTGTAAAGCAATTTGCAAGAGTAAAGGGCTTAGCTTTGCCCAGCCCCCCTCAAGCATGCTGAAAAATTTAATTCTTATCTTGATCAAAAATAATCTCCACCAAGAAATACATTGAGAATCAGTACAGTTACAGTAGCTTATAGTCTAGAATTCAGGAGACCTGCATTCAACTCTTGCTGAAACACAGAAAGTCACTGGGGGGTGGTGCTAGTAAAACCTTTTCTTAACTATCTCACATATCTTGAGGGAGGGGGGAGTGACTTGATGGCACATGACAATACAGAAATACTTATAATTACCTATGCAGTAAACTAATATAAGACCAGCAGGTTTCATTTGGCACAAGCCTTTGTGAACTGCAGGGCATTTTACCAGGTGTGTCAAGTGTAGCTACACTTGGCAGAATGAAAATAGGAAGCTGCCTTATACTGCAATGAATCATTAGACCCACCGGCCCAGTTTTGACAACGGTGACTGACAGCATGTCTTCAGGATTTCAGGCATGAGTATTTCAAGTCCTACCTAGTGATTCTGGGAACTGAGCCTAGGCTTGCAGTGCATTTGCTTTACAACTAAGCAACAGCTAGGGATCTTTATACAGTGGTGCCTCGGATGGTCATAACTTGAAATGGTCGTACAGTGGTGCCTCGCTTAACGGGTGCCCCGTTTAACGACGAATCCGCATACCGATGCGGATTTTGCGATCGCAAAAGCGATCACATTGCGATGTTCCCTATGGGGAAAAATTGCTTTGCGATTTTTCCCCATAGGCCCCATTTTCCCCCAGCTGACCAGCGGGGGCATCGGAAGGACTGTGGGGGAGGGCTCCCCCGCGGTCCTTCTCAAGCTCCTGCCAGTCAGCTGGGGGAAAATGCCTGCGGGAGCTTGAGAATTACCGTGGGGGGGCCCTCTTCCTCCGAGGAGGCGGGCGCTCATTCACAGGCCGGCGGCGAGTGGCGCTTCGGCCGGCTCGCTCCTCCCGGGGCGGCAGCTGCAGCGGGGGAAGGACGCCTGGCTCCACCTCCCCCTCTTCTTCCAAAAGCCGGCAGCCGTTGGCTTGCTCTTCCTGGGCCTACGCAGGGGGAAGGGGGAAGGGAAAGGGCCCTGGCGCCTGGCTCTGCCTCCCCCTCTTCTTCCAAAAGCTGGCAGCCATCGGCTTGCTCTTCTCGGGCCGACGGAGGGGGAAGGGGAAAGGGAAAGGGCCCTGGCGCCTAGCTCTGCCTTCCACTCTTCTTCCAAAAGCCGGCAGCCGTTGGCTTGCTCTTCCCGGGGCAACGGAGGAGGAAGGGGGAAGGGAAAGGGCCCTGGCGCGGCTTGGCGCCTGGCTCCCGGTCTCCCACTTCACCTCCTCCTCTTCCTCGGGAGGCTCCTTCTGAAGGGCCCGCCGGCCAGCTGGGGGGAAATGCTAGCTGATCGGCGGTTCCAAAATGGCCCCCACTGTTTTCTGGATGGATTCCTCGCTTACCGAGGCAGAGAAAATGGCTGCCCCTATGGAGGATCCTCGCTCAACGGTAAGTTTTTGCCCCATAGGGACGCATTAAACAGGGTTTAATGCATTTCTATGGGTTTTTTCTTTCCGTTTAGCGATCTTTCCGCATAGCGACGTTAATCCTGGAATGGATTAACGTCGTTATGCGGGGCACCACTGTAATTTGAAGCACCGTTATGCAAAGATTCCCCATACGGCCGCCATTTTCGCCGCCTCGGTAAGCGAGGAATCGGCGCGAAAACGCTGCGGGTGGCCATTTTCTTGACGCGGTGGCCATTTTGGAACCGCTGATCAGCTGTTTCCCAAACATTGCATTGCGAAGATTGGTAAGGGAAACGCTTACCCATCATCGCAATGCAATGTTTTACCTATTAAAACATCGCAATGCGATCGCAAAAACGATCGCAAAATCCGCATAACTATGCGGATTCGTCGTTAAACGGTGCGCTCATTAAGTGAGGCACCTCTGTAATCACCAAAAAAACCCACAATGCAAGACCAATCGGAAACAAAATTAATCCGTTCCAGCCGAAGGGTAAAAAGAAAAGGAAGCAAACCATGCAAGATTGATTGGAAATGCAAAAAAATCAAAGCAAAAAGCAAGCAAACCATGCAAGACCCATTGAAAATGCAAAACAGCAAAACAGAAAGCAAACAAACCGTGCAAGACCCTTCAGAAATGGGAGGAAAAAACCCAAAAAGCAAACAAACCCCGCAAGACCCATTGGAAATGGGAAAAAACAAAAACAAAAAGCAAACAAACCCACCAAGACCTGTCGGAAATGGGGGGAAATCCCCAAAAGCAAACAACCCCCAAGACCCGTCGGAAATTGGGGAAAAACCAAAAAGCAAACAAACCCCAAGACCCATCACAGCATAGAAACATAATCCCACCACCCAGCCCAAAACCACACTGCAAAACCCACCCAGAACAGTTTTTAAAAAGCAGAAAGCAGCATCTTACCTCCAAAGGTAAGTCCAAAGCCTCCTCTGATTGCACTCACTCTAACCGTTGAATTCCCCGCCTTTTTTGGTTGTAACTCGAAGCTCCAGCCACAAGTCGAAGCAATATTTTGTGGCCGGAGCTGGTCGTAACTCAAAATGGTCATGTTGGGACATTTGTAAGTCGAGGCACCACTATATATATATAGTGATATATATATATACCAAAGTGGGTGAGTAGATGAATGGAAATTCAGAAAGAATCAGTACAGTGGTGATCAGTGGTTGCTTAACAGTTGTTGGAAGGTTATAATTATTTACCATACTGTTTCCCAGAAAATAATACATAACCTGAAAATAAGCCTTAGTAGGATTTTTCAGAATGCTTGTAATATAAGCCCTACCCCCAAAATAAGCCCCAGTTAAGTGAAACCCCTCCTTCCACGATTGTGCAGCAACCAGAAGAAGATGAAATGACTGTATTTGAATAAATGTAGATTGTTGTACATGAAAAAATAAAGTATCCCCTGAAAATAAGCCCTAATCTGTTTTTGGAGCAAAAATTAATATAAGACCCTGTCTTATTTTCAGGGAAACATGGTAGAGATCACTAGATACAGGATGATAGGCCTTTGTCCAATTTAAGTATAGGGAGTAGAATTCAATCTCACAATGCTAAGCTACCAAGTTGCCAGGCTGTGGGGGCCACTTTTCTTACCCAACTGGAACCAGTTAGTTCTTGTAATGAGTTAAAAAATGGATTATTTACTGCTGAAAAAGCCCCAGGAGGCTTCTGAAAGCAGCGCGAGGGGGTGCTCTTGGGGGGTGGGGGTGACAGGCGTGCCCCTGCCACACCCCCACCCACCCCCACCCCGGCAAAGCGCCGCTTTCAGAGGCTTCCCCAGTGCATTTCTACTGCCTATTTACCTCCTGGGCAAGCCTGGGCAAGCTTCTAAGAGCGGCCCGGATCAGCTGTAAGGCGGGGAGGGGGAGGGGCTGGAGCAAAAAAGAGGGCAAAATGGCCGCCCGCTGTGTTTTTGCCCGGATTCCTCGCTTACCGGGCAGCGAAAATGGTGGCCGTATGGAGGATTTTCGCATAAAGGTGAGTTTTTTTCCAATAGGAACGCATTAAACTGAGTATAATGCGTTCCTATGGGGTTTCCCCCCCGCATAGCGATGTTTACGGATAGCGATGTTACTCCTGGAACGGATTAATGTCGCTATGCGGGGCACCACTGTAGGTCCAGAGTCCACTGTACTGTAGTTCCTATGGGAACTAATGCTTTGACTTAAGAACGGCGCCTCTAGATAAGAACGAAAAACAGCCGGAACAGATTGGTTTCAATACATTCCTATGGGAAATTTTGCTTCTACAGTGGTGCCTCGCTTAGCAATGTTAATCCGTGCAGCAAAAATCGCTGCAAAGCGATAACATAGCTAAGTGATATTAAAAAGCCCATAGAAAAGCATTAAAACGCCATTAATGCGTTCATATGGGTTTCAAAACTAACCTTAAGCGAAAATCCTCTATTGTGGCGGCCATTTTCGGTGCCTCTAAAGCGAGGCAACACAGTGGGCAGCCATTTTGTTTACCTGGCGGCCATTTTGGAACCGCCGATCAGCTGGCCGAAAATGGGAGCTTTGCGATTATTGCTTCCCTGCGATCATCGCAAACAAAATTTTCCCCATAGGGAACATCGCAAAGCGATCACTTTTGCAATCGCAAAAACATCGTCACAAAGCGATTTCGTCGTAAAACAGAGCGATCGTTATGCGAGGCACCACTGTACTTACAAACGTTTCAACTAACAAACATTTTCTGGAATGGATTAAGTTCATAAGTAGAGGTTCCATTTTAATTTTTTAAATAAGTCCTGACTTTAATAAAAATACTAGTCATATTGTCTTTTGGTAATGAGTAGCTCTCACAAAAAAACCTTTATTTTTTAACGAAAGCGCTGAAATACATTACAGTTGTCTAGAGTCCTATTTTTGACATTTTCAGCCCAATTAGGGCCAGAGATTAGAAAAGATCTTTCCTTTACTTAAATAATATTGGGGAGTATTAATGAAAAGATGCAGGATACGGCAAAAAGTGTGAATTATGTATAGGTTCTAAAAGAAATTCACTTTACAGCTAAAACTATTTATAGATGTGTGACCTGATCAAACTGAGCAACTCTCATCACCACAATCTCTATTATTTCTTGATTGAACTTCAAATTATTCATCCTCGGCCACTACTTCACTGGCTTTAGGTATTCTGCAAAAAAAGAAATCATGCTTCCACCTGCACCTGATACATAACTGAATCTTTTAAAATGCCCATTAACGCTTTACTCATGGCAATATCACATGATAATAAATGTAATAGGTTAGTGAAATGCTTACATGTCCATATCTTATGAATTATGAAAGCTTCTTTCACAGCAAGATGTAAAAATGAGTCTTTAGAAATACTCACAATCAATGGGTATTCATTTGAACACCAGGTTTTTGTCTGTACTCCTTTTACTCCTGTATTTGGAACATTATACACATCTCCAATGCTGTAAATGTCCTCTTCAGTTGCCTTATAAAGCTTATCCTCTATTAAAATAAAAACATCTGGAAACATTACAGCCACATCTTTTACACTGTGAATCAGAGCACTATCTATAATATGTGCTGGGAATCTGATTTCTTCCGTAGTTAAAAATCCATCATTTGTGTAGAATGTACCAAAATCTGTCACTAAAACGGCTGTGGCTGGATAACATGCATCCCATGTCACTATAGCAGGACTTCCAGCTGGAGAAGAGATTGAAGTATCAGTTTCAAAACCTAAATGAAAAACAGGCTGGGCAATAACAAAAGGAGTTGCCAGAACAAAACAATCTTGAAATGTAAAAGTTTTTCCATGGATTTCTGCAATGTTGTCATTTGTTAGGGTAGGCACCTCAATTGTCCAGATCCTGAAAATAGAAGAAAAAGTTAACTGCATTTTATGTTTTGTGTAAAAGGAGTGTTTTGTGGTCACCATTTCAAAACAAAAGGAAAACAACATTTATTTTTAATAAATCTTTTACTTACTAGCATCAACAGCAACAACAGTTCTTTTGATTCATAAATATTTCACTGTAAACTGTACAGTGGACCCTCTCCTTACAGAATTAATCCGTATTGGAACGGTGGCTGCAGGTCGAATCTCCATTGACCTACAATGCATTGAAAACCGATTAATCCGTAACCAGCCATTTTTGTTCCGTTTTTGTTCCATTTTGGATTTTTTCTGGTCTGTAGGTTGATTCTCTCGCTGCAAGTCGAACCTAAATTTTGCAGCCAGAGAAGTCTGTAACTCGAAAAGTCTATAAGTCGAGGGTCCACTGTATAATGAATGAAATCTGGTTTTAGCATATCTACTGTAGGTTAATATTTCAAAATGGTTGTTGTGGGTTTTTTGGGCACTTTGGCTGTGTTCTGAAGGTTGTTCTTCCTAATGTTTCGCCAGTCTCTGTGGCTGGCATGTTCAGAGGACAGCACTCTCCCACCAAGACTATACGGACTCCACAAAATCCACAAGGACTCAATCCCACTCAGGCCCATTGTAAGTGCCATCAGCTCCCCAACATATGAATTAGCCAAACACCTAGCGACCCTCTGACAGACTGCTATCCTCTGAAGATGCCGGCCACAGAGACTGGTGAAACGTTAGGAAGAACAACCTTCAGAACACGGCCAAAGAGCCCGAAAAACCCACAACAACCATTAGATCCTCGGCCGTGAAATCCTTCGCAAATACAATATTTCAAAAGTTGATGAAGTAATGACATAGTGGAAGAACTCAGAAAAATAAATAAGAAATAGCCAGTTTCTCTTAATTCAGCTATGCAACTCAGTCCTCATAACTCTGGTTTCTAATATAGGCAGGGCCATGCAAAATTGCAAAAGGAAACAGCTAATGCAAAAGTATGGTGAAAATTCTCACAAATGCAAAGGTTAGAATAGGAGAACTAAAGATAATGCTCATACAGTCACCCAAAAAAGTCTTTAAAAGACAGTTACTATGGAATAACAGAACAAATCTGCAGCAATAGTGGAAACAAAACATTTATATGAAGTGGGAAGGGACAGCAGAAAAAATTGTGATTAGTTTAAACAAAGACAAGCTATGAGAGACTATGCCTACTAGAAATGATCAATTTGACATAAACTGCATTGCAGAGATAAGGAAAATGAACAGCTGGTGAAACAAAACCAAGATTATTTAGAAAATGTAAAAAATATGCAGATACATGCCAGCATTTATTCAGTATTACGTAAAAGAGTCACTAGGTGGGAAAGGACATTTGACCAAACAAGAGAAACTGGATACAGGGGTGCCTCGCATAGCGAGGTTAATCCGTTCCGGATTAACCTTCGCTATGCTGAAGCATTGCTGAACGGGGCAGCGATTTCCATTGGAACGCATTAAACATCGTTTAATGCGTTCCAAATAGGCCAAATACTCACCGTTCAGCGAAGCTTCAGGATGGCCGGCAGCCATTTTCGCGCCCTCGCCTCGCTTAACGAGGGCGCAAAAACGCTGCGCGCGGCCATTTTGGGCCTTTTCCCGGCTTCCGGCGGCCATTTTGGCCGCCGAACAGCTGATCATCGGGGTTCATTTTGCGAAGATCGGTAAGCGAAACGCTTACTGGTCTTCGCAAAGCGAATTTTTCCCCATTAAAAAACCGTTGAGCGATCGCATTAGCGATCCGAAAAAACGGATCGCTATGCGATTTCATCGTTATACGGTGCGCTCGTTAAGCGAGGCACCACTGTAGCAGCCACACTCCAAAATGGAGAATACAAGAAAAGTGTGTCACAATTGTTAGAATTGTACTATATGTTAAATGCAGACCCCCAACTTAAGATATGAAAGATTAAAAGTGAGGGCCAATTTATTAGAACCCTAATAAATTACTGGGTCTGAACAGCATGTACACAAGAGTCCTTAACATATTTATTTTTGTTAGAAGACCATAAATTCTATATTTAATTTAGAATGAACGTATACCAAAATTGGCTTCCAAACCAAACAATTAGAAAGCATACAAATGAATGCAGTTATCAGCAATGGACCCTGTGATGT
This sequence comes from Pogona vitticeps, assembly GCF_051106095.1. NCBI lineage: Eukaryota > Metazoa > Chordata > Lepidosauria > Squamata > Agamidae > Pogona > Pogona vitticeps. The sequence goes on from NC_135783.1 coordinate 54,249,524, forward strand.
CACCCCTGTCACCCATGTCACCCCTGTCACTCACAGTCTGGTTCTCATTTGCATGAGCCTATGAGGAGTGGAGGGGCAGAGTCAACAGATATATACGAAGATTTAAAAACCAACTGAAAACTTGTTAACACTTGATTTTTTTCTTCATCTTTTTTCCTTATTTTTCCATCTTGAACAACTTGTTTATTGAAGTTCAAAATCTTGTTATATTTTAAATTGTTATCATTATATATGTTGGAAGCCACCCAGAGTGATCGATTGACTAGACGGGCGGGGTATAGATAGATAGATAGATAGATAGATAGATAGATAGATAGATAGATAGATAGATAGATAGATAGATAGATAGATAGCTAGATAGATAGATAGATAGATAGATAGATAGATAGATAGATAGATAGATAGATAGATAGATAGATAGATAGATAGATAGATAGATAGATAGATAGATAGATAGATAGATAGATAGATAGATAGATAGATATAAGCGGAGAGAAGCAGAGAGAGATAGAGATCATCCTGGAGATAATGAGAAGAAATAATAATAGAGATAAGCTAGTCAAGATAAACAGATAGAGCAGGCGGTGAAGGTGGCAAGATATATGATATTTGATTGATTATATTGTATGCATTGAATAACGAACATCTGTGATTATAATTAAAGTTAATACCTTTCACTAAATCAGTTCTGTTGGCAGCAAACCTGACAAGTGTCTGAATAAAGTCTTTATATATTGTGGATAAAGGAAATCCACTGGTGGCACTGAGAAAAAGGGGGAATGTCCCAATTGTTATCTGCTGGTGGGAAGACATAGCGTGAGCCCTTAGTTTGGGGAAACAAGCAAGGGTTACGTGGTAAATCTCACAGACTCCTAGAACCATAGTTCAGAAAATGCCTGGCATCTAAACCTTTTGTTGTAGGTACTATTTCCACACTCACAGTTCATCTAAGCAATTAATCTAATTTATTTAAGAGCTCATATTATGTAGGGCTTAGAATATTTGATAAGAATTCCTGAGATCTGGGTTCAACTTCTCACTAAGCCACAAAATTCACTGTGTGACTTTGGGCCAATCACACCACAGCCTGAGTAACTTCACAAAGCAGTTGAGAGGAAAACAATCATATTCCCAGCCTTGAGATCAGTGGAAGAAAGATGTGTAATACATACATACATACATACATACATACATACATACATACATACATACATACATACATACATACATACGTCCTACAGGATTGTATCAGATTATTTATTTATTTTATTTTATTGAATTTGTACCCCGTCCATCTAGACCCAAGATCTACTCTGGGCGGCATTACAAGTTTAAAAACTGTTAAAACCAATAAACATAATAAATATAAAGATAATAAATTCAAAAGCACAGAATTATATTTAAAAAGTAAGTAAAAACCAGTACCCATCATTAAATTCTTTTTCATGATATTTTCTTCCTCCAGAAACTGTCTTAACAAGAGGAGTCTCTCCCAAATTCCAGAACTGTTTGCTAAGGGTCTTAGAATACTGTTAATACAAAATCACAAATCAGTTTTATATTGGTTTTTTTTTTAAGTTTTCTATTAAATCTAAATGTATATTTCAATACAAAGAATACTTCTTATTAGATATAAACACATCACACGGTTTTGGGGACAGAGAGACAAGGCAGAGTGATCAAGCTGAGTACAGTACTCTGAAAATACTTGGGTACTTGTAGGGTACAGCTCTCTAGATATTTTATATGGCACAATGCTTCTTTCTTAGTAGGAATGCTCTTACTACTTGCTGCCATATATTGTATGGTCTACTTGTACTTTTGGTCTGTTTACAAATGCTTATTTATTTATTCACATGATGACATACTCAAAGCAACAATAAAATAGAATATTACATCCACACAGTATAAGTGATCACACAATCTGAACCAATGCACATGGATCTGCTGGTAAAAAAAAGTAGACAAACTACGGATGAAGGGGAACTCTGAGCTGACATGCATATCCTTGTTTCCTAACTACTGGTCTACAAAACCCTGCACATTTTACAATGAAGTTTAAAAAGTCCCATGCACAGAAAATGAGATTTTTACCTCTAAGCTTAATTGTCACATAAAGAACAGTTCTAAGGGATATCATGGGTTAGAATTTTAACAAAACCTCCAGAGGTTTTTTCTCTATCCTAATAGCTTCACAGCACAGTATATCTGCTATCCACCATATTCTTTCCTTTAAAAGAAGGACAAAAGTTACATACCACTGATGGTGAAGTTGCAGTGTAGTTCCATTCAGACTCATCAGCATTTTCTGGATCAAATATCCATAACTTTATAGACTAACAAATAAAAAAGAAAAATATTAATATTACTGTAATTAACATTTGTAAAAGAAGAGGATGAGAACAAGTGGTGCACTGGGTAAAGTGTTGGAGAAGGACTCAAGAAACATGGTTTCAGATCCCTGGGCTATGAGGGATGGCAGTGCAAAACCAGTTCTTGACCATCTCTTAAACCTTGAAAATCTTGTTAGGGTTACTATAATTTGGAAGGGAGTTGATGGCATATGACAACAACAAAATGATGTATTCAGTTGATATGAACAACACCATCATAACACTTTGTACTCACAATATGCTATCATTGTATCATATTTTACCTAATGTTATTTTTTCCATCATCATGTGTGTCAAGACAATTCTGATTTAAGATAACCCTTTTTACTAGTATAGCTGCATTGTGGCAATATGTTATTAAGAAGAGGGAAATAATAGCTGATTTCCTTATATTGCAGTACCATATCAGGAACTTTCATATGTAATGCACTGTTTCATGTACTTTTGTTTAATTAATTTTCACTGTAGTGAAAGCCCAGCACATAGCACTCACCTATTACTATACATAACAAGCCTGCTCACATGTAGTAAAGCAATCCCCCCTTACTGTCCCACCCAAAGAATTTCTCATACATTTCTCAGGGAAAGAAATCTGCACTAATGACAGAAAAAGCATTTGGTACTTTTATATTTACTGTACTTTAACAACAATCCAGACATTTGCTACCATTATGACAGTGGAACACTCATTAAACCACTCAGCTTGTAACAGAAAAATGACAGATATGCCAATGAACTGGAAACATCACCACTTCTATGAAAGTAAGTGTCCTGCTTAGGAATTCCTAGCCAAGGGAGCCTTAAATATTCCTATGCCTGATGAACTTTCAGTCATAGAAAAAGACATTTACTGTAGATAGATCTTTGGCCCATTATCTTTTAAATATGGTGCAATCAGCTTTAACCAGTTGCTAATTAATGCCTATTAATAATTATATAAAATATTTCTAAACTGTCCTTCATTCAATTGATTACAAACACACAACAGATTTCAGAATTATTGAAACAAAATAATGAGAATGATACTTTTGTAATAATTACAGAATAAAAAAATGACTGAAGGTAATAAAAACTACCAGCATGTCAAGTTAATAGTGTCAGATCAGAGAACTGATACTCAGAAGCCTGTGTTCACAGTTATCATTATCCCACCCACCACAAAAAGGGTTAAATCAAAGAATGAAACCAATCTTGAACAATCATATCAAAATTCATCTGAATATCCAAGGATAAGTCTTTTCATTGTCCAGGCAACATCAGCTTGTCTATATCTACAAGCTTTATTTATCTACATTGCTTCTATGTTCCATATCTACAAAATACTTTAGAAAATAAAAGTCAAAGTGTATTGAAAACACTCTTGTGAGAAACAGGTTGTGAGAAAAAAAATCCTTGCAGCTTATAAAAAGTTACAGGTCTGATTGTCGTCCAAAAGTTTTACAACTATGAGAAGTTGCGGGCATGCAGATGCAAAACTTAATTTGTAGGTATCATGTAAAATAAAGGCTCTTATAGCCTAAAAGAGGCAAATATAAAAACAAAAGACAGAGAATGCATCTCTTAAAATATTAAAATTAATTTTTCCTGTTTTCCCCCTTTTACTATATGTTCTCCCTCTCTCTAGTGTTCACCATTATCCACAGTTTTCAGTATCCGTGGTGGGGCATGGAACCAATCCTCACTGAATACAGATGTCCTAAGGTGGGCCTACATACTGAAAGTTCATTGTCAAGCTTCCAAACAAGTTTAGATGATTTGACATCTGAATATAGCTACTAACTTTTTAAAAAAATGCAGTTTGACATTTAACATACAGAGGGGAAAAGAGTTTTGGGATTACAGCCTTGTTTTGAAATAAAAAATATTTTTAATAAAATAATTATGAAATAATTTAATGATTTTTACCTGCTTTGGATTTGCATGTGTCAACCTAAAAAAAGTTAAATACTCAATTTAGTAAAAGTAAATAAGGCTATAAAACAGAACTTTCTAAAATATGCTACATAGATAGCACAATCCTATTTTTGAAGTTTAGTGTTAAGTTTGTGTGTGTTTTGTATTTTTATTTTGAAAGCACATGCTTAAAATTATGGTATATCAGAGGAATATATGCAGAGATAGTGCAAAGTGTGTGTGGACACATGCCTATGCCTTAGTTACAATATGGGAGTGTGGTTTCCGCCCAGGTCATGAATATTAATGTGATATCTGCATAGACCAATGGGAGTTCTTCAGGGGTGCAGTCATGAGATATAAGAGACTCAGCAGGAGGAGGGGAAGTTTTTAGTAGAGGAAATTGAGAGTTAGAGAGTTGAGGAAGTTTAGGAGTTTGATGTAGTTTTGAGATTGGGCGGGAGAGTGGTGGTTGAGAGTAGATGAAAGAGGATGTTTGTTTAAGAGTTAATAACATTGCTTGTTCTGTCAACAACTGTAACAATAAACAATTTCTATTTGGTTCTTTTAAAATGACACATTGCCTGGACCTCTGTGATTAATAATAACCAATGTTGATGTAATCAACTGGTGGCAGCTGAGAGGCACGTAGTGTGAGCTCTTAGTTTGGTGAAACAGCAGGGGCCACGTGGGAACGTGACAGGGAAATTGATGGTTTTGTTAAGAGTCCCAACTATCTGAGTCTTCAGTAGCTCACTTTCACCAATTTGCTTTATTTTCTGTAGAGATGCTGACATTAATTCTGATTTGGATACCACTGTTACAACACAGGCAGATGGATGGAGCAAGGATCTTAGATTATTTCGGCTACCTTTTTATAGCCTTGTGACTGGGAAAAGACCCCTTTGAAGGCAGTTACCTTTGTCGGCTTTTAAAAACAACCAGAGGTGGGTTAGCTGTTTAACAGGAAGAGTTTACTTTCAGATTTGCTATGTAGCAATAAAGAACAGTTGTATTTGAAAGACTTGGTTGATCCATATGCATTTTGCTACTAATACCACCCAACTAATCCACTTTTAAGCATTTCCAGAAGTCAGCATGGCTACTTGCAGTGATAAGCAGCTCCCAATTATTGTCTCAAAATAAAAACAGCAGCAACCAGCAAATAAGTTTGAGATTAATCATACACATCAAGGTATAAAAAGGGGAGGAACAATAAATAAGACTTATTTTTACCTGCTTGTATCTTGGTAAATATACCACATGAAACAATTCACATCTGCTTTTACAGATAAGAAGCGCTCCATTTCTGCAGCTGACTAGAAAGGACAAAACATGCTAATTATTTCATTTTATCTTCATAACATCACAGTACAGACTGAACACATTCAAATACATAACAGTACATTTAAAAATTTTATTTACAATACGTATTCTGTTGGAGCGAGTGCATGTAAGTGAATTTGCATTTCCCTTGCTGTGTAGTCGCATCCTCAGATTAATATGAATATAAAGATTGTGCCACAAAACACAAACTGTTTTGGAACAGCCCTTAGGAGCCATAAAAATGGAGAGGATTCAGAATGATGAACTATCTTTTTCAAAGAAAGAACGACAAAGAAGTAGAGAGATAAGTAGAGGAATTATTTACAAATATTTTTACTTTACATAAACAATATAAGTTCCAGAATGCTCCCAAATTGCCCCAACAGCAGTTGATAGGGCTGATAAGCATGTATGTGAGGGAGGAGAGGCTTTGGGTGGTAGTCACGCCAATTAAATGTTTTCCAGTTCTCCCCCTCTGATTTTGCAAATTAAATTTGCAGTCACATGACACACTGCCATTAGCAAATCATTTACCCAGCATGCATACTAGCTGTGGATCATTTCTTGCTCAGTAAGAGGCTTCTACATTTTTTGTTGTGGACCTTAAACAAAGTTGTATTGCTGCATTGTGAACAATTTTATTGCAACTTTTTTTGAACTACTGTCACCTGCATGTCCTTTTAAAATGCTTGTTTTCTTTTTCATGATGTTTGTGTTGAGGAGAAGCTGTAGGCATTTATTGAATTATTGACTCAATAACTCAAGAACAAACTGGGACACACATCCTGGAATAAATACTGCATGACCTCAAAGCACAACAGAAACACAATTAAAAGTTGCATAACCACAAAGGGACATTTTGCTGGTGTGACCATGGCCCTTGAAGATCTGGAATGTTTCTGTATATTGTCACATATATGTGTGACTCACAAAGACCATGAGAAAGAAACATAGGAAGCGGCAAGAACACCCATTCTCTAACAACAGTTGGAAAAGCAGAGCCTTCATCTCATTTCCATTGTATGTCCCCCCCACCAAACATTAAATGCTTTCAGTGTAAAAGCACAGCTGTTAAAAAAGACAGAAGAGTAAAATCCCTGTCCAAATCCCAATTTGATACCTGTATATTTTTTTCGACAAGAACTGGAAGAGCTGATTAGTTATATCACATTTCTGCTAGCCAATGTAGGTAGTGCTTTGTCTTCCTCAAGAATGGCTGTTTTCATCTTTTCAATATAAAAGTAACATCTATTATAATGCTCCCTTCTCCATAGCTCTTAAGTAAATTTCTTGACATTCTGATTAGTGAATTCTGATGTTCTGTCTGTGTTACTCAAAATGATGGGAAGGTCTGCCTGCTGTGTTGTGCTGTGCCTCTGAATCTGCCAAACTGTAGCCCTTTCAATGAAAACTTAGTTTCTGGAACACAGTGGTATAGGTCTGAGAATATATTTATACTGATACTACTTTAATTCACTGGATTGCCCTAAATCAGAATCAACCTGAAGACACAAAACAAAAAATTTTGATAATGGAATTTTTGTTGATAAACTTACCGGAGGTTTAACTATTGGTGCAATGCGATGAGTTCCAGGAACTGGACAATTAAGAGTTGTCTGTGGCAAACTGTAGCAAGTTTTAAAAGTCTACATTAAGTAGATAGCAATAATTAACTGTATAAACATATTTCTTATAACTCATGTTATCTCATTCAGGATCACTCTAAAATATCCTGCAGCTAACTTCACCAATATTAACCTCTAAAATATTATTCTTTCCTTGATTTTTAAATATTTAAGGTTATGTTAATGCCTAAAAATACACCTTTTTATATATTAGAAATTCCCCTAGTCATGGATATTCTCAGCTCATTTTCTGTAAAATGTAATTGAGCTGTTGTTGCCATCTGCGGGGGGGGGGGAGTGTTGTTATGTGATACTAATTTATGCTTATGTTTGTTTTGGTAATTTCATGTTGTTATTTGTATTTTTATGCATTATTTTGTGCTCAATGTTGTATTATATGTTCCTTTGTAAGCCAGTCAGAGTAATGGCTTGCTACTAAATGGGCAAGATATAAGTTCAACAAACAAACAAACAAACATACATAAATAAATATTCAAAGACATACTGCTTCCAGTATACCAGAAGTAATATAAAACCATCATGACTGGTAGTCATTTACAGTGTTAAGCTCAGTGGATTTGTTTGATCCCCATTAAATGCCACCAAAATTGTTCTTCTGCTTCATTGACTTCTGCTTCATTGACTATGCAAAAGCCTTTGACTGTGTGGACCACAACAAACTATAGCAAGTTCTTAATGGGAATGTCTGACCACCTTATCTATCTCCCGAGAAATCTATATGTGGGACAGGAAGCAAGAGTTAGAACTGGATATGGAATAACTGATTGGTTCAAAATTGGGAAAGGAGTACGACAAGGCTGTATATTGTCTCCCTGCTTATTTAACTTATATGCAGAATACATCATGTGAAGGGCTGGACTGGATGAATCCCAAACCGGAATTAAGATTGCCGGAAGAAATATCAACAACCTCCGATATCCAGATGATATTACTCTGATGGCAGAAAGTGAGGAGGAATTAAAGAACCTCTTAATGAGGGGGAAAGAGGAGAGTGCAAAAAACGGTCTGAAACTCAACATCAAAAAAACTAAGATCATGGCCACTGGTCCCATCACCTCCTGGCAAATAGAAGGGGAAGATATGGAGGCAGTGAAAGATTTTACTTTCTTGGGCTCCATGATCACTGCAGATGGGGACAGCAGCCATGAAATTAAAAGACACCTGCTTCTTGGGAGGAAAGCGATGACAAACCTCGACAGCATCTTAAAAAGCAGAGACATCACCTTGCCGACAAAGATCCGCATAGTCAAAGCTATGGTTTTTCCAGTAGCGATGTATGGAAGTGAGAGCTGGACCATAAAGAAGGCTGACCGCCAAAGAATTGATGCTTTTCAGTTGTGGTGCTGGAGGAAACTCTTAAATGTCCTCTGGACTGCAAGGAGAACAAACCTATCCATTTTGCAGGAAATCAACCCTGGGTGCTCACTGGAAGGACAGATCCTGGTGAGATTCCAATACTTTGGCCATCTCATGAGAAGAGAAGACTCAATGGAAAAGACCCTAATGTTGGGAAAGTGTGAGAGCAAGAGGAGATGGGGACGACAGAAGATGAGATGGTTGGACAGTGTCATCAAAGCTACCAACATGAATTTGACCCAACTCCAGGAGGCAGTAGAAGACAGGAGGGCCTGGCATGCTCTGGTCCATGGGTCACAAAGAGTTGGTCACGACTTAACAACTAAACAACAACAAAGTGATTTTTCAGGATGCTCGTAAAATAAGCCCTACTCCCAAAATAAGCCTAAAGTTAAATCCTGCTCTCCACCATTGTGCAGCACTGTGCAGCAACCAGAAGAAGATAACATGACTGTAAAATAAAATATCTCGTGAAAATAAGCTCTAATGTGTTCTTTTTAAAAGCAAAAATTAATATTGGACCCTGTCTTATTTTCGGGGAGACATGGTATGCTCCTGCCTCTTCTCTGCTCTAGACTGACTCTTCCTAAATATGTTTTCCAACTGAAACATACGCGGCATGGCTATAGTTACATATAATTCCCGAAAACATGTTTTGTCCAAATCCTGCTAGGTACTAGAATAGCAACTATACCTTAGAGTCAAAGTTGATACATTCTGCTATTTTGCAAAAGCACAAAAAAGTGTACTATATTGGATATTAAGGCACCCTAGGGAAGGTAGGAAAAAGAGAGTAGGAAAAACCACTGGGCCACTCAGGTATAATCTAAATCAAATCCCTTATGAATACACAGTGGAAGTGAAGAACAGATTTAAGGAACTTGATTTGGTGGACAGAGTGCCTTAAGAACTTTGGATAGAGGCTCGTAACATTATACAGGAGGAAGCAACAAAAACCATCCCAAAGAAAAGGAAATGCAAGAAAGCAAAGTGGCTGTCCAAGGAAGCCTTACAAATAGCAGAGAGGAGAAGGGAAACAAAATGCAGGGGAGATAGGGAAAGTTACAGAAAATTGAATGCAGACTTCCAAAGAATAGCAAGGAGAGACAAGAGGGCCTTCTTAAATGAACAATGCAAAGAAATAGAGGGAAATAACAGAAAAGGAAAAACCAGAGATCTGTTCAGGAAAATTGGAGATATTAGAGGAACATTTCGCGCAAAGATGGACATGATAAAGGACAAAAATGGAAGGCACCTCACAGAAGCAGAAGACATCAAGAAGAGGTGGCAAGAATACACAGAGGAATTATATCAGAAAGATTTGGATATCCTGGACAACCCAGACAATGTAGTTGCTGACCTTGAGCCAGATATCCTGGAGAGTGAAGTCAAATGGGCCTTAGAAAGCCTGGCTAACAACAAGGCCAGTTGAGGTGATGGCATTCCAGCTGAACTATTTAAAAGGTTAAAAGATGATGCTGTTAAGGTGCTACATTCAATATGACAGCAAGTTTGGAAAATTCAACAGTGGCCAGAGGACTGGAAAAGATCAGTCTATATCTCAATACCAAAGAAGGGAAGTGCCAAAGAATGCTCCAACTACCGCACAATTGCACTCATTTCACATGCTAGCAAGGTTATGATCAAAATCCTACAAGGTAGGCTTCAGCAATATGTGGACCGAGAACTCCCAGAAGTACAAGCGGGATTCCGAAGAGGCAGAGGCACTCGAGACCAAATTGCTAACATGCGCTGGATTATGGAGAAAGCCAGAGAGTTCCAGAAAAACAACTACTTCTGCTTCAATGATTATGCAAAAGCCTTTGACTGTGTGGACCACAGCAAACTATGGCAAGTCCTTAAAGAAATGGGTGTGCCTCACCACCTTATCCATCTCCTGAGAAACCTATATGTGGGACAGGAAGCAACAGTTAGAACTGGATATGGAAGAACTGATTGGTTCAAAATTGGGAAAGGAGTACAACAAGGCTGTATATTGTCCCCTGGCTTAATGTATTTATATGCAGAATACATCATGCGGAAGGCTGGACTGGAGGAATCCCAAACCGGAATTAAGATTGCCGGAAGAAATATCAACAACCTCCGATATGCAGATGATACCACTGTGATGGCAGAAAGTGAGGAGGAAATAAAGAACCTTGTAATGAGGGTGAAAGAGGAGAGTGCAAAAAACGGTCTTAAACTCAACATCAAAAAATCTAAGATCATGGCCACTGGTCCCATCACGTCCTGGCAAATAGAAGGGGAAGATATGGAGGCAGTGAAAGATTTTACTTTCTTGGGCTCCATGATCACTGCAGATGGAGACAGCAGCCACGAAATTAAAAGACGCCTGCTTCTTGGGAGGAAAGCGATGACAAACCTTGACAGCATCTTAAAAAGCAGAGATATCACCTTGCCAACAAATGTCCGAATAGTCACAGCTATGGTTTTTCCTGTAGTGATGTATGGAAGTGAGAGCTAGACCATAAAGAAAGCTGACCGCCGAAGAATTGATGCCTTTGAATTGTGGTGCTTGGAGGAGGCTCTTGAGAGTCCCTTGGACTGCAAGGAGAACAAACCTATCAATTCTAAATGAAATCAACCCTGAGTGCTCACTGGAAGGACAGATCCTGAAGCTGAGGCTCCAATACTCTGGCCATCTCATGAGAAGAGAGGACTCCCTGGAAAAGACCTTAATGTTGGGAAAGTGTGAAGGCAAGAGGATAAGGGGACGACAGAGGATGAGATGATTGGACAGTGTCACCGAAGCAACCAACATGAATCTGACCCAACTCCGGGAGGCAGTGGAAGATAGGAGGGCCTGGTGTGCTCTGGTCCATGGGGTCACGAAGAGTCGGACACGACTAAACGACTAAACGAACGAACGAGGGAAGGTATTTAGGCTTGGTGAAATTTCAAACCATAAAAAGATGGTTGAATTTCTAGTAATGCATGAGGGTTTCATTGCCTCCCTAAAAGTGGCTTTTAAAAACCAAATCAACTGGACCAAGAATAAAAAGCTAAAACATCAGCTTCATGACTCCCTATGTGTGAGAGAAATGGCCTATGGGTTAGCATGGATTAATTGAAAAAATGACAGCAGAGAATGAAGCAGTTATATAAGTTGTTGATAAGACATCTACTCTGGGGACAGTGATGCTTGCCTTAATTTCATCCCACTTGGATTACTGCAACACATTCTACAGTATATGAGATGCAAATTCAAAATGCTCCAACCAGACTATTGACCCGGATTGATATGCTTACAACCTTCAAAACCCTGTATACCTTCTACGTAGACTTATGATCCTGCATCTCCTCATTTAATTTTCCTCAGGTTTCAAGAACTTCAGCAGTGGACCTTTTCTCAGTCTCACCAGTCTGACAGACATGCTTTGTGAGGCCACATGAGGACCTTTTTTGTGGCTGTGGAACACTTTTCATAAAAAGGTAGGTTGGCCCCTCCTTGCTGTCCTTCTGCCAGCAGTTACAGACCTGGCTGTTCAGACAAGCATTTGACAAATGAACAGGCTACAGCGAAAGGAAGTTTTACTGGAGATGTACTTTTAAAGAGGTTTTAATTATTTTATATTAATGGTATTTTATAATTTTTATGTTTAATTTTAATACTGTAAGATTATGGATTTTTAAAAATATATATATTTTGTGTGCAGTCTTGAGTCCCTGTATTGGGGAAAAGGCTGAATATAAGTGACATAAATAAAAAACAATTAAATTTTTAAACTTTTAAATAACCCAAACAGCTATATAAGGCAAACAGACATAAATATGAAGTCACCCTTCCCCTCCCCTGCACTACTCAGAACTGAGTGAACAGTGGCATCCATCCATTTGATTGTTCAAAGTATTACACCATGCCTCCCACTGGATTTGCAGCATGATCTTACATCCCGTTCTTTAGCTTCTTAAAAGTAGGAACAGAATATTTAAGCAGGAAATGGCAGCTGTCAGAGTATTATTTGTCAGGTGGGAAGACAGATACAAAAATGAATAAAAAGCCACAGGCAGTCCTGTACAATAGTCAGAAATGGTTCACAAATAGAGATGGGGGTATGCATACAGTATAGGAACAGGTGGACATAGTGAGGGTCCACTCACCCATATGCTGCTGCTGCGAGCTCCGCGCTCCCTTCCAATTGCTATGGAGCACACAGTCAACTAGCCACTCATCAGCCTGGCTAGTCTTCCCTCCTTCTGCCAGGAGTGGCTAGTTGACTGAGTTCCAGAGCATTTGGAGGGAACATGGAGCCTGCGGCAGCAGCGGACGGGTGAGTGGACGGTCTGGCCCTAGGAGAGTGGACCCTCATTATGTCCATCTGTGCAGGGGTATTCGTATACAAATACAAATATCCCCATCTCTATTCATGAACTTCTCTGGTCACCAGTTTTGAGCGAAGGTATGTCCTCCTCCTTGCATGAAACAAATGAAAAATGCATGATTACAATTTTTATTGTATTTTAAAGAGATTAATCAGCCCTAAAAAGCCAAATATTTGCTGACATGTTTCTCTCTCAATCCTGTCTCATACATATACTGTACTCCTATCTTCTTTATATTCCTTACTTTTTATCATCAATGATGCATAACAAAGGAACATCCCACTCCAGAAATGCCGTCCCCTCATATTCCAAGTATATCTAGATAGAAAATAGAAAATATAGACTGCAAAATATACAATTGATCTTTCAAATAACAATTGGAAAAGTGGAAGCTTCTATATTGAGTTCATTGGTGCTTACTCACAAAAATGTGTCTATAAGAACAGCACAACACTTCAAAAATTACTTAGTAGTATATAATTTTTATGACTTTGGACAGAACTTTAAAGACTAGCTGAAACAGTTTTAATTGTATTTTTAAAAAACACCTTAATTGGCACCATGCTCAGTTTTTTAAAAAGGCAATGGGAAGAATGTGATGTCACTAGCCTGAAAGGAAGTAGAATGTCCTTCTCTGAGTTGGCTACTTCCAACTACTTTTGAAGGAGAGCCCCAAAGAACTTTGATCCAAATGATTAAACTAAATTAGTTATTCTAATGCCTTGATTGTCCAAATGGTTTCTGGAATCACTTCAAAGTGCTGGTTATTATCTATAAAGCCTTCTATGGCTTGGGTCAAGGCTATTTGAAGAATCTTATCACCCCACATGAGCTACTCAGCTTTTAAGAGCTTCATGGGAGTCCCTTCTCTTGGGTTTACTTCCTACCAAGCTCATTTGGTGAGGTCATATGAAGGGGCCTTCTCAGCGGCTGCTCCCAGGCTTTGGAATGCACTGCCCCAAGAAGTCAGATTGGCTGACTTGTCTTCCCATTGTCAGGAAAAGACCTTCTTTTTCACGCAAGCTTTTAAGCAACCAAAAATTGTTGAGATGGAGTCTAGCATTGCAAGACTTTGATTTTGAGGTTCAGCATATTCCTGGAAGACTAAATGTTGTGGCAGATGGTCTTTCTCGAATGTACTGTGAAGATCCAGATGCACCTGACCGTTGAAATGTGACAGTGTTGAAATATTTCACTGTTCCTGTATACTTTGAGTAATTACTGTTTTTGTAGTAACTAACATGACTATTTTCTAATTTTCAGATAGTATATATGCTTAACCAAAAGAATGTATTTATTTGCTGCTTTTAGAATGTTTCCTACCTCAATGCTTTGCTAGATTAAGTGCAATTTTGAAGGTATTAATGTTAATCATTAGCATTTACTTTATTTAACCAATTAATTACTTTTAGCTACTGTAATTAGTTACCAAAATAAGAACAGAATTACTGTTCTGGATTTTGGGGCTCCCGGTGGTGGCATGTGATGACACAGGTCATAGAAGCCAGAAGGTAATTTCTAAAATGGGATTTGTAGTAATGAAATTAGCCAGAAGGAATCCATTTTAAGTCTGTGTCATTTTACTGGAATTCTCTAGATGCTGTTTTCTTCACAGAAGTCAGTACAGTGGTGCCTCGCTTAACGATGTTAATTGGCTCCCAAAAAACCATCGCTATGGGAAAACATTGCTAAGCGAAACACCATTTCCCATAGGAATACATTGAAAACCGGTTAATCCGTTCCAATGCGGATTACCGTCCTTAAGCGAAAATTGCCATAGGAAACATCGCTAAGCGATACAATGTTTCCCCCATTGGAATGCCCATTGCATTCCAATGGTTTTGCGATGCCCTTTTTCGCTACTTTTAAAGGGTCTTAAAATGTTCAAAAACGGTTTTAAATGCTTGGGATCGTTAGTGCACCTTGCAAAACCTGTGCAAACTTAATTTGGCTTTGTTCTGAGTCTTCGTTAATTTTTTGTGAATTTTTTCTCCCCCATTGGAATGCATTGAACTGTCGATCTGATAATTATTATCTATAAAAATAATCTCACAGGGTTGTGGCATAATTGTAGATTTCATTGATCTTAATATTGCTTAATTATGGATTATGCAAGGTCTTTAAAACAATTCTAAGCATTTAAGTTAGGATAGGAAATTTGAAAGGACAAGGATAGTAATTTTCAATTAGAGCAACATTGCTACAAATGGTTTAAGCCACATTTTTCATACATTGATTGTAAACACTTACAGTAGTTCTTGTAGAAAATATAAAATAGTCTCCAGTGTTTGTTCTATACCTGAAAATAAACAAAAACATTTGCTTTTTCTCCCAAAAAGTGTTAATTGTCATTTATAAGTCAAAGGAAATTTGATGGCACATAACAACAAAGTGTTTATATTTTTAATTATCACTCAAAAGACTCAGCATATCTTAGTGTCCACTACACAGTATGCTGAAATACACGACCAAATCATGTTTCTGAATACATTAAGATCAATATTAAAATTAATGTACAACCCACAAGATCATCCCAGTCGGGGTTCCTCCAGGTGGCCATCATGAGAGTGGCCCATAAATCCTCTACAAGAGGTAAGGCCCTTTTTTGCAGTGGCTCCAACTTTATTTAACCAGCTTTTGGAGGAGCTCCGTCTAGCCCCCTCCTCTGATGACATTTTCGTTGTTTAGTCGTTAAGTCATGTCCAACTCTTCGTGACTCCATGGACCAGAGCACGCCAGGCCCTCCTATCTTCCACTGCCTCCCGGAGTTGGGTCAAATTCATTTTGGTAGCTTCTATGATGCTGTCCAGCCATTTCGTCCTCAGTCGTCCCCTTCTCCTCTTGCCTTCACACTTTCCCAATATCAGGGTTTTTTCCAGGGAGTCTTCTCTTCTCATGAGATGGCCAAAGTATTGGAGCCTCACCTTCAGGATCTGTCCTTCCAGTGAGCACTCAGGGTTGATTTCCTTCAGAATTGATAATTATGTTCTCCTTGCAGTCCAGGGGACATTTAAAAGTCTCCTCCAGCACCACAATTGAAAAGCATCAATTCTTTGGCGGTCAGCCTTCTTTATGGTCCAGCTCT
Organism: Pogona vitticeps; assembly: GCF_051106095.1. Lineage (NCBI taxonomy): Eukaryota > Metazoa > Chordata > Lepidosauria > Squamata > Agamidae > Pogona > Pogona vitticeps. Next base: position 54,265,567 of record NC_135783.1, read on the forward strand.
CACTTCCATACATCGCTACTGGAAAAAGCATAGCTTTGACTATGCGGACCTTTGTCAGCAAGGTGATGTCTCCGCTTTTTAAGATGTTGTTTTAAGATGGTGACATTTAGGAAGCAATTAAAGATGTTGTTTCTCAGGGAGGTTTTCCACACCAATCCTAGCTGATCACTTCCCCTGCCACTTTCCTCTATCTACTCCGGTTTTATATGACTAGTCTGTGCCATCTGTTTTTAGGATTTTTGTTGTTTTAATGTTTTTTTCCCTCTTCTATATATGTTGTAAATGCCCAGAGTAGTGCTTTAGCACTAATGTGAGTGGGATACAAATTGAATGAATGAATGAATGGGAAAAAACAAATAAATCAGAAGCAAGAAATAATGTCCAACTGTTCTTTGGGTGTCAAAGGGGTTAAAACTACTTAGAGGAAAAAAAGCAAGCATATGGATAAAGTTAATTTAGCAGGCAGTGGCTGAAATCCTACTGCTTCAAGTGTCCTGGAAAGCTGAATTGGAGCAATTTGGCTTTGCTGCAACTTGATTTACAGCCTGTTTTACATTTAAAATCACTGTCAGTGCTCACAGAGGGACTGCGGATTCATTCAGTTCATTGTTCATACTGGATGCGATTCACATTTCAGCCCACAGTTCCCTTCCTTCCTCTCCTCAAGCACTAATTGTATATATGTAAGACTTTTTTAAAAAATAAAAAATTTGGAGGACAAGTGGGAGGAAGGAATGCATGAAGTATTTCCCCAGTCCTGAACATCATGCTCCAACTGCCTACATCACTGAAACAACCACCTAGAGACATCCCCCCATTCTTTACAAGAATGAATCACAAAGACAAAAAAAGCCATTTTGAATCATTTTGGCCTGAAAAATTAGAAGCCCCCCAACAACAGGAAATGCTTTGGCAGCAAAATGGGCTGGATTGATTTGAGTTAGACTGTGCCATGTAGTCAGTAAATAATACTTCAAATTCATCATTTTATAAGCAGAGCAAATCCTGTGGTATAATATAAGTCCCAGTAAATCCAATGGGACTTATTCCCAAGCAAGGATCATAGAAGGTACTTAGTGTGGTGTAGTGAACAGAATGACAGACTGAGGAGTCCTTGGTTCAAATTGCTCAACCATGAAAACTCACTGGGGGTGTGGAACTGATAAAGCCACTCCTTAAATATCTCACTTTTAAAGTTGTATTAGGATTGCTACAGGTCAATTCTGACTTGATGGCACATACAACTATTACAAGGATCACAGGATTGGGACTGTGTTGAGTCTCATGGTCAAAACTAAATAGTGATATGGTGGAGCAAGAGAATACAGGGCTGAGTTCTTGGGTTGTTCTAAGTAGCAAGGGACTATAAAATCATCTGCACCACCCTCAGTCTTCCTGTTCACTTTGACCTTAGCTGTGACCCACATACAGTAGTAGCTGGAGGACAAACGGATCTTCCTATGAAGAGCTTACTGTTGCAAACTATACCTCTCATAATACAAAGTATTTGAGTGTAAACTGTTGGGCAATTAAGTCTACAACAGACTTAATTGCCCAACAGTCAATTGGACTGAGGGGCGATTAAGAGGCATTAACTTTACAAAAGATCTGATTGTTGATAAGGTTTGGTCCAATTGCCTTAATTTTGCACACCTTTATGGGGAGGGGGTTAAGGGAGAGGCACTCGCTATGTCCTGATGCACACCTCCAAAACTCTGCAGGAAACATAGCCTCGACTCTTCCAAGACTTTTGTTGCCATTTTGCATCAACGTAACGGTCTTTGGGATGATGCCGGCTACCACAACGTTCTGTCTTGAATCCGTTACTTAAAGCGGATTCATGCTGTGGCTTCACTAGCATGAGCGACCCCCGTTACCTTTAGCTTCAACCCCCTTTCCGTTTGCCTCCGGCACCCTCCAGGTCGCCAACCCACTTAGCGCCCCCCTCCCCAACCTTGCGCCGCCCGCTCTCGCACCTCCACACGGCCCAGCATCCGCTCAACCATAAGCACAACAAGGAGACGCTGGGCACAAGCGGGAACAAAGAGCCCGCCATTGGGACCGCCCAATCAACGTCTCCAAACCGCTCTTAGCAACGGAAGACCCTCTCGCTGTCTCTCACCACGGAAGCTCAACGGCTGGCGAATCAGCAGCCACTTCCCGCGGATGGGATCAACTACATTTCCCAGAATGCCCGGCGGCAATATGGGTGGGTGACCGCAGAATGGCCCAGGAAAGGCAGTTCTTCTCTATCTGGGTATCAAGTGGGAACTCTTTTCATGGGGTGCAGCTAGCGAAGGGTGAACGTTCGTGAACAAAACAGGAAGACGATAAGGCATAGTGGCATTTTTTTGTGGTGGACTGGAAGAAAGTTGCCCGAGAAATCAAGTGCGTTGGTCCCCTTGACTGTGTATTCTGGGAGTGAGCCCCCGAGGTCGTCTTTCAGAGACAAGACAACCGTGATGCATTTGGAAATAATAGGATTGTAAGGTGAAAAGTAGATCCGCTGATACAAGAGGGACTTGTCTGTAGGTGCAAAATGAGTATCCCCGAGCTCTCTTATTCCTGACGTTAAAAAACGCTTTGTGCGAGAATGCCCACAAAACGTATGGAGTAATAAAAGTTGCTGGTTTTTCAAGCTTTTTGCTGATGTACTTTTTGGCCTCCGCCAATGTAATGGATCAGGATTCGGGACCACTTGTTTCCTGAAGAAAATACCCCTCCCCTCTTGCTAGTATTATATCTAAAGTGTTTAAGACCGCCCACGGTATGATGCTAACTGTGTGAATGGTTAGTTCTTTCATGTAGTTCATATGCAAGAGACCTTGGAAAGAGTTGAAAAAGGACTTTTGATTAGTCCATGGCATTTCCAGGTAGGGTTGGAAAATACTTGTAACTGAAACCCTAGTGAGAAATTTCCAGTGGCCATGTGCCATGATTTATGGGTTTTCCATTTTAACTTTCAACCCTACTATGGTGTTTATTGTGCTTATCAAGAATTATGGAGAGAGATAGATGTATGTATAAAAATGACTTAAATCCAGTAGTAAGTTGCAAGTAGAGTAGGCTCACTTAATTAATAGAACAGTGATTCACAGTGTTTATCTGGAGGCTCTGCAGGTTTTACCTTCTTTTATTTTACTTATTTACTTTATTTATTTTAACTACTTCACTTTATCTACTTTATTCCATTGGCTGCCTTGATGTATCCAGGAGCCGGGGGGATTTGTTGTCATTTGCTGTCATTCCTCATTATCTAACTGAGAAACTCCAGGTCATATCATATCTTGAAGACTGGCAGAAGGTCTGTAATTCTCCGGGCCTGGGCGATAAGGACATTTTGTTTAACTTAAAGCTTACAAAACAGGCTGATACTCCCCCCCCCCCCTTTTCCTGCTAGTCATTCAACGGCCTTGAGGACTAGAGAAGTTTGTTGATATGGAGCTGGCAGAATCTTTGGAGCTGGACTTGACTCTTTCTCTCCCAGCGCTGCATCGGATTAAGAAAACATTGGATTAAGAAAACAATTACCATTACACCTATTTCCGATATACACAGATGCAGGGAGGCCCCAGCTTTGTACCAGAAGCAGCTTTGGAACAGAGATGTTATTATCTCCCCTTAAACTTCCCTGAAGATATATCACTAACTAAATTCATAGGAGGGAACATAACTCGCTAATGGGGAAGGTGCGACAACCCAAAATTACAGACTTTCTGATATCCCAAGAGCCCTCCAAATCCAGAGTAGTTCCCTCATCAGTTCCTTTATCAGAGAACAAAGGTGATCGCCTCTCAGCATATGGGGAAACATCTGAAACACCACAAATAGATTTACCAGAATATTTTCTCAAGGATGAGCAGACTCTGGGAGGTGAGCTTTTAAACAGCAGTCAGCTTAATAGTACAGTGTATATGGACTTCGGCAATTTAAGGAAATCTGATTTTATGTTCCCCCCCATCATATTATCAGAGAGCCCGATTAAGGGCCCAGCAGTTGCTAACCTCAAAGGGAGCCCAATAACACCCTGGCCTGGTCAGAGCCCTCCATTAGAGAAGCGCCCATTTACAAAACTACTACATTAGTCAAAGGTTCGTACTCCTTTAACTTCCCTTATAGCTACTCCCACAGTCATTCAAGCACATCAATGTTGGCTTGATGCAGACATCCCTAGTGGAAATTAGAAATACTCCTCAAGAAATTAAACAACTTGTGACTGTTATGTTGGGCGATCTGACAAAAACTGAACACCCCGCAATGACCCCAGAAGGTCCTGCAAGGCAGACAAAGGAGGACAGTTCCACTTATGACCCAGGGCACATGGACTGTTACAGTCTATATCCAGAAACTATAAACAGAATCGCTAGGCTGTCCCTGGAGGAGTCGCTCTTCATGACCCATGGAGCATGCCAGGCCCTCCTGTCTTCCACTGCCTTCCCGGAGTTGGGTAAAATTCATGTTAGTATTTTATATGACACTGTCCAGCCATTTCGTCCTCTGTCATCTCCTTCTCCTCTTGCCTTCACACTTTCCCAACATTAGGTTATTTTCCCGGGAGTCTTCTCATGAGATGGCCAAGGTATTGGAGCCTCAGCTTCAGGATCTGTCCTTCCAGTGAGCACTCCAGATAGATTTCTTTCAGAATGGATAGGTTTGTTCTCCTTGCAGTCCAGGGGACTCTCAAGAGTCTCCTCCAGCACCACAATTGAAAAGCATCAATTCTTTGGTGGTCAGCCTTTATGGTCCAGCTTTCACTTCCATACATCGCTCCTGGAAAAACCATAGCTTTGACTATGTGGACCTTTGTCGGCAATGTGATGTCTCTGCTTTTTAAGATGCTGTCTAGGTTTGTCATCGCTTCCCTCCTAAGAAGCAGGCACCTTTTAATTTCATGGCTGCTGTCCCCATCTGCAGTGATTATGGAGCCCAAGAAAGTAAAATCTGCCACTGCCTTCTTATCTTCCCCTTCTATTTGCCAGGAGGTGATGGGACCAGTGGCCATGATCTTAGTTTTTTTGATGTTGAGCTTCAAACCATTTTTGGCACTCTCCTCTTTCGCCCTCATTAAGAGGTTCTTTAATTCCTCCTCACTTTCTGCCATCAGAGTGGTATCATCTGCATATTGGAGGTTGTTGATATTTCTTCCGGCAATCTTAATTCCAGTTTGGGATTCCTCCAGTCCAGCCTTCCGCATGATGTATTCTGCATATAAGTTAAATAAGCAGGGAGATAATATACAGCCTTGTCATACTCTTTCCCAATTTAGAACCAATCAGTTGTTCCATATCTAGTTCTAACTGTTGCTTCCTGCTCCATGTATAGGTTTCTCAGGAGATAGATAAGGTGGTGAGGCACTCCCATTTCTTTAAGAACTTGCTGTAGTTTGCTGTGGTCCACACAGTCAAAGACTTTTGCGTAGTCAATGAAGCAGAAGTAGATGTTTTTCTGGAACTCTCTGGCTTTCTCCATAATCCAGTACATTTTAGCAATTTGGTCTCTAATTCCTCTGCCCCTTTGAAATCCAGCCTGTACTTCTGGGAGTTCTCGGTGCACGTAGTGCTTAAGCCTACCTTGTAGGATTTTGAGCATAACCTTGCTAGCGTGTGAAATGAGTGCAATTGTACGGTAGTTGGCGCATTTTTTGGTACTGACCTTCTTTGGGATTGGGATTTCCAATCCTCTGGCCACTGCTGAGTTTTCCAAACTCACTGGCATATTGAGTGTAGCACCTTAACAACTATTTAAGATTTTAAATAGTTTGACTGGAATGCCATAATAATAATAATCAATCTAATTTCAGTATTGCCCATTTGGTGATGTCCATGTGTAGAGTTGCCTCTTGTGTTGTTGGAAAAGAGTGTTTATGATGACCAGCTTGTTCTCTTGATAAAGCTCTATTAGCCTTTGCCCTGCTTCATTTTGGACTCCATGGCCAAACTCACCTTTTATCTCTTGACTCCCTATTTTAGCATTCCAGTCCCCTCTAATGAGAAGAACATCTTTCTTTGGTGTCAGTTCTAGAAGGTGTTGTAAGTCTTCATAGAATTGATTAATTTCAGCCTCTTCAGCATTGGTGGTTGGTGCATAAACCTGGATTACTGTGATGTTGAAAGGTCTTCCTTGGATTTGTATTGAAATCATTCTATCATTTTTTGAGATTGTATTCCAATACACCTTTTCCCACTCTCTTGTTGACTATAAGGGTTACTCAATTTCTTCTACGGGATTCTTGCCCACAATAGTAGATGTGATAATTGTCTGAATTGAATTCGCCCATTCCCGTCCTTTTTAGTGTCAATGTTTATTCTTGCTATCTCCTGTTTGACCACATCCAGTTTACCGAGGTTCATAGATCTTACATTCCAGGTTCATATGCAGTATTTTTCTTTGCAGTATCGGACTTTCCTTTCACTTCCAGGCACGTCCACAGCTGAGCATCCTTTCGGCTTTGGCCCAACCACTTCATTAGCTCTGGAGCTACTTGTACCTGTCCTCTGCTCTTCCTCAGTAGCATGTTGGACACCTTCCGACCTGAGGGGCTCATCTTCCAGCGTCATATCTTTTAGCCTTTTGTTTCTGTCCATGGGGCGTTCTTGGCAAAGATACTGGAGTGGCTTGCCAGTTCCTGCTCCAGGTGCATTTAGTCAGAACTCTCCACTATGACCTGTCCATCTTGGGTGTCCCTACATGGCATAGCCCAAAGCTTCTCTGAATTACTCAAGCTGCTTCGCCACAAGAAGGCAGCAATCCATGAAGGGGTCGGCCCAGCAGAGTCATGCCCATTTGCCTGAATACTTTTAAGAGAAGGTGCAGTATCGTGCTTCAGGTATCTAGAACACAGCTCCCTTCCAAGCCTGTTTGGGAATGAATTTATATCTCCAGACCTAATTCCAGTAATCTATTAAAGGAGCCTAATAAATGAAAATTAAAAACATGGCTGTTTATTCAGGCCTTCCCTCCAGCCAACTCTTGATTTTTTTCTTACTTTTCCTTTTTATCTTTACTGCTGTTCTTGTTTGATTATTATGTATTTGTCTATGTTTTATTATTTAATTTTATATTTGGAAGCCGCCTAGAGTGGTCCGGTGGGCCAGATAGGCGGGGTATAAATTAAATAAATAAATAAATAAATAAATAAAAAGTGTATATCTGGATCAGGCACTATATTAGCATGCCATCAGAAGAATAAAATCAATTACTGTTTTAGCTCTGTAATGTTCTCCTAGTGTCACATCTGAGTAGTCAAAATGCAGACTAAGCTGGTGTTAGACGCCTGACAACCTCTCAGAAAACAAGATGATTTACAAGCGAAGAAAGAAATTCATGGGATTATAACCAGACAGTTTTTAATATATAAGGATTTGCCATTCCTTACAATATGCTCTTTGTGACATTTGTTTTGGCCCCTAGTCCAGACCTAGTGAATCTAGGACCTGATCCTGACAGTGTTGTAAAAATTTAAAGAAATTTTCATCAAACCTTTTTGCCATAGAGAAGCAATGCAGAAAACTCTATGCCTGAATGCAGTGGGGGGCTTGTAATATGTGCTATGGCTGGATATATAATTACATAACTCAGTGTCATGCCTGCCTATGAATCTGTCATTCCTGCAGGATACCGGTGGGAATGTATGATGTAGTTCTCCCTATCAAAGGGTGTATAGATAAAGACACATATTGACTTAAAGCATCTAATGAGGTTAGTTTTTTAAATTCATTCTCTTACTTTAATTATTTCACAAAATATTTCATTTGATAGAAAAGCAGATCTAGTGGGGAAAAAGAAATGGTGTGGGGGGTTTCCAGACTAGTGGTAAATTTAATTATGTGACAGATAAAATATCCTTAATATTTTTGTTTAAGAACTGCTTTTATTGTGAGTTTTCAGGTAAAACCATATATTACTTCAACTGTTTTGTTTTACTGTAAATATTTGTACATAGTAAATGTGTCCTAACTTCCACTAATGTTTATCTTCCATTAATACTGCTAGTAACAACAGTGCTATTAGGAATTTACTTATCAAGTATCCAAAAGTCTCTATTGTTATCATGTTATTATTTCTGCTTAGTTTGGGAGGTCAATATCTTGTTCCAGTACTACTAATACAAGCCTTTAAGGAGCAGAATAAGGGATGCACCAGCTTGTAAGTGGGATTTAGGGAATGATAAATTGATCAGATTTTGGAACTTTAAAAGTAACTGCAGAAAACTGTTTTATTATACAGTAATACTACTTGTCTAAACTATTAGAACATAACGGTTTTCTTAGAGTTAACAGATGTGACAAACCGTGACAAAAATTAAACTATTCTTCTTTCTTCTCATCCTTTGAAGATGCTTCTCTGTGAGGATGAAATGACAGCAACGGGTCCACAAAGCTGAGTGACCGAAATATTCTCACATACCTAAAGTAGCTGAAGACAAGTGTTCCCAAAAAGAGGATAACTATGAAGGCAGACCAACCAATAATCTTAGCGATGTTCGGTCTGAAATGCAAACAAAGAGGAATATAAACATTTGCTTTTTCATTTTTTTCATTCAGATCCAGAGAGGATCTGGACCCACAGAAAGATTTGGTGTTGGAAGTACTTTCCCATGAATGGAAACATTTGGCCATGCATTTCAGCTAATCACAACAGTATAACTTTCCAGGAATCCCAACACAGCCCTACTGTGTGCTACAGCAGGCTATGAGCTCTGCATCCTACCTCAGTTCTGCCATGTGCTCTTTCCTAGTGTATAGATTTTCATCTTTCAAGGGAAGAGGAAATAAGTCCCTACTGCATACATAACCCCAATGAAACAAAAGCAAAGATGGGGAAAATCGGAAGAAAAAGGTGATTTAGCATGAAGGGCAGGGTAACTATTAGTTTATATAAAGATTCTTTTTATTTTTAGGTGAACTTCACATACTGAATAATTTTAATTTTTTGCCTTTCTCTAAAATGTCATTATTTCATACTATTGTTGGTTCTTGTACTTCCAATCCAATTTTTTGAAGATGATTTCTTAGCACATTTGGTACAATTTGAGTCTATAGAACTAGTGGTTTACATCTTTGTATGCAATGCTTTTAATACCATTGTCTTCTATAAAGGAGGAGCATTGGTCTTCAAAACATGTCATATATTTTCAGCAATTTATCTTGTTGATTACATGATCTGTATTTTTTTTTACTGGTCCTGATGAAACAATTTATCCCTCTCAACATTTTTCGTCAGTCCCCTATGCCAGCAACAGTGGGGATAGGCCTAGCCAAAAATATAGAGATGCCACTATTAATGTCTTGATCATTTTTTCACATAAGAGCAAATGGTTGGAAGGACATTATCACTTCTGCCTTAGTTACACTGCTGTAGCTACTCCCATGATGGTCTCTCAAGAAAGACAGAATGAGTGATGAGCAGCAAATATACATTGCAAAATCCTTTGCCAAAAATCACACTGGGAAGACCCAACCAGGTAATCTTCCCAGAATACTGTTGAACTTGATGCTAAGGGGGGACAAATCTTTAGCCTCTTCTCGTTGAAGCAGTAGTAACTGAATTTGGTATTGTGGGATGGTCATCAAAAGGCATGCCTGCCACCTTGGCATGGTCATTCTGAAATAGATTGGTAAAGCCCAACCTAGTGTGATACCTCAATGAGATGGCTGCAGGCAGGGAGTTTGCCAAACAGCTGAATGAAGAGTGGCATTAACCTATTGCTCCCATGTGTTTCCAGAATTTGTGATGAACAGTGTGGCTGCCTGCATGAAATTCTGGGACAGTTGCCCCATGAGGGCTGCCACCCTGGTAGTGCCCAGGTAAGCTTACTAATTAGTAGTTCTTATAGGTGAAGCAGCTGTGGAATAGGCGTTCCTTTCCCATTAATATTATTTATTTATTTATTTATTTATTTATTTATTTATTTTATTTCTATCCCGCCTATCTGGACATATTAGCCCACTCTAGGCGGCTTACAATAAAAGAAACAATATAATTTTAAAACATTGCCCCCTATTATAATATAATATAATTTATTGTCATTGTAAGTATATACAGTGGGGTCTTGACTTGAGAACTTAATCCGTATTGGAAGGCGGTTCTCAAGTCAAAAAGTCTGTAAGTCAAGTCTCCATTGACCTACAGTGCATTGAAAACCGATTAATCCCGTAACAGGCCGTTTTTGTTCCATTTTGGTTTTTTTCTGGTCTGTAAGTCAAATTTCAGTCTGCAAGTCAAACCTAAATTTTGCGGCCAGAGAAGTCTGTAACTCAAAAAGTCTGTAAGTCAAGCCGTCTGTAAGTCAAGGGTCCACTGTACACAGTATACCCATACAACGAAATTCACAGACACCCAGAGACCAGACACATGCACACACATAACATTCCCCAAACACTCCCCACCCACTAGAAGTCCCCCACTAAAAATACAAACATCTACACCTCAGGCCAAGTAACACAGTCCAACTAATTATTCACTACTGGTGGTCTTTAAGCTCATTATTAATTGCAATTATAGCTCTAGAATAAAAACTATTTAGAAAACGTGTGGTCCGAGTCTTAATTGTTCTATATCTTCTGCCAGACGGTAACAGTTCAAAAAAGTTATAAGCAGGATGGGAAGAGTCTCTCAGGCCTTCTGCCTTCCTTGTCAGGTGACATCAATATGACAGTAACTGAATTTGGTACTGAATGCTGGAATGGATGTTCTAAGCCTTCCTGTTCAAGACTTTTGATCCACTTGTATGATACTGGCACTAGAGATGGTGTTTTGAAGATCTCCTCTGTTGATCTTAACAAGAAAGACAACTAGGACAAATGCATTTTTTCTTTGTTCTAAACATCAAAAACATTGAATCCACCTCAGGGTCAAAACCCTGATGCATGATATCACATTCTCCATGCCTGTCATGACATGGAGATTGGTTGGTGAAAAATTAATAATGATCTTACCTTTGGGATTGGTTCTGACACTAGTCAGGAGATGGTGAACATTAATTATAATAGTAATAAGAAAAGCTTCATTGATAACAGTGTTGAAGACTTCTACACTGATTTATGCCTTGCTTTTGAGGCTCTAGAAGAGCAGTAAGAAGATGGCACTGAAGGCCTCAAGATGGTCTCCATACAGACATGCCTCAAATAGGCATGGCCGTGACCAAAACAACAGCACATTCAGTAGTCTGTTGTTGGGTCAGCAAGGCCAGTTGTTTCTCACCTTGGATTTCAGCCTGATATTGAGGCAGGAAAGGCTTATCAAGAGGAATATAAGAGGCAGCCTGAGGAAGCATTTTTGGTGACTGTTGCAAGATTTCCTCCAGTGGTAAGGAAAGAATTTCTTGCATCTCTTTCAAGTCAAACTCTCAAATAAGTTGCTGCTGACTGAATTTTCATCTTTTTTTTTTTTTTTCAGATTGATAAGGATGGACTCCCTTCAACTTGACCACCTTCTCCTTTGATGCTGACATGGTTGAGGGTGAGGCAGGGTTGTCCCAGTGAGTTGAAATCAATGATGAAGCAGGACTTCCCTGAGTCACTGTAGTAGTTGTTTCGTTTAGTCATGTCCGACTCTTTGTGACCCCTTGGACCAGAGCACGCCAGGCCCTCCTGTCTTCCACTGCCTCCCGGAGTTGTGTCAAATTCATTCTGGTAGCTTTGATGACATTGTCCAACCATCTCATCCTCTGTCGTCCCCTTCTCCTCTTGCCCTCACATTTTCCCAACATCAGGGTCTTTTCCAGGGAGTCTTCTCATCTGTAGTAGCAGCTGTTGCTAATGAACCTTGAGGGCCCCAGGCAACTGAAGAAACTTGAGGACCCCAGGCATTTGGCAGACCAACTCCCTTGTATATCCTGAGGCAGAAATAGCCACTAAAGTTGTAGCAGCAAGGGTGCAGCTGTGGTAGTGCACAAAGTGAAACTGAAGGAAGAAGTGCTGGAGCATGAGTCATAGAGGAGATGGAGGGGGTGGAACAGTCAAAATCTCTCAGTCTCAGGAATTCCAAACGGAGTAGCTTTGCACAGGTGCAGTATGAGTGCATGGAGAGCATGATAAAGAACAATAACTCTGTTATGTTTCATCGCCTTTTGCACCCAGTGTTCACCATATCTCCCTCCCATCACTTTGTGCTTGGCAACTGAAAATTTATTTCATGTATCTGATAAAATGAGCTCAAAGCTTACACTGTAATAAATCTTAGCTTCTAGAGTGCCACAAAATTTTGGGAGATGGCTCAGGATGGATTGATACACATACCTATCTTCTGAAACATCTTAATAAACCTAGTACTGGTTGTCATAAACAAGTGATCGTTATGAAGATTTACCTTTTGATGACTCCATATGTGCGGACTGCGAAGAAAATTTCAAAATCACAAAAGCTGGAATGAACAAAAAGTACTGATCATTTTCTGTAACTGTACATCGTAACAACAGGAACAATACTATAACTGAGGGGAGGAGACAAATTTTAGGCCATTACTGTTTCAGAAAAAAATGAAGTGCTAGATTCATCACAATGCTCATACTGTGAAAGAATCTATGACAATTATCTGTGTCTTTCCAGAGGTAATGAATGCACTTGGTTTGGTGATTCTGCTGGGTGTCTTAGCATGTGGCTTAACTATCTATCCATTTTCTGCACCACTGATTAAATTTCAAAAAAAAGAAAGAAAGAAAGAAAGAAAGAAAAGAAATGTAGACTGTGAATAATGCCTGAATTCTGCTAACGTGCTGGTCTTTCTTACTTAATTTCTTTACTTACTTATATGCTACCTTTGTTCTAAAGGAACTAAGGTGGCTTACAGTATTTAAAGAAACAAAGTTAAAAAACAATAATAAATTGTTACAATATTAAAAAGCATTAAATAAATATAGTAAAACTTATAAGAGCAAGATTAAAAAGAAAAGTAAAATACGGAATTAATGCTATGTTTTAAAAATCTCATTGGTCAACCAGTCATTTAAATAAAAGCCTGCCTGAAGAGAACGGTTTCATCTGCTTGCAGAAGGACAGCAAAGATGTGGTGAGCCTGGCCTCTCATGGGAGACAGTTCCAGAGTCTGGAAGCAGCAACACAGAAAGGCCCTTTCCTGTAACCCACCAAGCACAACTGTGAGGATGGTGGAACTGGGAGAAAGTCCTCTCCTGATAAGCTTAATACTTGAGTAGGCTTATAAAGGGATATAGGGTTCCTTAAGTACCTTGAACCCAAGCCATTTAGGGCTTCATAGGTTAAAATCAGCACTTTGAATTGTGCCCAGAAACAACTGGCAGCCAGTGGAGCTGCTGTAACAGGGGAGTTATATGTCCCCTATAGCCAGCGCCAGTTAATCTGGCTGTGATATTTTGGACTCACTGGAGTTTCTGAACAATTTCCAAAGTCAGCCCCACAAATACTGTGGTACAGTAATCCAACTGAGATGTAGCTAAGGCATGTGTCACCATAGCCAGATCAGACCTCTCGAGGAACAAGAACAGCTAGCAGAATGGTTTTAACTATTTTTAAATAAAATCCTTTGGAAGTTATAGTATTAAAAATAGTGCAGACAGCATATATACGTATTGCATAAAACATATTTTGATGTCTAAAGCATATGTTATAATGATGTGTTTCTTGTATTCTCTAAGGCTTTCACAGCTAGGATCTGATGGTTGTTGTGGGTTTTCCAGATTGTTTGGCTGTGTTCTTACGGTTTTTCTTCCTAAAGTTTCGCAAGTCTCTGTGCCTGGCATCTTCAGAGGATAGGAGTCAGATGTATTTCTTACTTGAGAAAAAAGTAGGGTGGGCATCTTCTTTGATTCCATGGGGCAAAACATGACCTCCATCACCTCGATATAGTGGAGAAAGTAACTTTTTTCTTTCTTTACTAAGAGTATATGCACTTCCAGTGATGCCATTTTCACTGGAAGTAAAGTGCATGCATCTCGTATTTCAAGGCAAGCAGTGTATGTTTTAGCTCCTGCAAGAAAGTGTTTTTCTTGTTTTTCATTAAAAATAAGGGGCAAAGTTAGTTTTTGCCGTTGATGCAAATTCTCCAGTGTAGATTTGGAGTTTACATCATTTCTCAGGGGTCTCGCACAAAAAAGCATAGCACATGATTCCCACCATTGCCACAAATAAAAAGGCATGTTGATATTTGTCTATTCAGGTTCAGTATACAGTATTTAAGCTTTACATCTGTGCCTGTTTTGCTTTGAGCATACCTAATGAGAAACTGAAACAACCTGTGTGTAGTCAGAAATAAAATCAGGTAAATATAGGCATTGCCATGGGCATCCAGTGATCAAAATCCAGTTGCTTAGTGTAGTGAATCATACTACAGTAGGCCCATTGAATCAATGGGGATTCAGTGGGTCAACTCTGTAAGCTCCACTGATTCAAATAGGTCTACTCTTAACAATGATTTGTTATACTAAAGTACTGTAAGCTGCAGTTAAAGTAGGACCATTTAAATCAATGGAACTTCTTGGAGGAGTTGGCTCACCAAATCCTTTCTGAATCAATAAACCTACTTTAGTTGCAACTTACTATGCTAAACAATAGGATTTTGGCTAGTGTTTTATTATCCTGTCTAGAGTACGATTATGTGTAAAATAAAATGGAGCATACTGTAAGCCAGTATGGAGTTCAATTCACCACAGTGCCTCCTCTGACTAGGGCTAGCCTATGTGGCCTTGGCAAGCTGCACAGTCCCAGGCATCCCCAGAAGAAGAGAATGATTAACCATTTCTGAGTATCTCTACCTGGAAAACTTTGGACAGGGTTGCCATAATTGAGTTGATGGCATATAATTATTATTTATTTATTTATTATTTTATTTATTTATTTATTCAATTTATATGCCGCCCAAACTACCCAGAGGTCTCTGGGCGGCTTACAATAATTAAAATTCAATACAGCAAAAGATAAAATAATTAAAATACAATTAAAATACAATTAAAATTGCCATCAGACCCACAGCTAATATTATTTCAATTAAAAGCCTTCTGGAACAGGAAGGTTTTGACCTGGCGCCGAAATGTCATCAGCGTCGGTGCCAGACGAATCTCAGTCGGGAGGGCATTCCATAGTCTGGGGGCAGCTGCCGAAAAGGCCCTTTGTCTACAAGCCGTCCCTCTTACCTCCTTAAGGGACGGCTCTTTCAAAAGGGCCCCCTGGCTAGATCTTAACTGCCGGGTAGGTTCATATGGAAGGAGGCGGTCCTTCAGGTATCCAGGGCCCAAGCCGTTTAGGGCTTTATATGTCAAAACAAGCACTTTGAATTGGGCCCGGGCAGCAACTGGTAGCCAATGTAACTTATACAGAATCGGCTTGATATGTTCCGTGGCAGCTGCACCACTCAGCAGCCGCGCAGCTCGATTCTGGACCAGTTGCAATCGCCGGACCGTCTTCAAAGGCAGCCCCACGTAAAGCGCATTGCAGTAATCTATGCGGGATGTTACCAGTGCATGTGTGACTGTCATGAGACTCCGCTCGTCCAGGTAGGGCCGTAGCTGGTATAATTTCCGCAGCTGACGGAAGGCGCCCCTGGCCACCGAGTCCACCTGGGCTTCCAGTGTTAGACTGGGGTCCAGGAGCACCCCCAAGCTGCGGACCCTGTCCCTTAGGGGGAGTGTAACCCCATTCAGGGCAGGGAAATGGCCCTCCAGCCTGTCCGGCGAAGCACCCACTAACAGCACTTCCGTCTTGTCTGGATTGAGTTTCAATTTATTAACCCTCATCCAGTCCATTATCAGGTCCAGACACGAGTTCAGCACAGAAACTGCCTCACCTGGATTGGTGGAAAACGAGAGGTAGAGCTGAGTATCGTCAGCATATTGCTGACTCCTCAGCCCAAACCTCCTGATGACCTCTCCCAGCGGTTTCATGTAGATGTTGAACAGCATGGGGGACAGTATCGAGCCCTGAGGAACCCCATGACATAACTGCCATGGGGCAGAGCAACTGTCCCCCAGCACCACCCTCTGGACACGGTCAGCCAGGAAGGAGCGGAACCACTGTAAAACAGTGCCCCCAACTCCCAACCCAGCCAGCCTATCCAGAAGGACACCATGGTCGATGGTGTCGAAAGCTGCTGAGAGGTCCAGGAGTATCAACAGGGTCACACTCCCCCTGTCTCTCTCCCGGCAAAGGTCATCGTACAGGGCGACCAAGGCAGTCTCTGTACCAAAACCCGGCCTGAAACCCGATTGAAATGGATCCAGAAAATCCGTTTCATCCAGCAGCGCCTGGAGTTGCCCGGCCACAACCCGCTCCAACACCTTGCCCAAATAAGGGAGGTTCGCCACTGGTCGGTAGTTGACCACCAGCCTTGGGTCCAGGTTAGGCTTTTTAAGGAGTGGTCGAATCACCGCCTCTTTCAAGGCGGTAGGGACCACTCCCTCTCTCAGAGAGGCATTCACGGCCTCCTGGACCCAGGTGCGAACCCCCCTGGCTGATCTTCCAATTAGCCAGGATGGGCAAGGGTCGAGCGGAGTGGTGGTAGAACGGACAGATCCAAGCACCCTGTCCACATCATCAGGTCTCAACAATTGAAACTCATCCATTAATACTGGACCTAAGCACGGCGCACTGGACACATCCTCTGATTCTGCAGTAACTGTGGAGTCCAACCCACTGCGAATCTGAGCGATTTTTCCCTCAAAATGTATGGCAAACTCATCACAGCGAGCTGATGAGCAGTCCGGGACCTCCACCGGATTTCCCGGTTGAAGAAGATCCCGGACCACCCGAAACAGCTCTGCTGGACGACATTCTGAGGAAGCAAAACGGCTGGAGAAATATTGCCGTTTCGCCAGCCGTATTGCCACGAAATAGGCCCGATAATGGGCTCTAAGTCGTGTTCGATCGGACTCCCAGCGGGATTTCCTCCACCTGCGCTCCAGCCGTCTCCCCTCTCGCTTCATCGCCCGCAGTTCAGAAGTATACCAAGGAGCTGTCTGGGCTCGGCGAGCAGGGAGAGGACGCTTAGGCGCAATCGTGTCAACCGCCCGGGTCATCTCCCTATTCCATAGGGTGACCTGAGCTTCGACAGGAGCGCCGACCATATCAGACGGATAATCCCCCAGAGCATTCAGGAATCCATCTGGATCCATTAGTCTCCGAGGGCGGATCATCTTAATAGATCCCCCACCCTTGCAGAGGGAAGAAGACGCTAATAGACTGAACTTGACCAGGAAGTGGTCTGACCATGACAATGGGGTCACGACCAGCCCCTCCACATCCAAACCACCATCTTCCAGTCCCGTTGAGAAAACCAGGTCCAAGGTGTGGCCCTTCTCATGCGTCGGACCGATGACACATTGAGACAGCCCCATGATTGTCATGGTGGCCATGAAGTCCTGAGCCGCCCCAGTCAAGGCAGCCTCAGCATGGATGTTGAAGTCCCCCAGCACCAACAGCCTGGGAGTCCTCAACATCAGGTCCGAGACTACCTCTGTCAGCTCAGGCAGGGAGACTGTTGGTACGCAGCAGGGTGGGCGGTACACCAACAGAATCCCTAACCTGTCTCGCGAGCCCAACACACAATACAGGCCCTCAAGACCTCCTCTCAAAGGGACAGGAAGCCTGGTCAAGGAGATAGAACTCCTATAGACTATAGCAACTCCCCCTCCCCGACCCTCCGAGCGACCCTGGTGCTGGACTGAGTACCCAGGCGGACATAGCTGGGAGAGGGGAACACCACCCTCCTCTCCCACCCAGGTCTCAGTAATGCACGCCAGGTCAGACCCCTCATCCAGAATTACATCATGGATGAGGGCAGTTTTATTTTGTACTGACCTGGCGTTCATCAACAGCACCGTGTGGCTCGAGGGTTTGCTGACATGGTCGCCTGATACCATCTGGTTGGGGGTAGAACTAGAAGAGGGGATAGATGTAAGATATCTAACCTCTCTTCTCCTACACGGGCATGTCCTACCCCCACCGCCATTCCTTCCCCTACCCAGCACCACCTCAATGGCTGCCCCCTCCAACACCCTCCCCCCTTCCTGTTCCATTAGATCCACTGTGGGTCTCTTCTTCATTGATGGCAATTAATAACAATTTAAAAACATTTAAAACATATATAAAATAAAACTTTTCTAAAGCCCCTTCTCTCCCTCCCAGCCATGTAGCTCATGTTGAGAGGGGGATGAGGCAGCCAGGAGCAGCAGGGCCTGATCCTGCCAGCACAGGGGAAGGTTGAGCCAGCTCCCTTGAGAAAGAGCTGGCATCCAACAGGGGCCCAACCATGGTTCCACTGCCTCTCACCCAGTGGGCTGTGGCCGGCAGATGGTCTCTTGTTCCCTCTATCAGCAGGCACGCTCGTCCGGTCAGGTCCCAAAGGAAGCTCCGGTTAAAACCTTTCTCTCCCCCTGGGCCAGGTGGCCGGTGTTGGTAGGGGATGAGGCAGCCGGGAGCAGCAGGGCCTGATCCTGCCAGTACAGGGGAAGGTTGAGCCAGCTCCCTTGAGAAAGAGCTGGCATCCAACAAGGGCCCAACCACAGTTCCACTGCCTCTCACCCAGTGGGCTGTGGCCGGCAGATGGTCTCTTGTTCCCTCTGTCAGCAGGCACGCTCGTCCGGTCAGGTCCCAAAGGAAGCTCCGGTTAAAACCTTTCTCTCCCCCTGGGCCAGGTGGCCGGTGTTGGTAGGGGATGAGGCAGCCGGGAGCAGCAGGGCCTGATCCTGCCAGCACAGGGGAAGGTTGAGCCAGCTCCCTTGAGAAAGAGCTGGCATCCAACAGGGGCCCAACCACGGTTCCACTGCCTCTCACCCAGTGGGCTGTGGCCGGCAGATGGTCTCTTGTTCCCTCTATCAGCAGGCACGCTCGTCCTACTACTACTAACACTACTAGAACATTATGTCTTATGCTACATAGTAACAATTAAAACCAAGGGAATTTTTGAGCTAGCCATCATTGCATTTTTTTCCTGTTTTGGCTGCCGTCACCATACAGCTAGGGACCTCCATAATTATGATATGTTCTAATTATATCCTGTAATACACAACATATGTTAATTACTGCAAAGCTAACCTGAAGTTTGGATCCACTATTTTCAATTTGAACATATAAATGCCAGTATGATATTGAGGCCAAATGATGGAATTGATGCCAGAATGGTTCAATATCTCATATGGTTCATCTAAATCTCCTAGATTTCCATGTTCAACTTCAAAACAGGATTTATAATTCTGGTGGGAAAGCACAATTAATTGTAAGATACACATGTTTAGTGTATGAATAATACCATAAATACAGAACATCTGTGGAAGACAGGTGACAGACACCATCTTCATGTCATAAAGTTTGCTTTATATCCCGACAAATAAAAGCAAAAGCAAAAAAGTTGTGGCACCTTAAAGACTGATCATTACATTTCAGTGTGAACTTCCATGGGTTCATCTACTTCAGGCAGGATGAAGCAAAATTCAAGGTGATACACAGGGTAGCCACAGGAAACGGATTTACAAAAAGGTGACAATAACAGTTTGCTTAATGAATCACTAGAAGATAATGCTGGATCCAATCTAATCCATTGTTTAAAGCAGGGGTCCCCAACCCCTAGTCCGCAGCCTGCTGCCGGTCCGTGGCCTTCATGGGACTGGACTAGATCTCTGCCCCTCCCGCATGCACTCCCCCCGTACACACCCACATGCATGCACAGCTCACCCGCATGCACGGGTGCCCTGGCCACACCCACGAGAGCGCCCCACCCATCCACACATGGGCGTGAGTGCACCCCACTCACCCGTGAGCACGCCATGGCCATCCATGCATGCACAAGAGCACACCACGCCCATCTGCAAGTGTGCCCCGCTCAACCACACATGTGCACAGTGCCCACCAGCATGGCCCCTGCCCCCACAACTTGTCCGCGGTTCGAAAAAGGTTAGGGACCACTGGTTTAAAGTACTGAGTTTAAAGTATTGAGTTTATGTTTTCTTACCTGTGGCCCCCAAAACTCATCTATCCAAACATTAGTCATGTTCTCTGTTTTCTTTGAACCCATTGAAAACCAACTTTGTGCTTCCCGCAAACACTGTACCTGTTCAAACAAAGAAACGTACAGAGTGAATGCATAAACAGAAATCTTCTCTAAACCATGCTCTTTGTTGAAAATCCAATTGTATTTTTTCCTTTTTATTTGCTCTTTTTCATTCAAGTATAAATATTTCATCATATATATATTTCTCTATTGCTCTTTTAAACAAACATTTCCCTTTCAAAAGCAGTTGTATTTATGTACTACTTCTACAAGAGCTTCTTTACTCAGATACTATGACAATCAATATATGTTTATGCATAAATTAAACTTAAAACTATAGAACATTAGCCATGATCTCATGTTTTAGTCTTCACTCTTCGGTCAAGTGAGTAGTTCAGTACTTCTGGGAGGCGAAATTCCTATCTTGTAAAGCTTCAAGGGCGCTGGACAGGGGACAGATTATATTTGTCTTCAGTGTGGAAGAGATTGTCACTCTCGAATTGGCCTTCTCAGCCACTCTAGACGCTGTTCGAAGACCTCCATATAGAGCATGATACCAGTCTCTCGAGACTGAAAGATGCATACTTACTTACTAAAGCTTCAAGGATGATTGGGGCTGGAAACCAAGCCCTATGAGGAAAGGCTGGCATGTTTAGCCTTGAGAAAAGAAGACTGAAGGGTGATAACATAGCACTTCTCAAATATTTTAAACTTGAAAGGCTATCATACAGAGGAGGGACAAGATCTGTTCTCAATCATCCCAGAGTGCAGGACACACAACAATGGAGGTTAAAGGAATCCAGATTTCAGTTGAATATCAGGAAAAATTTCCTGTTAGAGCAGTATGTCAGTGGAATCAGTTACCTTTATGTGTCAATTCTAAGAATTCTGCTCCTGCAATGCATGGCTTTGATTTGCCAAAAAAATTACCCTTATTAGGACTGCTGAAGCCTCTGTGCTGCAAGGTCAGAAAACCAGCAGTCGTAAGATCAAATCCACACGACGGAATGAGCTCCCGTCGCTTGTCCCAGCTCCTGCTAACCTAGCAGTTCGAAAGCATGTAAATGCGAGTAGATAAATAGGTACCACCATGGTGGGAAGGTAATGGTGTTCCGTGTCTAGTCGTGCTGGCCATGTGACCATGGAAACTGTCTATGGACAAACGCTGGCTCTATGGCTTGGAAAGGGGGATGAGCACCACTCCCTAGAGTCGGACATGACTAAATGTCAAGGGGAACCTTTACCTTTAATAGGTAATCAGTTGGGGTTAGGGGCACCAGATCCCCATGTAGTTTAAAATGCATGTAAAACTCTTATGCCCCCAAGACCATAACTACAAAGGATACACACACATCAGTTCTCTCTATCAGGGTTCCCTCCCATGGCATTAAAATCATTTCCATACAGTACCATGTGTAAGGAGCCTTAAAGGTTCTTATGAACCCCTGCTCTAGAGGCTGAATTAGATATGTTTGTGGGCAAGTAGACCACTTCAATGCCTTCAGTGTTAAATTCATGCTGCTGTTTTGGAGTGGCCAGAAGCACAATATTTATTGAACATTCATTTTTTATTGTAAATAATTCTGTGTATAACCAAAACTATGCTGCTCAGACCCGTGCAATTCAAGGCAGAAGTGTACTGAGGAACTAGCTCTCAGTACACTTGCTCCTTAAACACTGATCTGCAGCTATGAAAAGGAATCCAAAGAGGAAAACCATGTTTCCATTCTTCCATTAACCTGCATCTTGATCAGTCTACACAAACCAGTAATTGGTTTACAAGTGCTGCACTAGTGCTGCAAAACTATTTCTATCGTCACCTGCACTTGTGCATCCCCACTGGATCCTGACCATTCTCTGGATACTTCAATGCAATTGTGTGATAGCCAGCTGTACACTATACATTCCACTGACTGATATACTTCATTTAACTTAGCATCATTAGCAGCATGCCCTTTATGATGTACAGACCCAGATACAGGTCATGCCTTTGTCAGGTTAATCGTTTCTGAGGAGGAAGATCCATGCCCAAAACACTGGAAATGCAGAAAAGGTCAAGGACCCTCAGACGTGTAAGAGATTGTACTCCAAAATGGAGGCTCAGTTCCAGACCCTGATGAGAAAGCTAGACCCTACACTAGGGAGGTCTCCCTATGAGAATGGGGTTCCTTGGGACCAAGTAATCATCCAGAGCTAGGTGGGTTGCACTTGAATGCTGTATGGCACTGCCAAAAACAATAGCCTCAGCAGCAGCATATAAGCAGCTAACTCCTAAAGCCTTAGTGCTAGAAATAAACTATTCCATACAATTTGTACTTGCACCTTTAAGATCCCCTATTGGTATGTCCACACTGTGATTGACTAGGCTGTTTGTTATGCTTTATGTTTCTTCTTCAGTGGACTCTGGTTATGTTTCATGGCTACTGATCGTGGGCTATTGACCTTGACTTGGACTTTTCCTTGTTTGCTGTGATGCTACTGGTTGTCTGCCCAGACTACCTACTACTTTGCTTCTTGAAACCTTATTGCTATTCCCCTGCTTTATGATTTCTATTGGCACTTGAGACCATGAAGCAGGACACATTTTTCCTCTCAAAACCCATATGCCCTCAGAGATAATCAGTCGGGCCACATGACAGATGGCCACCTTCTTTCCCTCATCCTTTAGGCACCCATATCTTCTCATCTTCCTTCTGATACTTCTTATTCTCTCCTACTCCACACTGCAAATCTTTACAGACACAGAACTCAACAGACAAAAGAGACTAATGGAGCAGGAAGATTATGTATGAATAGGGGACATATTCCACATAATGGTAGAAATGACCAGCTATATCATAAGTTGCAAACTGTTGACCTATTTCTTGAGACCCAGGACAATTGCTCAGTTATTAAAGTAGAGCACATTTTGAAGCAATTCTGGAGTAGGGTTCACAGGGCTACAGACACACACAAAAGATAAGTACTTCTTACTTAGGCCCATCAGTTACCCCAATTTTCAATTTTTGTGTTTAATCAATATATTTTTGAAGTTATACAGTATTTTTATTTATCCAACATTGCACTTTGACTGCAAGATGTTTGTGTGAAATACTGATTCAGATATCAGTTTTGAAAAAGATACACACAGTATTTGTAAATACAGTAAAATCTACACTATACTTAAGGTACAACTATCCACCCACCTGTTCCATAGTTGAGTTATAGTTAAAGTCCTTCCTGTTGTTGACTTCCCACAATATATAGTTTGCCTGAACAGTCCTTACAGGTGTTTCTCTGTCATATCTGAAAGAAAATATGGTCTAATATTTCGGTCTAAAAATGTAAAAACATACCAGGTGTCAACTACTGAAAAGTACCACTCTAATAGTGATGGTGATGAGGTGTCATGTCAGTTCCAAAAGTGACCTTTTGCCAGGGTTTTCTAGCTGTAAAGCACTCCAGAGTTATTTACCAGTCGCTTCTCCCAGTAGCATTCTAGGACTACGCAACTTTCCCAAGAGTACACAGCCTGACTCTTCTGTCAGGAAGCACAGTGGGGAATCGGACTCCAGATGTCTGGTTCCACAGCCAAGTAATAAGAAGAGCCCTTGCCATTCAGTTCAATTGCACATACAGGAGCAACCAGATGATAGGGGAGGGGTAACCAAGGAATTTCCAGTATTGTATCTCTTTCCCTCACTGCTGCAATAGATAAGTTAAAGAAACAGCTGAGTGAATGATGGTTTCTTAGTACATCTTTTCCATGAGTCTCTTAATGTTGAAGGACTCCTTTGATTTAATAGTATTTTAATGTTAATGTCTTAATTTACTGTATTGTAATTTAAAATATATGTACTTTTCAGCTGTTGTACACGGTCTTGTGTCCCTTTATTGGGAGAAAGGTTATGTATGTATGTATGTATGTATGTATGTATGTATGTATGTATGTATGTATGTATGTATGTATGTATGTATGTATGTATGTATGTATGTATGTATGTATGTATGTATGTATGTATAAATAACAAACAAACAAACAAAGTGAACATTACTTACAAGACAACAGTAGGACGAAATGGATCTGCGTAGTAGGCCTCTATTGGACAACCAAATTTTTCCATATTATATTCTACCTCCTAAGGGAAAGGTGTATGTTATATTCTGTCAAGGCAGAACTGACTTACAGCTAGCTTAATACGATTTCAAGGTAATATGATATTTAAAGAATGGTTTTACCTGTTCCACCCCTTAGAGCAGTGGTCCCAAACCTTTTTGGGACAGTGGACCAGCTGAGCTTCTGAGGAAGGCAGGGTACCCCTCTGTGTGCACTCTCTCTCGGGCGCATGTGTGAAGAGTGGGGGAGTGTGCCCGCCCGCAGGTGCTCGGGTGCATGTGTGAAGGGGTGGGGGAGCACTCACGCCGCTGATAGCATGCGTGCGCAAAGCAGCTGTGGGGAGGGGAGTGCATGCGGGGGGGTGGGAGGTCTGTCTCCGCAGCCTGGTCCGGCTCAGGCCATGGACCGGCACCAGACTGGAGGTTGATGATCTCTGCCTTAGAGGATGGCCATGGCCAAGTGGGGATTCAGTCCATCACTGTATCCACCACAACACACTATCGGAAAATTCAGTTTAATGTTGACCTTTATTTCTATATAAGTAGTTTATTAAAATAAAATCTGTAACACTTACCAACCCTTTTCCATCTGTTTTGGTCCAAAGAGATTCCCTAATATGAAGAAAAAAAATAAAGCTACCCAGCTGCACAGGAAATTTTTGAAGATTTCTTCTTAGTCACACCAACTGGTAGGGTTTCCCACAAATCTTTAATATATTGTAAACTCATAAAACAGCCAGCAAGAGCCTCTCCACTGTACAGCACAAAGTATGGACTTACTGGCTCAAATCCTTTTGGATATTTACACACATGCTGGAGGCATCACAGAAACTGCCAGGGCTGATTGACAAAGTGCTGGGTGCCCAATCAGGTGCATGACATGCAAGCAACTAACACCTCATCAATTAGTTGCGGCAACTTCCATGATTTCTTTTGCAATTATAAAGAATGCCAACCTGTTTTAAAGACAGGACAATTTAAGACTAGAACCCTCTGAAATAATCAGTGGATACGGCTGGGTGAGTTCAAAACAAAAGTCTCATCTGGAAGACCATCAGCCCACTCAGAAGTCTGCTTTCTCAAGACTTTCCCTCATAGTAGACGGAAACAGACCTAGAGAAAAAGAAGCAAGCTATGCAGCGGCGGAGGCAGCGGGGACAGGAGGCAGAGGGCAGCAGGGGCAGCTTTGGAAGCCCGGGAAGCTGAAAGCTGCCCCGACCACGCCGGGTGCCAGCTTCCCAGGCCTCCAAAGCACCGGCACCCAGCGTGGAGGTCAGGGCGGTGTTGGAAGCCTGGGAGGCTGAGCCTCCCTTTTCCTAACCGTTGGGGCAAAGAAGCAGCCTCTTCGCCACCAACAGTTTGAATTTCCCGTCTTTTCCCCCTGCCTGTTTCTTTTCATAAGTGGAAGCTCTGGCCGCAAGTTGAAGCAAAATTTTGCAGCCGGAGCTTTTTGTAGCTCGAAATTTTCGTAAGTAGGGACATCCGTAAATCGAGGCTCCACTGTAATTCAAGTTGGGTGGTCGGAACCTCAATACCCAAGAGTTGACAACGTGGAGGGCTTGAGTGAAGGGACAAATACCTTTAGGGGTAACTAAAGGTTGGTGGCAGTGAAAGAGGAAGAAAGGGAATAAGTGAGGATTATTAAAGAAAATGCAGTTATTCCTGTGGTTATTTTTAGGGACCATTACCTAAATAATCAAGTGAGAAGGTAAAGGGAATTTTGAAATAAGTATAAGACAGGTAGGACATAAAACCTTTGCAGAACTAGAGACTAAATTTTAATAGAGTTCAGCAAGAGAATTATATAAACTGTTCTCAGCACCATTCTTCCTAAATATATTCTATGATTGCATTTTAATGGACTTGTACTCTGTGTTTAGCCCCCTGCCTTTTTTGGTATTTCTGTTGTCACAACATTAAAATTGAACTTTTGAGAGTTTATACTGTTTTAACTGTTTAGTTATAACATAGTTTATTTTATTTGTTCTCCATCATATGGTGTCTCTTGTTTAAGCCAATTATTTAATTGTTTATGTTTGCACTAATCATATTCATACTAGATATTCTGTTAACATGACTTTTGCTTAGCCCATTATGTAAAGCTAACACACTCCCTGCATGGGAAAAAGTGAGTTGAAAAGGATTAGAGTTAATGGTTGGTTTTTATATAGACTTCTTGTTTTTCTAAAACTCACTGGGCATCGCAAGATCCCTGAAAAAAAAAACCTAACACACCAATAACAAAAACATGCCATTTCTACTTCTCACCATCATGGTTCAGTGAAAATCAGCATAAGATATGTATGTCTCCATAAAACATCACATTGGCTGTGAAAAAAAAATCTCAATGTAGTAATTTGTTGGTATTTTTTTTTATCTGTAAAAATAAAACAAAAAATCTTGGATGCACACTGCAATGTGGGGAGGTTATTTGAGTGGGTCGGGGAAAGTAAGAGCAATATCAATAGGAGGCTACACTCTTATTACACGTCTAGATCCCTAAAAGGGTTACCGAAAGGCTGAGACACCAGTGCAGTGACCCTTTTCCATAACTAACAGTTGCAGAAGAGAATTTATCATTCTAGTGATGATAGTGTGGAGACACTGGGCAGTGCCACTCAAACAGTATTACTATGCAAAAGGAAGCAATGATAAAGCAGTTCTGAATGCTTTAAAATTCAAAAACTTTATGATAAAATAATCCAAAATAAAACAGGTAGTAGTGATGGAAGATGAGACTTCCAGATTCGAAGGCACTCAACCACAGAAGAAGAGCAAAGGATGAGTACAAATATCACTGTTCTTAATGAAGCAACTGCTGTGCACAGATGTAAAAAGTAAGGCCAAAGTTGCATAATATACAGTATATGATTGGAATTTAAAATATGCAAAATATGAATCAAGGTAATCTCAAATTTTAAAACAAGACTTGGAATGTATACTTGTTAATATGCCTATATGTTATCATGGCAGATAACGTAATAGTAAGGTTAGTCACAAATTATTTTAAGAAAAATGGAAGTCTGTAATATCTATATACAGTATCAATTAATGAAAATTCTTAAGAAAATGCAATATATCTGTACATTAAGATATAAAAAACATTCAGCAATGGAACTGGATTGTATAAAGTTCCTTACGCAGGTATATTGACTATGAAATTTTCCTTTTTACAACTTGAAGGTCTGTGTGTAGAAAAAAAAGAACTATATTGAGATATTTTTGATTAAATCATTGTTTGAACATACTGTATAATTCTTATGGTACTTCCATTGTCATATTACATGAGCACACAGTGACAGTTTTTCTCCCTCCAAAATTTTGAATGGGCATATAATGTATATTTGTCAAATTTTCATTATAATTACTGGTGTATTTTCTTTAGACTTGTCAAGAACAAGTGCCTTTGATTGATCTGGTGAAGTTCAAGCAATGGGTTAAAGGTTTTTTTGTCTTATTAAACCCTACAGGATAAACTACAGGAAAATTAATCTATGTAGTCTTAAATGTTTTCCTGATCCTGGAATTTTGCCAGCGCACTTTAGCCTCCTAATGACTGTTAGCAGAAATGAATCTTTGAAATTTCAGTCTTCTTCTGATTTGTGGACTGCAGTCTGCTTTCTAATTGGTGACTGAACAAAGGTATTGAAATTCTTTCAGTTTCTTTATTCTCAACATTAAATTATGTAATTGCTCTGTACTTATTATTTTTGCCTCCTTTGTGCTCAAATAAATCACAACTACGTAGAATAGGCCCATTTGAATCAATGGAACTTATACTGTTGACTCACCAAATCCCCATTGATTCTATGGACCTGCTTTAGTGTAATTTATTATACTAAGCAACAGGATTTCAGTCATTTTGTAATTGTTATTTTTTCTATATTTTACATTCACTGAAAAGTTACATTTGTAGTTCTGACCTGCTTTTGTCACCTTTTACTTTTGCTTCTTGTCTTTCAAAAAGAGTTAAGAGTTTCATGTGTCACTCATCTATGCTTTTTTATATTTTGATGACAAGAATAGTCTTTTTGCATTCTCCTTAGCGAAACAAAAATTATACTTACATGTGACACATATAAAGGTTTTAAAAAGTTAATAACAGCTACTGGAATGTCTTAAATCAGATCTGGAAGATGGTCTATGATAAGTAACATCATTTTCCCATTTAATACCTCGCTCTCCAAAACTGTTCACTTAGTGGAGAAATTGCTTTTGGGGAAGCATAATTTGGAATTCTGATGAGGTTGATCAATTCAGTACTTCTGTGTTCTAACCTTGATCTTCAGTACCTGCAGCTGCTCCTAGCCATTTTTTTTTAAAAAGAAATTTGAGAAATAAAGAGGTTACTTACCTGTGACCATTGTTCTTCTAGTTGTACTCTGTGAATCCACACAAATGGTTTAACTGTGCCTGCGCAGGACTCTAAGGAATATTCTAGAGGTAAAAATGAGAAGTGAAATGTCTCCCTGTGTTGCACATGCTCCACCCTCCAGTACCTCAGTTCCGAATATCCGCCGCTGTAATGGCTCTGAAAAATCAAATGCCAAAGAATGTCGTGACAGATAGCGGGGAGGCTGGATGGGATGTGTGGATTCAGAGTACCACTAGGAGAACAACGGTTACAGGTAAGTAACCTCTCTTTCTTCTTTGTGGTTTCTGTGAATGCACACGAATGGGTGACTAGCAAGCTCACTTACCAGAAGGAGGGCCGTCACGGCAGAACCAAAGTCAGCACAATCCTTCTGAAACTTGCTTCTTTCTTTGCTCTGACATCCTGTCTGTAATGGGTAGCAAAGGTCAGTGGTGTAGACCAGGTTGCTGACCGACAGATGTCAGAGTGTTCAATGTCACACAGCCATGCAGTGGAAGTAGCCCATAGCTCTGGTGGAATGTGCTTTGAGCACCTCTGGTGGAGTTTTGCCAACCAGGTCATAGGCTAAGGTGATAGCAGAAACCAACCATCTGGAAATGGATTAGGAAGAAGATGGAACACCCTTCAGAGGACCATGAAAATAGACGAATAGTCTGGGAGATTTACAAAAGTCTTTTGTTCTTGAGATGTAAAATGCTAGAATCCGGCGAACATCAAGGGAGTGGAGCATGCACTCAACATCTGACAAAGGGTTGGGAAACAACGTTGGGAGAATCAAGGGTGATTAACATGGAATTCTGAAATCACCTTAGGAAGGAATGAAACATCCGGATAGAGAACAACTTTCTCAGGGCAGAACTGTATATAAGGCTCATCAGCCGGTAGTGCAGCTAATTCACTTGCCTTTCATGCAGACGTGATGTCCACCAAGAACAAAATCTTTAGGGACAGTAATTTCAAAGAAGAAGTAGCCATTGGCTCAAACAGAGAACGTGTGAGGACCTTCAGGAGAATCTGAAGGGACCATTGAGGAGCTGGTGGTAGCACGGGAGGACAAATATTCTGTAGACCTCAAAGGAATTTCTTAACAGTAGGGTGAGAAAACAAATGAGAAACTTCTGAACCCACCGGCTGATATGATAAGATGGCTGAAATATAAAACTTGAGTGTGGAATGTGCGAAACCCATGTCAAACAAATGGCACAAGAAGGTAAGGAGAGTTCTCAGAGAAACAGAAACCGTAACAAAACCTCTGAGTTCGGCAAATTTGGTAAAGGCAGACCATTTGTGGGAGTATAATAATTTGGTTGACAGTTTT
Source organism: Pogona vitticeps (assembly GCF_051106095.1). Taxonomy (NCBI): domain Eukaryota; kingdom Metazoa; phylum Chordata; class Lepidosauria; order Squamata; family Agamidae; genus Pogona; species Pogona vitticeps. The sequence goes on from NC_135783.1 coordinate 54,295,308, forward strand.
CTAGCTTTGTCGAGTACCCCTTTTATGATGGGAGAATCCTCCGCACTGTGAGATGGAGAGATTCGATATTGGAGTGACAGACATTGCCTCCGTTCTGAGTCAGGAGAGATGGTTGGGGAGGCAACCTCAGGTACTTGGCTGCAATGGATTTGAGGGTGGTGAACCATGGATGCCAAGGCCACCATGGTGACACCAGGATGGCATCTGCTCTCAACTGTTGTATTTTGATTATTGTTTGTTGAATCAATTGGATGAGTGGGAAAAGGTAGACAAGCACCACGTCCCATTGCAGTATAAATGCACCTCCTAAGGATCTCATGCCTCTGCCCGCTCAGGAACAAAAGCTTTGCACTTTGTGTTGGATTGTGTGGCGAAGATGTCGATGGTCGGTGTGCCTCACCTGCTGCAGATGCAATTGAACAATGAGTCGCCAAGGACCCATTTGTGTGTCTGAGTAGTCAGACGACTCAGGTGATCTGCTACGTAGTTGTCTTCTGTCGCCACATGGATGGCAATTGGGAATATGTGATTGTTGTAACACCACTCCCATAGGTGGATTGACAGGTACAGAAGGGACAAAGAATGAGCGCCTCCCTGCTAGTTTATGTAGCACAAAGTGGTAATGTTGTCTGTGACTACTTGTACTCCTTGATGCAAGGAGTACAAGTGGTACAAGTGGTCTTGGAAGCTCGGAAGGCCTTGATGACTGCTAACATTTCCAGATGATATGTAGCAGCCTCTCCGAACTGGACCACTTGGTGTGGATCTTGTGAATGCCACAGTGCATGTCCCTTCCTTTCGTACTGACATTGGTTGTAACTTGCACAGTCAGTTGGAGGGGCTTGAAAAGCTGACCAATCAGCAGTTGAGGCGGGAAAGTCCACCATGTTAGTTAACATGCCAACTCTGGGGTGAGCTGAAGATGCTTGGCCGGTTTATCCAGCAATGGATCGAACTGGGAGAGGTACCACGTCTGCAATGAGCGCATCTTCAGTCGCACATGTGGAAGAGCAGACGTGGTGGAAGCCATCAGACCCAGGAGATGTTGAGTGTGATGTGCTGTCACTCTGGCACCGGGCCGAAAGGGATGGATAGCATGATTTAATTTGTGGAGCCTTTCGACGGGGAGGAAGATTCTGGCTCTGTTGGAGTCCAGGAATGTGCAAATATATACACAGTCTAAGATGGTGTAAGATGGGATTTTGTTATGTTGGCCTGAAGTCTTAGACCTTCCAGTGTCTGCAGTGCGAAAGCTGTGTCCTTTTGTGCCTTGGCATATAAGCCAGCGACAATCAACCAGTCATCGATATATGGGAAAAACATGTTGCTGTTGAGAAGAAGGTATGCTGCTACTGGAGCTAGGCACTTTGTGAAAGTCCTTGGGGCGGTGGCAAGGCCGAATGGGAGGGCACAGAATTGGTACACTGATTCCATGAACATAAATTTGAGATACTTGCAGTGACGCTCATGGTTGGTGATGTGAAAGTAAGTGTCCTGCAAGTCTATCATGATGAACCAGTCGTCTGGAGCAAGAAGAGGCATGATGGACTCTAAAGTGACCATATGGAACCTTTGGTGATGTAGGTAAGTGTTGAGGCTTCTGAGATCCAAGATAGGCTGTAGACCTCCATCCTTCTTGGGGACCATGAAATATCGAGAGTAGAAGCCATCCAGTGCTTCCTGAGAAGAAATGCATTGAATGGTGTGCTTCTGAAGAAGGACAGAGAGTTCTTCCTTTAGAGCAGGTAAGGAGTAATCCGGAGATTACCGAGAGGAGGAAGATCTAAGAACTGTAACACGCAACCAAAACGTATGATGGCGATCACTCAAGTGTCTGTGGTGATGTTGTTCCACTTGTTGAAGAATGGGGCTAGCTGGGGAAGGTAAGATAGTCTGGAAGGACGAATCAGTAGAGGACAGTCAAATATACTGTTTGCCCTCCTTGGCACGGCGACAGAAATTTTGATGACATTGATTAGGAGGTTGTGGCTAGAAGGACATGGCAGCAGATGGTAGAGATGTGACCTTTCTTGAGGAGGTTTATACTGACAGTATGTTGGCTGGTATGGTTGTTGGTATGACTCTTGGTTGTTGGTATGGTTGTTGGTATGACTCCATTGCTGTTGCTGAAATTTAGGTTGTTGAAGATAGTATGATCTAGCTGTTTTTCTGGTTTTGTGCAAATTTTCCGTAACATCATCTGTTTTTTCGTTAAACAACTCGGCACCATCAAAAGGGAGTTCTTCAACCTCAATTTGGCATCATCGTTTATCCCAGATATGCGTAACCAAGCATGTCTCCTCAAAGTGATTGCTGATGTCATGGCCTTGGAAGCAACATCAGCAGTGTGCCTTGATGCCAGGTGTTGCTGTTTGGCTAATGTTGTTGCTTCAAGGCTGCAGTTCTAGTCTCCTCAGGGGCAGCTTGGAAAAGTGGAAGGATTTTTATTCCACAGATGCCTCTGATAAGCACCCGTTGCCACTTGGTAGTTGGATATGCGGATCACGAATGTAGCCAAGGAGTAAAGTCGACATCCCAGCACATCTAGTTTATAGCCCTCCCTATTGGTAGGGGTGACCTTAGATCAGTTACCTGCTCTGGATTAGTTTGAATGTACCAATATTGAGTTTGGTGCAGGTGTTTATTGAGGAAGAATGTATCAGCACCATGTGTTTTATAGTGGTTCTCCAATCTTCTGGAAATCTGCAGAAGAGAAGGAAGTTGTGCCCAAGATTCTTTAATGAGGTCTAGCATAGCCGGTATAAAGGCTAAGCTAAGAGGAGGTGATCTCTCTTGAGTGATATCCTCTAACGCTAGGTCATGTTTGAGGGGGGTGGAGGCTGGTCTATACAGTGGTGCCTCGACTTACAAACTTAATCCGTTTCAGAATGGTGTTCGTAGGTCGAAATCCTCATAAGTCGAAGCACCATTTCCCAGCATCCGAGTCAGGAGTGGGTAGATTTGAGGTTGACTCCTTCGACATCTCTGATTGGAGATCTTGTTCAGATTCAGATGAAGCTACAGAATCCCCTGAATCTCTACCAGAAGATAAGAGGTGGTGAAGGTGAGTGGTGGTGGGCCATTGACACAGATACTGTAGTTTGTGCCAGAGGTGCAGCTACTTCTACCTCAGGTGGATGTACAGCTCTTGAGGGTGCACGAGACTGAGTATGTGTCTTAGGATGAGATACTGGGGCTCTAGGGTGCTTTTCTGGTTGAAAGGTACTCTGGTCTTAATGTTGTCGCTTGGAAGGGTGTTTCATGACCATCGGGTCAAGCTGGATGTATGCTCGATGTTGATGCCGAGGAGGTGAGGGCGATACCGATGATTCTGAAGATGGATACATGTATCACACCCTCTTAGATCTAATATAGTCCTCGGTGTCATATACGGGCTCGATGTCATACTGTTGACATTGATGTCAACCAACACGGGGATCCATTTCAACATAAAGCAGCTCTTCATACTCAGCTGAAGTATGATGCAGGAGCACAATAATCTCCTGATGTCGAGGGAGCTGTCAGCCGGGGGATATATGCTGACACTTTGACAGGTCTTTCCAAGGTGAAACATGTGGCACCTCCTCTGATTCCAACATTTGAGTAATTCCCGCCCACCTGATCGTAATAGGGCTGGAATGGGCTGAGGCTGGGCTGGAAATAATCTCAGCCTCAGAATGGCCTTGCGTTGGAGACAGGCTGGTGACTGATATCGATGCCTGTGTTTGTGGTCGAAGACCATCTTCATCCAAAGTCAAGTCTTGCATCTCCCTGATGGGCTCTTCCAATATAGGTGAAGGCAGTGTTGCTCGGACCGGAGAAGGCTCTGTATGATGAACAGATTTAGGATGCTTTGATTTCTTTTGTTTAACGACTTCTTTTTTCCTTTTAGGGTACTTAGTAGTCGTCTTCGGTATCGACGTCGAGCTCAGTGCTGAAGATTTTTTCAGCTTTGAAATTTTTGAAGATGCTTGAGACGATGGGGTACCAGGTGCCAGCGAAGCTGCGGGGTCAGGGTGAGGGGTCAGAGGAACAGATGACAAGGTAAGCTCCATAGTAGCTGGGCCCGATGGTCTCAATGACATCTCCCACAGATGGGAGTGAAGTCATTGCAGATGTTGCTTTAAGGCTGGTTTGGTTAGCTTCTTACACTCTCTTGAGAGGACCCGGGCTGGTGTCTTTCCCCTAAACAAAATAGGTAGCAATTGTGGCCATCCGTGAATGGGATCTTATTTGCACACGACACACACCTTTTAAACAGGACTGAAGAGGCCATAAAATTTGGCGGGAATCTAACAGAAAAATAAATGATTGAAAGAACTCACAGGAGATGTTATGAGATAGGTCAATTGCAGTCCTAATCAAACCAGAATATCAGTCCAAAGATAGAATCAAGTAAATCCAATGATAAAAGTCCAAATTGTAATACAAGGCAACACAATGAGCGGTCCAAGTTCAAAGCCAATTAATCAAGTAATAATAGTCCAAATCAGGAAGAATAGAAGGCCAAGACAGTCTGGGTCAGTAAATCAGATAATAATCTTAGTTAAAAACCAATCTGTAGGTCAATACCAGAAGATTTTAGAAGAAGAATTAGCTCAAGCGATTCGAAGTAGTCCGATTGCAGCGGCGGCAAAAAGGAACTGAGGTACCGGCGGGCGGAGCATGCGCGATACAGGGAGATGTTTCACTTCTCATTTTGAGCTCTAGAATATTCCGAAGAGTCCTGAGCAGGCGCAGTTTAACACATTTGTGTGCATTTACAGAGACCACAAAGAAGAACCTAATGTTCAATGTCCTGTATCAGATTTTGCTTGGTCTAAAATATATTCTGTTCTTTGGGGACTGTTCTAGAAGAAGGTGCTATTGGAAAAACCTTGTGGTGATTAGCTATGGATAAAAATTTTATTCCAGTTGGATTTTCGTCAGAATTCACCAAATTCTGCAAAACGTAAACATGAGAAAGTAAATCCTTAATTCAAATTATGCTATCCATATTGGAACATGTACTACTGGATAATTCAAACATCATTTCCTTTAGTTGTTGTAGGTTTTTTGGGCTGTTTGGCTGTGTTCATGAGGTTTTTCTTCGTAACATTTTGCCAGTCTCTGTGGTTCGCATCTTCAGAGAAAAGGAGCTAGAACACAGACAGAGTTCTAGCTCCTGTTGTCTGAAGATGCCAGCCACAGAGGCTGGCGAAATGTTAGGAAGAAAAACCTCAAGAACATGGCCAAAAAGCCCGAGAAACCTACAACCATCAGATCATGGCCGTGAAAGCCTTTGAGAATGCATAATTTCATTTAGTTGAAGAATAGTGCTCTGGTTTCCAAGACAGGGGGAAAAAATCAGGCTCACTTTGCCTACTGAGTAATACCCTGCTTAGTGTTCAGGATACATTCCAAGAGAATGGAGTGCTAACTGAATTAGTGCTAAATGGATCATTTTAACGAACTGGTGCAGACTGGATAGACTGGGTCCAGGTTCTCCTGGAGACTCAGTCTACCTCTGTTAGGTAGACTGGCCCCCCATCAAGTACCACAATATGGCCACCTTTCCATACACTTTAGGGTGAATCAGCACTAAATGGTACACCTCTATGTGAGGTATAACTGTAAATAATTTTATTGTGCCTCATTCCTACTATATGTATCTACTTCATGTTTGGCCCAGTGGATGTCTCCAGTTTCTTTTGGCTTTCAATCTTACCACTTCAGATGTAGAGTATAAACCTTATGAACAAAGGCTGGGTGGCTAAGTTTTTTTCATATTCCCATGAAATATACAGATTGAAAGCTACAGTTCCTATGAACGAGCTTTAGTCCTTCGGAATCAGCTGAAAGATGACATTACTTCATATAGATCATGGAATTAGCTATCAGAAAATATGGTAAGGGAATTTATGATGGCTTTAAAGCATTAAAAGAAGTTTATGAAGGTTAGGTTAATCAGCAGCCATTCTCTGTGAGACCTAAAGAACACCTCATGTTTGAAGGTAGTGTGACACTTAGCACCATTGCCTTGAAGAATGGAATAGTGGGCTATTCCTATCATACTCCCACATGTGGATTCTTGGGTCATTTTGTAGGCCACAGAGGAAAACAAGGTGCCAGATTAAGAATGCCTTTCATCTGATCCAGTTGGTTCATATGAATATACACATTCATTTATTAGTGACCAGAACCTATTGGTTATTTATAATGGCATTAAGTACAATGGCATAAACTTCAGTGGCAAACTGCTGCCAGTTGACAAGTTACCAATTGTATCTCTTGGTGCACACCAACTTAGCATGTGATGAGGAATCTACTGTAAGTAGCAACTTATTAATTAGTAGCAATTCATCACTACAATTTACTCCACTGCACTTATACCAGTATAATCAACAACAGGATTCTGGCTAATCCGTTTTTCTATGACACTATTGTCCCCAAAGCAAGACCTTTGAAAAGAGTAAATAATTATTATATTGAATATGTTACCAATATGAAACTACTGAACCAACATAATATAAACAACATAAAGAGGAACACTAATAGTATCAGATCAGACTTTAGTACCTGAGTTTCTGTCATAACATACAATAAGCAGAAAAAAATGTAACTTACTTTTCAACATCTATATGTCTTGTTGGAGAACAACCAATAACAATAAAAAATTGCTAAAAAGAAGAACATGTCAGTGTGGTCAGTATCCCCCCCCCCAAATATTCAAAAAATAAAAATAAAATCAGCTAAGCATATTTTTGGCACAATCCGTAGCTGAATAATTACATTAAATTAATCTAAAACATTATGAACATGTTTTGCCATAATAATAATATAATACAATGGGATATGGATCATTATCTGGATACTACAGAAAGATCAACCCTCCTTAAGGGAGTGTGATCCCCAAACTTCTCTCAGCAAGTTCCTTGCCAAGAAAAGAAGAGGGTTTCCAATTTCATAGTGTCACATTGGGATTCAGAAAATGTTTCACTCTGTTGAGTAGATGTAAATATCACTTGAGAAGCAGTCTGGTGACTATATATAAAAACCTCATCAGGTTGCAGTAGGGAGGACATGCATTAGCAGATGGGCAATTTGTGTGCAGTGTTGAATTACCAAAGGAGGGGGAAATGTACCTTTCATCCTGTGTCTCCTGCCATATTAAGTACAGTAGGCTGTGAACCTAGGCTGGAACACCCCAGGCTGAATTATGGGACTGGGAGATATCAAATGGCAGGAGGATGAGCAGCTCTCTTACCTCTATACCATTCCACTGAATTATGAGACCAGGGGATCTTTTTCCTCAAAAGTCCCACCTCTAGTAGTCACTGGATGTTACTCTGAGGCCACCAGAATGAAGAAACTACAAAAGCTCTATCTACAGTCTATTCAGGATTTTCACTGCTCCGTTTCACTCCCACTTTAGCAATTTTCCATTTACTATCATTAACAATTATCAAGCCTCCCTTAACTGCTTACATTGTTTCCCCCATAAGCTTTTTGTACAGTGATAGAACATGTTAGCCCCGAAACCTAAGTATATTTTGAATTCAAATACCGAAAGTATATATATATTTGGTATAATCTCAGGTATTAGGCTAAATCTAGTTACTCTGATTCTAATGAAATGACTTCTGAGCAATGAAAGTTTCTTCAGTTATATATTTAGCAATGTATTATGGGAATCAGCTGGGTTTGTTTTTTACATTATAGACTCATATCATTCTCTTCTTCATGGATTGCTGCCTTGTCGTGGCGAAGGGGCTTGAGTAACTCAGAGAAACTATGGGCTATGCCGTGCAGGGACACCCAAGACGGACAGGACATAGTGGAGAGTTCCGACTAAACGCAATCCACCTGGAGTAGGAAATGGCAAGCCACTCCAGTATCTTTGCCAAGAACGCCCCATGATCAGAAACAAAAGGCTAAAAGATATGACGCTGGAAGATGGGCCCCTCAGGTCAGAAGGCGTCCAACATGCTACTGAGGAAGAGCGGAGGACAAGTACAAGTAGCTCCAGAGCTAATGAAGTGGTTGGGCCAAAGCCGAAAGGACGCTCAGCTGTGGACGTGCCTGGAAGTGAAAGGAAAATCCAATGCTGCAAAGAAAAATACTGCATAGGAACCTGGAATGTAAGATCTATGAACATTGGGAAGCTGGAGGTGGTCAAACAGGAGATGGCAAGAATAAACATCGACATCCTGGGCATCAGTGAACTAAAATGGACAGGAATGGGCGAATTCAGCTCAGATGATTATCATATCTACTATTGTGGACAAGAATCCCGTAGAAGGAATGGAGTAGCCCTCATAGTCAACAAAAGAGTGGGAAGAGCTGTAATGGGATACAATCTCAAAAATGATAGAATGATGTCAATACGAATCCAAGGCAGACCATTCAACATCACAATAATCCAAGTTTATGCACCAACCAGCATTGCTGAGGAGACTGAAATTGAACAATTCTATGAAGATTTACAACACCTTCTAGAACTGACACCAAAGAAAGATGTTCTTCTCATTCTAGGGGACTGGAATGCTAAAGTAGGAAGCCAAGAGATAAAAGGAACAACAGGGAAGTTTGGCCTTGGAGTTCAGAACGAAGCAGGACAAAGGCTAATAGAGTTTTGTCAAGAGAATAAGCTGGTCATCACAAACACTCTTTTCCAACAACACAAGAGGCGACTCTATACATGGAAATCACCAGATGGGCAATATCGAAATCAGATTGATTATATTCTCTGCAGCCAAAGATGGAGAAGCTCTATACAGTCAGCAAAAACAAGACCTGGAGCTGACTGCGGTTCTGATCATCAGCTTCTCATAGCAAAATTCAAGCTTAGACTGAAGAGATTAGGAAAAACCACTGGGCCACTCAGGTATAATCTAAACCAAATCCCTTATGAATACACAGTGGAAGTAAAGAACAGATTTAAGGAACTAGATTTGGTGGACAGAGTGCCTGAAGAACTTTGGATAGAGGCTCGTAACATTGTCCAGGAGGCAGCAACGAAAACCATCCCAAAGAAAAGGAAATGCAAGAAAGCAAAGTGGCTGTCCAACGAGGCCTTAGAAATAGCAGAGAGGAGAAGGGAAGCAAAATGCAAGGGAGATAGGGAAAGTTACAGAAACTTGAATTCAGACTTCCAAAGAATAGCAAGGAGAGACAAGAGGGCCTTCTTAAATGAACAATGCAAAGAAATAGAGGAAGATAACAGAAAAGGAAAGACCAGAGATCTGTTCAGGAAAATTGGACATATTAGAGGAACATTTTGCGCAAAGATGAACATGATAAAAGACAAAAATGGGAGGGACCTAACAGAAGCAGAAGACGTCAAGAAGAGGTGGCAAGAATACACAGAGGAATTATATCAGAAAGATGTGGATATCCCGGACAACCCAGACAATGTAGTTGCTGACCTTGAGCCAGACATCCTGGAGAGCGAAGTCAAGTGGGCCTTAGAAAGCCTGGCTAACAACAAGGCCAGTGGAGGTGATGGCATTCCAGTTGAACTATTTAAAATCTTGAAAGATGATGCTGTTAAGGTGCTACATTCAATATGCCAGCAAGTTTGGAAAACTCAACAGTGGCCAGAGGATTGGAAAAGATCAGTCTACATCCCAATCCCAAAGAAAGGCAGTGCCAAAGAATGCTCCAACTACCGTACAATTGCACTCATTTCGCACGCTAGCAAGGTTATGCTCAAAATCCTACAAGGTAGGCTTCAGCAGTATGTGGACCGAGAACTCCCAGAAGTACAAGCTGGATTCCGAAGAGGCAGAGGAACTCGAGACCAAATTGCTAACTTGCGCTGGATTATGGAGAAAGCCAGAGAGTTCCAGAAAAATATCTACTTCTGCTTCATTGACTATGCGAAAGCCTTTGACTGTGTGGACCACAGCAAACTATGGCAAGTTCTTAAAGAAATGGGAGTGCCTGACCACTTTATCTGTCTCCTGAGAAACCTATATGGGGGACAGGAAGCAACAGTTAGAACTGGTCATGGAACAACTGAGTGGTTCAAAATTGGGAAAGGAGTACGGCAAGGCTGTATATTGTCCCCCAGCTTATTTAACTTATATGCAGAATACATCATGCGGAAGGCTGGACTGGAAGAAACCCAAGCCGGAATTAAGATTGCCGGAAGAAATATCAACAACCTCCGATATGCAGATGATACCACTCTGATGGCAGAAAGTGAGGAGGAATTAAAGAACCTTGTAATGAGAGTGAAAGAGGAGAGTGCAAAAAATGGTCTGAAACTCAACATCAAAAAAACTAAGATCATGGACACTGGTCCCATCACCTCCTGGGAAATAGAAGGGGAAGATATGGAGGCAGTGTCAAATTTTATCTTCCTGGGCTCCATGATCACTGCAGATGGAGACAGCAGCCCTGAAATTAAAAGGCGCCTTCTTCTTGGGAGGAAAGCGATGACAAATCTGGACAGCATCTTGAAAAGCAGAGACATCACCTTGCCAACAAAAGTCCGAATAGTCAAAGCTATGGTTTTTCCTGTCGTGATGTATGGAAGTGAGAGCTGGACCATAAAGAAAGCAGACCACCGAAGAATTGATGCCTTTGAATTGTGGTGCTGGAGGAGGCTCTTGAGAATCCCCTGGACTGCAAGGAGAACAAACCTATCAGTTCTAAAGGAAATCAACCCTGAGTGCTCACTGGAAGGACAGATCCTGAAGCTGAGGCTCCAGTACTTTGGCCATCTAATGAGAAGAAAAGACTCCCTGGAAAAGACCCTGATGTTGGGAAAGTGTGATGGCAAGAGGAGAAGGGGACGACCGAGGATGAGATGGCTGGACAGTGTCTGCGAAGCAACCAACATGAACCTGACACAACTCCGGGAGGCAGTAGAAGACAGGAGGGCCTGGCGTGCTCTGGTCCATGGGGTCACGAAGAGTCGGACACGACTAAACGACTAAACACACATCATTCTGCTTTTTAAGATTTAATATCTCTTGCTGAAAGCTTACCTTATTATTAGAAATACATGTTCTTCCAGTTTCAGAAGGCCTCAGATCAATTGTCATAACACCTTCTGAAAAAATTCTGGAGGACAATATTTTTCATAAAAATAAATTCATTTCATAACATGTAACATTAATCATGAATGTCATACATTTACCAGAATCTTATTAGTATTCATGTAAGAATTCTGTAACTAGCCATGGCTAATTGCAGAAGTTATGGGGCATGTCATTGTTACATGCCTGGTTACACAACTGATATGTGGCCTGGCAATTCATAAGTTCGCCATAGCAAGTTACTTCAACAAACTTTATATGAATAAGAGTACAACTTTGGCCTTTGGTTTTTCACAATCAACATTTTTTTCTCTTGCAAAAAAATCTGATCCATAAATGGAAATTTCTAAGGCTTGCAATCTGCAATACAGGTAAATTTAGGATTCACTGCCAGAAGGATGTCTAGTAGTAGAAATGTCAGATGGCAAAAGAGTACTTCACTAGTGAAGCTATGAATGAAGGGACCAAGAAATAGTGGCAAAAAGCATGGGGCAGTACAGGGAAATTCCTCCCCATTGACTTTGATCGGTAGGGAAATAATTAATAGTGGCTTCCATCTAAGCTCAAGTACAACATCATGACAGGTCAGAGGGTATGCTATATTTCAGCATTCTCTTAGAGCCCCAAACCAACACTATATACATCCCACAGAGGAAATCTGCAACCCAGATGATTCTTCAGTCTCTCCTTCCCTCAAGGGGTAAGGCTGAGACATGAGCACTGTCACATATAGGACAATAGCAGTCCATAGGCTTACCACTGATTCTTTGTTGCCAAAGATAATATTCTCCAGAAATGCTATTTTGCCACAGTGTAGAATCATTTCAGACTTTCATCCTGAACTGTACTAAACAAATATTGTAATTGTTTTAAATCTGAAACTCACACTGATGTTTATTTTCCATTTGACTTGGGGACTATAAGGAATACCAATAATTTTTCAGCTTGCAGAAAAATATGTGGTATTGGATTAGTCCCAGGCATGTCTAGGTGACAGGAATCTTTAGATCCTGGTTGGCACAGATTATTAATACCTTACCAAGCTGTTTTAGGAATGTGAAATCTATTAGTAGGCCTATTTGATGATCTTTAGATCTAGGCGGCATATCTAGGTAAAAGCTTTTCCCAGTGCTTTTCCAAGTGAGTAATATACTAAATTAACATATTTTTCACTCATAACCTATATAGGAATTGTGCTATTTTATATGCTGATCCCAAATGAACTAGTAGGATCAACTGACTAGAAACAGCACACTTTGAACTACTGTATTCCCTAGTTTTCGCTATACCTGCTGTAGAATTGTGGTCTAGAAGTATCTTTATATTGTCACAGTGGTTTTCTGTGACAAATCTCTTTATGTGCTTGATTAAAGGAGCACAAGGTTTTCCGTGGCTTAATGTCTTAGGTGTAGACTAGTTACAGCAATAAACACAAGGAGTCCAATCCATGTTTACCTGAGATTTCCCAGTTGCAGGAAGGAAGTGGTAAGGGCAACATTCAAATCCTGTCTCTGGGCAGTATGGTTATATGTGCACTAAGAATCTGGCCATACTGTGAGCCAGGAGTACCCCATGTAGCCAAACAATGGCAAATGCTGTCCTTGAATGGCAGGACATTATAGGATCATGCCTGGAAAGGAGTTCTTTCTCTCCTGTGCTCCAAGCTTATCCAGGGGACAGTGTGTGTGTTCTATTGTTTTTTCTCGTGTGTGTGTGTGTGTGTGTGTGTGTGTGTGTGTGTGTGTGTGTGTGTGTGTGTGTGTGTGTGCGCGCGCGCGCTTTGTACTGTCAAGCAGGAACCAACTTATACTGACCCTGATAGGGCTTTCAAGGTAGGTGAGATAATTAAGGAGTAGTTTTACCAGTTCCACTCCCCCAGTTAGTTCTCTGGAGTCCTAGTCCATCACTCTATCCACTATACAAATACCAGTGTGGATTTCTGGGCTGTAGATATAATTTATTAATCTGTACTGGTATTATGACTACAATTGTACTCACATTGCCTCTTCATAGTTCTGTTCTTTTGAATAATCATGGTTATGATAAAGTACTGTTGTCTATAAAGCATAATAAACAACAAGAAAAAAGATGACTAATTAGAATTAAATGTTTTTGTCCTTAATTTTACAAAGCTATCCCTTACATGTCTACTCAGAAGTAAGCCCCATTGAGTTCTGTGAGACACACTGGGACCTGTACATATGATTAGGACAACAGCATCAGTCCTAAAATGTCATATTCTTAAACTATGAGGAAGGAATAGCATTAATAAAGTCAGAATGCTATGTGCAGCCATAGAAAAGTGTCAGTAGTGAAGTTCCACCAGGAAATCAGTAACATCCACCTCTTCATCAGCAGTCTATACTGGACTGTGCAATTGATCCAGTTTCCGGATGCCACTATATAATTATATAATGGATAGATAAGCATCACTAGAAACAGACAAGCAGCTCCTCATATTTATATGTCTCCAGCTTCCATCCAGATCATACCATAAACCAACTGTCTACAGTCAAACCCTGATGGTACATCTGGCTCTCCTCAGACCCATCAAACATAGACTCCCAGCTTGTGAATGAAAGTGAATGATTTCTCAGACTACAATGCCCATTGAGTGAAGTGGGGAAAAAAAGGATCTACAGGGCTAGACATACTCTGATACAATCTTCTACAGGAAAAATATGGAACATATAACAATAGAATACTACTTGCTTTAACAGCTAAAACTGATCATGTGTTATGAGCAATCTACAGCTTGTCCTGAATAATTACACCTCTTTTAAAAGGTCTGTAGCTGGGAGGTCTCTTATAACGTTTATAGGCAGCAAGTGCTGGGACGACATCCTCAAAGTAAGGCCAATTCCAAACAGCAATCATCCGTGTCCATGAGCCAGTTAGCTCATCTCCTCTGGCATGTGAATCACAAGACACAGTGCCTGATCTATGCTTTCTGGACTTGGTACCTCCCTGTTTGCTTATACAGTAGGACCTTCATATCCACAGGATCAGTACCCACAGTTTCACTTATCCACAATCTGAAAATATTTAAAATATTCATCCCCCTTGATAAATACATATTTCCATTATGTAGTTACCAGAATGGCACAAGAGGGAGCCAGAAACAATGCTATATATGTGTGTTATACATGGTTTTTGGCAGTCATAGAGGCTTTGAACCAATCCCCGTAGATAATGGGATTCTACTATATACTACACCATGGTTGAGTTGTCACCACTATGAAGACCATGAGGATATTAGGAAAGGCTTTGCAATACTAGAAAAATGCAAGCTCCCGGAAGTTGTTATATTTTGACTCACTCTGACACCAAGGGCTCTGGATATAGTGATGCAAACAATGAGCTCTCCAACCTTATTTGGAAGCATCTGTTATGCATGAGACCATTGGCTGAGGAGATAAGAAAGACATGCCTTGAAGCAAGTTCTGAGACTTCACCCATGAATGAAGACACAAGAGGACCCCTTGTCAAAATTGCTTATTTCATATGGAAAAATGTTGAAATGCTTAAAGGGAGTATTATGAGATGTAACCTTTAAAATTGGGTTGTGACTAGAAGAAGGATAGGCTACTTGCTTCTAACTGTTGTTCTGAGTCATCATATGTGAATTCATACATTGGTGGCTCTCCTTGAACCTGCACAAGCTCCTCAAAAGCTTCCAGAGAATAGCAAAATATATATATATCACACAACACCCTCACTATGCTCCATTCCAATGAAATATCCCTGTTTCCTTAACATCTGTTGCTGAGTAATAGAATAAAAGATGGTGTGATGGATTGCAGGAAGTAGGGAGAGATGTGTGCATTTGCAGATGACCATTCAAAGAACTACAGTTAGAGGTAAGTAATTGTGGTCTCTATGAATCACACATTGGGTGACTGACAAGCTCACTTACTGGATAGAGGGTAGTCACACCAGTTGGGACAACACTACTTGACCAAAGGAAGCATCAAGCTTGGCTTGAACATCAATTCTATTGTGTTTAATGAAAGTTAACGGCTGGGACCAAGTCGCCACATTACTCACATCTTGAAGGTGAATGTTCTTAATGAACACCACAGAAGCCACCACTGCTCCTATAGAATATCCCAAGACTGAAGGTAACAGCTGGTTTGACAGCAGATAGGACTATCCACTTTGACATGTCTTAGGATAAGACCTTTTCTTTTGCCTTGGTAACATACAATCTATTTGACTTTCTAAAATGTTTTGCTCTTGAGATGTAAAATGTGAGGGCTTTGTGAACATTCCATGCGTGTAAGGCTCTTTTGAGATTCATAAAAGGAGATAGAAAAAGTGTGGGTAAGACCAAGTGTTGGCTAATATGGAAATCAGAAACCATTTTAGGCAACAAAGACATGTCAGAAGATAACATCACTAACTTGTGCAGGTTAGAAAAATACCCACTGTTTCCTGGAGAGAAAGTGGCGTATGCAGAACATACATCTATCTTATGTGGGCTAGGAAAATGTCTGCTATTATCCGGTTAGAAGAATTGCATCATGTGGAGGACAGAGCTCTGTTCTGTTCTACTTTAGGAAGATAGAAATATGTCTGCTTCTTTCTGCAAAGAAAAATGTCTCTCCTATACAGGATAGACCTCTATCTGTGTGTTTGTGAACAGTTATTATAAGAGCAACATTGGACTGGACAATGCCAATGTGGCTTTCATGGTGTTAAGGCAGGAAGTAAACCAGCTCACCACCTTTTGAAACAGATGTAGACAACATGTTGCTCAAGCACTTTGCAACCACATTTACATTTGTGCCCTGAAACATCCCCAGTTAGCCCTCTGCCAATTTTGTTGCCTTCTTGAAAGAAAATTAGGAGTTTTAAAATATAAACATAGTTTTTTAACTAATGCACCATCAAGGATGGCAGCAAGGTGCACCCCGCTCATAATTTCCTCATAAATGGTCTCAAGATGTTGTCTGATCCTATGTTGGTGCAAAAACAATAAAGGATCTATAGAATCTATGACTCCTTTAAACAAAAAACATAATTCTGTTAATTTAAATGTACTGAGCAATCTACCCTGAAACAACCTGAATCTGCTAACAAGTAAAACATACTTTTAAAACTTGTTAACCCAACTAGAAACAAACAGACCAATCTATCCTAAATACATCTGAATATGGTAATGGGCACTCTTCAGTTCAGATCAATGTTGGCATAGAGAATTTAAGGCTCAGTGTAGAGGAAGCAGCCAAGTGGATTTCTCATGACTCTGTGAGAATTTCAGATGTGCAGGATAGTGTCTCTGCCAGGGGACTGCCAAGCATGGCTGTAACAATTAGTGGCACTGTATCAGTCTCTTTCTGAGTTGCTAGAGTTGGTGAGGCAAATAATAGAAGCCATGTGTAACTATTCCAGGTAAATGTACTAGGTCATATGTTTGGTTCATCCAAAAAATTCCTGCTGGACTGCTAGAGGCCTTGCATGCTATGATCAGTAAAATAGCTGGACAAAATAAATACATTATGATTTTAAAAATAAAAAAAGGAAGAGATATAATATGAAAAAGTCTTACTTACTTCATTCTTAGTACAGATTCCACGAGCTATTTCATACTGAAGATTTGACTTGCGCTTCAGCAAATGTGCTCTGTACATGGTGACTTCAGTAGATAATCCCAGATTTTCCAGAAACACTATCTGAGTCCAAAAGGTTACATTTTCTCCTTTATCCACATAGTAGACATTTAATTTCACACTATGTTGAAATGATATATATGGACACACTTCATTTAAAGCATATGTGGCACTAAATATTTCAGTCTTCAATGGGTATGTTTGGCGAACTATGTTAGAATCATTGATTGTAAGCAAATACAAATCACTCAGTGGATTCACATACAGGATATAGGTTTTGCTTTCCTTCTCCCAAGCATTCAGCCTTATAACATCTTTCATGTTAAATTTTAAGAAAAACATTATGTTGTTTTTCATTTTAATGACAGTGTTGCCATCAAAGTCTGCAGAAAGAAAAGGAGAGGAAAATAAAGCTTAGCTGATTTATTGAGCAATTCTACCACTACTATCTACAAAACTGATTATTATATATCTAGTACTAACAACTGATTACTTGTGCTAACAAAAGTGCCAAAAAAATCTAGTTTGAGAGCTTGGAAGTAACCAGTGGCAATAACTTGTTGCATGTAATTAATTCCTTTCTGCAGTAACAGAAGCCTAACTCAGTTATGTTACATCTTTACCTTAGCAAAAGATAGCTTCATTTCTTTTGTGATGTAGCTATCAGTTTGAGAATGTATGTGCAAGTATTAATAAGACATGTTATCACCAAATGGTGGGGAAAGGATATTATGTGATACAGTGCTGGCTCCTGCTGCCGCCTCATGCTTTGTTCTTGGTATCAAGGCAACAAAGGGGTGGAAAGGAGGAGGGAATATTCTGCAGTCTTGGCCAGAATTCATCTTTTTAAAAAGATTCTAATATAAACTATTTTTTGCTTCTTTTGGAACATAATACAACTAAAAAGGTAACTTCCCATGCCCTGGTGAATAAAAGATACTCCCTGGCATCTACTCTCAGTGACTGGTTGGTAGGGCTCAGAGATGAATTTGGGTATTTTTGGACAGAAGGTATTCTCTAGAAATATTCTTTTACCTGTTAATATATTCTGGCAAATCAATTCTGACTTATGACAATCCTTTTCAGTGTTTTCTAGGTAGAGGGTACTTAGAAGTGCTTTTCTTCTTCTTGGGTGCCCTGGGACTGTGCAGCTTGCCCAAGGCTACACAGGCTAGCTCTACTCAGAGGAGGCACAGTAGGGAAGCAAAATCCCAATCTCTGGCTCTGCAGCCACCTATCTAAACCACTGCCTCACCTGTCTGATATATTAAAAAGAATACAAAAGCAGTAATTACAAGCCATCTAACTTATGTTAAAGTTATATATTAAAAGGCTATCTCATAAGAAAGGTTTATACTTGTCACTGAAACAACAGAAGGGGGCCATGAGAGAAGGCATTCAATAACCTGGGAGAAGCCACAGAGAAAGCTTTCCCTTGGGCATTATCCTGTGAAGGAAGTGGTACTGAGAGGAGGTGTACACTGAAGATCTTAAGACCTAAGGAGGCTTATATGAAGAGATATAGACAGATAATTTAAAATAAACAGTTTCCTGGACAGAAAAGTGGCCACCAAGTTTCCTGGACAGAAAAGTGGGAGATCAGACTGGCTCCTAACCCACTGAGGGAGACTTTTCTTTTCAGACAAGCCTTTAAAATGTAGACTGTTCTTGAAGAAATGAGAGGTTCCTTTATCTTTTTAAATGTGGGATTTAATTGTTTTTAAATGGACTTTTACTAACTACACTACTACTACTACTACTACTACTACTACTACTACTACTACTACTACTACTACTACTACTACTACTACCAACAACAACAACAACAACAACAACAACAACAGGCTGGCAAATCAATTCTGACTTATGGTGAACTTTTTCAGAGTTTTTCTAGGTAGAGGGTACTCAGAAGTGGTCTATCAGTCCCTTCTTCTGGGGGCACCCTGGGGCTCTGCAGCATGCAATGGGCCAAACAGGCTGGCTTTGCTGGGACACACAGTGTGGAACTGAACTCCCAACCTCTAGCTCCACAGTCAGAAACCAAACTCACTCAACTATCCAGCCAGCTTTTTATTTAATACTTTAAAATAATTAATATGTTTAGTTATTTTAATAGTGTGATGCATTACATTTGTACTAATATTTGTTTTAGTACTTAAATTATTTGTAACCTGCCTTGGATTTTGTCTATAGAGAGAAAGGTGGGGGCAGGAAAAAAACAAGTAAAAGAAAGAAAAAGAAACTTGTTCCCAAATATGCTGTTGGGAACAACATATTTGCTAGGATACTTGCAAACATTGGTCAAGAGGCCCTTAAACAGAATTCAGTTGAGGAGCAAGGTGCTATTTTAAAGGATAAGAAATTACAAAGTACTTGGGGCGGGAGTGTCAGTGATACATCAGAAACTAGGATGGGGGTGCAGGAACCCTCAAATAGAGGGGAAATGATAACAAGGAAGCAGCTGTAGAGAATGACTCATGGTTTCAAATGTCTCTATACCAAGGCAGAACATGGAAAATAAAGTAAGCTGTAACTTTTAACACAGGCGGGCGACTCCGATTTAATAGGCATTATTGAAAACTGGTGGCAAGAGACTCATGATTGGAATGCAATGATTGAATGGTGCAACTTATTCAAAAGGAACAGACCAAATAGGAAGGATGGAGCAGCAGCAGCATTGTATGTTAAGGATGTGTACAGTTGTGATGTGATTCGTAAGTAACACTACAAAAAGCTGGTGGAGAGCATTTGAGTAACAAATAATAATGATATCACTTCTGGGCAATAGTACAGACCTCCTAGCCAGACTGAAGATTTGGATGATGCCATGATGGTTGGGAATTTCTTAAAAGTGAGATACTGAAAGCACGGTGATAAACCATTGTTTTCCAATATTTTTTGAGTCTTGACCCATTTTCATAATAGCCAAATGTGGCGATCACCCATGACACTCGTGTCATTTATATTCATGGGCTGATTTGCATGAACCTGTGAGAGGACTGGAGATGCAGAGTCAGCAGCTACATGAGGCTTGATGGGAGAAGGAGGAGTCAGATAGAGATTGGGATGAGAGGCAGATAGAGAGAGAGATAGGGATAGGGCTGGTTAGTGAGAGAGATAAAAGATTGGGATGAGATACAGTGGTGCCTCGCTTAGCGATTGCCTCGTTTAACGATGTATTCGCTTAGCGATGAGGTTTTTGGACTGATTTTGCACTCCGTTTAACGATGTTTCCTATGGGGAAAATTCGCATAGCGATGTTCGGGACCTTGCCTCGCTTAGCAATGACAGTTTTAGGTCCCCTGTTTTGCTTAGCGATGTTCCGTTTTCGCTATTTTTAAAGTGTGTTAAAAGTTTCAAAAATGGTTTTAAATGCTTGGGATCGTTAGTGCACCTTCTAAAACCTTTGCAAACTTAATTTGGCTTCGTTCTGACTCTTGATTTGCATATCAAGAAACAAATAGCTAAAAATAACTTTCATCTTTTTCTTGTTTGAGCGCTGAGCTGAAAACAACAGAATGAAATTTAACATGGATAAGTTCTACACCTAGGGGAGAAAAACCAAACACACAGTTACAAGATGCGGTATACTTGGCTCAGTAATATAATGATCAAGATGGAATTGTTCTGGATCACAAGCTGAATATGAGCTAACAGTGCGATGTGGCTGCAAAAAGGCCAATGCTATTTTAGGCTGTATTAACAGAATTATAGGCTGTATCAACAGAATTATCCAAATGCTTGGTTTCCAAAACTTGGTATAGATTTCTCAAATACAACTCATACTAGATTATAAATTTCTGGGTACTTACATCTCAGAGGACCTCTCATGGACTATAAATGCCAACATGCTAATGAAGAAGGCACAGAAGAGGCTGTATTTCCTGAGAATGCTTGGCAAGTTAAATTTATCTCAGCATTTACTTCTGTCATACTATCGTAGCACCATTGAGAGTGTCCTAACCTATGGCATTCTGGCATGGTTTGGGAGTAGCTCTGTAGTGGACAAAAAAGCTCTACAGAGAACCATTAAAATTGCCCAGAATATCATCGGGCTCCAGCTACCAACCCTGGATGACATCTTCACATCCCGCTGTCTAAGGAAATCACATAGCATCCTGAGAGACTCTTCCCATCCTGCTTATAACTTTTTTGAACTGTTACCATCTGGCAGAAGATATAGAACAATTAAGACTCGGACCACACGTTTTCTCAATAGTTTTTATCCCAGAGCTATAATTGCAGCGGGGAGCCATTTTAAGCACCCGGTGGCCATTTTGAAAACCCGACGATCAGCTGTTTTTGATCGCCGTAAAGCGAAAATCGGTTCCCATAGCAGGGAACCAATCATCGCTAAACGAAATTCCATTTAGACCATCGTTTTGCAGTGGTGCCTCGCTTAACAATTGCCCCACATTACGACAAATCCACTTTACGACGATCTTTTTGCGATCGCAATTACCATCTCAAAAAGATGGTCTAAATGGGGGAATTTTGCTTAGCGACGATCAGTTCCCTCCTTCGGGAACCGATTTTCATTTTACGACAATAAAAAACAGCTGACCGTCGGGTTTTCAAAATGGCCACCGGGTGCTTAAAATGGCTCCCCGCTGTGCTTAGGGACGGATTCCTCGCTATACAGGCAGCGAAAATGGCTTCTGCATGGAGGATCTTTGCTGGATGGTGAGTTTTTACCCCATTGGAACGCATTGAACGGGTTTCAATGCATTTCAATGGGGTTTTTAATTTTGCTTTACAATGTTTTCGCTTAACAGCGATTTTCCTGAAATTGATTATCGTTGTTAAGCGAGGCACCACTGTACTTAATTCAGCAAAAGGCTTAGAAAGTTCAGCCTGAACTTTATATACCACAGAGTGAGCATAACACAGTCAATATCCAAACCTGTATCTTTCCCACAATACATTTTATGCTAGAGTATCTGACGCTGAAGTTCTTAAAGGCATAGCCCCATCATAGTTTCAGGTTCTGAATATTATCAAATATAATTGCCATAATAACCTAAAACACCCACTAGAAATTGCAAATCAAATGTACTATACTTAACCAATTATAATTTGATGAATAGAGGTTCCTTCTGATGCTGCTGACAATATCTTGTCTGTACCAGCCTCCATCATATATCCATTGACTCTATTTGCTTTGTAAGTGTAATAAACTTTGTCACTGTCCCATAACAGCATAGCTGATCTTGCTGAAGATATAACTTCAATCTCCATAACTTTCACTGTAGGTACAGGCAGAGAAAAATCTCTCAGGGACCACACACTCCTTTCTTCATCATATGCTACCAGATAAAATGTCCTTGTGGAGCTGCACCTTACACAAGCTAACAAGATTGAAACTTCAGAAGGGACTGAATCATAGCAAGCATTTATTATTGTTAAATCCACATTCTTCCTAAATCCAACCGTTTTCTTCAAGGTTTCTACATCCATCACTTGAAGCACTGAAAAGGGCCGGTCATGTGATGCAGCGATGAAGTATATTACATTTTCTGTCCATACGAGCAATGCAGTTAATATTGTTTCCTGTGCCATGGAATGGGTGGAAGGGAAAGGGAAAGAAAGAGAGTAAGACAGAAAATAAAATACAGACACTATTCAAATTGTTGAAAGTTCTGCCACAAAATTACCATAAACAAAACACATTATTTCCCGACAGGATGAAGCCAGATAACAGGAAGGAGAAAAAAAGGACACAGTAACTCAACCAGAGCCCAGGAAAATGTGTTGCTTTATCCAGATAAAACGTTGACAGGAAGACTTCTTATACCTTTCCAAGATGGCGGACCGATAGCTGGTAGGAGTGTTTTCTCTCCACCACTTCGGTTTAGTCTTTTCTTTCCCTTTTCTCTTTTTGGTTGTTTTTTGCTTCACTCATTTTATTTTTACTTCACCTATCTTATTTTTACTTCATTTAGCCAACTCAGTTTATTTTTAGCTTATAATCTTTTTCTGTTTTCTGAGTTTCTCTCCTGGTTCCTGAGCTTCTCTTCTGGTTCCTGCCTTGCTGGGACTGCTCGGAGGTTGCCGAGAGAGCTGGAGGAGGCGGAGTGGAAGACCTGACCTTGGCCTGGCTTGTCAGCGAGGCAGAGTTTGGCGTCCCGGGAGCTTGTGCTGTGGCTGCGGGGGTTGGAAGAGCTTGCCTTTCGTTCTGAGGGGGCTGGAAGAGCTTAAGCCCTTGGAAAACCATCGTGCTTGGTGGGCCTGGCGCTGGGGGCCTTGGGAGACTAAGGCCCAGCGTGGAAGGGTCCAGAAGAGCCTGCCGGTTCGAGAGCTAGAGCCCTGGAGGCCGTGGACGCCGTTGGAAGGAGTTGGGTGAGCCTGTGCTTAGGAATCTGAGAGACTGAGAGACTAACTGAAGCCTGTGAAATCTGATACCGGCTGGCTGTGTTCTCTCTCAGGGCCTCTTGGAGAGCCAGATGGAACTGTGACTCTTTCCTATTATTTATGGCCAGAGAAGCCCAGTTTACAGCAGCAGACCCTGAAAGGTTGAATGGGGAATTCCCCTTTCGACCCTATAACGCCGAGAGAGCCAGCACAGGTATCATGTCTTCAGTGGCTCTCTTCCTGTTCTCCCTCCTTGCAATGCTATATCAAGCTCTACCTCTGACTGTCTGGGTGGGGGTTGTTGCCCCCATGAATTTGAACTTATACCCAACAACCACTCTGAGGAAAATAAGACCTGCTGTTAGAGTGCTGCAAGACAGGACTAATTATATGGGGGGAGAAGCTTGGGTTTATTTTCTCTGCTTTTTCACTATATTAATTTTGTTGCTTTTTGTCTTATTTTGTTTTACTTCGTTTATTGTTATTAGCTTGCCCCATTCTATTTTTTTGTTTAATCCATTTGAAGTAAATGCATATTTTAAATTTCAATATTATATTTATTTAAACTGTATAATTTGAATTTTATTGAATTTGTCTAATTTGGATATAATTATAATTGATGCCTATTGTAATTGTTTCATTGTTATTAATGTTTTTTCCCAGTTATTATTTGTGGGGGTTAATTATTTAGTTTTTGTGATTTATATTTTTATTATTTTATTTTATTTTGTTATTATTATTTTTGTCTTTATTGTTTATTATTTTTGATTACTTATCTTAATTATTATTAAGTTTGATACTGTTGTTTACATGTTTCATTGATGTATTAAGTTTATTGTTGTATTGTATAATTTTTTTTCTCTTTAATTATATTAAGTTATTAGTTCTTTTTTAAATCTTCTTTCTATTTTTCCTTCTCGTCATGGATTGGAGGGCCCGCCTTCCCAGCGGGGGGCCACAAAATATCTCTGTCATCACGGGTAGAGGGCGATATGGCGTTGGCTCCTTCCCTACTCGTGTTAGAAGAACAAGGGACAGATGTTTAAAGGCTGTTCCTTGTTCTGAGATGGAGACCAACCTCCAGTGCCGAGGTAGTCAGACCAGCCAACCCTCTACTCTACGCCTGGTGTTGTTGAACGCCAGGTCTGTATCTAACAAAACCCAGCTAATTTATGATCTTATTCTGGAGGAAGATGCAGACCTGGCCTGCATAACCGAAACATGGATTGGCGGAGAGGGGGGTCCCCCTCTAGCTCTCATCTGCCCGCCCGGTTATGCTGTCCAACATCAGGGCAGACTAGAGGGTCGGGGGGGGGAGTTGCCATCGTTTATAAATCCAACCTGGAAGTAATTAGGCGCTCCTCGGTGGTAAAACCAGGTCTTGAGGCTCTCCACGTGTGGATCGGGGCCGGGGACGGTATTGGGATCTTGCTGGGTTACCGTGCTCCCCGCGACCCAGCCACTTCCCTACCGGAGCTGGTGGACTTTGTCTCCGCGGCACTGCTGGGCTCCCCGAGATTATTGGTCTTGGGGGACTTCAACGTGCATGCGGGGGCAGAGCCCGCTGGACCAGCTCTTGAGTTCTTGGAGACCATGGCCTTCTTGAACATGTCCCAACATGTCAACGGCCCTACGCACGTGGGCGGCCATACATTAGATTTGGTTTTTTCCACCAATGGGAGTGAGAGTGGACCGATGGTGACTGACCTTGAGTCGGTCCCCTTGTCATGGTCGGATCACCACCTAATAAAATGCTTCCTCAAGATGGCCCTCCCCCCCTCGCAGGGAGCAGGGATCTATTGTCATGGTCCGCCCTCGAAGGCTACTGGATCCGATTGGATTCCAGGATGCCATGAGAGGGGTTACGGCTGACCTGGCTGGCACTCCTGTCGAGGCCCTGGTTGACGGCTGGCTCACCGCCGCGACTAGTGCCATTGACACGATCGCACCTAAACGCCCTCTCCGCCGCAGAGATCGCCCGGCGCCCTGGTTTAACCAGGATCTTCGAGTGTCGAAGCGGGTCAGGAGACGGCTGGAGCGCAAATGGAGAAAGGACCCGACGGTTTTCAATCGTATAGCTGTTAAGGTCGCAACTAACCTTTACCAGTCCAAGGTAAAGGCTGCCAGTAGAACTTACCTCGCTAACCGGATAAGTGAGGCATCCAACCAGCAGGCGGAACTATTCCGTATAGTACGTGACCTATCCGGAGTTGGCCCGGGAGATAGGCCTCCCCCTAGTCTTACCCCGGACCAATTTGCAGCATTTTTTAAATCCAAAGTGGAGGCCATCCGCCGGGATCTCGCTCCTTTTTTGAATACAGTGAGTCGAGTTGAGATGTCCAGCGCTCCGTCTTGCCCGGTGTCTTTTGACTCTTTTCAGCCCGTATCGCCCGACACTGTGGCCAGGACGCTTGATCGCTGTCGTGCCACCACCTCCTCTTTGGACCCCTGCCCGGCCTGGCTAATCAAGGCAGCCAGGCCCTCAACAACGGAATGGGCTACTGTAATAATTAATGGGTCTTTCCTTGAGGGTAGATTTCCCTCTGCCCTCAAGGAAACACTCATTAGGCCCATAAGAAAGAAACCCAGTTTGGCGGCGGACGAAATTGGCAACTATAGGCCCGTCGCCAATGTTTCTTTCTTAAGCAAGGTAGTCGAGAGGGTGGTGGCCGATCAGCTCCAGGCGTTCCTGGATGAAACAGATGCCCTGGATCCATTCCAGTTGGGCTTCAGGCCGCGCCATGGGACAGAAACGGCATTGGTCGCCCTGTGTGATGACTTACTGAGGGAGGCCGACAGGGGCAAAGTGTCTCTGTTGGTCCTCCTCGATATCTCAGCGGCCTTTGATACCATTGACCATGGTATCCTCCTGGGGAGGCTCGCCGAGTTGGGGATAGGTGGCCGGGCTTGATCTAGTAAAAAGATCCAGCTAGTTCATAGCAAAGGTTGTGGAAGACATCTACTTTGCCAATCCTGCATAACTTGGCATTTTTTCTGCTGTTTCCAGGTAAATCTTGCACAGGAAAGATGCCATCCTGACAAAGAACTGTCATAGTCCTATACAGTTGGACATATCTTCCAGGAAAAAATGGTCACAAAATATCTTAGAAATTCTGTAGATTTCCCTTGAGATTTATCTAGGGGAAAAGATATTGTGTAGAGAAATCTTGCTTTGGGAAGAGACAAGTTTTTTTCTCGGATTATTTCTGAAAGCTTCTAACATTCAGATCCCTAAGTGGTGTGAACCAAAATTACTGAGACTAGCACCATGTCACTAGCATGCAAACCACATTGTCTGTTTCAGCTTTGCCTATACTCTGAGGAATTGGAGAAAATGAATACATTTTCTACCTATGTAGAAAAAAGCTTCCTAATAAAGCTCACTGATGACTTGCTCTTGAACAAACCATGGACATTACATGTAGAATTTTGTTGAAAGAAAACAAATGAGCAGGAGTGAGTCTTTATATCTGTGAAGATAGTCAGGTGAGGTTATCTGGAAGTTGAGTCATTGCAACTGGATTTCTTTCTTATTGGGTTGAACTGTTTCACTACTCACCCAAGTAGCTTCTTCAGTCTGAGACCCCTGATATATCCTCCAGTTTGGTTTCACTACCCCCTGGTCTGAATAGGCTCATTAGATGGACAAAAGGTGGGATTTTCACCTCCAGTCCTTTGTCCATCTAACGAACCTATTCAGACCAGGGGGAAGTGAACCAATGTGGAGATTTATATCAAGGGTGTCAGACTGAAGAAACTACTTGGATGAATAGCAAAATATTTCAGTATAATAAGAAAGAAGCTCAGTTGCCATAACTCAACTTCCAGATGAGTGTGTCTTTAGTTAAAACAAGTCACAAACAGACAAGTTCCTTAATCTCAAAACTGTAAAATTCTATTGCTTATAAAACTGACATCTGTTGAGCTAATGGCATGAAATTTGGCATCCATAAAGTACTTAGAGAAGGCTATATATGTGCTAAATTACAAACCAATCTGATGAACATCTAGAGCTACAGCAAGGTGAAAATCGATGAAAATTGATAGATTAACTCTCTTTTCTCCAGTTTTGGGACAGATAGATTATACACTTCTGTCAAATGTGAGTGAAAACTACTAGTGTCTTTATTCGGGCATGTTGAAAACATGTACTTTCAAATGGTCCAGTGAAATTTTTAGGAGCAAATCAAAAGTTAATATTTTATGCCCATAAGAGGCCCTCTTCTTGGATGCCCACCTTAATGTAGTATCAAAAAGCTGACAGCAATACTGTCAGGCGGCTACATCTCTTCAATCAGGCTTTTAATAATCAGGATAGTCCCTGAATGCCTTTTTAAAGTTAAGATAGTTTTTAATGTTTGATTTTAATTAAGCGTACTTTAATTAGCATTTAGTTTAATTGCTTTTTACTGTTTAACACTATATTTTTTATTCTGTTCTTTTAAATATTGTGAGCTATCTTAGGTCCCCTTATTGGAAGAAAAGCGGCCTATAAATGAAACAAACAAACAACAACAATAATAAAGTGTTTGCCTCAAAAGAATGCTTGAAGATGGAAATTATAGAATACAAGGCCACTTAATTAAATACGGTTTAAGTGAAAATCAGACTTCTATGACACCTGAAGACAAACATTTTGGATAACTCACAGATTCTGGATATATTGATTCACACCAAGTTCGGGACCGAATTCCAATAACTCCATTTTCTGGAAAGCCTTTGTCTTCTCCAACTCTGTAAAAATTGCTACTGTTTGCAACATACACAGCATCCTCTATTAAAAAGAAATAATAATGAAATACTATAGCAGCATCATAGACATGCTGAGCCATGGCCCTGTCTAACACAGTGGATGGAAATTTAATTTCTTCTGAAGTTTGGAATCCATTACTTGTTCGGAAAACTCCAATATCTGTCAACAAAACTGCTGTTGTTGGAAAACACGCAGCCCAGATCACCATGACATCACTACCAACAGGAGATGAGATGCTGATGTCATATACATCAGGAACAGGCGATTCTGTCTCAGGAATGACAACAGGACTAGGGGCAACAAAACAACCATGAAAAGTAATTGTTTTCCCATGGATATGTGCAATAATATCATCCAATCCAGGGTTCACTGCAATCTTCCAGAATCTGAAAGTAGGGGGGAAAATGAGCAAACCATTACTTTTTTTAATCTTCCAAATCAAGAACAGGTTGCTTACCTTTAAATGCAGTGAGTAGTCATCTGTAAATTTGTATGTAATTTTGCAACTATGTGAAAGCATCCCTGAAATGTTCCAGAGTTTAACAGGCTTAGAGCTTCCTCATTCCCAATTTCCAACTGCACATGCTCTAGCAACTATTGGCAGCTCCTATTCAGTTCCCCTCCATCCATTGCCTTGCATCATAATGTTGGTAAAAGTGTGGCAAACAGAGGGAAGGGGGTTGGGTTGTGTGAATTCACAGATGACTACTTGAAGAACGACAGTAAGTAACCTGTCCTTCTTTGTGGGTTCTGTGACTGACACATATGGATGACTGACAAGCTCGCTTACTAGTTGGTGTGATATTATGCTGATAAATATGAAAGCACTGCAAGGCCAAAAGAAGTGTTTCTCATAGCACAACTACCCAAACAACACGCTTCACAAAATTCATGGGCTGTGACCATGTAGCATGCTATACGAATATCTTGGAGTTTGATACTGTTACATAACAGCACTGATGTTACCTGTCTGTCATGGGTTTGGAGGGAAAGTTCCATCCTATGGGGAGTGGAAGGCGGGACATCAGGAGGAGGGGCTGTACTGTATAAATATGTGATGCCTGTGTGGTGAAGAGGAGATGCTGAGACAGACTGTGAGACACTGGGAGGGACGAAGCAGCAGCTGGGGAAGAAGAAGCTGTTGTGGGAGTCTGTGTGTCTGACAGGGTACTACTGTGTGTCAGAGTACCAACCTGAAAGGTTCAGGGGTCTGTTGGTTAGCCAGAACTGATGGGTTCAGGGTCTGTGCTTTAAGTTAAAGGTTCTAGGTGAACCAAACTGTATGCTGGTGCGTGTGAAAATAAGCCACGTTACTTTATTTTATTCACCTGATTGCTTATTTTTCCCTGTGTGTATTTAAAATAAACTTTATTCTTTTTGTTGTTTAAAAATCCATCCCTGGTCTGTGTGACTTATTATAGGGAATGGTTGGTGGCAGCTTAGTAACTGTGTGATAGATCCCAGTAGGTCTGGGTTTGTCACATTGATTGGTGTCCAGCGTGTGGGATACGACTGGTCCAGTTGTCCAGTGGTCCAGCAAAGCCTTGGCAGGTGTGCCCAGAGCAAGGGGGGTCCAGTCAGGGACAGTCTGAGGCGCGTAGGTAATCTTCTAGGTGTACCTCACGGGGAGGTGCACTAGTAGAAGAACGTGCCAACTGGGGAGACTTAGATTAAGGTGCTCTGAGGCAGCCTGATTTTGGCGGGAAAACGCTGAGGCAAAACTGCGTAGCAACAGCGAGCTAGCTTGCCAGCTGAGAGGCCCAGCAGAGGGGGGTAGGCTCTGACTCGATACTGTTGCAAGTAGTGCTGAAGAACAGCAGCAATCTCTAGGGAGAGCTGGTTCTGAGGCAAGAAGGAAAAAAGTGGTCGTTTTATTTTGAGGCTTGACTTTTTAAAGCCGCCTGTTCTGAGGGGGGATTATGCCCTTGACTCGAAGCAAGATAGCAGACATGAGTGAAGTGAAAGACCCCCAGATTGACCAAGGTTCTGAGGATGAATTTGGCTCAGTGCAAGGTGACAGCACAGGAGAGCAAGACCCAGAACTCAGAAAAATAATCATAGCCCAACAGCATGAACTGAGGGTGAGGGAAATGGAGGAAAGGGAAAGAGAGAAACAGCGGCAATTTGAATTAGAGAGAGAGAGAATGGCGTTTGAATTAAAGAGATTGGAACTGATGAACCAGAACAATAATAATAATAGGGATTCTGAGGGGGGCCAACTGTCTAAGGCTGACCTGAAGAAATTCCCTGTGTACCACAAGGGAGATTGTCCCGAGGTGTTCTTTTCCTTAGTGGAAAGAGCGTTTGTGGACTTCTCAGTGAGGGAAACTGAGAAGATGACCATCATGCGGTCTTTAATCAGTGGTAGCCTGGCTGAGGTTTATGCCGAGATGCCTGAGGAACGGATGAAAGATTTCGCAGAGTTTAAAAAACTGGTGTTTGCAAGACATGGGATAAATGCAGAGCAGCTGAGACAAAGGTTCAGGTCCCTCACCAAGAAGCCAGAACAGACTTTTACCCAAGTGGGGGCCCAATTGGTGAGGCTGCTTGAGAAATGGCTGTCGCAGGAGGGAACAGAGACCTATGAACAGCTTAAAGACTTGATAGCCCTGGAACAGTTCTATTCAGTCCTGCATGGGGAATTGAAATTCCAGGTGAGGGAAAGGAAACCGAAATCTGTGGCAGCAGCCGCAGAGATCGCGGATTTTATCTCCCAAATAAGAAAGCCCTTGGGTGAGGGGAAATCTGTAGGTAAACCCAAAGAAACCTACAGCAAGTACTCTCAGGGACCAGGGAAAAGCCAGCAAGGGGGAGGGGCCCATGGTGAAGGGAAGCCCTCAGGCATGAAACCAAGCCCTCAGAATTTGGAGGGAAAACCCAAACAAGAGGAGAGAGAATCAAAATACACCAGAAAATGCTATTTCTGTCAGGGAAAGGGTCATCTGATCTCAGAGTGTGAGAAATTGAAGCAGCTAAAAGGAATGGTGCCTCAGAATTCTAGTGGGACCAAGCCAAAAGCTGTGTTCTGTGTCCAGAAAGAGCAAGGCTCAGTATCACAGAGGGAGCCTGTTGCCATGGCTACTCAGTCTGGAACAGCTACCTATGCTGAGCAGGCTGAGGAAAATGGTCCTCTTGTGGAGGTAAAGCGCTGCTTGCTGATAAAAACAGATTCTCAGTTGTTTGAGACAGCAGGGGTGGACGTAGGAATACTTGACCGGCAGTATAGGGGGCTGCGGGACACTTGTTCCCAGGTAACCCTGTGCCATCCAGATATTATTCCTCGGGAGTTTATAATCCCAAATGAGAGCATAAAGGTGGCAGGGATTGAGGGGCAGGTAATCTCTCTGCCAGTAGCAGAGGTACCTGTCAACTTTCAAGGCTGGAGGGGAGATTGGCGGCTAGCGATTTCATCGACTCTGCCCGCAGCCGTGCTCGTGGGAAATGACCTGGCTGAACATGTGAAAAGGGTGCTAGTGATTACACGCTCACAAGCCACCACGGGGACAGTTCAGGGGGGTAATGATGAGCCAGAGGCGGAAGCAGAGGGGAGTTCAGAAGCTGTGGTGGAAACCTTAACCACAGACAGCAGATTTGGACAGGAGCAAAAGGCAGACGCCACTCTCCAAAAGTGTTTTGAACAGGTGACTGACGCCCAGCTAACACCTGAAACCCCAGTGAGATTTCTGGAGAAAAAGGGGATTTTATATAGAGAAACCCTGAGGAACATCTCAAAAGGGGGAGATGGGATCAGAAGTCAACTGGTGGTACCTGAAAAGTATCGCCCCATGATCTTACAAAGGGGGCACTCTGACATGTTTGCTGCACACTTAGGGGTAAAAGGGCCCCTTGATTTGATCAAACAAGATTGGGAGCAGATCACCCAGGATGACCCACAAGACGTTGTGACATACATAGACACCTTGATGAATGACCTAAAAAGAAATCTAGAGCTGGCAGCAGAAAACCTGCAAGCTCAGAAGGTCAGACAGAAAACATGGTATGACCACAAAGCTAGAGAGAAGCACTTTGACCCAGGGGAGGAAGTGCTTTGGCTTAGGCCCTGCAGAGAGAACAAACTGCAGCTCAAATGGGCAGGACCATATAGGGTCATTTCCAAGATGTCAGACCTGAACTACCTAATAGAGCAGGAGGAGAACCAAGCAAGGAGGGTGGTTCATGTGAATGCCCTAAAACCCTACTACAGAGGGGAACAGAGGGTTTTATTCGCGATAAAAGCAGCTGAGAGTGAGGAAGCTGAATTACCCTTCTGGGAGGGTAGAGGGGAAGTAAAATATAACCCAGAGGAGGTAAAGATCAGTCCTGCACTCACCCAAGACCAGCAGCAAGAACTAAAATTGCTGCTTAGTAAATATCAGCAGGTGTTTTCCAACAAGCCGGGGATAGTGAAGGGAGTGATGCATCGGATCCACACAGGGGATGCACCCCCGCAGGCAGTATCCCCATACCGAGTAACGGGACCCTACAGGGACAAGGTGCGGAAGGAGCTGGACGAAATGCTGAGGGAGAACATAATCGTCCCCTCTTCTAGTCCTTGGTCCTCTCCGATAGTCCTTGTGGACAAGCCTGATGGGAGCATTAGGTTTTGTGTCGATTACAGGAAATTAAACCGTGTAACCACTCCTGATGCCTACCCAATGCCCAGGCTAGACAACCTGATTGAAACCATAGGGGGTTGTCGGTTCATCTCATCATTGGACCTGGTAAAGAGATATTGGCAATTAAGAATTGATCCCAGGGATCAAGAAAAGACTGCCTTTTGCAGCCCTTTTGGTCTCTATGAGTTTCGAGTCCTGAGCTTTGGTCTCAGAAATGCACCAGCCACATTCCAAAGGCTGATGGACCAGACCTTGGCAGGGCTCAGTGACTTTACAGTGGCCTACATTGATGACATAGGGATCTTCAGTAATACCTGGGAAGATCACCTGATACACCTGGAGTTAGTGCTGCAGAGGTTAAGTGCAGCAGGGCTAACAGTAAAGGCCAGCAAGTGTCAGCTGGGTAGCCCAGAAATAAAATACTTAGGTCACATGGTAGGGGGAGGAATGATAAAACCCCTGGAGGCCAAAATAGAAGCTGTTCGAGATTGGCCTAGACCCACCACCAAGAGAAAAGTCAAATCATTTCTTGGGTTGGTGGGCTACTACAGAAAGTTCATCCCGAGGTTTAGCGAGATTGCGGCTCCGCTGACCGATCTGACGAGGAAGAAGGCTGATGACCGCATCCCGTGGACCAGCGACTGTGAGGCGGCGTTCCAGAGGTTGAAGGAGGCGTTAATCAACTATCCTGTCCTGCGTGCTCCAGACTTCGACCGGGAGTTTATCATCTACACCGACGCGTCTAACAGCGGGGTAGGAGCAGTTCTGTGCCAGGAGGATGAGAATGGTGACCAGCATCCGGTGTCCTACCTGAGTAGGAAGCTTCAAAAAGGTGAGAGACATTTGGCAACCGTGGAGAAGGAGTGTTTGGCCATAGTCTACGCGATCCAGAAGGCCAAGCCTTACATCTGGGGAAGACATTTTATTCTGTGTACTGACCATTCACCATTGCAATGGTTAAAGACAATGAAAACCCACAATAGCAAACTTATGAGGTGGGCTTTAAACCTACAGGACTATGACTTTGAAGTGAAGGTGGTCAGAGGGTCAGTGAACTGTGTTGCTGACGCCTTATCAAGAAGACCTGAAGAATGAAGACGGCGAAAGAACATGGACTATGTGTATATAATGATGACAAAAGTTAAATGTACCTGGTTTTGAATTTGGTTTGTATAAATAAAGGTAAATGAATGTAATGTATATGGTAAATGTTTAAATGCATAATTGCTATGGTTAACTTAGAGTATAAGGATAAGGAAGTATTATATGGTATGTATAATTGTTATTGTGTATTTTACCCAGGTTGTTTTTTTGGTGAAAAGCACCTTAGCTTTCCCCCTACAAAACAACTTATAAAGAGGGGAGGTGTTACATAACAGCACTGATGTTACCTGTCTGTCATGGGTTTGGAGGGAAAGTTCCATCCTATGGGGAGTGGAAGGCGGGACATCAGGAGGAGGGGCTGTACTGTATAAATATGTGATGCCTGTGTGGTGAAGAGGAGATGCTGAGACAGACTGTGAGACACTGGGAGGGACGAAGCAGCAGCTGGGGAAGAAGAAGCTGTTGTGGGAGTCTGTGTGTCTGACAGGGTACTACTGTGTGTCAGAGTACCAACCTGAAAGGTTCAGGGGTCTGTTGGTTAGCCAGAACTGATGGGTTCAGGGTCTGTGCTTTAAGTTAAAGGTTCTAGGTGAACCAAACTGTATGCTGGTGCGTGTGAAAATAAGCCACGTTACTTTATTTTATTCACCTGATTGCTTATTTTTCCCTGTGTGTATTTAAAATAAACTTTATTCTTTTTGTTGTTTAAAAATCCATCCCTGGTCTGTGTGACTTATTATAGGGAATGACAAACCCAGACCTACTGGGATCTGCCACAGATACCTCTCAAGAATGTTGTTGATGTAGTCATTGCTTTCAGCTTAATTACTTTTTACAACAGCTAGAAATGGGAGTCTTCTGTATCATATGCCAGCCTAATTTCCAACATACCCCATTTTGCCTGATATTGTAATGAAGTGACTTGTTCTTTATGGGGACCCTGGTAGCAAACAAAAGCCTTACAGACTTTCTGAAACCTTTAGTCCCAGTCATGAAAAAGGTACTTCTAAACCTCTCCAATGGCATTTGGAGAGATGGGTTCAAATGCAATGTCTGAGTGCAAGGTAACCTTTTCTGTATGGAACTACAGATATTGATAATAATGTCTCAGGGTGAATAACTCACTTGCTCTTCTAGCTGATGTTACAGCCACCAAAAATAGTTTGAAAGTTGGAAACTATAATGTGGTCAGTGGCTGAAACAGTGGCTTTATTAACAGTATCAGGATTACAGAGACAGAACAAGAAGATTGAGGCAGTTTAATGTTAGGTAACATATTAAGTAAACACTTCAGAAATCTTTTGAGAGTTAAATTAGGTGCATGATCAGTAGCATGGTCTGCCATCATGCTCTTTAGAGGTGAATGAGAGAGGGTTGTAGAAAGAATGGTACTGTTTTCAAACTTGTTGGATTATATGGAGCCCCTATAGAACTTGCATAGCAAAATTCAAGCTTAAACTGAAGAGAGTAGGAAAAACCACTGGGCTAGTCAGGTATAATCTAAAGCAAATCCCTTAGGGAAAGATAGGGAGAGGGAAAGGTACAGAAAATTGAATGCACACTTCCAAAGAATAGAAAGAAGAGACAAGAGGGCCTTCTTAAATGAACAGTGCAAAGAAATAGAGGAAAATAATAGAAAGGGGAAAACCAGAGATGTTTTCAAGAAAATTGGAGATACTAAAGGAACTTTTTGTGCAAAGATGGACATGATAAAGGACAAAAATGACAGGGACCTCACAGAAGCAGAAGACGTCAAGAAGAGGTGGCAAGAATACACAGAGGAATTATACCAGAAAGATCTGGACGTCCTGGACAACCCAGATAGTGTGGTTGCTGACCTTGAGCCAGACATCATGGAGAGTGAAGTCCAGTGCCAAAGAATGCTCCAACTACCATACAATTGCACTCATTTCACACACTAGCAAGATTATGCTCAAAATCCTACAAGGTAGGCTTCAGCAGTACGTGGACCGAGAACTCCCAGAAGTACAAGTTGGATTTGGAAGGGGCAGAGGAATTAGAGACCAAATTGCTAACATGCACTGGATTATGGAGAAAGCCGGAGAGTTCCAGAAAAACATCTACTTCTGCTTCATTGACTATACAAAAGCCTTTGACTGTGGACCACAGCAAACTATGGCAAGTCCTTAAAGAAATGAGAGTGCCTGACCACCTTATCTATCTCCTGAGAAACCTATACGTGTGACAGGAAGCAACAGTTAGAACTGGATAAGGAACAACTGATTGGTTCAAAATTGGGAAAGGACTACGACAAGTTGTATATTGTCCCCCAGCTTATTTAACTTATATGCAGAACACATCATGGGAAAGGACGGATTGGAGGAATCCCAAACCAGAATTAAGATTGCTGGAAAAAATATCAACAACCTCCGATATGCAGATGATACCATGCTGATGGCAGAAATTGAGGAGGAATTCAGGAACCTTGTAATGAGGGTGAAAGAGGAGAATGCAAAAAACGGTCTGAAGCTCAACACCAAAAAACTAAGATCATGACCACTGGTCCCATCACCTCCTGGCAAATAGAAGAGGAAGATATGGAGGCAGTAACAGATTTCACTTTGTTGGGCTCCATGATCACTGCAGATGGAGACAGTAGCCAGAAATTAAAAGACACCTGCTTCTTCGGAGGAAAGCGATGACAAACCTCAACAGCATCTTAAAAAGCAGAGAGATCAAAGCTATGGTTTTTCCTGTAGTGATGTACGGAAGTGAGAGCTCTTGAGAGTCCCCTGGACTGCAAGGAGAACAAATGTATCCATTCTAAAGGAAATCAACCCTGAGTGCTCACTGGAAGGACAGATCCTGAATCTGAGGCTACAATACTTTGGCCATCTCATGAGAAGACTCCCCAGAAAAGACGCTGATGTTAGGAAAGTGTGAAGGCAGGAGGAGAAGAGAACGGCAGAGGATGAGATGGCTGGACAGTGTCATTGTAGCAACCAACATGAATTTGACCCAACTCCGGGATGCAGTAGAAGACAGGAGGGCTTGGCGTGCTCTGGGCCAGTGGTTCTTAACGTGGGCAATAATGCCCCCAGGGGGTGATTTCATTTTTCAGGGGGGCGGTAGAACGAAAAGGGGCGGTGTGGGGGCGAAAGAACAGAAGGGGGCGGTAGGGGGCGCTGGAGCAAGCCAAACCTGTGAAGGCAACTGCAGCCGCAGTGTTAGCAGTAGATCCGGTGCTGCTGCTGCCGCCAGATCCAGCTCTTTCTACCTGCCATGCCTCGCCTTTCTCCTTTAGGGGAGCACTGAGTGTGGAATCGGGTGGAAGGAAAGTGTCTCTTGGTTCCTCATTCTCGCCCCGTGAAGCGCTGCCTCGCCACCAGGTGGGGAGGGAGACAAGGTAGGTAGGTAGGTAGGTAGGTAGGTAGGTAGGTAGGTAGGTAGGTAGGTAGGTAGGTAGGTAGGTAGGTAGGTAGGTAAGATATCATCACCTCAGGGAGGGGGGCGATGATAACTTCCTCAATGGCTCAAGGGGGCGTTTCTTTCAAAAAGATTAAGAACCACTGCTCTGGGCCATGGGGCCACGAAGAGTTGGACACGACTAAATGACTAAACAACAACAACAATATATATTCACATTGCTTGCTATGCTCTTGTGTATTCTGCTGGGTTTTTAAAAATTTTCTCCCATTTCATAACTTTGAGAATGCTTTTTTGTTTTCAAGAATTATGGGAGTGGGATAGTGATTTAAATAGTGTGCTACGGCCCTCTTCATTCTGCTGTGTTATTTTTATTATTACTGTATTTTCTTCCATTTTAGTGAAATTGTTAAATGTTGTGTTAGTGCATTTGGTCACTTTCATCTGCCTTTTCTATTTGTCAACTGCTTTATGGTTCAAACATGGGAGTGCAATTTAAATGTTTTGAACTAACTAATAAATACTGTACTAAGAAAAGTAAATATCCTAAGAGTCTGGAACCAAGAACCAGGGGAGAGACCTGTTTATCGTATCTTCTGTAAAATAAACAAGTATTTATTCTCATGTGGAATAAAACAAACTATATTATTATACACAGATGTAGCAATTAATCTGTTTGCCATTTTTCTAAGATGCTAGAAACATTGATGAAGCATAGCATTTTCTCCTTTTCTACAATACAGTACATCAAAGCTACTGTAATCTGGCATAGAAAATACTAATAACTGTGAATGCCATGAATTCTATTATGCATGATGGAGTATCTTTAAGTAAGTAAACTAGGAGCAGCTATCTATAGATAGTCTTTGATAAGGTTGTTACTAAGTCTTCATTATGGGTGCATTCTGTACTGATTGCAGAGAGAAACTATGGAAGGAGCCAAGGGAGATGGAGGAGTGAAAACTCATCAGGAGCTACCTTTTTATTTCTCTGCCTGCTGCAGATGAAAGGGTTGTTCTGACTTATCAGCCAGCATGGAAATAGAGTAAGGCACTGGATCTGTCCTTCTCTACCATGCACAGCTGCTTCTATAGCCAGCATGCCATGAGGACTTCCTTTCTGATGGGGAAAAAAGAGGGTAGCTTTGAAGGAGAGAGACCACAGGTTGGATCTGCTTTTGAGTACCAGGGACTTGATCCAGCTCACAGTTCTTGTCAGTTACGAGTTTCTTTCATCTGACTTTAAAGATTAAGACCACAATCCAGCTATAGCCATGCTTTTTTCTTGCAACTAAGAGCTTTTGAATATAATGTGCATAACATGTGCACAAAAATTAATTTGATGGTCTATGGAGATCAGGAAACACTGCTTTGAGATGAGATGAGATGATGAAAAGGGGTGTGTATTTAACTACCACACATGTTGCAGCTCTCACTCATAATCCAAACTGAGTTTGGATGCACATTCTCATGAGCAGATGCATCATATGCATTCATGCTAGTCTCTCTAGCTGGACTGGGCTATACATGCATTAAGTGACCAACTTTTTATAAAGGTAGATTACATTTAGAATAATTTAAACTAACAATACCCTTCATCCATAAATTGAGCTTCAGTGAATTCAATGCCTCTGAAATATGTCTTCATAGTAGGTACCTGTCCCAGATTTGAGAACTGCTTGCTAAGTGCCCTAGAATACTGTTTACAAATAAATAAATAAATAAATTAGTTACATAAATACATATAATCAGTTGCATATTTTAAAAATCTACTTATGTTTTAAAGTATCATCTTTGGAACATCTCTTTTCATATCAAAAATTCTGCTTTAAAATAGGTACTTCCTATGAGAAAACCATGACTAATAAAGCATAAATATTTTAAAAATACCGTGTTTCCCCAAAAATAAGACCGGGTCTTATATTAATTTTTACTCCAAAAACATATTGGGGCTTATTTTCAGGGGATTCTTTTATGTACAAAAATTTACATTTATTCAAATATAGTCATGTCTTCATCTTCTAGTTGCTGCACAGTGCTGCACAATGGTGGAGGGTGGGGTTTTACTTAACTAGGGCTTATTTTTGGGGTAGGCTTATATTATGAGCATCCTGAAAAATCATACTAGGGCTCATTTTCAGGTTAGGTCTTATTTTGGTGGAAACAGTGTAGTTGTTATTTTCTTTTCAGGTAATCCTTCCTCTTGCCAAGAATTAACACATTTGGCTGGAAAATAATTGGAGAGCCATGTGGGATCAAGAGTTTAGACTTAGTGATCAACTAAACTGTTCGTAAAAACAATTAATAAACAGAAATAGAATACGTTGATGAATTTATTCATTTTCCTTTTCCACCATGCCAGATGACAAATTACTCTGAAACTTGCCTTACATAGGCCAAAGCCTAGTTGCTTAGCATAGTAAATTACACTTGAATAGGTCTATTCAATCTATGGCGATTTAGGGGGTCAACTTTTCCATATGTTCCACTGATTTAAATGGACCTACTCTAACTGTAGATGTTGGGAAAGTGTGAAGGCAAGAGGAGAAGGGAATGATAGAGTACGAGATGGCTGGACAGTGTCATCGAAGCTACCAACATGAATTTTACCCAACTCTGGGAGGCAGTGGAAGACAGGAGGGCCTGGCGTGCTCTGGTCTATGGGGTCACGAAGAGTCGGACACGACTTAACGACTAAACAACAACCACTCTGTGACTTACTATGTTAAAGTAAGTCAGAGATGGAGTAGGCCTATTTAAATTAGTGAAACAGAAAAGTTGACTAATCAAATTCCCTTTGTTTCAATGTGCCAACTCTAATGTGATTTAGGACCCACATGTTTGTTTTTCTTATAATCCATGATAGCCACAAAGCCCACCTCCAGCACTATATTTCAAATGAGTATTTTTTTCCTGTCAGCTTTCTTCACTGTCCAGCTTTCACACTCATACATGGTGATTGGAAATACCAGAGTGAATGATCTTGGTCTTGGTCTCCAGTGACACATCCTTACGCTTGATTAACTCTTCTAGTTCCTTCATTGCTGCCCTTCCTATTCCCAGTCCTTCTGATTTCTTGGCTTCAATCTCCATTAGGACTGATGATTGAACCAAGGTATACGAATTCTCTAGCTGTTTCATTTTATTTATTTATTTATTTATTTATTTATTTATTTATTTATTTATTTATTTATTTATTTATTTAATAAATAAGTAAGTAAGTAAGTAAGTAAGTAAGTAAGTAAATAAATAAATAAATAAATAAATAAATAAATAAATAATATTTAATTTCATGTCTTCATTGTCAAAATTAAAGTTGTGTAGTTCTTCTGTAGTCATGATTTTTGTCTTCTTCATATTTAGGACAAAGCTAGACTATATGTATACCCTTGCCCACTTTGTTGCTTCAGTCTTCCTTGTTATCAATGGAAACTGAACAGGCCTTCCACAGGCCGTACAGTACTTTCACTGCTAAGGATGTCCAGTGTCTCAGTTCCATCTGGGACAGTGAGAGAGCCTTTGCCTTTGAATTCTCATTGGGATCAGGATTGGGATTTTGATCTTCACCATTTTTGAGAATACTTCATTTTTGGACTGTTCCTGAGCATCCGAAGAGGTGTGGGATCCCTACTCCCATTATCACCTAATCAGTGCCAAATAGAGGAGAACTAGTACAGGACTTGGGGACTTTTTGTTTTCAGCCCAGGGTTCAAGCCTATCTAGATCATTTTGAATTTTGTTTTTGTCTTCCAGGGTATTAACTATTCTAGCCAATTTAGTGTTATCTGGAAATTTGATTAGCATTCCCTGCACCACCTGATCTAGTCAGAAGACAGCTGATATTATGAAGCTTAATTTGGTCCATTACCTCCTTTAATTCCTACCAAGTTTAATTTCGGGGGCATCCAAGGCCATTCTCAATCCTTCACAGGCAGCAGGGTGCTGTAAAGTGGCAAACTACACAGCTCCTCCTCCTGAAAGTCACTTGCTATAGGTGCTGCTCTGGAAAGCCCCGCAGTCCAGAGCTGGCTCTATTCAATATGTGGAAAACACTACTGGTCGCTTTGTGGTAGCAAGAAAAGGTGTAGGGAGGGAGGCAGCCACGATGACACTGTTCCAGGTGGAGAGAGAGACCTTTTCCTCTCACCTTGAATAGCAGGAAAGGTCAGGCCACCATTGGCAGTATCCAATGTGTTTCATAAATGTCATTTAATAAGAATAATGATATAAAAATGATTTTAAAATTATATAAAATTATTAACTATGCTCCCTGCAATGTCATAAACACAGAAAACTGATATGATGTAAATTTGCACTACAATTAACCCCCATTTCATCTAGCATTGATACTACTACTTTTAAGATTCATCTTTTCGAAGTACTTGTAAACAATCTGTGTGTCTATGCTGGATCCAATGCTCCTATAAGCGCCTGCTTGTCCAAAGTTCTTCATTCATTTCCTCTTTAACTATTTGGTTTCACTGTAGCAACCAGGATAGTAATGTTGTACCATGTTACCTCCCCTTCATGGATTGCTGCCTTGTCGTGGCGAAGGGGCTTGAGTAACTCAGAGAAGCTATGGGCTATGCCGTGCAGGGACACCCAAGACGGACAGGACATAGTGGAGAGTTCCGACTAAACGCAATCCACCTGGAGTAGGAACTGGCAATGCCACTCCAGTATCTTTGCCAAGAACGCCCCATGATCAGAAACAAAACGCTAAAAGATATGACGCTGGAAGATGGGCCCCTCAGGTCGGAAGGCGTCCAACATGCTACTGAGGAAAAGCGGAGGACAAGTACAAGTAGCTCCAGAGCTAATGAAGTGGTTGGGCCAAAGCTGAAAGGACGCTCAGCTGTGGACATGCCTGGAAGTGAAAGGAAAGTCCAATGCTGCAAAGAAAAATACTGCATAGGAACCTGGAATGTAAGATCTATGAACATTGGTAAGCTGGAGGTGGTCAGACAGGAGATGGCAAGAATAAACATCGATATACTGGGCATCAGCGAACTAAAATGGACAGGAATGGGCGAATTGAGCTCAGATGATTATCATATCTACTATTGTGGGCAAGAATCCTGTAGAAGGAATGGAGTAGCCTTCATAGTCAACAAAAGAGTGGGAAAAGCTGTAATGGGATACAATCTCAAAAATGATAGAATGATGTCAATATGAATCCAAGGCAGACCATTCAACATCACAATAATCCAAGTTTATGCAGCAACCACAATTGCTGAGGAGACTGAAATTGAACAATTTTATGAAGATTTACAACACCTTCTAGAACTGACACCAAAGAAAGATGTTCTTCTCATTCTAGGGGACTGGAATGCTAAAGTAGGGAGCCAAGAGATAAAAGGAACAACAGGGAAGTTTGGCCTTGGAGTTCAGAACGAAGCAGGACAAAGGCTAATAGAGTTTTGTCAAGAGAATAAGCTGGTCATCACAAACACTCTTTTCCAACAACACTAGAGGCGACTCTATACATGGAAATCACCAGATGGGCAATATCGAAATCAGATTGATTATATTCTCTGCAGCCAAAGATGGAGAAGCCCTATACAGTCAGCAAAAACAAGACCTGGAGCTGACTGCGGCTCTGATCATCAGCTTCTCATAGCAAAATTCAAGGTTAGACTGAAGAGAGTAGGAAAAACCACTGGGCCACTCAGGTATAATCTAAACCATATCCCTTCTGAATACACAGGAGAAGTGAAGAACAGATTTAAGGAACTAGATTTGGAGGACAGAGTGCCTGAAGAACTTTGGATAGAGGCTCCTAACATTGTCCAGGAGGCAGCAACAAAAACCATCCCAAAGAAAAGGAAATGCAAGAAAGCAAAGTGGCTGTCCAATGAGGCCTTAGAAATAGCAGAGAGGAGAAGGGAAGCTAAATGCAGGAGAGATAGAGAAAGTTACAGAAAATTCAGACTTCCAAAGAATACCAAGGAGAGACTAGAGCGCCCACTTAAATGAACAGTGCAAAGAAATAGAGGAAAATAACAGAAAAGGAAAAACCAGAGATCTGTTCAGGAAAATTGGACATATTAGAGGAACATTTGCGCAAAGATGAACATAATAAAGGACAAAAATGGGAGGGACCTAACAGAAGCAGAAGATGTCAAGAAGAGGTGGTAAGAATATACAGAGGAATTATATCAGAAAGATTTGGATATCCTGTACAACCCAGACAATGTAGTTGCTGACCTTGAACCAGACATCCTGGAGAGTGAAGTCAAGTGGGCCTTAGAAAGCCTGGCTAACAACAAGGCCAGTGGAGGTGATGGCATTCCAGTTGAACTATTTAAAATATTGAAAGATGATGCTGTTAAGGTGCTACATTCAATATGCCAGCAAGTTTGGAAAACCCAACAGTGGCCAGAGGATTGGAAAAGATCAGTCTACATCCCAATCCCAAAGAAGGGCAGTGCCAAAGAATGCTCCAACTACCGCACAATTGAACTCATTTCACACGCTAGCAAGGTTATGCTCAAAATCCTACAAGGTAGGCTTCAGCAGTAGGTGGAACGAGAACTCCCAGAAGTACAAGCTGGATTCCGAAGAGGCAGAGGCACTCGAGACCAAATTGATAACTTGTGCTGGATTATGGAGAAAGCCAGAGAGTTCAAGAAAAATATCTACTTCTGCTTCATTGACTATGCAAAAGCCTTTGACTGTGTGGACCACAGCAAACTATGGCAAGTTCTTAAAGAAATGGGAGTGCCTGACCACCTTATCTATCTCCTGAGAAACCTATATGTGGGACAGGAAGCAACAGTTAGAACTGGACAT
Source organism: Pogona vitticeps (assembly GCF_051106095.1). Lineage (NCBI taxonomy): Eukaryota > Metazoa > Chordata > Lepidosauria > Squamata > Agamidae > Pogona > Pogona vitticeps. Next base: position 54,338,949 of record NC_135783.1, read on the forward strand.
GGAACAACTGATTGGTTCAAAATTGGGAAAGGAGTACGACAAGGCTGTACTGTATATTGTCCCCCAGCTTATTTAACTTGTATGCAGAATACATCATGCGGAAGGCTGGACTGGATGAATCCCAAACCAGAATTAAGATTGCCAGAAGAAATATCAACAACCTCACATATGCAGATGATACCACTCTGATGGCAGAAAGTGAGGAGGAACTAAAGAAACTTGTAATGAGGGTGAAAGAGGAGAGTGCAAAAAACGGTCTGAAACTCAACAAAAGAACTAAGATCTTGGCCACTGGTCCCATCACCTCCTGGGAAATAGAAGGGGAAAACATGGAGGAAGTGACAGATTTTATTTTCCTGGGCTCCATGATCACTGCAGATGGAGACAGCAGCCACGAAATTAAAAGACGCCTACTTCTTGGGAGGAAAGCGATGACAAATCTTGACAGCATCTTAAAAAGCAGAGACATCACATTGCCAACAAAAGTCCGAATAGTCAAAGCTATGGTTTCTCCTGTTGTGATGTATGGAAGTGAGAGCTGGACCATAAAGAAAGCAGACCGCCGAAGAATTGATGACTTTGAACTGTGGTGCTGAAGGAGGCTCTTGAGAATCCCCTGGACTGCAAGGAGAACAAACCTATCAGTTCTAAAGGAAATCAACCCTGAGTGCTCACTGGAAGGACAGATCCTGAAGCTGAGGCTCCAGTACTTTGGCCATCTCATGAGAAGAAAAGACTCCTTGGAAAAAACCTTGATGTTAGGAAAGTGTGACGGCAAGAGGAGAAGGGGACGACCGAGGATGAGATGGCTGGAGAGTGTCTGCGAAGTAACCAACATGAATTTGACACAACTCCGGGAGGCAGTGGAAGATAGGAGGGCCTGGTGTGCTCTGGTCCATGGAGTCACAAAGAGTCGGACACAACTAAACGACTAAACGACGACGACCATGTTACCTGTCTCACTACAGTAGGAATTCAAATGCATCAGAGGCTATGATTTAGTAAATAACGTAATTTTTTTCTCCATTGCACTTTTGTCAGTCAGTGACAAGTTCTGTACAGGGGGAGAACTTAATCTTCAATCTGTTCAACTGCATGATTCCATAAATTAAGATAACTTCTTTTAAACAAACATTATTTTGCATTAAAAGCTGTCAGCATGTCTTTCCAACAACAAGCATAATATGGAACAGGCTATTTAAAGACAATATATCAAAATGATAGTGTGGGAACGCACTGCGGGTGGTTTACTTGCAATTTTCTTCACTTCTGAAGAGTCAGCATTTTCTGGATCATAAATCCATACAATTAAATCCTAGCAAATAAAAAAAGAAAAAATGTTAAATTTTTATTCTCTTTTGAAAAACTGCATATTGTTGCTGGGGGAAAAGGGAGTTCATTTTGTTTCACTGACATGCTTTATATAGATGGAATACTCTTTTTCTTGCCAACTGATGTGCCAACAAATGTTTGTTCACAAAGGGGCTTTTTTTCTATTGTATTTTCTCCATCACTAAATAACATTTCTTCTCTTAAGCTGAGAAACAATTGTTCTTACACTAATTGCTGCTGCTTTTAGGAAAGCAGGAATAACAACTGTTGATTGTGAACAAGACAAAACTGGTTTCTCAGTCCACACAGAGGATTAAAATGGCTATATTTTAGCAGAGCCCCTAATCAATGTAGGCAATTAGACAAAAATTTAATATTTTTCTTTCTTCATAAGTTTCTTAAAACTGATTTGTCTATCACACCATCCTTGTAAATGACTAGAAGGTGTATACAATAATACATTTTCCAGCAACACAGACTAATTTATATTAGACTAATTTATACAGTATTAGTCTGTTGATATATTGGATCATGTGACTTCCTCCCTCTCTCTAGGCAGCAGTGGACAAATCCCATTCTTTGAAGATGTTTTCTTGCACCTGAAAGACCAGATAGGCGGGATATAAATAAAATAAACTAACTAAATATAAATATAAATATAAATATAAATATAAATATAAATATAAATAAACAAACAAATAAATAAATATTAATTCACCAGGCACTTCAGCCTCAGCTATGCTTGGCTCTTGTTTTTCTACCATGATCTGGAATAAACTGCCTCTGAGGCTTGTGGACTCTACTAGAGTGTTTAAACAGAGGTATTGGCCACTTGTTATGGATGCTTTAACTGTGGATTTCCTACTCTGGCAAAGAGTTTAACTTGACGACTTTTGGTGTCCCTTCAGGTTCTGCAGTTCCATGAACTGTATAGTTAACCTTGAATCAAGGAGGTTGGAAGTTGCCTATTCTTACTCTGAACCATGAAGAAGCTATAGGCTAATATTTCCAGGAGCATGGGGGGCTGTACTCCCCAAGGAACTCAGAGACTTCTACCCACCCAACAGCCATGTTTTTTCACATGGCAAAATCTGTGGCAAAAATATTTTGGCCTGAAAATGGCATTTGTTCTTAGAGGCCTTTTTTCCTTTCAAAACTGAAAATAAGAAATCACAGCACAAAACATTCCACAGATACAATAGTTACCTTGGCTAGGTTATGGTGTGTTCTGCAAAGTAAAAATTGACTGTTAATTTTAGTTAGCATGAAAGACCACCAAATATTCTGGGGGGAAAAGCATGTTTTGCTTCAAATATGTTCATAGCATGGTTATACTGCTACTTACACAATTCAGTGGGTATATTTGGAAAGCGCTCTATATGTATTCTTAAAAAATTAGTATTATTAGATTTAACATTAAGAAGAAACTACCAAAGAGATACACGATAACCAACAAAAACGTAATGACAATAAAAAGAGTAGACCATGCAGGGGTTAAGGCAGGGGAGAAAACCAAGACACTGCAGAAAAGGGCTTGTAAACAAGATTGAAGGCAGACTCCAAAATGTCCTATGCTCATTGGATGTTGGGCAAAAATTAACTATTAGGGGCAGGGTAAATTTCCATGGTAATTTAACGCTGAGCCAGGGGGAGAAAGGAGAAACCACATTTTTCTTTTCTTTCCACCAAGAATGCTCCAGAAATTATACTGTCTGATGACACAGTATCATGACCATTGAACCATTCTGTTTGCAGTGAGGTACACAACTGGTTGCTGATTATTATAATTCTGCTGCTGCTTGTGGCAATGGCATCTTTTTTCCTGTAACCCTTGAGTATCTCACAGGACACCATTCTTCTGGGGGGGGGGGGTTATGTGGGGGGGGGGAGAGAATTTAATCATCCTGAGTTTCTCCCTCATGAAATAAATAGAGTTGTTCCTGAGTTCTTTGATTATAAATGGCAGTACAAATATGCGCCTGCTACATTTTTCAGCAAACAAAGCAGATATGTCTGGCCTGTTTAAATATTTTCTATCTGGAATAAAAATCAGAGGAGTTCAGTTTGAAGTAAAAAAACAACCACCCAGCTGTACATGATCACACATACTTTTAAAGATATAATATATGAAATCTCCTTACGTGTTCATGCTTGATTGGATAGAATAATCATACCACAAAAAACAGTTCAAATCAACATTGACAGTTAAGTAGCGTTCTTTGTCCTCAAATGTCTACAAAAGAATGTTTTAAAAATCAAGCTAGGTATATTGTATTCTAACAGCAGACAATACTATTTTAGGCTGTAAACTACTGGTTCTCAACCAGTGTCTGGATGCAATAAATGTGGATGTAAGTGTGGGCCAATGAACTGAGTCTGAATTCTGATAAGATGAAAACCTTGAGGGGTGAGTTCTTTCCATGCCCAGAATGGAGGCAGAATCCGTTTGCTCCCAGTGAAGAATTGTGTTCACAGCCTGGGGATGTGTCTCTGAGCCTGTTGTTACACACATGAATTTAATACCTGGAGAGCTTTTTACTACCTTCAGTCTATATGTCAGTTGTGAGAATTCTTGGCCAGGGCAGCTTGGCTACAATGGCCCAGGCACTAGTACCTTCAGGAATATTACAATGTGGGACTGGCTTAGAAGCTGCAGCATGTGTAAAACGTCTGAGCTGGATTTCTATGTTGGAAAACCTGCTAGCAATACATCCCATTTCTGCTGAAGCAGTTGCTCTAACCACTCTCTTGCTATGAGGCTGACCAGATTTAAGGTACTGTTGCTTGTTTCTGAAATTCCAAACAATGGGGAAATAGTTTCCTGAAAAAAAATACTTAAATCCCATTTGGTTCTTGTGGCCATCTGGAGAGGCCATGCTGGTAGTGCCACATGCTCCTCAACTAAACTCTGCAGTCTTTTGCAGCAGGGCACTTAGTATTGTATCAACTACAGTGGTGCCTCGCTTAACGATTGCTTCATACAACGAAAAATTCACTTAACGATGGCTTTTTCGGAGTGATCTTGTGCTTCGCTTAACGATTTTCCCTATGGGCGATTTTCACTTAACGATTTTGGGACCATGCTTCACTTAATGATGACAGTTTTAGGGTCCCCTTGTTTCGCTTAACGTTTTTTTACAGCCCCATTTTTGCTATTTTTAAAATATTCTAAAATGTTTAAAAATGTTTAAAATGCTTGGAATCGTTAGTGCACCTAATAAAACCTTCGTTAACTTAATTTGGCTTTGTTCTGAGTCTTTTTGAATTTTTTGTGAATTTTTTCCCCCCATTGAAATAGACTTATATGCATTTCAATGGGTTTCGCTTAACTTTTTTTCCTATGGGGATTTTCGCTTAAGGATGGTAATCCGTTCCAATTGGAACGGATTATCCGGTTTTCAATGCATCTCTATGGGAAATGGTGTTTCGCTTAACGATGTTTTCACATAGCGATGTTTTTTTTTGGAACCAATTAAAATCGTTAAGCGAGGCACCACTGTGCTATGTGGACTATCTCCCCCTCAGAACTTGGACATGCTCCTACAGCCTTTTTTTCTAGAGGCCTGCTGATAACGTTCCTGTTCTTGCAGGCCTTCCCAACATAATCCAACCTACCATGTATTCCTGGGACAACATAAATACTGTAGTGTAATGTAAACAACTTCTTTCTTGCATTTTTTTAAAAAAATGCTTGCACACTGCTTTGAATCTCCATATCTAAGTGGTCTATACAATATTTTAAATAAATAGTAAATAACAAAGTAATTTACTCTTAAGGCTGCCATCCCATACTCAGTGGATAACTCCTATTATTCCTGGTACTTTTTATTGAATAGACACGTGAGCAATTATTGTAAATAATGCTAAACAATCTTTTTTTAAAAAACATATGTAGAGATCAAGGATTACCCATGATGATACTGGATATCAATTTCCCACTTTTTGTTCCAACTGCGCAATCCATCAAGAAAGTGGGTGTGGTTTTTTTGGGGGGTGGGGTGGGAAATCCTGCAGATGGCTATCACCAAGGCTTAGGTAAATCTCTAGCAGCAGAGTTCTAACACTAACTGCATACAGTGTCAAACGTATTGGCAACACATACACACACACACACACACACACACACACACACACACACTTTGTAAAGATGGGAAATGAGAACTGGGAGAAAGATTCAAAGTGTTTCTGATAGACAAAACCATAAGGAACATTTTCAGCCTTTATGGATGATATTTAAAATGTGATGCGCAATTTAGGATACAATGAGAAAATTAAGCTTCTGCGCTTGGTCCACTGGATTTTAAAACACCCATGAATTTAATTCATAATCTCTCTCTACAAGGCCATGCAGGGGGAGTGTGGCACTGAGGCTGTATGTGGCTCCATAAGGTTGGAGGTGGTGGTTGGTTTTTTTGTTTTTGTTTTGCCCCAAGCTCTATGAGAAATAGGAGAACTGTTGTTCCTGGAAGTTTCCTGCCAAGGAAATTCAACTTTCATTATGCTACAGGCCCCTCCCACAACATTTAACGAACAGCCATTTTCCAAAATTAGAAACAAACATGCAGCTACTTCCACTTTCTCTTTCTTTCTTGGGAATCTCTGTGGTCTTTGCAGGGTCCCAAGCACAGAAGGGTGGTCTACAGATCTGACAAAGTTACCCAACCCTGCTCTGCCACATACTCCCGACAATTTATTATATATAAGGAGGAAACCATTTTATATATTAAAAGATTCTATGGTGTCTTCCACCAACAAAGACATATCAACAATAAATTAGAAATTATTTTCAAATGCAATTAAACTGTTAAGAACTTACTGGAGTCCGAACTCCTGGCATAATCCTGTGAGTCCCAGCAACTGAACAAATCATTGTTGTTTGAGGTGAGCTAGGGTAATAAAGTAAATGAATAGAACACACAGCATGAAGCTATTTAACATGATTTACTTTATTTGAGTCCCAGTTACGCACATATGCACACAAATACACTAATTATAAATAGAATAAATACAATACTGCATCAATTATTTTTTGATCTTCAGTCTAGTTTATTGGTTGTTGTTGGGTTTTTCTTTTTTGCTAAACTCTGTTCAAGTGTCTCTTAATATCCTTTCTTCTTTTAGCATATGTGTATTATTTATTTAAGAATTTTCATTACTTTTAACATGAATTCATTGTCAGTGTAGTATAGCAGATAGAGTGATGGACTAGGACTGACGAGGCCTGGATTCAAATCCCCGCTTAGCCACAGAAATTTACTGGGGGAATGGAACTGGTAATTACCTTACTTACTTTGAAAGCCCTTTTAGGGTCACTATGCCGGTTTTGACTTGATGGCACATAAAAACAACAAATAATCTCAGACATATCTACCCAGAGTCTGAAGCAAATCCTACAAGCAAACCAGTGAGGCTTATTCGAAAATAAATGTGTACAGGATTTCCCTCTGAATTTATGTTCTCCTACTGGCGCTGTGGGCTAAACCGCAGAAGCCTGTGCTGCAGGGTCAGAAGACCAGCAGTCATAAGATTGAATCCACGCAACGGAGTGAGCTCCCATCGCTTGTCCCAGCTCCCGCCAACCTAGCGGTTCGAAAGTATGCAAATGCGAGTAGATAAATAGGGACCACCTCGGTGGGAAGGTATCAGTGTTCCGTGTCTTAAGTCACACTGGCCATGTGACCATGGAAGATTGTTTTCGGACAAAAACACTGGCTCTATGGCTTGGAAACTGGGATGAGCAGCGCCCCCTAGAATCGAAGACGACTGGACAAAAATTGTCAAGGGGAACCTTTACCTTTACTAAATGTATAAAACCACTAATAGAGTCCTTTTGCACTTAAGCTTTCTCTTACATGTAAAGGTAATTAACATATGTGAATGTAGATCTGCTGAATATATATATGCACGCACTAGAGCAAAATACTAAGCATAATTTTCAAACCTTGGTTATTTAAAGGATCAATGTGTGAATGTCTTTCTCCAGATTTCCAATATGTCAGTTTGTTTTCTCTGTGAATGTTTACATAAATGTTTGACTATTCAAGTATTCTATCCACTACATTGTTCAACAGGAATGTTGAGTAACAGAAAAAAGTCCTGAACCTTTCAGCAAATAAATGGATATATACATGTTTATAACAATATTTTCTGAAGACATACAATTAATTCTAAACTTACAAATTCTTCTCACCCTTTGTTCCTCCCCACTGAATTGTGATATACTGTATAAATGTTATTACACATTTTTGCATGCTTTACCTTTTATCTTCAACGGAACATAATATGGGAATATCCCATTGCACAAATGAAGTCCCTTCATACTCTAAATATATCTAGACAAAGAGAAGATAATTTAGGATCACTGGTGATTAGTAAAGTCTAAATATTCTGTTTAAATCTATATATTTGTTCAAAATATACATACCCAGCTCCTTAGCATAAAGACTATCCAAACAACTCATGGCTCAATTTAAAAAAAATACAAACCCTATCCTGATATTTATAAGGTGAAAGACACTACAGAAAAAAGGAAGAAAGGCTGAAGAGGGGGGGGGGAAGCAAATTGAAGCATCAGTTTTTCAAGTCATAGAACTGTTATAATAACCAGTTGGATTAACAGAGTTTGGTGAGAGAATGAGCCAAAAAGAACTGACCTCTCAGCAGAGTCAATGGAGAGGCCTTGCCTATGTTATGACCTGAGAGATTTTGGAGGTACTTCTGAACTCAGTGTGGTTCCTGGATTCTCAGATATCAAGGGGAAGACAGGAGAACCTTTGCCCAGCTTAGGGTAGTGCACCAATGGCAATAATTTATGAAGACAAATCTACTCATATGGGCTGAAATCCAGCAGTGAGTCACAACTATGGTAGGCCTACTGAATCAACAGAACTTACTGAGGAATTGAATCACCAGATCCATGCTGATTCAATGGACTTATTGTGGGTGCAACTTACTACTAGATTTCAGCCATGGTTGCCTACTATGAAATGTACTTACATGAATGTTGTCTTCGACAACCATTAAAGAACTGTTCCAAGTACAAAAATGCATCTACAAATGCCTCCTCCTGAAGTGGCTGCCAGGCTTGATTCAAAGTACTTGGCATTGTTTTTAAAGTCCTAAATAACTTGATTCTAGGGTATTTAAGGGACTTTTGTGCAACTTTACCTTTTTGCTAAGGACCAACTGCATCTAGCTAGTGAAAATGAAGAAGATAGCCTTTTCTGTTTTATCAGTGAAACCATACCAAACCAAACTAAGAATACCCAGCAGGATCCAGTCCAAGGCATATTAAGATGTGAAAAAATGGACGATGCATTAAAAGTCCCAACATATTCTGTCAAATTAATGTCTAGCCTTTCTCAATGTCTACTGAAAAGAAGAAAGGAACAAAACACTAGCCATACTAAGGAAGTAACGCTAAAACCACTTAAACAGCATTGATAATCAGAATTGTCTTATACATGGCAACAAATTAACAAGGACTACAGAGATCTTTGACAAACTGTTTCCAATATTATTCATGTAATTTATATTTATGTATTTATTTGTTATTTGCCACTAGTGACAACTGGTGGTATAACGGGATAAACAATTACAGAGTGCTGTCCTCTGAAGATGTCGGCCACAGAGACTGGCAAAACGTTAGGAAGAACAACCTTCAGAACACGGCCAAAGAGCCCGAAAAACCCACAACAGCCATTAAATCCTGGCCGTGAAACCCTTCGCGAATACATTAAACGCCTCTACAGGGAGGAAACAGTCAGACAGACCCGGAGACTGGAAACACTCAGAAGCAAAAGAGCACACCTACTGTTACAAACAGCTATGATGTCACCTGTCCTTCAAGGTTTAGGCTGGAGTGTTAACATCCAATGGTGGTCGGAAGGCGGGACATCAGGGGGAGGAGCTGGGATATATAGGGGTGTGTATGTGTGTGAGGGTCAGATCAGGATCTGTGAGTGTTGAGATGAGATAGTGATCAGATTGTGTGGAGATATGAGTCTGTGTGAGCTAGAGCTTTTCTTTATGTGATTACCTGATTTATTTGTTATACCAATCTTAATGTACCAATCAATAAACTTTAGTTATTTTGTTTGAAATCCATTCCGGCCTGAAGATACTTATTGCAGGGGATGGTTGGTGGCAGACTACCAGAAGAGTTACAGTGGAGTGACGTAGCAACCTTCCTTTGTGAGGTCGAAGGAGGCCGTTACACCTACTATGTTCCTTAATATTTCTACTACGCTGCAGAGACACAAAAATCATACCAGCCTTCCTCAGGACAAAAAGGACCATCATTTCCCCACAGGCCAGCCACATCTACGACCGCCTGGAACATGCCCTCCTATGGGAAAGAAGCCACACAATCCGCAAAAAACTGTACTCCACAGACAAAGAATTACTAGGCCTACACATCACTATCAGCCAAAAAAATGAGAAGTCAAGATTGGGACAAGATTGATACCCTCTCTTACAAAAAGATGGAAAAAGATATGATGAACCACACAGCCAGACAAAAACAGAAATTCAACAAATGCCAAACAAGCCAACAGAAACAACACTAGACACCACGCACATCATAAAAGAGCAGAGTGCTGACCTCTGAAGATGCTGGCCACAGAGACTGGCAAAACGTTAGGAAGAACAACCTTCAGAACATGGCCAAAGAGCCCGAAAAACGTGTTGGTTTCCCTATCATTTTCATCAGCCTTCCTCTCCCTTCCTTCTCTCTGCCTCTTCATAAACTTCACCTCTTTCATCTGTTTCTCTGCCTCTCCCTTCTATCTATCTGTCTGTCTCTTCCTGTCTATCTGCTCTTCTCTTTTCCATTCTTACTCCTCTTCCTGCTTTCTCCTTGTATTCCTCTTCCTCACCTCCATCTCTTAGCAAGATGCTGTCCCAACATCCCTGCAATGATAGGCAGCTCTCCACTGACTGAGCACAGGAAGTAGGTGTCCTGGGACTTTCTTCTTCGAAAGGCTCATGTTATTTAATTTTCTTAAATTTCTCATTTTATGAATAGATTGTTACTGTGACAGAATTTTTAACTGATACATTGTTTTCTCCTCCTTTTTAATAGCACTTGAGAAAAGCAATAAACCAATTAGCTTAAACATGTTGGGTTTCTTTTAACAAATAAAATCCTTTCTTTCCACATTTTGAGACTCTGACTTAAATTCAAGGTGTGTTCCACTATCTGGAATGGGGAATGTTTGTTTCCGAGATCTTTTGGTCCCAGCTTTTTGCAGATAATTTCACCAATAAATCAACCTAGTTTCTGTTTCACATCTGACTTAAAGACATATCTCCAGTCTTTTATGTTGAAGATTCCAGCTATGATGTAATACTTTGTGTATTTTAATGAAGACATTATTAGCTGTCTCAGATGATTCCTGGGAGGTTCAGCTCTTTGGGAGGTGCCCTCCATACAGCTTAATGGACACCAAAACTACACGTCCCAGGAAGTAGCAGGACAGCTTCCTGGTTTTTAAATGTACAAACAGGCCAAATAAGGCACTGTTAGATATAAATGCAGCTCGTCTGTAAACCTGTGGTTTCTGCTCCTAGACTTCTGCCAAGGGATCTCCTAGACTTCTGCCAAGAGAATGCCTGCAGAATTCTGGAAGCTGGAGTCCAAACAAAACAAGATAAATATTCATCCTTAACTCTTATTTTCAACATCAAATTCCAACATCAAATTGTAGCAGCAGAAGATAAGGAAAGCATGGCTACCATTAGCCCTTCTGAGAGAAGAGCTCCATTGAGGTTTGCCTCTTCTACAGTAGTCATCCAGCAGAGGGTGGGAAGGTAACCACAGCCACTACCAGCTATGGTTCAGTAAAACTGAAAGATTGTTTCACTGCATGCCTCATTTGACTTACCTTCTTATGGGAAAGTGCACTGATAAAACAAAATATTAAAAGGGTGCAAAGCTGCTGTAGCTATACTGTCCTCTTTCACTACTATTCATTGGGTCTGAGGAACAAGGCAATATGTAAACATGAGGTCTATGCTGTGATATGGCTTGATTGGATGTTGATGCATTAGATAGTTTAGTGATAGAATGTGAGAAAATGCCATTCCTGTTGGTGTCACATGCTTCTGAGGTTCGCTCAACAGTCGTTTGGGGCACAGAATCTACTGCGATGGCACACATTATGTGGTATATTTGCCCTTGTTCTTAGGAATGCTCTGACAATTATTATATTAGAAGCATGTTGAAACTTGTTTATGGACTTCCTGGTTTAATTTAACCCATTTTAGGAATAACACAGATAGTGCATATTAGTATTTTATATTGCATGATTTTTATCTTTGGTACACAGCTTTGTAATCTTCATATATGTGGCTTATAAAATTTCCTATATAAATGAATGATTTCAAGATCTTGATGAAGAGGAGGGTCTAGGGCTAGGCCTTGTAGTAGATCAGTTTAAAACATAACCAGTTGCCATGTCATAACTTCCAAAAAATTAAGAAGTATTAAGTCTACAACCAGTGCAGTAATCTGAGATGTAAAATTAAAAGCCACACCCCATTTCAAAATATGAAACATCAAGTACTTACAGTAGTTCTTGTAGTAAACAGAATATAGCTTCCTATTCTAGTTCTATATCTGTAAAGATATGGAAAATCAAGGCATTACATGACTGAGGCAAATGCAACAGAAGGTTGTGTCATAATTAATCACATCAGATATACTACCCTGTTTCCCCGAAAATAAGACCTAACCTGAAAATAAGCCCTAGTATGATTTTTCAGGATGTTCGTAATATAAGCCCTACCCCAAAAATAAGCCCTAGTTAAGTGAAGCCTCGCCCTCTAAGAGTGTGCAGCATTGTGCAGCAACCAGAAGATAACGGCATGATTGTATTTGGATAAATGTAGATTGTTGTACATGAAAAAAATAAAACATCCCCTGAAAATAAGCCCTAATGTGTTTTTGGAGCAAAAATTAATATCAGACACTGTCTTATTTTCAGGGAAACATGGTATATGTACTACAAAGTGGTCTGTGATTTAAATATCTTGGTTTCTGCTGAATATGTGACTATCTTCAGGAGAGGACCTTTCAAAAATGGCAACAGTTTCATGGCCTGATAACAAGGAGGTAGGACAGGGCTTCTTCCTATGGCCTCCAGCCTGTAGAATGTCCTCCCTTTAGAGTGGTGATCAGTTTCCACCTTACATTCAAGAAGGGTGTGAAACACATATTTTTAGACTGGCATTTAACTTGTCCTGCTGTGTTCTGTTCACTTAGCTGATTTTAATAGTTTTTATGCCCTTACCTGATTTTAACGGTTTTATGGCAGTGGGGTCTTTCTAGATCTTTTTTTTTTGTTGTTGTTGTTATTATTAGGTTTAATTAGGTTTTATGTATTTTCATTCTTTATGAACATTTTTAATCATTTAAAAATTCATTAAATTAAAAACACAAACAACAATAAAGAAAAAATATAATGAAAGAAAACTTCTAAAAAACAAAACCACATAAACAATATGATGATACATAATGTGTCCCCCTACACTGGGACCACCTGGAGATATAACCAATTTCCCCTCCAATTACAGAGCCCCCTTCCAAACTTGCATTGATTCTCATGAAGGTGCACAACCTTTACGCTTTACTAACACAAAATCAATATTCTCCCCAGATGACAATGAAAATACCCTTATTTATCAACACCTTTTCTTAACATTACACATTAATGATAGGTTAACAGCTATATTCCAAACTTCTTTATAACTTTTTTAATTGAAAATCATCTTTTACTATTCAATTCCTTGCTACCATTAATCTTGCTACTGTTATGAAATAACTTACTTCATTGTCCAACTCCATTACTCCTTATCAAATATTAACACTATTTAGCAAACCTCTATATTTTTCTTAATTATTTTATTTGTTTCCTTAAAAATAATCCACAAAAATTTCAATATATTTTTACAACATACAGCAATTGCTTCAGCTCTACTTTGTAACTGAATATTCTGTATAATTTAAGTAAATAAAATAATCTTTGCTCTAATAATTTTGTACAGTATATGTAAAATATTCTATTGGCCACTATTTGATTCCTCACAGTATTACAGTTACTATCTCTCAGCTTTATGTATAGATAGATATCTGCTGTATTTTGGATAGCCAGTTTCCTTTGAAGTATGAATTGGACATCTATGTCAGGGGTCTCAAACTCAATTTACCTGGGGGCCGCTGAACGCAGAGTCTGGATGAGGCTGGGCCACATCAGATTTTCCGCCAAGCGGAGCAAGAACCTGAGGAAGCCGCCCAGGAGTTTCCTTAGCCTGGTTGGGGCTCCTAGGAGGAAGAAGAGGAGGGGGAAGGGCACTTGAGCCTTTGTCGCCAGCCATGACCCCCTCTAGCTCCTTCTTCACTACCACCACCAGCAGCAGCAGCAGGACGAAGAAGCAGAGAAGGGAGGGAGCGCGGGTGACCGCCTAGCGAGGGGGAGGACACGACATAAATTTTTTTAAAAAAAACCCCTCACAGAATCTCCTTGCCAAAGGAAAAAAGCCCCCATTGGCACGCACACACACGGAGGTCCAGCAACCTTCCTCTGAGGGCCCCCCTTAAAAAAAAGGCACACTCAGCAGCAGCAGCTACCCCCTCCATGACAGAGGAGCAAACTACGAGGCGAACCCAAGCAGCCCCCAGAGCCAAGGCGGCTGAAGCAGGATGAGGAGGAAGCACCTCTGGGTGCTGAGATGGCCGCTGGCCAGGGTGCTAAGAAAGAGAGCCAGAGAGCTGCTTCCTTGGAAGAGGCAGTGGCGGCAGCTGCTGTTGGAGGCTTGGAGGCACTCTTTGAGGATGGGCTGGGAGCGAGATCCACTCTCAGGCATCACTCAGTGGTGGCTTGGCACTCGAGGAAAAGGGCCGGCAGCGTGCCTCACTCGCCGGCTCTCCCCCAAGACAGCGCCTCTTGCACCCTCCATCTGGAACTGCAGCCTGCCAGCCGGCAGAAAAACAGGCTAGTTGGCAAGCTGCAGTTCCGGATGAAGGGTGCAAGAGGTGCTGTATTGGGAGACAGGCAGCGAGTCAAAGCTTTTTTTTTACAACAGCAGAGGGCGCTTCGGCGCTTTGGGGGCAGGCAAGGCGGGGCCCACAAACTATCATCTGGCGGGCCACAAATGGCCCCCGGGCCGCATGTTTGAGACCCCTGATATATGCTGAAACTATTTTAAGGCTCCACTTATACATTTAACAAAATTATTTTCTTTGTACACTTGCTGCCACAGAACTTTGTACAGATCAAACCTCAATACCCTGAAGAAATAACACTCCTAGCCATGTAATTATCATCTCTATCAATTATTAGCCACAAGATGTAATTATGTTACCATAGCAAACATGCTGAAACCTCAACATGCAGATATTACACAAATTGGGAGGAAACATTTGTTGAGGGAAACCAGAACCCAAGCAGGTGGGATATTTGCCACATTCTCTCCTGCAAATAACACTCTCACTACTTCTACAGCTTCCAGTTTCAAAGCCCAGGTGGGAATACTGTACTTAAAATAATCTCAAAATCACTTGCATGAAACATTGGTAGATGGAGGTAGTGTTAAACACTGCATGTTAATTCTCTTTTGTAACTGTTGCAACAAGGAAATCCATGTCTTCCTCTCAAATTAGTGGTCTTAACCAATCAGATAGGCAGGATATAAATAAATAAATAAATAAATAAATAAATAAATAAATAAATAAATAAATATCTTGTTCTAAGCTGGCATAATGGCAGTGGGCTCATCACATAAAATAACAGCCTCTCAATACTTTAGTATTACAGGTGAAAAATAGAAAATTCAGGAATAATGGCTGCATCAGTAGAAGATAATGGCTATTTCCAGTGCAGGTGTAGAAACTCCTGAAGTGTAGGTATTGAGCAGGAATGGTAGTTGAAGATGACATTGGCAGAGGATTCTCTCACAATGGTAGTGACACTCACTAACTTTTGTCAATACTGTGAGAGGGTGGCAATGGTGAACAACTGATGAATATCTCTCACTTTGAAAACCCTATAATGAGACAATCCAAAATGAAACAAGAGATAGCGTTGAGTGATGTGACTACCAGATTGGAAAGCACTCAGTCATTTACTGGAGAAGAGTAAAGGAGAAGCAGGAATAGTGATGTCACTAATGACACAACTTTATGAAACCCAAAAGGACATCTAGCTGCTAATGTGCACAGATATGAAAAGAAAATCTGAAGCTGTGTGATACATACAATTGGAACATGTTTTATGAGAAGCATGTATCAAGGTAAATTGAAAACTGTAAAGCAAGAATGTAGCATTTAAATATTGCAGTACTTGGTGTGTCCAAACTAAAGTGGGCTAGACTGGGATATTTTCAGTCAAACTACAAAGTGTTTTACTATGGAAATTACAAACTCGGAATAAATGGGATGAATCTAATACAGTGCCAAGACACAATGTAGCAGAGACATTTAGAGCCTTATTATGTGAAATCTGATGAAAAATCAACTCATCAACCATCAATTGTCATCATTCAAATCTGCACTTCAACTACAGATGCTGAAGATGAAATTGAAATTTTCTATACAAGTGGAAACTGATCACACACCAAGTGGAAACTGATTACACAAGACACTGATAATCACTGGCTGAAGAGTTTGTATGTTGAGAAGTAAGAAACAAAGCAGAACCAAACACTGTTGTGAGTTTGACCTAGGAGTCAGAAATTAAGTAAGAGAACGACTTTTAGAATTATATGAATCCAAGGATCTGCTTATGGCAAATACATGCTTCAGGCACTAGAACTGACAACTGTTGTATACAACTGTTAAGAGTTATGTCTGAGGAAATGGACTTGATACACAAAAGCTCACATTAAAATATAGCACTTAGTCTCTAAGGCTCCACAACGTTTTTATCTTCTTTATTTTATTTTTTAATTTTTCTTTTGCTTTTGGCCTGATACGCTAGCAGAGACTAACATGGCTACCTCTTCCAGAATCATAACCTCCATTTCCCCTCAGCTCTCCGACCCCCTTTCCGTTTGCCTTTGCCTCCAGGTCGCCAAACCACTTAGGGCCTAGAGCCCCCCCCCCCCGGGCCGGTCCCCAATAGCACCGCCCGCTCTCGCACCTCCACACGGCCCAGCATCCGCTCAACCATAAGCACAACAACAAGGAGACGCTGGGCACAAGCGGGAACAAAGAGCCCGCCATTGGGACCGCCCAATCAACGTCTCCAAACCGCTTTTAGCAACGGAAGACCCTCTCGCGCTCCCTGCTTCCCGCTCTAGGGCAGCCAATCCACTCAGCAACTACTGTAGTCTGACGGTCCCCCACCCCAGCCACCCAACCCCAGGCGAGACCCATAACTACATTTCCCAAGACGCCACGCGGGCATCCCGCGAAGCCGGCCTGAAAGTAACCGCACAGCACCTTGGGAAAGGTAATTTTCTATAATGGTCATGAAGCGGTGGCCTTTTTTATTCTATGCAGATATGGAGGCGGGTCTCAGAACTACGTAAGCAAAGGATGTCAAGAAGGGACCAATAGGTGGCGGCAGCTGCAGGATGCGGCAACTGTATCTTCTGCATGAGAAGGCGGGGAAGAAATAGCCGGCGGAGCGGGGCGCGCCGCTTCCTTTTCTGCTTCTCGCATGCATCTTAAGAGCAATCGGGAAACCTTCGCCTGAGGGAGCCATGTCTGAAAGCGGCTTCTCGTTCACCGCCATCCCCAACGGCGGAGGCGCTTCCCGGCAGCCCGGCAACAAAGTGACCGTCGTCCTGGGCGCCCAGTGGGGCGACGAGGGCAAAGGAAAAGTGGTGGATCTGCTGGCGCAGGACGCGGACATCGTCTGCAGGTGCCAGGTGAGGAGCCGAGCGTGTCACCTTGAACCTCCCGGAGACGCCTTCTGGATGCCCGCGACGGAGGGGGGGGGGGAGAGAGGGAGGGCCAGCCGGCCGGTTTCATGAACGAACTTATGTGTGGCCCTTCCCGCGTTGGTTTCTATAGTAACTGCCGCTCTCCACTTAAAAGCAGCTTATTGCCGCCTCCACGCCAGGGTTCCTCAATCGGCCGTTAATCCTGAGGCGTGTCTCTCGCCTAGCTTTCCTCCTTTGCTGGCCGCCGATTCCTCCTCGTGTTCCCTGCCCTCCTCCTCATTGTGGCTCGGCTGAGATGCGGGAAGCGGCGCACGAATCACCCTTCTCCCCGGCGGCGGAGCGTCGCGAGAAAAGGGGCCGCGGCGACCTGTGCCTTTCCCTCCCGCGACCCCTCCCTGCGAAGCCGTTGCGGCCATTTCCCGCCTGAGGAGGAGGCGGCGGCGGCGGGGGCCGGAGAATCGCCTGGCTTACCCGCCGCGTAGCATTTCCCCTTCTGGGGAGCTGCCCGCAGGGAGCTTTCCCTCAGGCGAGAGGCAGGAAGACCTTGTAGGGCAGACAAGTGGGTGGGGAAGGGAAATGGTGGCTGGCGAGGCCTTTCCTGTCCTCTGTTCCTGTGGCCTCTCTGCCCTCAGTTCAGGGGCGGGAGAAGGACCAACATCTCTTCCTCAGGTGTTCAGTCCCTCTTGGACACCCTCAGAATACCAGGGAGAATGGTATTTTGTGTGTGTGTGTGTGTTTTCAAAAAAGTGCAAGCACCTGTGTGATCTGGAGTGTTCTCACGTGGTGTATAAAATGTCGCATGAAGAAATCTCCGTCTGTTTTTTGTTGTTCTTTTACTACACCTATGCTGTACACCGATGGTGATTTATGAATTGTACCTTCCAGCTTTAGTTAAAAGTATTAAACTATTTGTTTTTTGTGGAGAGATTTTTCCTGGAAATGAAGGTAAATAGGCTGGCCCTATAGTAAAAAGCAGAATTGCTTCCAAAGACTATGATGTGCATTCCTAAATTCTTCCTTAACATGCAAAAGAAATGTGATTTTTATTCAACAAATGCAGCCTCTCCTATTGTGTCTGGGTGGTGCTCCAGAAAATGTTCTAGTTTTCAGGTGTGGGGGTAAGAACACAGAAAAGGTGATTTTGACAAAAGTATGCCCAGCTGCTTGAATCTTTGTGTAAGGGAAGTATTCTGTATGACTCAAACAATCCAGTACTGTATTGGAGAAACATTCTTACTCATAGTAACCTAGACTTCTCATAAAATAGTAAAAAAGTTTCTGTTGAATAGAAAAAATGCAGCAGTAGTGACTTTGTATCAGAAAAAGGAGTAGAGGAAGCCCACAAATTAGATGGATGGATGATTTTAGATCGGTGGGACTAGAATTTTAAGAATGGGGATCGAGGCTCAAGTCCATAGCAAAACCATAGTTTGTTCTTGGTTGTTTAAATGGAAAACCAACATTACATGTCAATAACTGGTTGAGAACACCCAGTTCCCCCCTTTTTTTCTTGCTTAAGTCATGTAGGTTTAAGTCATTGCTAATGTTACTCTGTAAAGATCTTTTGCTTTCAGGAATTATGGCTCTTTTTCTATTAGATATTACTAGTGCTAGAAGCAGTTACGTACTGGGAAGATCTGTTCAAATATTGCTTGTGTCCTTGCAGCCACCATTGAAGGCAGAGGAGAGTTTGTGCAATATTTTCAAGTTGGTAAAGTATGAAGTTGCTTAAAAAGTCAGCGTGCAATATACATTGTAGACTCCAAAGTTACACAGGTGGTAAGCATCTCATACAATAGATCCTTTCTAAAGCCTGCTTATCCTGTGTGCCTTGAAACATTCTCTAGGACCAGAAAATGGTAGGCTGCTCAAAATCACGCAGACTTCTTGTGTGATATTTATTCAAATCTGTATTCTAAACTATTAAATCAAGTAATTCCTGATCCTTTTATTTTTATAACTCCTAAATGATATAAATTTGTGTAGGCATCCTTCAGTCTTGAGAGACTATGGTAACATGCTCTGAATAGAGGTCTTGGAACTGCATCTAGTGTGGCTGAGAAGGCCAATTCGAGAGTGACAAATCCTTCCATGTTTTTAAATATACTCTCTCAAACACTAGAACCTTAAAAAGTGAACATTGAGAAATATTAGCTGTTCCTCTGCAACTCCACTTTCTCAGAGGAGTGAATGCCATGCTATAGGTTTAGTGACAAAGAGTTTTTTTAGGAATAGAACCTAACCCTTTCGCTAAACACATTCTCCTAGAATGAGCCATGTGTTGCAGCCTCTCTTCCAATCTCTGTTACCAGTATGCAGTGTAAGACTTCTTGTGCTGATTAGCTTTTCAGCTGCTCAGTTGGATAAGATATCCCAATCTTTCTTTTTAAAGGTAATTGTTTTGTAAGTCTAACACATCGTATAATAAAGCTGTTGTCTGTGGTAACTGATAATGGCATAGTTGAACCTTTGCTTGTATCTGCATAGTCTAAGGATTTCCATCAATGTTGTTATGTGCTATCAAATTGTTTCTGACTTGTGGCAACACTATGAATTAGTGACTTCAAAAAGGTGCTATTATTAACAGTCATGCTTCAGTCTTGCAAACTCAAGGCCAGGGATTCATTTACTGAATAAGTTAATTTCATGGTTGGTCATTTTTTCCTTCTGCTTTCCACTTTTCCCACCATTATAGTTTTTCCAGTGAGTGTTTTCTTTTTATAATACAGTGGTGCCTCACATTACGATGTTAATTCGTTCCAGCGAAATCGCTGTAGAAAACGTTGTAATGCAAAAATAAAAAGCCCATTGAAACACATTGAAACCCCTTCATTGCGTTCCAGTGGGTTGGAAACTCACTGTCCAGCGAAGATCCTCCATAGGGCGGCCATTTTCGGTGCCTGTGCAGTGAGGAATCTGTCCCAGAAAACAGCGGGGAGCCATTTTATTTACCTGGCAGCCATTTTGAAACTGCTGATCAGCTGGAGGAAAATCATCATTTTGCGAAGAATCGGTTCCCAGAGCAGGGAACCGATCATCACAAAGCGAAAAAACCCCATTCAGACCATCGTTTTGCGATCGCAATTGTGATCGCAAAAAGATCATCATAATGCGGTTTCGTCATAATGTGGGGCAATTGTAAAGTGAGGCATCACTGTATGTGTATAGTTCAACACCCTCAGTTTAGTCATTTTTTATTCTAGAGATTTAGTCATTTTTTATTCTAGAGAGAGTTTAGTCATGACTTCAACCAAAACCCCTTTTCTAGCAGTTCATGTTTATGAAGCTCTGCTACATCATTACATTTTTAATGATTTGGGTTTTTCTATCAGATTTCCTCACTGTCCAGATTTTAGATCTGTATGGAGCAATTGGGTTGTGTTGGTATCATAAGAATATTTTCTGGTTCCTTTTCTAGCTCCTTTATAGCTATCCTTCCAAGTCTCAATCTTCTTCTGATTTCTTGACTCCATTGACCATTTGGATTGATGATTGAACCAAGGTAGAGAAGATCTTTAACTGTTGGATTTCTTTGTCAGCATTTACAATTCAGATTTTTTTCTGTAGTCATTTCTGTTTTTTAAGCTTTAGTTTTAAGCTTTTGTGCTTCCTTCTGTTACCTTCCTCAGTAGTTGCTTTAAATCACCACTGCTTTCTCTCAGTAATGCAGTGCCATCTGCATCACTTAAATCATTGCTGTTCCTTCCATTAATTTTATTCATCAGAATCAAAGCCAGCTTTTTGTATATGTTCTGAATATTTATTGAGCAGTCAGATAAGAAGATAAAATGCATGGTTGTTTGACACCTTTGTTCATGGAAAACCATCCTGTTTCTTCACGTTATGTTTCTACGGTAGTTTTTTGCCTAGAGTAAAGGTTACAAATCAGACCCTGTGACATACCTGTTTTTTATCAATCAATCCATAGCATTTCATGAACCACACAGTCAAAGGTTTTCTGTAACATACTTCAGAATTTTTTTGAGTCAACATATTGTTTGCAAAATGATCTCGAGTTCTTCATCCTTTTCTGATCCAACCAGAACATCTTACATTTCTAGGTTCATATATGGTAAAAGGTTTTGTTGCAAAATCTTTATCATCATTTGTATGGGAAATTAATGCTATAGTTACTGCATTTTTGCCATCTAACTTCGGATTGGAATATGTATTGAATGTATCTTACCTATTATATCTGACATGGGCACACATCTGAAACATGAAGACTAGTCTGTCCCAGAAACTATTATTTCATTAGATGTGTAAGCAACTCTGTAGTACTAGCTTAAGCTTTAATTCTGTGCACCCTTTTTTGGAAGTAAGCTCCACTGAACAGAATAAGACTCAATTCCTGATAAGCATTCATAGCGTTGTGCTGGTAAGCTTTACAACATGCCATCATAGAAATAGATTTTCCATTGAAAAGTATTAATTTGTTATATTATTATCAAATTATTACTTTGGCATGGGTTTACTGAACAGCTCTGTATGTTGACTACTGAGGATATTTTAGGCTTATCAGCTAGTGGCTGTGAATTGCACTCATGCCTGAAATATAATCCAAGCAACTAAAATTTCTTTTAAAAAAAACCATGGTTCTTCTACAGCTGCAGTTATAAAGGAGATTTGCTATAATATTTTATTTTATTTTTACTTAAAATGTTGTGATGGGAAATGCATGATGTAGACATCTACATGGATTGATATTCTGTGCTGAGCTTTAAAACTTTGACACTCAAGAAAATAAGGGTTTAATGCTTGCTATTTGCTTCCACAGAGAACGTTCTTAAAGTTGGCACACCAAAATATAGCAGGAAGATATAATTACAATTCACAGGACTGGTTAAAACTGTAGGTGTGTTTTAATTCTAGCTTTCAGGAAAATTCATAACAAATATATGGTAAGAGTAATGTGATTTACAGTTATACATAGCTGCAGTAACAGTGTGGCTTGTGCTAGTATGGCTTCCTATTCCTCAATTTCATACCTGTTTTGCAGCTTACGATTTCAATTTCTAACTTCCTGTTGAGTAAGACTGATTATATAGGAATGTGCAGGGTTGGTTAGTGAAAGGATTTTAAGGTTTCGGAACTGTGTGATGGCTTTGCATACTCCTGCTGTAGATCTGGTTTGAATATAACTATTCAATGTTATCAGTTCATGCTGTGAACAATATCCCATGTACAGGTACCTGCTTCCTCTTTCTATTTTCTGTCCTGAAATACACAGTACTCCTGGTAGTTCAGTTGTACCATACTATCAAGCATTTTGGAAACAATTTTTTAAAAAAATTGCTAGAAATTAACTTAATTTATTCCCTATTAACTAATATAAGATTTTTTTCTACTTTCCTTCCTATTTTACTACCAGAGATTGAACATCATTGTTGCTGTACTGACCTTTGATGCCACAGTTGTAAACAGCAGTGTTGCACTGCTTCCCAACCAGTTATCCAACTTCATCAGTAAATATGTTTTCATTTCTGCACCTCTTTTCTTACTGATTGTATCTTCAGTGATTAGCTCTGATGCTGTATAGTTTTCATTTATTTTTATGTGACCAAGCTGTTCCAGTTTTCTGCATTTTATGTGTGCTATGATTCTGGCTGGATAACTAAATGAGTTAGGTAACATTGGGTCAGGAGTTTGATTCTCCACAGAGCCTTGGAAAGTGATACAACAAAGTTCCAATCATTAGTGTCAAGGGAAATTAGGGCTTATAGACAACCTATCTTCTGCACAGTAGCAAGCCCATTTTTCAGCACTCTTCAGACATACAGTACTACTGTTGGGATTAAACCAGAAACATTTTTTAGCTTGAACTCTCTTCATCTCTCATCTGCCCTACTGGGACCTAGTCACTTCTGATGAAATAAGTAATCTGATTACCTCTTTGCCTAGTAACAAAAGCTCTTAGAGGGGATATACAACTATGAGAACTGTTCAAATTAAATACCACCTGGTGATGTGCAGTGCTTGCTACAATGTTCATTTATATAAGCTTGCATTGGAAAATACCTCAGGGGTAAAAGAGGCTGGAAAACATATCCAAATAACTTTAGGACTTTCAGTCTCCTCAATGTAGTCTCCAAACTGTATTTTAAGTGTTTGCTAGGTAAATTTAGAGCGCCAAAAACTCAGAAGAAACGGCAGCATTCCAAAAGGGAAAATCTGTTGTAGGCCAATGTTTTGTGCTCCATCACTTGATACAAAAATATTCTCAACTAAGTAAGAAGGAGCTTTGTGGATTTCAGTTCAACTTTTGTTCTTATAAATAGAGATCACCTGTGGCAACTTTCTGCTACCAATATTGAGATAAGGCTGTTACTTTCAATCCAGGTGATTCATGCAGACAACAATCTTAGGATAGGACTTGAGGCAAATGGACTGCTGTCACACAATACCGGCAGAGCCACTTGACAAGGATGCCTATTGGCCCCCACTCTTTTCAATTTCCATATTACTAACATTGTATAAAATTGAGTGGCCTCAAATTCTTCCCACCTTCAGTTTGGGATGTCAAGCTTTTGGTCCTTTTATAAGCAGGTGATATTGGAGTGATCTCCAGTATACTAGTTGGTGTTCAAAGACTTTTCACTAAGCAAATTTTGTGTAAGAGAACACCTGATTATCAGATGCACCAAAGCAATAGTAGTAGAGAAAAAATCCACATATGGAATTTCGATGATAAACTTATTGAGCATTTCCAATCTTGAGAAATCCTGGTCTTTACTTTAATACCCATCTGTGAAGGTGTAGAGAGAGAGAGTGTGCCGTCCGCAGAGAAGACAGAGGAAAAAGAGGATGGAAAGAAAGAACAGCTGGATAGCAGTGAAAGTAATAAAGAAGAGAGGAAAGGGTTAACAGAGAGAGAGGGGGAGGTAAAGGTGGAAGTGTGCTTGGCTGAAGGGGAGTGGGAGGAGCCAGAAGTGACAGTTGGAGGCAAGGAGAAGGAGAGAGAGGGTGTTGTGTGGTTTAGTGCAGTGGTAGAGGAATATGAGAGGAAAAAGAAGGATGAGAAAAGACAGGCATTTGAGAAAGTTCGTACTCAGGGTTTATTGAGAGACTTCCCAAACCTACGCGTGGGCGGACTTTTGCCTGATCCCGCACCTCACCAGTACTCACCTGCGCCTATACCAACCCATGAATGGAAAGTGACCGTAGCCCCGTGGAAAGGAGAAGAGCGGCAAGAACAAGGTGGGAGGAGGGAAGAGTTTGAAGAAGGTCCGGATGAGAGGGGGTTGATCAGGCACAAATGCTGTGGGACAATCTGTGCCAAGAGGAGTCCCCCACCCCCTCACTGGGGCTACAAGAAACCCTATGGGGCCCATCGCCGTTAACCCCTTGGGACTATGTTCAATGTTTGGAACATGTTGATGAGGCTTTGTTGCCAAGTTGTAAACCGTTGGAACCGTTAAGAAACGTGCTGGAGGGTGAAAGAAGCAATAAAAGTTCTGTTGTTAAAGTTATAAAGACTCAACCTTTATTATTTCCAGCTGATATGGAGGGGCCGCCTGAAGGGAAAGGCGAACCTTTTGACACCATCTTTCATGGAGATATTATAAGAATGCAGTAAATATGAAGGCATCTCATTCTGCTCAGTCTCTTTTGTGGTTTACCAGAGTCCATGGGAGGAGCTTGGGTGCCCCTACAGTTGAGGTGTTTGCTGTGAAAATAGTCTGCCAAATAACATCTGAGGCAAAGAACCCCCTTTATGGATTGCTGCCTTGCCATGGTGAAGGAGCTTGAGTAATTCGGAGAAGGTATGGGCTATGCCGTGCAGGGACATCCAAGATGGACAGGTCATAGTGGAGACTTCTGACTAAATGTGATCCACCTGGAGCAGGAACAGCCAATCCACTCTGGTATCTTTACCAAGAAAACTCCATGAACAAAAACAAAAGGCTAAAAGATATGACACTGAAAGATGAGTCCCTCAGGTTGGAAGGCTACTGAGGAGCAGCAGAGGACAATTACAAGTAGCTTCAGAGCTAATGAAGTGGTTGGGCCAAAGCTGAAAGGATGCTGAGTTGCAGACGTGCCTGGAAGTGAAAAGAAAGTCCAATGTTCCGAAGAAAAATACTGCATAGGAAGCTGGAATGTAAGATCTATGAACCTTGGTAAGATGGATGTGGTCAAACAGGAGATGGCAAGAATAAACATTGACATCCCGGGCATCAGTACACTAAAATGGATGGGAATGGATGAATTCAATTCAGATGATTATATCTACTATTGTGGGCAAAAATCCCTGTAGAAGAAATTGACTAGTCCTCATAGTCATCAAAAGAGTGGGAAAAGCTGTAATGGGATACAATCTCAAAAATGATAGAATGAT
This sequence comes from Pogona vitticeps, assembly GCF_051106095.1. Classification (NCBI taxonomy): domain Eukaryota; kingdom Metazoa; phylum Chordata; class Lepidosauria; order Squamata; family Agamidae; genus Pogona; species Pogona vitticeps. The sequence continues at coordinate 54,364,504 of NC_135783.1, forward strand.
TTCAATACGAATCCAAGGCAGACCTTTCAACATCACAGTAATCCAAGTTTATGCACAAACCACCGATGCTGAAGATGCTGAAACTGACCAATTGTGTGAAGACTTACAACACCTTCTAGAACTGACACCAAAGAAAGATGTTCTTGCCATTATAGGGGACTGGATTGCTAAGGTAGGGAGTCAGGAGATAAAAGACAGAACAGGTAAGTTTGACCTTGCAGTTCATAAAGAAGCAGGGCAAAGGCTAATAGGGTTTGTCAAGAGAACAAGCTGGTCATCACAAAACTCTTTTCCAAGAACACAAGAGGCGACTCTACACATGGACATCACCAGATGGCCAATATCGTAATCAGATTGATTAAATTCTCTGCAGCCAAAGATGGAGAAGCTCTATACAGTCAGTAAAAACAAGACCTGGAGCTGATTGTGGCTCTGATCATCAGCTTCTTATAGTAAAACTCAAGGCTTAAACTGAAGAAAGTAGGAAAAACCACTGGGCTCATCAGTTATAATCTAAACCAAATCCCTTCTTGAATACACAGTGGAAGTGAAGAACAGATTTAAGGAACTAGATTTGGTGTACAGAGTGCCTGAAGAACTATGGATGGAGGCTCGTAACATTGTGCAGGAGGCAGCAACAAAAACCATTGCAAAGAAAAGGAAATGCAAGAAAGTAAAGTGGCTGTCCGACGAGGCCTTACAGATAGAGAAGAGAAGGGAAACAAAATGCAGGAGAGATAGAGAAAGTTACAGAAAATTCAGACTTCCAAAGAATAGCAAGGAGAGACAAGAGCGCCCCCTTACAGTAAATGAACAGTGCAAAGAAATAGAGGAAAAGAATAGAAAGGGAAAAACCAGAGATCTGTTCAGAAAATTGGAGATATTAAAGGAACCTTTTGTGCAAAGATGGACATAATAAAAGACAAAAATGGTTAGGGACCTGACAGAAGTAGAAGAGATCAAGAAGAGGTGGCAAGAATACACAGAGGAATTATACCAGAAAGATCTGGATGTCCCGGACCACCCAGATAGTGTGGTTGCTGACTTAGACAGCATGGCTAACAACAAGGCCAGTGGAGGTGACAGCATTCCAGTTGAACTATTTAAAATCTTAAAAGATGACACTGATAAGGTGCTACACTCAAGATGCCAGCCAGTTTGGAAAACTCAGCAGTGGCCAGAGGATTGGAAAAGATCAGTCTGCATCCCAGTCCCAAAGAAGGGCAGTGCCAAAGAATGCTCCAACTACCGTACAATTGCACTCATTTCACACGCTAGCAAGGTTATGCTCAAAATCCTCCAAGGTAGGCTTCAGCAGTATGTAGACCAAGAATACCCAGAAGTACAAGCTGGATTTCGAAGGAGCAGAGGAACTAGAGACCAAATTGCTGGAAAAGACCCTGATGTTGGGAAAGTGTGAAGGCAAGAGTCCTGAGTAAACTCTGAAACGTTTTACAGAGCTATGGGACTGATAAGAGTCCTAACCCATCTTTGTCTCTGATACAATTAACAGCTTGTCAAAGAAAAAAAAAATCTGTCTTGATTTGAAGTAGTTGGATCTAACTGCCATCCCAGAAATATCCTATTATTGTTGGTATCCACTACATAAAACATCATTGGGTTTGAGAATTATTTTTTCAATGTAACTGCAAACTCTAAGAAAATCATTCATGGCTCTGCACTTTCAGTATATGCCTTTAGTTATTTTGGAGAGAGGATAGTACTGTATAACAGTCAATTAAATCAGAGATTCTGTATTTGTGGATTAGGAGAGGTCAAAGGTGTTCTTTATTATTTAATAAGGTGCCCTTTATATGAGCACCTGAGAAATCAATTTCTTGCTTTGGGTGGTAGACCCACCTCCCTTGGCTCAGCTTTGTATGCTGCTTGTGGCATGGATATAACCACTACCTATCAAGTACTAAAACCTGCTTTGGCCGCATTTTTTTATACTTTATTACAGTCAAAGACCAGTAAAACCAAATCAATATAAAATAGATACATATAGTTTGGTAAAGTCAGTCAGGGTAATAAAATTCCATTAAAACATGATAAAACAACCCCTTCTTTCCAGTTAATAACATCATGTATCCTTAATATAAGTAAAACCTTTGGCCGCATTGAAGATATGTGCAAAGTATCAAAGAAATTATATAAGGAGGGAGGCCATGTCAGTTTGTATTTATGTGTAAATTAAAAGGTTCCCCTTGACATTTTTAGTCCAGTCGTGTCTGACTCTACGGGGCGGTGCTCATCCCGTTTTCAAGCCATAGAGCCAGCACTTGTCCGAAGACAGTTTCCGTTGTCACGTGGCCAGCATGACTATGTCAATGCCAGTTTTTGTTGTTGCTGCTGATATTTTGTGATGGTGTGTGGTTTTAAGTTATAAAGCTTGTTCTTTCCTTAGTGACTTCTCCATTGACAATGGTACATCATTTGAATGAGCACATTTTTCTTTAAGAATCTTCTAGCAATACAAATAGTCTCTTGCCAATGTTTTCAATGTCCTCCGTCTTTTGATCTTCAGCTTTCACTGTAGCTATTGATTGCTGCTAATAGTTAAATCTTTATTTACCGACATTTGCTTGCTATGTTGGGCTCCATAAATTGCTTTATGGTATTCAGTAAACATAACTCAAATGAGTTAGGTACAGTGGTGCCCCACATGACGATGATAATCCGTCCCATAGAAATTGCTGTTTATCAAAATCATCGTCATGTGAAAACCATTTCCCCCTTGGAATGCATTGAAACCCATTTAATGCGTTCCAATGGGGGAAATACCTCGTCGTTTTGCGAAGATCGCCTATAGGGCAGCCATTTTGCGAAGTGCCAATCAGCTGTAAAATGGCTGCCCTGCGAAGCATGGGTCCGGAACACACAGGGCAGCCATTTTGCGGAGCCGCCAATCAGCTGTAGAAATCGTCATCTTGCAAACAAATGGTTTGCGAAGCACGGACCAAATTGTCGTCAAGTGAAAATTGCCCATTGGAATGACTGTTTTGCGAATTGCTATAGTGATCGCAAAAAGTCATCGTTATGCAGATTCGTCGTTTAGCAGGGTCATCTAGCAAGGTACCACTGTATCTGCTGCAGAGCTCTGGATTGGGAGTTTTATTCTCCAATGTGCAGGGCTTGAGAAATGCATTTGTCCACTCGTCTATGACGAGTGAAAAATGCTGCTCAAGGAGTCTGTCTCTCTCTCTAATCCTGCAGCCCTCCCCTCCCCCTCCCATTACAAAAGGAAAACTGCCCTCTTCTTGCAAGAAGAGAGTTCGAGCGGTACATAGAAATATAGCTCTGCAGGAGAATGTAGAGTAGTCCCATGCTGGAGAATATGGAGATTCCCTGCTCCCAATTTCAACCGAACGAGGACACATCCTGGGGTGGGAGGGAACCATGGCTCCTTAAGAGGCTGTGTGCTTTTGCTTTTAGTTTGATTTTTGCTGGAGACATTCAAAAAAGAAAGGCATTCAAAATACAAGTTTCATGACCCCACAGGCAGACAGGTAATAAAGCAACCTAAGTCTGAGGGTATAAATCAGTGATTCCCGTGTACGTAATACAATTTATTTTGGGTTTGTACGCATTCTTACATAGAAATAAAAGTTAACAAGTGCCTAGTTTAAATTTGTTAACATAAATTGCAAGGCTATAGTCTGGTCATGCTGACTGATGAAATTTTTGACTGACTGCTGAGACATTCTAAAATTTTTCAAGTCCTGCTGATATGCATCCCAAAAGAGGAGGTTGACTGTGCAGCCTTGGGCAAGCTGCACAGTCACAGGACACCCTCAGAAGTAAACCACTTCTGAGTACTCTGTACCTAGAAAATCCTGGAAAGGGTCACCATAAATCGGAATTGACTTCACAGTACATTGTTGTGATGATGATGATGATGCAACAAAGTTCCCCCTCCCCCCCTGCCACCTCTCTGAAATGCAAGAAATGTTATATATATTAAAATCTATGTTTTGATTGGGGACTCACTTTCCTGCTAACATTTTGATGCTTGGGGTGAACCTAAGCTGATGAATGATTTGACTAATAGGGTTACAGGAGGCTAAAAACTCTTTCATAAGTAGGATTTATGAAATGCCTGCATGGTTTCAAGTAGCTCACAAGTCTTCAGCAGAGAGAAAAGGGGCTTGTAAGATTATGTTACTATTAGGGAGGTAGTTCAACTAAGGACGTGAAGTTTGTAGCTTTTTTTAGATGAGCAGACCGAAACAGATCAGGAATGTTTCTAGAAATTAATTTCCAAAAATGTTCAGTTCCTTACTACTTATCAATGTTACTTCAAAAGATGAAATACTTGATATCAAATATACTATGCAAATACAGGATGCTGGAATCTTTTGTGGTTTTAAGACATACCAGACATAGCATACTATACCTCTATAAATATTGACACCATGGACTATTGCTAGGTAAACTGTCAGAAAATATGCCAAGTATGCTCATTTAACTGGGAGACTGGATTTGTATATTTTACTCACTGTTCAACTACCACGGCCACTGAACGTTGTATGTGCTTGTTACATAGCACAAACTGGCATTATAGTATGAGAAACAGTAACATTGTCAGATAGTAGGTTGCAGTGCTAAACTCACATTGTTAAGGGGTAAGTTTGATCAATCCAACAGACTTGATCAAACTTACTCATTTCACTGAATATATCTGATTGAACATGCGAGACTTATTTAAGAGTGCCTTGACCAGTCCCCTCCCCCCCGAGCTTCCATGGCTGAGTAGGGATTTGAACCCAGGCTTCCCGAGTCCTTATCTGTTACTGTCCACTATACTACATGGGTTATCCCATTTAAAGAGCTTATAGAAGCAAAAAAAGTGGGAAAATATATCTTCTCAAATAAGGATAAGTTTATAAGTAAGAAAGGGGTATTTATTGCTTAAAATGTGGGGACCTTAATTTTTCTGTTTCCTGCTGTGCTTCTGTACATCATCAGCTCGCGAATGTCTATAGCTATATTAATGATGCACTTATGCAAGTGCTTTATTACCTGAGAAGTGCTAAGGCACTTTAACGTAATGGTTCTGAAACTGTTTGAGTTTAACATCTGTTAAATGTATATACATGTGAATACTTTAGGTATAATGAGGTTTTACAGTCATGGCCAAAAATATTGGCACCCTTGCAATTCTGTCAGAAAATGCAACCCTTCTCTCAGAAAATTGTTGTAGTTGCAAATGTTTCGGCACTCTCATGTTCATTTCTTTGGTTTATGTTGGAACAACACAAAAAATCCAAGAAGAAAAGTTAAATCTGATACAGTCCCACACAGAAACTCAAAAATGCACTGGCCAAAATTATTGGCACCCTTAACTTAATATTCGGTAGCACCCCCTTTGGGAAAAAATAACTGAAATCAGTTGCTTCCTGTAACCATGAATGAGTTTCTTACACCTCTCTACTGGAATTTTGGACCACTCTTCTTTTGCAAACTGCTCCAGGGCCTTCAGATCTGAAAGATGCCTTCTCCCAACTGCTGTTTTGAGATCTCTCCACAGGTGTTCTATGACAGGGGTCCCCAACATCCGGTCCGTGACCCAGCAGCAGCCCATGGCCTAGGCAGGATCAGGATGCGGACACAGATCTCCTGCTCCCCCCTGCACAGACAAGACTGTGTTCTTTGAATACCTCATTTCATTTTCTGTAAACAGTGCCACAATGTCCTTTACTAAAAAGTTCTACTTTTGTCTCATCTATCCACAGTATGTTCTCCCAGAAGGATTGTGGTTTTGTCACGTAAGTTTGGGCATACTCCAGTCTTGGCTTTTTACGCCTTTGTGTCAGCAGTGGTGTCCTCCTGGTTATCCTACAATAGTGTCCCTTTTCATTCAGATGGTGATGGATAGTGTAAGCTGACACTGTTGTACCCTGTGTCTGCAGATCAGCTTGAATTTATTTGGAAGTTAATCTGGGTTCTGTATCCACCATTCAAACAACCCTTTGTTGTAATTTTTCAGTAATTTTGCTCTTCCGTCCACATCCAGGGAGGTTAGCTACAGTGCCATAGGCTGTAAACCTCTTGATGGTATTGCACACAGTGGACAATGGAACATTAAAATCTCTGGAGATGGACTTGTAGCCTTGAGATTGTCAATGTTTTTCCACGATTGTTTTCTTACATTTTTTTCTCTCAAATCCACAGACAGTTCTTTACACTTCATTATTTTCTCCATGCTCAGTGTCACACACAACACAAAGATTGAGTCAGCGTTTCTCTATCTTAACTGGTTGCAAGTACAGTGGTGCCTCGACTTACGAACTTAATTGGTTCTGGAACTCCGGTCATAACTCGAAAAGGTTGTAAGTTGAAGCACCATTTTCCCTTGGGAAGGCATTGAAATGCAATTAATCTGTTCCGGTAGAAGAAAAAAACCACCAAAAACAAACAAACGAACACTGCAAGACCCATTGGAAACGCGATTAATCCGTTCTGGCCAAAGTGGGGGGGGAGAAAAGCAAACAAACTGTGCAAGACCCTTCAGAAACGCAAAAAAAGCAAAGCAAAAAGCAAGCAAACTGCAAGATCCATAGGAAATGCAAAAAAAAAAAAAAGCAAAGCAGAAAGCAAACAAACCCCACAAGACCCATCAGAAATGGGGGGGAACCCCAAAAACCAAACAAACCCCTCAAGATCCATCAGAAATTGGGGAGAAAAAACAAAGCATACCCCCCAAGACCCATCGGAAATGGAAAAAAAAAACCCAAGAAGCAAGCAAACCCTGCAAGACCCATCACAGCATACAAACATAATCCCACCACCCAGCCCAAAATCACCCTGCAAAACCCACCCGGAACAGTTTTTAAAAAGTACCTTACCTTAACCAGGCATTCCAAAGCCGCCTCTGATCGCGCTCATTCTAACCGTTCAGGCGAAAGAGCTGCAAAGAAGCAGCCTCTTCGCCTACCAACAGTTAGCAATTTGAATTCCCTGCCTTTTTTCCCTACCATTTTTGGTTGTAACTCAAAGCTCCGGCTGCAAGTTGAAGCAAAATTTTGCAGCCAGAGCTGATTGTAACTCAAAATGGTTGTATGTTGGGATGTTCGTAAATCAAGGCACCACGGTATGATTACTATATTGCCCACACCTCTTACGTGCGACAGGTGTGTCTAAATACAAATTAAAGGAGCATCGCATACTTTAAAATAATTTATTTCTTACAATTTAGACAGGGTGCCAATAATTTTGGCCAGTGCATTTTTGGGTTTCTGTGTGGGATTGTATCAGATTTAACTTTTCTTCTCTGGTTTTTGTGTGTGTGTGTGTTGTTCCAACGCAAACCAAAGAAATGAACATGTGAGTACCAAAACATTTGCAACTGCAACACTTTTCTGAGAGAAAGGTTGCATTTTCTGAGAGAATTGCAAGGGTGCCAATATTTTTGGCCATGACTTACTGTTAATACCGCTTACTTATGCAGGAAATCTTTTCAGTGGGCCTCTGAGCTATAAAGAAGTAGCTAATACATGAAGGGTCAGGATGGTTCTAATATTGAAATAGTTTTTCATTCCTATTTTCAAAGGAGAGCAAAAATAATAAATTTTATCTAACCTGCAGGGAGGTAACAATGCTGGTCATACTGTTGTAGTGGATTCTGTGGAATATGACTTTCATCTCTTACCCAGTGGTATCATCAATCCAAAAGTTACAGCATTTATTGGTAAGTGATTTTTTTCCAAAATCTACATTTACTAGTTGTGGAACTGAATCTGGAAAGCATGTGAGAGAATATTTCTTGATGCTTGTGTCAGTGCTGAAGCATTGTGCAACAGCTGTGCTTAAATTATGATACACACATCTGTTTCCTACTTTGCCTAAGTAAGTACATACCTTTGTTTGAATACATTTCCATTACATTTCTAATGGGAAGTTGTTTATTTATTATGTAGTTTGTTTTATTTAAAGAGCCTCGCGGCGCAGTGGTTAAGCTGCTGTACTGTACCCAAAACTGTTCTATCCCAAGTAGCCGGCTCAAGGCTAACACAGCTTTCTATCCTTCTGAGTTTGGTAAAATTGAGTACCCAGCTCGCTGGGGAGGGGCAATGTGTAGCCTGCATATTTAACTTGTAAACCGCCCAGAGAGTGCTTGAAGCACTATGGGGCGACATATAAGCAGCACGCTTTGCTTGCTTTACTTATTTTTCTTTCGTCCCAAACTTCTGTAGAGATTCTGGATCTCTTAAATCTGAGATCGGTACAGTATTTCCTCACATCAACTGTGAGGGCTGTTAATTCTCATCAAAAAGCACTTAACTGAAAATCTCTGAAGTTTTTCTCAGCCCAGTGGACTCACAATAGGGGAGGTACTAGGTATACTGTACATTTTGTTGTTACTGTTATTTCCCAGGCTAATAGCCTTTGGGATGATACTGTTTAGGGAAGTAAGTTTACAATAAACTATATTTTGGTTTCTCTTCCACTGTATAGTATTTACATGCCTACTCGCTACACAGAGATTGCAGGAGGCTACTCCCTCAATAGCAAATGGATGTCCCTCCTCCATATTCAATTGACACCTCTCAATGAATGTCTCATATGCACACGATCCCACCTCCTTACAAGGTCTAATTCTAAGCATATTATCAGTTTCCAGCTTTTATGCAGGATATCATGTGGTCTGCAAAAGCACCCAGAACAGTTTTTAAAAAGCAGAAAACCACCTTACCTTACTAGCAGCCTGAAGCCTCCCTGCAAACACACTAACTCAGAAGCAGAAGGAGGCAAGATGCACACTCTAACTGCTGGGGCAAAAGAGCTACAAAGACGCAGCCTCATTGCCACCTACAGTTAGAAATTTGAATTTCCTGCCTTTTTTCCCTGTCAAGCTCCAGTTGCAAGTAGAAGCAAAGATTTGCGGCCAGAGCTGGTCGTAACTCAAAATGGTCATAAGTAGGGATGTTCATAAGTTGAGGCACCACTGTATATCTTATCTCAGTTGTTTTTCTTTGAGGTCTTATAATGTTTTCTCTCCAGAACCATCACTGTGAAGTCATTTAAAGCGTGTCCAGGTAGACTGGAAATGTTCTAAAAATAGGTTTTTGTTTATTGCTGTTCCTGGTGTCAGATTTATGTCTCTTAATTCTTTTGTACAGAATCTGTCCTTTTTGTCTTATGTAGAGTCCAGAGGGGCACTCCATGCCAGCACTGAAGGGCTGTCTAAACCTCTGTGTCTAGATATGATCAATAAGTAGGGGATCATTCATGTTGGTGAAATATAGGACAAATTCTTATACTTTTAGCCAATGCTATTAGAAAGCACTTTCACCTCTACCAGGTATGTCGCCTAATTTTGAGCAGTCTCTTCCCCACAGATAGGTATACTTTCTCCATGCCATGTTAATATTGTTCCAGAGGTTACACTGATAACTGAGGGCAACTTGAAATAAACAGTAGGTAGGGAAGAGTGGCAAACTTCAATGTCCTCTGGTTGTTGTGGGTTTTTCAGGCTCTTTGGCCGTGTTCTGAAGGTTGTTCTTCCTAACGTTTCGCCAGTCTCTGTGGCCGGCATCTTCAGAGGACAGCCTTCGTGAATATATTCAATGTCCTCCTTTGTAGAAATGGAAATGTAGTTTGCAAGGGGAAAACCACCATTTCATGCAAGCTTTGGATTTTAACTGAAATATAAACAGTCTATGGTTTCTAATAGTATAAGCATTCTTTTCCCAGCTCCAGAGTGAAATCTTTGGGCTATAAGAGAGATGTTTAACATGTCTTACTTCCCATTTTCAATTCTCTACTTTGTGGCTTTTGGTAGGAAATGGTGTGGTGATTCATTTGCCAGGATTGTTTGAAGAAGCAGAGAAAAATGTTAAAAAAGGAAAAGGTGAGAATAGTTTTTTTAAGGTACTATTTACAACTAGATTTCGCACTCCTGAAATGATATACTTGGTGAACTAGAAACAACTGAAAACATGGATGTTTAGGCAGGCCTTCCCCCTTTCTACCTAACACTTTCTTTTTCTGTTATAATATATCCCGTTTCTCGCGATCTTTGGGGAAAAAAAAATTTTTTTTATTCTATCTTAATTTATGTAATTATTATTTGTGATGTGGTTTGTTATATGTTTCTTTTTTAAATGCATGTTGTAAGCCGCCTAGAGTGGTCACAATTGACTAGATAGGCGGGGTATAAATGAAATAAAAAAAAAAAAGAAGTATCTGGTACCCAATTTGCATGTTGTTTTTTTAAAAAGTTAATTCCCTTAAGCTGTTTCCCCCAGAAAATATTCATGCCTTACACTTAGGTAAAGGCAAAGTTTCCCCTTGACATTTAGTCCAGTTGTGTCTGGTGGTGCTCATCCCCGTTTCCAAGCCGTAGAGCCAGCATTTGTCCGTAGACAGTTTCCATGGTCATGTGGCCAGCATGGCTAGACATGGAACACCGTTACCTTCCCACTGTAGTGGAAACTATTTATTTACACACATTTTATATGCTTTCAAACTGCTAGGTTGGCAGGAGCTGGGACAAGTGATGGGAACTCACTCCATCATATGGATTCGAACTGCTAATCTTTTGATCTTGTAGCCCAGAGGCTTCTGCAGTTTAACTTGTAGCGCCGCCACGTCCCCGATTTACACCTAATTACACCTTATTTTTAATATCTACAGCTAACTGTTGTATTAAAAATTCTCTATCAGTGGCTAAGAATGTTCCCCATATTTAAATAGCTTATTTAAAAAAATATTGCTTGCTGAAATAAATGGTAGATGAAAGCAGTAACATTTAATATCTAGCCTTAGCTGTGTCTATCCTTTTGTAAAATGAACACTCTGGTGGATCAGATTACCCATCCATTCTCCTCCCATATCAATTCCAGAGAGCTTGCAGGTCTTGCAGAACAAATTTGGATGGGTGCAGGAAGTTAGAAGGGCGGGGAAAGGAGGGCGAAGTTCCATTGCAAGTAGTGTCCATTAATGAACAACTTTGAATAGAACATAAGAATCCCCAGTACTTCAGCTGGATTCATTTTTCAGTCCTACATTTCAGACAAGTCATGGCTACCAAAATGTATTTGCTTTTTCCCAAAAAAAATAAATGAGTTAGTTTTGCGGTGTTTTCTTAAGAACATTCAGCAGCTCAGATTACATTGTGGTTCTATGCATGATTACTTGAGACTAATCATGGTTCAATATTGGTATTCAGTATTCACAGAGTAATCATAATTCAATATCTGTATTCAGTATTTAGTACATACTTGTTGAACTCTTGTTGCTTAGCATAGTAAGTCACAACTAGGCCTATTGAATCAGTAGAACCCACAGAGGAGTTGACTCACCAAATCCCAAGGGTTCAGTGGGCCTACTCTAGTTGTGATTTACTGTGCTAAGTAACAGGATTTCAGCCATAGGATTGTATCATTAACCATTCAAGAGTAATTGATTGGCCAATATTATGTTATATCCTATTTTTTCTAAAGGATTAGAAGGCTGGGAAAAAAGATTAATTATATCTGACAGAGCGCATATTGGTAAGTAAAAAATATTAAAAAATCATAACATTATTTATCTGTAATAAGTCTGATGTGTTTCTGTTTTGTAAATACATGGCAGTAATATAGGACAGAATGCAAGGGACTGTATGGGAACGCTCCATATGCACAGTGAAATTTCCATGCAACATAATGCAATGAGCAAAGTCTTGTTCATGCAAGTATAACATAAAGTAAATGTTCTGGGCATTACACCCCACAACAAGGAATTACACAATTCAATTGCATGATTGGTCATGTGTCCTTGGTGCAACCAGTTGTTCAAAGCTGAGATGGAAGTGGTTCCTGGATAACACTTCTGCCTCAATACTATCATAACTAATGCAGGTACAACATTGAGCCTACTTTCTTCCTCAACAATATTTTACACAATAAGTTGTGGCTGAAGAATAGAAGTACTTGTTAATTCCCAAGGTGTTCTTTGAATTGCTATTTACTGTTTTTTTGTGCTTCTAGAATCTAAGCGTCCATATGGGAGTAAATGTAATTACAGTATTAATGTTTCCGGTCAAATCTGCAGTCCCTCCATCAAACATGATCTCGTAATAACTATCCATTGAGATTCTGATTCTGAAAATAGTTTTCTAGTATCTGATTTTGGTGATTTGATTTGGCTATCAAATTAGAAGTCATGCTTTCAGATATGAAAGAGTAATTTCTCTATTTAAATTGGACACAGTAGATGGTCTTCCATATATAGGAAGAGCTCTGAATAGAAAAAAAGATTCATTTATCACATTTGTGTTAGTTGTTGTGTAGTCGTCATGTCCGATTCTTCATGACCCCATGGACCAGAGCACGCCAGACTCCTGTCTTCTACTGCCTCCTGGAGTTTGGTCAAATTCATGTTGGTAGCTTCAATGACAGTGTCCATCTTGTCCTCTGTTGTCCCCTTCTCCTTTTGCCTTCACAGTTTCCCAATATCAGGGTCTTTTCCAGGTAGTCTTCTCATGAGATGGCCAAAGTATTGGAGCCTCAGCTTCAGAATCTGTCCTTCCAGTGTTAGTAGTTGTGTGTAATTGCTCTCATACTGCATGACTAATTTATATATACAATTGTTGGTTAGATTTACTTTCTGCCTTTTTATTTAAGCTGATCAGAAGAGAAATTACAGAAGTCCTTATCTTGCTTTTTTCAAACAGTGAGCTCTCAAGCAGAAATAATTAGATCTCTTAAAGCGTTTGCTGAGGACAAATGTCTTTACTTGAAGTTTAGAAAATTGGCAACTGTTGCTTTGTCACAATTGATAACCACTTCAGATATTGGGTGTTCAGTGGTATATTCAAAATTTGATACATCCAGAAATGTTTCATCAGTTTTTCTCCCTAGCTACAGTATTTAGTGCAGTGTGGTTCTATGGCCATAGTGTGGTTCTATGTAGCCTGCAAATTGCTTAGGTATGATGCTCTCAAACATATGTTAGAATGAGAAGCCTATGTGGAATATTTAGCCTTATAAGCAGGATCAATTGTGTTTATCTTTTCCAAAAAACCAAAGACCAATTAGTAAAGAAAATTCCTATCATAAGAAACCCCAGTTTCTAAAGACCCTATGAATAGTTGTTTCCCAGAGTTCCAGACTTCCATACCAATGCTCTGTGTGTCATAAGGATAGCTACTACACCACAATCATGTGTTCCCATTTATCACATGTAAACTCATGTTGGAAGATTTATCTTATAAATTATGACTAGGAAACCTCAAACCAATGAGCTGATTGCTTGAAGCACTTCTCCTCACAACCACATGACTCACTGCTGTTGGGCCTGAAGAAGCCTTCCTTTTGCATATGTGAAGGGCAAGAAATTACATGATTTGAAATACAAATTTCCTATGTTGTTGGAATTGTTTCCTCTCAACCCAACAGTTCTTTGTTTCACAAAGGCAATGACTTTCTCTCTCTGCCACTAGTTATTTGGAAATTGTAGGGAATTGCTGTGACTGCATCTCTAGGGTCAGAAACCCTGAGAATTTCAGTCTTCCCGGAATGCCCGATGGCTGTATCACCAGTGGAATCTGGGATACTGCTGGTGCCTGAAACAAGTGGGAGATGGGGTTAGCAGTTATTAATTCCAATACTGCTTGATGAAAAGGCACCTGATTAAAATGACTGAGATAACCATTTATTGATTTATTGATTGATTTATTGATTTATTTATTTGATTTATATCCTGCCCATCTGGTCTGGTCGACCACTCTGGGCAGCTTCCAATAACGTGTATATGAAAACATAAGAATTTTACAAACAGTCCATAACACATACAATAATAAAACAAATAATAAATGAAAGAAAAAATAAAGAAATAATTAAATATTGACAGGAGGGAAGGCCTGAACATACAACCATGTTTTTAGTTGACTTTTAAAAGTGCCCAGCATAGGGGCCGCACGAATAACCAGAGGAAGGTTATTCCAGGGGCGAGGAGCCACCGCCGAGAAGGCCTGGTTTCGTGTCCTTTCCTTCCGGACCTAACTCGGCGTTAGGCTCCTCAGCCTCACCTCCTGGCTTGTGCGGGTGATCCGAGTAGATCTAGGTGGGAGCAGGCGTTTTGCGAAGTATCGGGGTCCTAAACCGTTTAGGGCCTTATATGTAAGCATTAACACTTTGAAGTCAATGCGGAAACGGATGGGCAGCCAGTGCAGCATGGCCAGAGTAGGAGAGATATGTTGGTATTTTCTCACTCCAGTAAGTATATGATTAAACCAATAGACAGGTTTGTTTGAATCATTGTCATTGCTTGTGATTAAACAGGCTATCTTCTATAGTGTTATTATTATAGTATGCTGCAGATAAAGCATATCAAATTAACTTGATCTACCGCAAGCTACATTGCAGTTTGTTTTTCTTAACTTTCCTGCTGTCATAAATTGAAGTATCTATTTTAAAGAATAGATGCATTTTCTTCAGGTGTTTTCTGCTTGATATTGTTATTGTTATAGTTAGTGAAGGTGGTGATTTCTAAAACATCAGTTTGGTATAAATTAGAAATATTAACTTATTTTAGATGTATATATTATGGACACACAGCAGAGTTCATTTTTACTCTTCAAATTCTTTAGTGTTTGACTTCCATCAAGCTGCTGATGGCATCCAAGAACAACAAAGGCAAGAGCAAGCTGGAAAGAAGTATGTTGCATTGTGTCAAATGTCTTAATTGTTAAATAGTGAAAGAAGTTCTGACATGAAGGTTATTCTAGTTAATTTTCTTCCAGGATCTTTTAAGCAAATACTCTTCTGTTATGAATGCTTATTTGTAAAATTATTTCTGATTTTTTTTCCTCTAAGAAAGCAGGAATTTCCCATTTCCCATTTATTTGTACATATATCTAAGACAGCAATTTGAAGAATTCAGAAGTGGATAGTTTGTTTTCATCCCAAAGAGGAGTGCAATAAAAGTCTAATTCTCTTGATACTGAAATACATATACAACTATTTGTGCAACAATTTTGTTGCAAAGCAAATATTTTAACACAATGAGCATATGTGAAAAGGGAAGTATATCCATGAATCTAAATTTATTAGGAATACAATTTTGTTCTTGAGTGGGAAATATACCTGAACTTCAGGAATCACATTACAGCTTGTTATTGTGCAGCAAAATAGAGTTGAGGGGGCATTTCTGAGTCTTAGAGGTTATTCCTAGCAATATCATGGGTGTAGTCAGAATGGAGAGTAGAAAATTCTGTTCAGAATTTTGGCATTGACTAGAAATCAGTTAAATATTTACATGGGTGTTGTTTGGTAGTATAAATTTCAGTGACAAATCACTGCTATTTAAGAAGCCAGGATTTGCTTTTCTTACCTTGTGCTAAGTCATGCAACTTGGATGTGAAAAATTTTTCAAGTGCTGATTCCTTAACTGGTGGCAATTTATGGCTGAGATTTAATGCTATTGGACTTATGCCAATAGTTGTGATTAACAGGGTCAAGGCCTTGGGAGTGTACTGGAAGTGGATAGAATAGGGCTTCTTCATTCATATGTTCTTTTTTTCCTCTATGGCAAGAATGTTGATAAGACATTGAGGATAAGCTGCTTTTTCTCTTGATTCCCCCCCCAATAGTAGTGCAACATAAGGATATTGATTTAGCTTTATCTATAGAAATTATCAAATATTTGATAAATTAGCTCATTAAAAGAACAATCCAGTTAGTTGTCTGCCTATAAAGAGACCCCCAAAAGGGAAAAAAAAACTGGAATGTTTGCTTTTAATGATATCATTCCTATGGTGGAATCTTAAATGGGTCAAAATAAACTGCATCTGGTCTTGGTAATCTCATCAGAATGTTCTGTATTTGCCATTTAATGATCCTGCTTATGCTAAGGTTCCTTTACATACCCCTTCTTGTCCTGGGATTTCTTTATTCTTGTGATTACAACCTGTGATACCTCCTCCTGCCCTGCTTTTCTTGGTGTTCTTGGCTGATCTAATAAAGCAGAGGGAACTAATACATCCTCTGGTAGCTAAAGTATAAATGGGAGACTGAGTCTCAAGATGTATAAAAATGATAGCAGTGCAGATTTTATTCTTATCTAAAAAACTCAGGTGCGATGCGTTTCAGTAGTGGCCTTCTTCTGTAGTTAAGCATAAAATAAAATAATATATTAATTTAGAAACAGCTGGCTTGGGACAGTTACAGCTTTTTTTCCCCTTATCTATATAGTTGACAATATAAAATACTAGTAAATAACAAGATACATTAACTCCAATATAGCTTAATAACAGCATATAAAGTACATACCAAGCTTTTAAAACTTTTGCTTCTTGTTTGGTCTGTACCAGCTCCAATGTTAATCCAAAATACAAATACAAAAGGGATAGTATCTATTTATTCTCAGCTGGCAGATAATCAGTAAGGCAGTGGGGGCTGTGCTATAGTAAGGGCAAGAAATCTATTTCTTCATTTAGCCCAAAAGGGGCTAGAGAATGTTCAACCTCTAGCCTCTATTGAGGTTGAACATTCTAGCCCTTTTTGGAACTGATATGAGAATCAAATGAGAATCAAAAGTTTCAAAGCTTATATGCTATCATTACACTGTATTGGAGTTTCTGTATCTTGTTATGTGTGCCTGAGCTTTATAAATTAGAATAAAATCTGCAGTGCTATAATTTTTATACATCTTGAGACTCAGTCTCCCATTTGTACTTCTGCTCTTGGCTGATCTGCCATGATGTAACATTTGAAATTTTAGGTGGAGTTGTTACAGACAAATTACTAGATTTGTCTTTGTCACCATGCAGTGACAAAAGTATACAGTCCAACTTCAGGCCACAATATAAAATAGAGGCTAGAGTTGAGTACTATGTGCCTGTTGAAATCAACGATTCTTGAATAATTTTGGTCATGTGTAGCCCTAGTGCTGGAGGCTTTTCAATCGACATTAGTATAGATCAGCTGAACAGTTTTAGAACTTTTTGCTGGGCAGAGTTAGCCACTTTTGATACAGTGTATACTATAACTAATTTGGGAGGCAAAGGAGAAGGTATAATGCAGGGCACAAAACAAATTCTAGGCTTCCAACAGCAAATAATTTTAAATTGAAATCCTAAATAGTTCTGATCACATTGAGTGATAGTATCAATATCAATGTACCCTAATCTCAGCAGCTATCCTGTGCTTGAAGTACCTTTATGTGGTCCAAGGTCCAAGCTATCTAAAAGACTACATCCCCCTCTGTGAGCCTGCATGGGTTCATAAAATCACCAGCAGAGGTCTTTCTCTCAGTCCCACCACCCTCATAGGTGTGTTTGTTGCGGACATAGGAGAGGGCCTTCCCTGTCACTGGTCCTAGACTCTGGAAATCTCTCCCATGGGAAGCCAGGCTGGCCCCCTATTTACTGTCATTCCGCAAGCAGGGAAATACCTTACTTTTCAGGCAGGCTTTTCCTTAGTGCCTGGTGGACTGAGAGGGTTTTTTAAAGTGGATTGTTGTGCTCTGTTGCTTTTAAATGTGTTTTTGGAATTGATTTTAATTATATTTAATATAATGTTTAATTTTTAAAAAATATTTCTGTGCTTACTGGTTTTAGCTTGTCTTTCTAATGATGTAAGCTGATGTGAGTCCTTTGAAGGAGAAAGACAGAGTAAAAATATTTTAAATAAATAAATATTTTAAATAAATAAAAAATAAATGTTGCTTTGTTCTTCAAAGGTTAAAGTAGCTTATAGTACTCTTGTTTAAGCTTATATTTTTAGTATGCTAGCATTCTTACCATTAAGGTTCTTTGCATTAGGAAGTTTTGTCCTCCTTTGAAAATGCAATGAGATTTGTACTAAATGTATATATAATAACAAAATGTAAACATTATAAATGTGTAGTCTTGTGTTCATCATCTCTGTGGTCAGAAATTTATTTAGTGTTTACCTGATAGACTACAGTGTATTTCTAAGTATATGCATATTATTGTACAAATAATAATGAGGATTATTGTCCATCATTTGTATCATTTACTTGGTTTTTGCCCATTTTCAGAATATCTCCCTCCCCTGACTGGCAGTTGAAAACTACAAAAATGCTTATATATTTAGACATTTGTTGTTATTGGTCAAATGTGAGAGTCAGCAGATTGTGTAGTGTGTGTGTGTGTTTTTATTATTTTTGTGTTTTAAAGCTTGGGAACTACAAAAAAGGGAATTGGTCCAGTGTATTCTTCTAAAGCAGCTCGAAGTGGGCTCAGAATGTGTGATCTAGTTTCTGACTTCAATGAATTTTCAGAAAGGTAATCACTTCTTCAGTGTAATGTTGAATTTCAAATGTATGTTCTACTAGGATGTTGGGTTGTTTTAAATTTTAAGATTCTAATTTTCATCTTAAATTTTTTTACTGGATTTATCAAATGTACATTTCCCCCTCTGTCTCATAAGTCAAAACGTGTAAATGGTTCATATGCATTGTGCAAGTATAACAGAATATACATCTCTTTTTATTATTTTATAGATTTAAAGTGTTGGCCAACCAGTACAAGTCTATTTATCCTACCTTAGAGATAGACATTGAAGGGGAGTTGAAAAGACTAAAGGTAAGAGCCAGAAATATAGTTGGTTTATCTGGATATGACTTTTTCTATGCATATTCATCCTAATTAAAGAGATTTCTAAACTTCCTCTAACATGTGCCTTCATCTACTATGTTACTTGTGTGAGACTTCCTAATAGGAATAGGTGACTAGATGGCTTTGTCAGAATATTCAGCTTTTATTTCTTTGATGAACTATTAAGTGTATAAAAGGTATTTTGTGGTGAATTCTCTGTTTCATCAGATAAAGAATGACACAGTTACCTTTGGTTGTAATGATTTAATCAGAATCCAGTAGAATTTCAATGCAAGGATAAGGGCAGTTTTACAAACAGTTTTTGCATTTTACAGGCTGTCTAGTATATGAGCAATTGGATAACTGGAGCATGAAAAAAGGTGTGATCACCTTCCCATACTTGGTGACACTAAGAGGAATCTTTAAGATAAAATTTTGATGTTCATGTTTTACATTGGTGTGCCAGTTTTGCAGATAAGGTAGCGTACTGTACTATTTAAAAAAACATTTGTCACGGATCTGGTGTAAATCCGATTTGATGTTTAAAATGTTGATGGACATTTTTGTCCCTCACATAAATTTTAAAACACCAGTGAGTAGGTATAGAAAAAATTGTGGTCAGAACCACAACATTGATCCGTAACCAGGACTGCAGATATAAAGAAAGAGGCACCAGCTAAATCAAAAAGACCAATAGTGCAAAACCAGGGAGATCTTGAACCCAGGGTCTAGCACTAGTCTGGACTCTTATCATCCAGGAGACTTAATGTAGAGCAGTGGTTCCTAAACTTGATTAACCCAGATGTTCTTCAGCTGCAACTCTCAGAAACCTTCACTACTAGTAGTGCTGGCTGGGGTTTCTGGGGATTGCAGTCAAAGAATGCATGGGTTATCCAAGGATTGGAACTGTTGATTTATGGCCACTGAATTGAAACTTCCAAAAACAGGATCAGGAGATTGAGGGCATGTCATGCTCCCTTACGTTTGTTCACCCATATCACCAGTGCACAAACCAGAATCTCTCTGAGAGGTAATGACACTGGCTTCTGGGCTGGAGGACTGGGTTATGCTCTTAGGAATAATGAGTTTTTAAAAAGTAGTCTGACCCAATAAGAGATATATAAAAGGAGCAACTCCTATTGCTATCTTCAGGTGTCTGTTTTGCTGCATGTTATGTATTTTGTCACAACCACACAAAAGGTATGTTCTTCACAAAACATATTACTACTGTACAAAATTCACTGTTGCAAGATAAGTCTGTGATTAATGACATTTGTTGTTGTTTAGTCATTAAGTCGTGTTCGATTCTTCGTGGCCCCATGGACCAGAGCACGCCAGGCCCTCCTGTCTTCCACTACCTCCCGGAGTTTGATCAAATTCATGTTGGTAGCTTCGGTGACACTGTCCAACCGTCTCGTCCTCTGTCGTCCCCTTCTCCTCTTGCCCTCACAGTTTCCCATCATCAGGGTCTTTTCCAGGGAGTCTTCTCATGAGGTGACCTGACTAGCCCAGTGGTTTTTCCTCCTTTCTTCAGTTTGAGCTTGATTTTTGCTGTAAGAAGCTGATGATCAGAGCCACAATCAGCTC
The DNA here is from genome assembly GCF_051106095.1 of Pogona vitticeps. Lineage (NCBI taxonomy): Eukaryota > Metazoa > Chordata > Lepidosauria > Squamata > Agamidae > Pogona > Pogona vitticeps. The sequence continues at coordinate 54,384,641 of NC_135783.1, forward strand.
CAGGTCTTGTTTTTGCTGACTGTATAGAACTTCTCCATCTTTGGCTGCAGAGAATATAATCAATCTGATTTCAGTATTACCCATCAGGTGATGTCCTTGTGTAGAGTCACCTCTTGTGTTGCTGGAAAAGAGTGTTTGTGACGACCAGCTTGTTCTCTTGACAAAACTCTATTAGCCTTTGCCCTGCTTCGTTCTGAACTCCAAGGCCAAACTTATCTGTTGTTCCTTTTATCTCTTGACTACCTACTTTAGCATTCCAGTCCCCTCTAATGACAAGAACATCTTTCTTTAGTGTCAGTTCTAGAAGGTTGTGAAGGGTTAGAAGGTAGAAGTGAGCCGTCCGCAGAAATAAAAATAAAAGACAAAGACAACGGAAGGAAACAACAGGTTAACAGTAAAAGTGGCGAAGAAGACAAGAAAGAGTTAATAGAAGGAGAGGGGGAAGGGAAGGTAGAGGTATGCTTGGCTGAAGGAGAGTGGGAGGAGTCAGAAGTGACAGTTGGGGAGGAGTACAAGGATGAAGAAGGGGTTGTATGGTTCAGTTCGGTGGTGAAAGCTTATGAAGAAAGGAAAAAAGAGGAAAGAAGGAGAGCATTCGAGAAAGTTAGATTTCAAGGGCTAGTGAGAGACTTTCCGAATCTAAAAGTAGGCGGTTTACTGCCTAATCCTCCTGATCCTCAAGGAATACCTCACCGAATAACTGTCAGGGAGTGTGACGTGATTGTGGCCCCAAGGGAGGTTGAGTTAATAAGAGCTAGGGAGAGCACCACAGCATCTCTGCCTGAAGGTCCAGATGCAGGAGGATGGATCCATCATCAATGCTGTGGGACAATCTGCGCGGTGAAGAGTCTCCCGAGTCCTTGGATGGCGCCCAAGGAGCCACATGGAGGACCACCCCGCTGACTCAATGGGACGTTAATCACAGTTTGAACGTTAATGTTAACGGCCAGTTGCCGGTGTTGGAACCGTTGTTGTCATTTGAAGAAGTGTAGGTGGAGGTCAAAGAAAGTAAAAGTTCTGATGTTAAATGCAAAAAGACGTGTCCGTTATCATTTTGCGCCGCCATGGAGGGGTCGCCTGAGGGAAATAACGAACCTTTTCACAAAGGTCTTGTAAGTCATCATAGAATTGATCAATTTCAGCCTCTTCAGCATTGGTGGTTGGTGCATAAACGTTGATTACTGTGATGCTGAAAGGTCTGCCTTGGATTTGTCCTGAAATATTCTATCATTTTTGAGATTGTATCCTAGTACAGCTTTTCCCACTCTTTTGTTGACTATGAGGGCTACTCCATTTCTTCCATGGGATTCTTCTCCTCAATAGTAGATATGATTATCGTCTGAATTGAATTCGCCCATTCCTATCCATTTTAGTTCACGGATGCCCAGGATGTCAATTTTTTTCTTGCCATCTCCTGTTTGATGACATCCAGCATACCAAGGTTCATAGATCTTACATTCAAGGTTCCTATGCAGTATTTTACTTTGCAGTATCGGACTTTCCTTTCACTTCCAGGTGCACCCGCAGCTATGCGTCCTTTCAGCTTTGGCCCAACAACTTCATTAGCTCTGGAGCTACTTGTACTTGTCCTCTGTTATTCCTCAGTGGCATGTTGGATGCCTTCCAACCTGAGGGGCTCATCTTCCAGCATCATATCTTTTCTCCTTTTTTCTGTTAATGGGGTTTTCTTCGCAAAGATGCTGTAGTGGTTTGCCAGTTTTTGCTTCAGGTAGATTGCATTTAGTCAGAACTCTCCACTATGATCTGCCCGTCTTGGGTGTCCCTGCACAGCATAGCCTATAGCTTTTCTGAATTACTCAAGCCCCTTTGCTACGTCAAGGCAGCGATCCATTAATAACATAACTGTCTGTAAAATCTGTTAGGGAGTTTTAGAGTCTGATTTCCTAAAATATGCCTGTGGCACCTAAATGGAAGACTCCGAATTCAGAGGCATGCAGGTGTGGTACCATTGGCTAAGGGAAAACAGACAATGGCTATTTTGTTCCTCCCATGCAGTCTTTCTGAGACTGTTTAGCTGCCAGATCTTGAGACCAGAGTGCTTTCCAGAACTGTTATTTGGTCTACTCTGCAAGGCTCTTCATTTTTAATGTAAAAAGAATGTTTATTTTACCTAGAAGAAGTTACTTCTAAATTGTGTACTGTACTTGGTTTGTTTTCTCCATGAATAGCTAATTGATGGGATGGATCAGAAATAGCAGATGGAAATAACACTGGCTTTATTACTGTTTAGAACAATTGACATAAAGTGCCTAACTGTGTGTTTTGTCCAGTATCTATACTGCATTGTAGTACGTCTGGCTGCAGTTTACTGAATATTTACCATTGATCAAATTTAATTAATCTTAATCCTAATCTTTAGAACATATTTATTTGTTGTAGGGTTACATTGAAAGGATCAAACCAATGGTGAGGGATGGTGTATATTTTATGCATGAAGCTTTGCATGGTCCACCAAAGAAAATTTTAGTAGAAGGTGCAAATGCAGCACTGTTGGACATTGATTTTGGTAGGTATAAAGACTGCTGATTTTGGAAAAAATTCATTGTGTGTTTGCCATAATCATGTTGTGTGAATCATATGATACGTATCTGTAGATTTAAACAGTTCAGTGCAGGGTGATTTTAATTTAAGTCACCTCTCAGAAATTTTGGCTTTAATCAAGCAATACTCTCAAAGAGTGCATTCTTCCTTCCCATAATCTTGAAACATTTTTTTCATATCTTGAAGATAGCAGATTTAATTTCCAGGAGGCCAATATTATACATTTTAGAAACAGTTATTCAGTTAGGAGATCTTTCAAATTAGTCTTGTAATTGTATCAGAGAACAAATTTTTATTTTATTTATCGGTAACTCGAGTCAACTTTGGAAAGAACAGCTGGGCTGTTCTCCTCACCCCTGTTTTAAAAAAATTCATTCGTTCGTTCATTTAATTTGTATCCCACTCCTATTAGTGTCATGACACTGCTTTCGGTGGGTTAAAACAAATATAATGGAAAATAGAAACACCAAAAGCAGCAACAATAACCCTAAAAAACCACATATGGCATCGACTAATCATATAAACCCTGAGCAAATGGAGGAAAAGGGGAGGGGAGAAGGAAAAGGGGGGGGGAAGGTGGTCAGCTATGATCAGTGTGGAAAGCTTCCCTGAAAAGTAGTGTTTTTAATTGGTTCCTTAATGTCAACAGGGATGGGGCTAGGCAGAGGTCCTCCAGAAACTGGTTCCATAAAGTTGGAGTCACCATGAAGAAGGCCCTAACTTTTGTAAATTATTTAAGGTTAGGCAGATGACATTAAGAAAAGACACTCTGACAAGTAACATGGGCCCAAACTGTGGAGGGCTTTGTATGTGAGTTTCAGAATCTTGAAAATGTCTCGGGTGCTATGGGCAACCAGTGGAAGCGGGCCAGAACCAGAGTGATGTGGTCAATTTTACTTGCATCCACCACCAGTCTGGCTGCCGCATTCTGGACCTGCTGAAGTCTCCAGATCAGGTTCAAGAGGAGCTCTATGTAGAGAGCATTGCAGTAGTTGATCTGGGAGATACCCAGGGCCTGCACCAAAGTCTTGAGGGAGTTCTTCATCTAGGTAGGAGCAAAGTTGGGCAATTAGCCTAAGCTGGTTAAAGGCTGATCTGGATACAGCTGCAATCACGGACTTGCAAGAAACAATCCAGAAGAATGCCCAGTTTAGGGACCAACGCACATGGTCCCTAAACTGAAGCGGAATACCATCCCTCCATACCTATCAGAGGTCCCCCTTCCAGGAGCAAAAACTCTGTTTGTCCAGGTTCATTTTGAACTTGTTAGCCCTAGTCCATTCCAGTACTGCAACCAGGCAACACTCAAGCGTCTGGATGGCATCCACTGCAGAGGTGGTAACAGAGAGAATGAATTGTGTGTCATTACCATACTGATAACACCTTACTCAAAATCTCCTGATGTCCCCATAGCTTAACATGGATGTTAAACAGCATTAAGGGTGGTGCTGATCCATGAGGAACCCCATCCCATAGAGTCCAAAGTAATTATACTTCCTCCCCTAGCTGAACTGTCTGGATGCTGTCGTAAAGGAAGGATGGGAGCCAGCTCATTTTCACATATAACTGTTAAAAAATATGTATATTTGTTTGCAAACACAGTTTGCAAACTTAACAATTTACTGATGGTATCTTCTGAATTGAGATAGAAAGTTTAACCTAAATAATCTATACAGAACCATGTGGAACTACATGAAACTGAGGCCTCATAACTTTTACTAACAAAACTCTTTGGAAAAGATTATATGAATACTTTGACTTAGGGTATAGAATTATAAGTAACAATCTGTTTCATTGCCACATAACAGAATTAGAATTTGTATTTGTTATTCCATAATGAGATCTCCAAACTATAATGCTTTTAAATTAGTACTATAATGAAGTAGGGCTTTTTTAAAACAGCAAGCATCGAACAACCAAAAAATTTAAATTCACTTAAAATTTTTTTAAAAACATGTAAATTAAAAATCCATCATTAATTTTTATTCACTCTGGCTCAGTAAGCTGTAACTGATTTAAGTCGGTGACTGTGTTATAGTCATGTTTACATTATATAAATGCAAGTTTTGTTATTTCTCAGTGGCGATATACTGTAAAACTGCTTCTCATTGTTCAATAGTTTGGGTCAATTACAAATGTTTAGTTATTTTCAAAAATGATAAACAAAGACATATAAAACATGACCATTTGAAGAAGCTGGAAATGTCTTTCAGTTGTAAAAACAAGGTGTCCACTGGCTATTTATAGAACTGTTCATTCATTTCTCCTTTTTTTGCTTTCCATGCCCAATAGGGACTTACCCCTTTGTGACCTCGTCAAATTGCACTGTGGGAGGTGTTTGCACTGGCTTGGGTATGCCACCTCAGAACGTTGGTGAAGTATACGGAGTTGTGAAAGCATACACCACTAGAGTTGGAATTGGTGCCTTTCCTACAGAGCAAGATAATGTAAGTATAATACAAAAATAAATAAAAATGTTTGGAACTAAGTAGATGAATGTAATTCTCAGCAAAATTATTTATGGCTGTACTGTTATTAGCATTAGCTCACATATATTGCATTCTAATCTATCTGAAATATAACTTTCTCAGTCCACAGATCTGCTGCCTTAGTGTATGTACTTTAAAAGATTTTTAACTACTGCTTATTCCTTAGTCCTGCAGAGCCTATAATTCTGTCGGAGAGCAAGCTGAATTCTGTTCTTGCTCATGAATCAGCAGCAGAATTGTTAACTAAGTTCCAGTTGCAGAATCTTTGTTACTAGTGGCGATGCACCTGAACCAGTTTGCCTTTTTGGTCCCAAGCTTGAATTAACAGGACTAGCAATTTAAGATTGCCAAGGATTTCAGAGCTACGCAAACAATAATTGAGCTACAACACTCCTGTGAGGTAGCAGGTAGGCATTAAACAGCAAAATCAACATGGAGTGTTGAGAAATGGCCTGCTCAGCTAATATTTTCACATTGATACTTGTGGTCATAAAAGTCTAATTGTATCTTCAACATCAGTAATGGTTCTGCACATCAAGTGGGGTGGGAATCTGAAAATATATTTTGTTTTTATCTCATAATTCTTTTTAGAAACAGAAATTAATAATACTTCTCAAATGTATTAACATGATTATGTTCTGTTTCTTAGGAAATTGGAGAATTGCTCCAGACACGAGGAAAAGAAGTTGGCGTAACCACAGGCCGAAAGAGAAGATGTGGCTGGCTTGATCTAGTTTTACTTAGATATGCTCACATGATTAACGGATTTACTGCGTGAGTAGTTTGCAGTGATGATAAGATGACCGTCATATACACCATAATAGGTTCTTCTTTGTGGCCTCTGTAAATCACACTATGGGTAATCTGCACATGCGTGGTGCCTTGTCAGAATATTCTAGAGCTTCTGCAGTAGCAAAGGAAAATACATTAGCATAGACCCCTCCCCCCTGGTATATGTATCTTGGCGCTAAGGCTTTCCCTTCAATTTCTTTCAGCTGTCACGTTGAGAGCCTGAGAAATCTGAAAACGAAAGTAGAAAAGTTACTGAAATTTATTTATTATTATCCTTATTATTTTCAAAACAAGATACTTAGGGCTGAAGCATCCCCCCCCCCTTTCCGTTGTTTTCTTTTCAAAACCAGTTCTTGGTTCATGGCCTTTTCAGGCCCATTTAAAAGCTGCGTAGCCTGTGATAACGAGATCCAGCTCTCTGCAGCCTCCCTAAATTCTTTTTTTTTTTTTTTTTTTTGCCTCGGTGAGGCCATCAAACTTCCTTGTCCCCTCACTGCAAAAACTTTAAATGTGGAGTTCTCTGCAGTTGCCTCTCTAGACTCAAGCTTCGGCTCCGGGGGCAATCCCTAAAGCCATGGATGAAGCTATTTCCAAAGTGAAAAAGCAGCACCTGTCAGCTACTCCATCTTGTTCCAATTGATAACCTACTCTGCCCTCGATATCGACAGTCACGTGAGTGCAGAAAGCCAAACATTCGACGTTGAAACCCTTGACATTGAAAACAGCCTCTAAGAGAAAACCTTCCATGGACGCTTCCTCGGCACCGGAACTGTCACCTCCGAAGAAGGCTAAGTCTTCAAAATCAAAGCCCTCCAAAACCGGTTCCCCGATTCCACAACCACCAGAGTCTAGAAACCTCATCTACGTTGGTTCTCTTTCAGGTCAGGAGGCACTTCCACCTCATCAACCTCACCATTGCAGTCTCCCGAATAGGAACAGCGTGTTGATCGACTCACAGCTTCCCCTGATAGCCCGTGACAATCCTCGGGCTCTCCAAGTGAGTCTTCACACATTGCCTCGTCAGATATCCATGATGCTAAACACAACCAGAAACTGTGCCTTACTCTGCCCCTTTAGGCTTACCACCTCGGCCTCTAGCATATTAACAAAGGCACCAAGCCTATATGAGCATCCTCTTGTCTTCTCACAGGGAAAGAGATCATGCTCAGCACTATCATCGGTATACCTTTTGCCCCAATCAGTACCTAACGGAGAAGCCCGCCAAACGCTATCGGCCAGTCGCTCTTCCTGGTCCAGCAGTGCTGCCCTTGCAGGATGTCTCTGCTAGGGAGCCTTCGGTGTCAAAGCAATCTTATTACCATGATCACCAAGGACTACCTGGCACCTCTTATCTGCCAGCACCTAGGAGCCCCAACCAAGCCGATCAATACTTCTCAGCTCTGGGCATATTGCAGCACTGGCAAGTTACTATTTTCCTCTCCATTAGGAGGACCACGAGCGCTCATCCTGCTCAGCGTCACCGGTGTCTGTCTGTTCCACCATAATACAGTGTGGTCCATTGACGCCTTTATCACCTCGACAGCTCTCAACACCGACAGCAACCTCCATTTCGACACACCTCGATACCGACTCTTGATACTGACAATCCTCAATATTGAACACTGTCCATCGATGCATCTTCCATGTTGGCAGTAGTCAAAGACCCTTGCTATCAACCCCTGTGCATGGATGCACCTTCAACATCCATACCGATTGATGACCCTCGATATCGACCACTATCCACCGATGCCCATTCGACATCAACAGCTCGGCATCAACATCAATATTTTGAGGACCAGCTGCATGACGTCGATATCAATCAATAGTTGATTGACTCGACGCATGATGCCAATCCATCTGATCATGGTTCCGGGCCTCAAACACCTTCAGGACTTTTAACATCGCTGGATTCTGACCTGGCAGACACAGACCCTCCATCACCAGTAGAAGATTTGCAAACCTATGCTCAACTAATGATTTGTATTGCCAAATACCTCGACCTACAAATCCATAGACCCACTACTGGAGCAGGAGATCATCTTTATGATCCCATCTCTAAAGATACTATCAAACCGGTCCATATCTCCATACTCTCTTCTCTCCTGAGCACAGATAGACATTCTTTGACCAAACCAGCATCATATCATTTGGTGTCAAAACGCATGGACAACCTTTATTGAGTACATGATTCAGGCACAGTCATTTACAGAAACAACCAGCTCCCAATTCCATATTCATCAAAGCTTCACAATCTTGCTCTCCCTGAAGATAAAAGGGTCTTAGCACAAACTTTTCAACAAAAGGGTCTTTCGATGGCGAAACAACAGATGCTATCTGCTAGACACACAGTTGATGCCACACCTAAATCAATGGCTACCTCTGTAGTGCTTTGACATTTCTCCTGACCTAGAACCACAGGTCTCGTCGAGGACGTGCATGTGTGCGTTAAAGATCTCGCATTCGATAGAGTTGGTCTCTTCAATGCAGAGACTGATGACATTCTTGAGAATGTTCAGAAAAAGAGGACAGCTGCCAGGCATTTGGGAGTCTACCCCACGCACCAGCAACACTCTCAGTGCAAACAGTGGCGCAGCCCTTACACCTCCTATCAAAAATTTCAACAAGATCCTCAAACATCTTACATGCCTTACTACAAACAACAACCTTACTGAGTCAAACCTCACCAACAAACCACAACTATGCGCAATGACCTTAAGCCTAAGCATTATGTTTGACATCCAACCAGCTGAGATCCCAATACCACCTCCCACCTCTCCTCCTCCCCTTTGGAAGCACTTACCTACATGGAAAGACATTGCTACAGATGCCTGAGTGCTCTCCATCATAAGAAACGGGTACCACATTGAATTCCACCAGCTTCCTCCACCATCACACATCCGTTGCACTCTACGAAAAGAAATATAGTCGTTACGACTCAAAGATGCTATAGAACCAATACCACTACAACACGCAGTCATAGGTTTTCCTCTTGCTATTTCAACATCCCCCAAAAAAGATGGAGGCCTTTGCCCCATCCTCAACCTCAGGGAGCTAAATCAATACATCACTACCACCGAGGTCCCCACATGATTACCCTCGAGTCTGTCCTCCTCTTACACCACAGACAAGACTGGTTTGCAGTCATAAACCTAAGACATGCCTATTTTTCATGTCTCCATTCATCCTTCTCACAGGCCCTACTTATGCTTCCAACTCAGAACTCAGGCCTACCAATTCAAAAGACTTCCATTCAGACTCAGAACAGCTCCCTGAGTATTTACCAAATGCATGACCTCGTGGCAGCTTACCTCAAACTTCACAAACTTCACATCTCCCCATACATCTATGACTGGCTACTCGTAGCACGCTCCCATCACACAGCACAATGAGACATTTACTTCATTTTGTCTCTTCTCCAGGATCTCAGCCTTGCAGTAAATCTACACAAATCCAAGTTAAAACCCACAAGGCTGGTTCATTATATAGGAGCATTTATAGACTCCAAACATGCTTTGGCGTTTCTTCCAACAGACAGACGCCTCAATCTAAGCTCCTTACTACGTTCCTTCACTCCTCATGCACTTGCATCTGCTTTAACAGTCCAACGTGTTTCAGGCACTGTGGTGTCCATGACTGCTGTGGTTCAGTATGTTTGCCTGAAAATAAGATAACTCCAGGCATGGTTCCTAGTCTTGTTCAACTCATTGACAGACTCACCACACATGTTGCTGCGAGTCACTCCAGAACTCGCCTCCCAGCTTGCATGGTGGCACTCTACTCAGAACCTGACGATGGGACGGCCCGTTCAACAACCCTGCCCACAAATCCAGGTTACTACAGATGCCAGGCTAAGGGTCTTTCTCTCTCATCCCTCAAGGTCTACCTTTCTGCAATTGTGGCTTATCAACGACCAACCTCTCAGGCAACAGACACCCTACTCTGAAACGTTTCCTCAAGGGGCTATCACACCCCTACCACAGATGTCCACCTTCCACCACCTCAGTGGTCACTGACATTGGTCCTTCAACAACTTACAAGGGCCCCATTTGAGCCCCTGGTGTCAACTGACCTCATGTTACTTACCTTCAAAATGATATTTCTTGCGTCCATCATGTCAGCTCGACGTCCTAGTGAACTTGCGGCCTTAAGGTCTGACTACCCTTATCTCCAGTTTTACCCAGATGTTAAACTTTTTGTAGATATTTCTTTTCTATCCAAGGTTGTCTCCCAGTTCCACCTATTCCAACCTTTAGTTCTTCCTTTTTTTTCCTACTCGTCAAAAAAAGGATCCTCCATACTCTGGATGTAAGACAGGCTCTTGCTTTTTACATAGCCTGCTCTCAGTCCTTCAGATGCTCAGCAAGAGTTTTTTGTCAGCTACCAACTTCCTGCCAAGGGTCTTCAAGTTACCTCGCAGAGAATATCTAACTGGGTTGCGTCTACCATCCAGCTTGCTTATCAGCTTGCTCAAGTTCCAGTGCCACAGAGTATCTGCCCTAATTCTAGGACGCTGGTAACATTTACGACATTTCTTTGGGGCATCCCCATACCAGACATCTGCACCTCGGCCACATGGTCACAGCCGTCCACGTTTGTCAATCACTACAGATTGGATGTTCAGCAGTAATCTGATGCTACTTTTGGGCGTGCTGTGTTATCATCTACCTTGGCGTGACACCCTCCTCCGGGTACGGTAGCTTTTTAGTCACCCATAGTGTGATTCACAGAGGCCACAAAGAAGAACAGGTTCCCTACCTGTAATTGTAGTTCTTCAAGTGGACCCCTGTGATTCACACATCCCTACCCGGCCTCCCCACTGTCACACCCTTTTCGTTATGTGGCGGTTGACCTAACTGAAGGGAGAGCCTTGGTGCCAAGATACATATACCAGGGGGAGGAGTCTATGCTAATGTATTTTCCTTTGCTACCACAGAAGCTTTAGAATAGTCTGACGAGGCTTTGCGCATGCACAGATTACCCACAGTGTGAATCACAGAGGTCCACTCAAAAAACTATAATTACAGGTAGGTAATCTGTTGTTTTGTTCCTCCCTTGCCTTCCCCTTGCCAAGGAAGTGCTGGCTGAGTGGCCCTGGCTTTGCTCTTGCTTTTTGTTGTTCATTCAGGGAAGGTGAGGAGGACATGCAGTATACTTAGCAAATGCCTCAGGAGCTGAGTCTCAACCTCGGCAGGACTGAATACATCCAAAATGATTGAAAGTGACAGACAATTTGATTTTCATTCTGGTTTTCTCATTCAGTTGCCTTAGGTGCCTTATTGATAACCTACAGTGGATGTTGGTACAGAAAATCTATGTGTTTCAGACATAGAGAAATAAATGTTGTTAGCTGTTCTTAACCTTTCATCAAATTTCAGCATAATTGGGTATGGCAGAGTTGGGCAACTTCCAAGGGCTTAGGACTATTTTTGCTTTCCCTTGGAACTTGTAAGGCCCACATGCTCCCTTCCATTTCCAAAAGTGCACAGGGGGAGAATCAGCCCCCAAATACAAATTGTGTCACCTGGGACCTCTGAGGGAAATCATTTGCAGTATCTGTCCCGTTTCACCTCTCATGGTGCCTGTTTCAGTCCTCAAAAATATTTTTAGAAGCAAGAATGGACTGGATGTTAACTTCCAAGGCGAGGCCTTTGAGTACCTTACTTTCATTTTGGAGACAAGAAATTTTATGACAGATTTTGTTCTGAACCCTCTGTGAGGGTGCCCATGACCCACAAACTACACTTTGCAACCCCTGGGGTATGGTGTCCTGCAGGGACAACTCTTTAAAGATGGGGGCACTATGTTTCAGTGGTGCTAATAGTTTCCTCTAGGGACGTGGTAGCACTGTGGGTTAAACCGCAGAAGCCTCTGTGCTGCAAGATCAGAAGACCAGCAGTCATAAGATTGAATCCACGCGGCAGAGTGAGCTCCTGTCACTTGTCCCAGTTCCTGCCACAACCTAGCAGTTCAAAAGTATGTAAAAATGTGAGTAGATGAATAGGTACCACCACGGTGGAAAGGTAACAACGTTCCCTGTTTAGTTGCACTGGCCACATGACCATGGAAACTGTCTACGGACAAACACTGGCTCTATGGCTTGGAAGCGGGGATGAGCACCGCACCCTAGAGTCGGACACAACTGGATTAAATGTCAAGGGGAACCTTTACCTTTACCTAACCTCATGTCCTCTAGGGGCCAAAAATTAGTTTCAAAAACTTACAACACTATTTCAAAGACAGATAGGGTTTATAAAATGTAGATGATACATCAAACTGTTCTTTTTAGCTTTTATCTTAGAACGTCAGGGTTTGTTTAAATTAATAAAATTTAGAGAAATTAAAAAGTAATAGTGGCTAAGCTGTTTAAAATACTTGGTTTTGACTGCTATTAATGAGATGACTAGTTGAATATATTTGACAAATTTCTCAGTGTGCCATTCCTAGTGATGTAAGGTACTGTATTTTAGTGATGCAGATCTATAAAGCTACAGACCCATAATTAAACATTTGCCTTTTTTGAAAAGTTACATGAGATTTAAAATCAGATTTGTATTTCCTCTATGTATAACTAAACCCTGAACATTTTCTTTTGAATCAGACTGGCTCTTACCAAATTGGATATCTTGGATGTATTTCCTGAAATTAAAGTTGGTATTGCTTACAAAATAGATGATGAAATCATACCTCATTTTCCAGGTGAGTGTGTGTGAGAATGTGTGTATCCATACTTGTGTGTTTTCATACTATACATTTACCACTAAGTTTAATGTTATGAGTGCTCCAGAAAATATCTCAGCATTATGGTGGTACAGTTCTCCTGTAATGATTTTGCAGTCTCCAATAAGAATAGCAGTTACGTATGCTACAGAATAACAGATTAGTCCATTTTCTTTTCTGTTGCCTTTTCCTTTGTCTCCTCTGTAAATAAAGTATTAGGATAGTTTCATATTCTTAACCAGAATACATCTGTTCCTGAAAGATAAGAAACATCAGACTTGCTTTTTTCCCATTGTGATGGATTACAATGGAACCTCTACATACAAACTTAATCCGTCCCACAAAAAGTTTGTTAGTTGAAATGTTCCTAAGTAGAAGCAAAATTTCCCATAGGAATTCATTGAAAACCATTTAATCCATTCCAGCTGTTTTTCGTTCTTATCTAGAGGCGCCGTTCTTAAATTGAAGCGTTAGTTCCCATAGGAACTAATGCAAAGCCGGTTAATCTGTCCTCTACCACTAGAGGGAAAAATGGTCTTCTTTTGACCTAAGATGAATTTAGGTTTAAAAAAGGGCAGAAAAGGAGGGGGGGGGGACACACCTTCTAAACAGAACACCTTTAAAAACAAGCACCTTTTAGCTTAAATAAAGGGCAAGAGAACATCTTTTGAACAGAACACCTTTTTTTAAAAAGCACATTTTAAAGCCAAGCACCTTTTAGGTAAAAAAGGGCAGGAAAGGAGGGAGGGAGGGGAACACTTTAAAAAACAGAACACCTTGAAAAGCACCTTTTAAGCCAAGCCAAGCACCTTTTAGGTAAAAAAAAAAGGGGCAGGATAGGAGGGAGGGAGAGAGGGAACAATGGGGAAAAGAAGAAAGAAGGTCATCACTGGGGCACACAGACCCCTCAGACAAAGGTTTGTGCTTTTAAGCACAAAAAGAGAGAAGACATAGAGAGAGAAGACAGTGGGGGGAGGGGAGAGAGTTTAGAGGCTAAAACACATTTTAAACCCACACATTTTAACAACATTTTTAAACCCATCAACTTTTAAACAAAACACATTTTAAAACGAAACGAGCAATTTTTAAACTCACCCACTAACACCTTATAAAACAAAAGAGAGGTCACTTAGATTTCGGTATCTTCTGGAGGACATCACTGTGACTTCTGGCTGGAGGATGGTGAGATGGCCATCACTGTGAGGCAGAGGCCCCTCCTATGGGTCATCTTCTCCAGGAGTTCCCTGTCGCTGTCTCTTGGCTGCAGGCTCTATCCGAGTGAAAAATTTGTCCAATTTTGTCTGTTTCATCCTGCGCTGCAGAATCTTTCTGAGGTGGCTGACCGCGTTGTCAATTCACCATGTCCATAACATCCTGTCAGTCTTGTTTGGGTGCTGCCCCTCAAAGAAGTCCTGGCACTCGGTCCATTTCTTGCAGATGGATTTTATCTTCTCGCTGCTAACCTGCGGTGCCTCTTCCTCAGTGGAAAGCTCCTCCACAAAAGCCTTGTGCTGCTCCGTTTGCAGTTCTGCAAGTTCTTCTGTGGTCAGCTCTTCTTTGTGGTCTTCAACCAGCTCCTTTACATCGTCCTCGTCTACATCCAGACCCATGCCTTCACCCATGGAGACGATATCCCTCACTACTTGTTCACCAGTCACCTCAGTGCCACTGTCTGTGACACATTCTGGCCACAGTTTCTTCCAGGCTGAGTTCAAGGTCGAAGTTGTGACATCTTGCCAGGCCTCGTCGATGAGTCTGACACTGTGGAGGACATTGAAATGGATCCTCCAGAAATCTTTCAGGGTCAAGGACATCTCCTTGATGACATTGAAGCACCTGGTGAAGAGTGCCTTTGTGTACAGTACAGCTCCTTGAAGTTGCTGGTCACTTGCTGGTCCATGGGCTGCAGAAGAGGTGTTGTGGGGGAGGAACTTGACCCTGATGAAATCCTCGTCAATATCATCCACCAAGAATGGGTGTGTCAGGGCATTGTCCATCAGAAGAAGGCACCTCTCAGGAAGCTGGTTGTCCCAAAGATATTCCTTCACAGTGGGTGCAAAGACTTCATAGAGCCATTCCATAAACAGCTGCCTTGTCATCCAAGCTCTTCAGTTGGCTCTCCACATGGCAGGCAGTGTGGCCTTGTTAACTTTCTCTCAGTGGAATGGGAGAGGAGTCTGGGAGTGGTGCACCAGCAGAGGCTTGATCTTCAGATTGCCGGTGGCGTTGGCACAGAACAAAAGGGTCAATCTGTCCTTTTGTGGGGTTTGTCGGGTTTTTGGCCTGGCATTTTCTGTTCCTCCTGAGCAATGTAGGTTCTCCTGGGCATCTTCTTCCAGAATAGCTCTGTCTAAACACAGTTGAAGACTTGCTGTGGGAGATAGTCTTTTTCCTTGATGAATTGGGCAGACTCCAACTTGCAGGCTTCTGCAGCATCATGGTCAGAACTTGCAGCCTCCCCATGTCTTGTAACGCAGTCGATGCCACTTCTCTTTTGGAACTTCTGAAACCACCTCCTGTTGGCTCTGAATTCTTCTTGTGCTGCACTTCCAGAGGGTTTCTTTCCATTAAATCACTGTGCAGCTTCTTCGCTTTTTCACAGATCTTGGCTCCACTGATGCATTCCCCTTCCAACTGTTTCTCGTTGATCCAGACCGGTAAAAGTTTTTCCACTTCTTCCATCAGGTGTGGCCTTTTCTTTGATAGGATTGCGACTCCTTTTGCAACATCAATGTCTTTCAAGACATCTTTCTTCTTTAAGATGGTGCCGATGGTTGACTTTGCCATCTTGTATTCAGCAGCCAGTTCCATCACACGCATACCAGCTTCATGCTTTTTGATGATGTCCTTTTTTGTTTCAATGGATATGATAAAAAATTTTTGCCTTTGCCCTGTTCTTTCTTTGGAGCCATGACTATGTACTGTTCAGCACACCACAGTACACAAACCCAAAAAGGCACAGAATCCAGCAACCATTATTCAAGCCGCACATCACAAAAAGAGAGCATGGGGGGGTAGAGACTTGAGTCTAAATTCCGTTTTAAAGCCTGCTTGCACCAGCAGTCAGCAACCATTACTGTATTCCAGCACAGAACTCATCTCAAAAAGAGAGCATGGGGGCAGTTAAGACAATGGGTGTGGGGTGGGGGGAGGCCTTGAGTCTACGGTAGACTCTATTTTAAAACTCTTATTTTAAACTCCATTTTAAAACCTGCCTGCTTGCATCAACAACCAGCAATCATCATTACAGCAAACAGATCCCCAAAGAAAAGAAGACTTGGGAGTCACATTTAAAAAAAAAAGAGAGGTCATGGTATACAAACCCTAGAAGCCAGAGAATGCAAAAATAAATAAATTTTACATTTTAAAACTACAGTCTAATTTTCACATTTAATTTAAATTTAATATTACAGTCTACTTTTTACATTTTAAATCCACACTGCAAGACCCATCAGGGCACAGAAACAACCCCCCACACCTAGCCCTACCCCCCCCACCAAGCTGCAAAAAACCCTGTACAGTACAGTAAATACAGTGCACTCATACAGAACAGGCAGTCTGTCTCTGTTTAAAAAAAGGAAGTTGAAAAATCAAAAATTAAAAAAAGCCAAAAAATACAGTCCGTACAGTACAGTACCAGGCAGTACTGTACAGTACCAGGCAGTACCAGGTAGTCTGAAGACTCTCTCCCTGTCCGCTCTCTAACCGCTTGGATGAGTGATGTTGCAGACAAGCAGCCTCTTCGCTGGCCAATGGTCAACTGAAAGTTCAAATTTTGCACTTTCCCCGCCTCCCCCAAGGTTTTTTTCTTCATATGTTGAAGGTCCGTTCGCAAGTACAAGCAAAATTTTCCGAACAGAGCTGTTCCTAAGTTGGTTTGTTCGTAGGTAGAGACGTTTGTAAGTAGAGGTTCCACTGTATCTGCGATAAAAATATGGCCAGAATCTTAGTGCTTTCATATGCCAATGTAGATGAAATGGTGTAAATCTCTTGACAATTTGTTGTTAGTTAAGAAATACAGGCTTATATTGATTGTTGTGTACCAAGTCATATGACTGGTGCAAGATGAGATATACAAATGTTGACTGCTTCACTG
This sequence comes from Pogona vitticeps, assembly GCF_051106095.1. Lineage (NCBI taxonomy): Eukaryota > Metazoa > Chordata > Lepidosauria > Squamata > Agamidae > Pogona > Pogona vitticeps. The sequence goes on from NC_135783.1 coordinate 54,401,297, forward strand.
GCGACAATCTGCTGTACCATAATAAGATTCTATGAAATGGTTACCTCTTTTATTCCTTTGTTCACTTGTAATTGCAGTTTCCTCACCTGAGTAATTGATTAGTCTGATTTAACTGGTAACTAGAATTAGAGTAAAATTTTTGTAGCAGTTTTATGTTGATGTATTGATGGTGTTCTTTCTTCTTAGCAAACCAAGAAGTCTTAAATAAAGTACAAGTTCAGTATGAAACCTTCCCAGGGTGGAAAACAGACATATCAAATGCAAGAACCTTTGATGAACTGCCTATAAATGCACAAAACTATGTTCGATTTATAGAAATGGAGCTAGGTGTTCCAGGTAGGATTCATTTGTACACCCTTCAGAGAAAGACGTCCTGTTGACAAAGGGCAGAATCCTGTTGTTATAACTTTGCATGATGTAACCAAGATGTGGTGCTGGAAACATCTAATTTATAGTGTTTATGTTTCTGTCCTCCTCCTTTAAGGTTCTCAGGCTCCCTAGGACTCCCTTTTGCCCTGGGGAAACCTCAAAGGGGGAGCTTTGAATACTAATGCTGCTGGATTGCTGTTGGTTCAGAGTTACCTAACTGGATTTTGCCTAGAGAATGTTCTTGTTAGCTATTTTTTACTTTGCTCTCTCATAGATTTTGCTCTATATACACATTTGCGAAACCATGATCAGTAAAATGACACTAAGGGTCTGCATACTATTTTATAATAGTATATAGTCTCTCCTGCAAGTCACAATCAGTGACAGAGTAGCTCCAAGGAATCTTAAGGTCTCAGCTTATTTCTAGATCTCTTCATGTTCTTGACTTCTAAAAAGGGAATTGGTTTAGAGGCAATAATTTAAGACAACAGTTTTAGTTGATTGGGAAGATCCTTTTGAACTATTGTGAGTTATTAGAGATGAGTAGCCTACAATTAGTGTTCTCTAATAACTCTGTTCTCCACGGATTGCTGCCTTGTCATGGCGAAGGGGCTTCAGTAATTCAGAAAAGCTATGAGCTGTGCAGTGCAGGGACAGCCAAGATGGACAGGTCATAGTAGAGAGTTCTGACTAAATGCAATCCACCTGTAGCAGGAACTGGCAAGCCACTCCAGTATCTTTGCCAAGAAACCTCCATGAACAGAAACAAAAGGCTAAAAGATACGATGCTGGAAGTGATCCCCTCAGGTCAGACGACGTCCAACATGGTACTGAGGAACAGCAAAGGATAAGTACAAGTAACTCCAGAGCTAATGAAGTGGTTGGGCCAAAGCCAAAAGGGCGCTCAGCTGCAGACGTGCCTGGAAATGAAAGGAAAGTCTGATACTCCCAAAAAAAAAAAAAATACTGCATAGGAACCTGGAATGTAAGATCTATAAACCCTGGTGAGCTAACTGTGGTCAAACAGGAGATGGCAAGAATAAACATTGAGATCCTGGGCGTCAGTAAACGAAAATGGATGGCAATGGGCAAATTCAGTTCGGACAATTATAATATGTACTATTGTGGGCAAGAATCCCATAGAAGAAATGGAGTAGCCCTCATAGTCTACAAAAGAGTGGGAAAAGCAGTACTGGGATATAATCTCAAAAATGATAGAATGATTTCAATTTCCAAGGCACACCTTTCAGCAGCACAGTAATCCAAGTTTATGCACCAATTACCGATGCTGAACAGGCTGAAATTGACTAATTCTATGAAGACTCACAAGACCTTCTAGAACTGACACCAAAGAAAGATATTCTTGCCGTTAAAGGGGACCCGGAATGCTAAAGTAGGGAGCCAAGAGATAAAAAGAACAACAGGTAAGTTTGGCCTTAGATTTCAAAACGAAGCAGGGCAAAGGCTAATAGAGTTTTGTCAACACTCTTTTCCAAAAACACAAGAGGCGACTCTACACATGGATATCACCAGATGGGCAATACCAAAATCAGATTGATTATATTCTCTGCAGCCAACGATGGGGAAGCTCTACACAGTCAGCAAAAAGAAGATCTGGAGCTGATTCTGGCTCTGATCATCAGCTTCTTATAGCAAAATTCAAGCTTAAACTGAAGAAAGTAGGAAAAACACTGGGCTAGTCAGGTATAATCTAAACCAAATCCCGTATGAATACACAGTGGAAGTGAAGAACAGATTTAAAGGAACTAGATTTGGTGGACAGTGTGCCTGAAGAATTATGGATGGACACATTATATAGGAGGCAGCAACAAAAATGCTAGGGACCTAACAGAAGTAGAAGGCATCAAGAAGAGGTGGCAAGAATACACAGAGGAATTATACCAGAAAGATCTGGATGTCCTGGACCACCCAGATAGTGTGGCTGCTGACCTTGAGCCAGACATCCTCCAGAGCGAAGTCAAGTGGGCCTTAGGTAGCATGGCTAACAAAAAGGCCAGTGGAGGTGACGGCATTCCAGTTGAACTATTTAAAATCTTAAAATATGACACTGTTAAGGTGCTACACTCAAGATGCCAGCAAGTTTGGAAAACTCAGCAGTGGCCAGATGATCAGAAAAGATCAGTTTACATCCCAATCCCAAAGAAGGGCAGTGCCAAAGAATGCTCCAACTAACGTTCAAATGCACTCATTTCACATGCTAGCAAGGTTATGCTAAAAATCCTATTTATTTATTTATTTATTTATTGGACTTATATACTGCCCCATAGCGCTACAAGCACTCTCCGGGCGGTTTACAATTTAATTATACAGGCTACACATTGCCCCCCCCCAGCAAGCTGGGTACTCATTTTACCGACCTCGGAAGGATGGAAGGCTGAGTCAACCTTGAGCCGGCTACCTGGGATTTGAACCCCAGGTTGTGAGCACAGTTTTAGCTGCAGTACAGCGTTTTAACCACTGCGCCACGAAGCTCTTCAATGTAGGCTTCAGCAATATGTAGACCGAGAACTCCAGAAGTACAAGTTGGATTTCAAAGGGACAGAGGAACTAGTGACCAAATTGCTAACATGCTTTGGATTATGGAGAAAGACAGAGTGTTCCAGAAAAACACTGCTCTTGCTTCATTGACTGCGCAAAAGCCTTTGACTGGGTGGACCACAGCAAACTATGGCAAGTCCTTAAAGAAATGGGAGTCCCTGAGCACCTTATCTGTCTCCTGAAAAATCTATATGTGAGACAGGAAGCAACAGTTAGAAATGTATATGGACCAACCGATTGGTTCAAAATTGGGAAAGAAGTATGACAATCTGTATATTGTCCCCCTGCTTATTTAACTTATATGCAGAATACATCATGCGGAAGGCAGGACTGGAAGAATCCCAAACTGGAATTAAGATTGCCGGAAGAAATATCAACCACCTCAGATGTGCAGATGATACCACTCTGATGACAGAAAGGGAGGAAGAATTAAAGAACTTAATGAGGGTGAAAGAGGAGAACACCAAAAATGGTCTGAAGTCAAAAAAATTAAGATCATGGCCACTGATCCCATCACCTCCTGGCTAATAGAAGAGGAACATATGGAGGTAGTGACAGAGTTTACTTTCTTGGGCTCTATGATCACTGCAGATGGTGAGAGCAGCCACAAAATTAAAAGACACATGCTTCTTGGGAGGAAAGTGATGACAAACCTCGACAGCATCTTAAAAAGCAGAGACATCGCCTTGCAGACAAAGGTCCGCATAGCCAAAGCTATTGTTTTTCCAGTAGCAATATATGGGAGTGAGAGCTGGACCATAAAGAAAGCTGACCGCCGAAGAATTGATGGTTTTGAATTGTGGTGCTGGAGGAGACTCTTGAGAGTCCCCTGGACTGCAAGGAGAACAAACCTATACATTCTAAAGGAAATCAAGCCTGAATTCTCCCTTGAAGGACAGATCCTGAAGCTGAGGCTCCAATACTTTGGCCATCTCATGAGAAGAAAAGATTACCTGCAAAAGACCCTGATGTTGGGAAAGTGTGAAGGCAAGAGGAGAAGGGGACAACAGAGGACAAGATGATTGGACAGTGTCACAGAAGCTACCAACATGAATTTGACCAAACTCTGGGAGGCAGTGGAAGGCAGGAGGGACTGCCGTGCTCTGGTCCATGCGGTCACGAAGAGTTGGACACAACTTAACAACTAAAGAACAATAACTGCGTTGGATAGTATTCCAGTTTTGCTGAGCTTAAGGAAGTATAAGCATCAGTTGCATAAATTGGTCGATCTGATATTTCCATACTCTACACTTGATTTAACATATTGTTATTGTTTTTTATGCACAAATAGTTTTTTTAAACTCCAGAATATGTAATTAGATCTTTCAGAGACTGGCAAATTGAATAGTTTTCCAGTGAATCCTTTGAGATCCATTGCAAAACTCCATAGCTTTGCCTTGGAAGAATGGGGAAGCTAGGCAGTATTAAGGAGTGGGATGTTACATTTGAGATCCATTGCAAAACTCCATAGCTTTGCCTCGGAAGAATGGGGAAGCCAGGCAGTATTAAGGAGTGGGACATTACATGGTTGTTGTCTACAGTAAAGCTCTTTTGAAAAGATGTTGAACGTAATTTAGCATTGCAAGGTATCCTGCAGTAAATATTTTTTTTTTTGTTCTTGCAGTTAAATGGATTGGAGTAGGAAAATCGAGAGAGTCGATGATCCAGCTCTTCTGAATGTATTGAATAAATGGAGAAAAAGAAAACACACTCCTCAATGGACTGCTCACTCTTATATCTTTTATTCTTAGCCTGATGAGAGCTGAATTTTTGAAAGTTGGACCTTGAATGCAAAAGAACTAGAGATGGTCTGAAAAACAAATCTTCTGTCTAGAAAGACTTGGACAGCTATCAGTATCATTTCTTTTAACATTTCGCAGATTCCAGGGCACTTATCACTATTGCCAACATTTGTCATGGTGCCACCAGCTTTTTTTTCCCTTGAAATATTTGTCCCAAAAGTTTTTCTCAAAATCTTAAATTGCATTTCTTTCATGGCCCATTTTATCTTTTTTGTTTCGCTGTTTTTGGTGATGTTATTTCCTGAAAATATTAGATGCTTAAAATAACTAATGCAGTTTTTGCACAGAGAATTTTTCATCCTCATTTGTACTTCTAAAGCTGTTTTTCCCTGTATGGCTGCTGATGTAGTTTGTGATCTAAAAGAATGATTTTTTAAATGATGAAAAAAAAATCCTACACTTTTGTTACAGTTTTTATTAAAACTATGGTGATGAGCTGGTAGTTTGGAAGGGATGTTTAATATGTATACAGTTCAACAACATAATTTATAAATGAAAATACTGAAAACATTACAGGCGTGTCTTATACTCAGTACTGGACAAAGTACCTTAACAAAGTTTCATTGTTGTTATACTACTTTTATGCTGTTTTTCCGCCTTCTTTCCAATGATCCCTCAGTTCTTACCAAAGTCATCCAAAGGTACTGAGAGGATGACCAAATACGAGATGCGTAGATCTTGCATAGTTTTGCTCCTTGGACATGAATGCATCAACTTGGGTTATGGTTACTGTGTTCATTAACATAAGTGAACAGTCATTGAAGACAGCATTTACAGTAAATTGGTTTCTAAAAACCTGAAATCACCTTAAGAAAGACCTAAGAAATTAAGTTCTACATCTCACGTTTCTGTTTTACAGTTACTTCTTTTCATTGCATTGCATGCTTGTTAATTTGACTAATTTATCTTACACCTGATTATTGCATTATATTTAACTTGATCTGCCATTAGCTCTCAGTTTTTATTTTGTAAACTGAAGGTTGACCCTTCACTTTATATTCTGTAAGAAGGATGGGCAAGATCTGAGGACAACACCCCTGCGCAAGCGCGACATGCCCACTGTGCACATCGGGGGCAGAGATCCATCTCCATGGCCCAGTTCCGGCAAGCCCACGGACCAGCACCAGGCCACGGACCAGGGGTTGGGGACCCATGTTAACTGGTATACATTACACTCATTCAGGTGCCTATGCCTCTTGCCACATGAGCTGTACCATGTAAAATCAACCATTCTTGGGGATCCTGAGAAACCTTCTGGAGGCAGCAGAAATGCTCACATGGAGTCCATGGGCCACATTTTGACCATCTCATTCTGCAAAACCGCATTTATGCCTCTGTTTATTTCAGAGTGTTAAAAGTATTGGTCAGAAATGTGCACCATACTCAGTGTGTTTATATCTTTATTGACATTTTTATTTTTTTTATTTATTAAAAATAATTTATCCACCTTTCTCCTAAAAAAGAGGTTATTAGCTAAATGATTTTTTGCTCAGTTGTACACTGTTCCTATCTACAAGTGCCCCTCACAGCCCAGCCCCCTTGGAATTCTACAGTTTTCTAGTCTTGCTGAGGTCTGTAATATTTGAAATCACACTCCATACAGTATATTTTGGTTTGATTTTTTTTGTTTTTGTTTTTTTTCCAATTCTAGAAAATATATCTAGGAACTTGAATCTTAGAGAAAGAGAATTGGGATTTTGATGGAAAGTTGGAAACAGGGAGAAGAACTTAGAAATATTTTTCTATGAAAATACCACCCTTGCTTTCTGGGAAAGTTAGCATTAAGTTGCCAATTGGTATTAATACTACATTCTTCAACTGGTAGCCATCTAGTCATTCTATGCTTTAATCTTGGTATATTTAAAACATCAGTTTAATATATTAGTTAACATTTCTTTTCTTTTTTACAAGGAATTTTTTAAAAATACAGAGGAAAAAATGGGGAAAAACACAACTATACAAGATTGCTAAGGTAAAAGAAACTCACTAATTATAGTTGATTACAAAGATGCTTGTGACACAATTACACTTGCTAAGTATTGAGTCTGAATGTTTAAATTATGCAGCTAAATCATAATGTAAAAATTGCATCTTATTCATTCAGAATGTGATCAGAATCTTGAACGGCATACACACAAGAAAAATAAATACCCTGGTGCCAAAATATATCTTTAAAAATTAGAATTCCTTGTGCTTGCTGAATTTGTACACAATCATTTATCAATCTGCTGTGGGTCAGACAGTAGTGTGAAAGATTTTCTGTTATGTATTATACATAACTTCTGTATATATTTGTGTACGAAGTTATTTGTTGTACGAATCCTTGATTGGCTTGTTAGCTAAGAGTTTGTAATAATCATGGGTCAAACCCAGAATTGTGCAACACCAATCTACTCGTGTTGTGGAGCCTTCTTGCCTCTCCTCCTTATTAGCTTCCTGTGCTGCCTGAAAACCCTTTGTTAGGTCTTCCCAAGCCCTTAAGAATGTGTTGTCTTCATTTTTTCCAAGGTCTGCTACATCCCAAAATTGGCCTCTCATGTGAACCAAAAATTAATATACTGAGTTGTATTTGTTACTAAATATGCTGCTCCCTTTCAAGTATTTTTGGCTGAAACAGTCCCTACTCAGTGCTCTTGCAGCTCGCCAATAGGTATAATTTTCCCTCTTTTTTGGTTGCCTTTTTTTTATCACAGACGTTCATTGCCTTGATTGATATCAGGTGATTGTGTCCTGTTGTGCCAAATCCCAGTTTTTGACTACTGAAAATTAAAAGCAAAATCCTGTATCAAGTCATAAAACATTCTTTTAAAAAAAAAAAAAAGGCTTTGGTAAGAAATAGTTCTAAAATTCTGCCCAATCAGATTTTTTACTCAGTTAGCACTGAAGCATTTTTAAGATCTGCACCTCTCCTAGATTTACAAACAACAAAAGTTGTTTTTCTTATTTCAGTTCTTTCTGTTTTCTGCTTTGTTTTCTCTTTGCCAATTAAATATTATCCATTCTTAGGAGTATATTGTTTTGATTGTATGCATAGCACAGAATGAATCAGGCTCCTGTATACCATTTTCCAGGAAACAACAAGAAGAAAGGACTGTTGCTCACACATCACTTGTGGATTTTGCACAGGCTTCAGGTGGGCCACTATGGAAGACAGGATGGTGAATTGGATAGGTCCTTGACCTGACCCAGTGGGGTTTTTCTTGTCTACTTAATTGGTGACATTAGTAGTTCTTTAGTATTTCTGTGTCAGGTAGTTTTTCGCTTGTTTGTAGCGTTCTATGCAGTGATGTACTCCTATGTATTTACCTAACAATAAAGAGGTTTTTTTCTTACTTTGCACTACACAAATATAAACTATATATGTGGTCCCATTGAATCCTTTTGAGATTTCTCAACAGCTGTTTCTCTGCCTGAGGACAATGGAATGATGTCAAAGAGCTAAAAGTCCTTAGCTTTTTCCTTTTCCTTAATTCTGCTATTGTGTCACTTCTTTTAGGGACGAATAGTAATAATGCAAAACAGGGAGAAAGAGCTCTCCAGGTCTTCAGCAGTAAACAACTCTGGGGAAAAAGGAGGGGATTCATGGAGTTATACTGGACAATTTTTCTGCCCTTTTGTGCAGCAGCAACAGCACAAGATAGGAGTGGCCCTGGTGCAATGGGAGAATCCCATTATTTTTTCATGTGGATCAGATAAATGACAAAAAAATTCTTTTTTTTTTTTCATTTTTTGTTTGACATTAAGCAGTATTCTGGAGATACCCGAATTGAGCATTGGCCCTTAAAACCCACCTGATGATGTAAACAGAGGGCAGATGTGAAATAATTAAGAACTGTTCTACCACGTCACATTCCAGAAAGTGTATGACCATTTCATTTTACTCATAGATGACTCATTTCTTTTGGAATTTGTTAATTTTGGGTTAGAAATGGGACTACATTTTCACATTGCTTTGTTACATTGATAGAGATTTTGTCGTTGATTCTTTTCTCCAAACGAAGGTATAATAATGCAGTCTCCTTTCCCCGTACTTCTTGGGAAGTTAGCACTGAATTCTTTTTTATTGTTGGGTTCGTACAGGTTGTTTCCATCCTTCAATTCATAAGTACACATCTACCCACTTGTTGGATTAAGAGTTCAAAAACAGATGCAAAGTTGCCAGTGTGTACTTAATTGTGTCTGTACTGCACTGCACCACAAAAGAGAAACAGTGGTAATAATAAAAATAATACCTGGAAAATTAGTTCACTTTGGCAGCATATTGTCAGACTTCTACACAAACATGAATAAAATTAAATATTACCAGTGACGTTTCTAACAGTTGCAAAATGTGTGCATGTATACTCCATATAGGATGAAAGAGAGGTGGAAAGAAACTTCTCGGAAAAGCAGAATCACAGCATGGAAAAATTAGTATTTTTAGATTGTTAACTCCCAGAATCCTTTAATGGCCATACTTCCCTGAGGTTTCTAAGCTTTGTCCAGAAAGTAGCTTTTCTAAGCTTTGAGCAGAACCATATAATAATAAATTAGAATTAAAGATGGTAATTTCTAGATTCAGTAATAGTAACAGCTTTTACTCTTGTGTCTGTGTCAGACAAATAAACTCAATGCTGGTTGTTGTGGGTTTTTCGGGCTTCTTGGCCGTGTTCTGAAAGTGGTTTTTCCTAACGTTTCGCCAGTCTCTGTGGCCGGCATCTTCAGAGGACAACAAACTGTCCTGCTGTCCTCTGAAGATGCCGGCAACAGAGACTGGCGAAACATTAGGAAAAACCACTTTCAGAACACGGCCAAGAAGCCTGAAAAACCCACAACAACCATTAGATCCCGGCCGTGAAAGCCTTCATGAATACAAACTCAATGCTTCTTTCTTTTCTGTAAGACTACTTACAACAGTGGCTGATCTCTGTGTATGAACAGCTGCACCACAACTACGTACATATTTATTATGACCTAAACTCCATTGTTAGTTCCAACTAGAGTAGATCCACTGAGTGAATGAAATTAAGTCAACACACTATATGGGACTAATAGTTGGGTTTAGCTCTTCATTACCTTCATTTACAGTTTCCATGTACTTATAAATTTACAGTGGTGCCCTGCAAGATGATGTTAATTCATGCCATTGAAATTGCTGTCTTGTGAAAACATCGTCTTGCGACAAGCGTTTCCCCATTGGAATGCATTGAAACCCATTTAATGCGTTCCAATGGGGGGAAATCGTTGTCGTCCAGCAAAAATCGCCACTTTGCGAAGCGCCGATCAGCTGTTTTAAATCGCTGTCTTGCGAAAAACGGGCCCGAAAACACCCGTTTTGCGAAGATAGCCCCTAGGGAAGCCATTTTGCAAAGCCGACAATCAGCTGTAAAAATCGTCTTGCGAAAAAACGGTCTGTGAAGCGCGGCCCAAATCGTTGTCCAGCGAAATTCCTCCATAGGAATCACTGTTTTGTGAAGCAAAATGGTGGTCACAAAACCTCGTCATCATGCGGATTCGTCATTTTGAGGGGTAATCGTCTTGCGAGGTACCACTGTATATTGATACCCAGTGTACGTAGTGGGTAAAGTGACAGGATAGAATGCAGGAGACTTGGGTTTGAATATCTAATGGGTCATGGAAATTTACTTGAAGACATAGAATTGGTAAAACCACTCCTTAAATATCACACTGACCTTGAAAGCCCTGGTTCTCTAAGTTCGGACTTGATGGGATATAATAGAACTACTTTGTACAGTTCTTCCATATTTTAAATGGAAGTTTAGAAGGATTCTGAGTCATACAGATTGCACTTGAAATTACCATATCATCCTTATATTATTAGTAGCAATCCTTTCTCTTTTTGACAGAAGCAGTATTGAAAGGTTCTTCCGTGCTGTTGTTTGTTATTTTTAATCCAGGTGAAAGAACTGATCAGACTCCCATAAATGAAGGTTTAAAATTGTGCCTCTTGGTCGAAATACTTTTCCAAACTGACAGTGATTCAGCCTCAGTTCTTGGGTGATAGCCATTCTTAGAACTGTCTGTAATATTAAAAGAAGAAAGAAAGAATTCAGCCCTTTCTGCTTGAAAACAAACAAATTCAAAAGTTGGCAACATTGTGCAGAACTTCAGTGTTCGCATTGTATAAAACGGGATAAACAAGCCTACATCAAATTCTTCGAATACAAATCTATCAGCAACATATTTTTCATTCTGTCTTCTGAATGATCTGTGGATCACTGTTTTTTAAATTACCATGTTTCCCCGAAAATAAGACAGGGTCTTATACTAATTTTTGCTCCAAAAAGCGTAAATTTATACCCCGCCCAGAGTAGACCTGGTCTAGAGGGGTGGGTTATAAATCTAATTAAAGTAAAAGTAAAGTAAAAAGTAAGTAAAGTATTAGGGCTTGTTTTCAGAGGATGTTTTTTCATATACAACAATCTGCATTTATTCAAATACACTCATGTCATCATCTGCTGCACAATGATGGAGGGCGAAGTTACACTTAACTGGGGCTTATTTTTGGGAAAGGGCTTACATTATGAGCATTCTGAAAAATCATACTAGGGCTTATTTTCAGGTTAGGTCTTATTGTCAGGGAAACAGGCTGTTAGTGCTGTTAGTTCTGCTTTATTTTTCCACTTTATCTTAGTTTTTGCCTCATCCTAATGCCCCTTTTAATTTGATGTTTCCTCTCTTGACTGACTATTCTGAACTGACAAATCATTCCTGAATCTCAGCCAGATTGTGAAGAAGAGCTACAGAATTTGGACTCAAAGACTCTGCTGATCCAAGCCTGGGAACAGTTTTGTCAAGCAGTAGCATAAGAAAGGAACTTTTAACCGAGTAATCTATCATGTCAATGTCTAATAAGAACTCAGTTATTTTCATTTTATTATTTGACAAATCTCATTGGCTGACACACAAACAGTGCCATTTATTTTTTGCCTGCTCTGTTGATGCTGATAGAAAAGAGATCATGTGCCTTACAGGACTACTAGCTTGAGAAACAAGTTTTAAGCATTACACTCATGCTGGTAGGGTGATGGAAAACTTCATGCAAACATAGTCTGAGAAGAGGGTTTGTGACTTTTTCGTTCATTTGTTCCATGTGTGCGTGTGTGTGTGTGTGTGTGTTTTAATAGAGATAATTCTGAGGGGAAAAGTCTCAAAAGCCAGAGCAGGAATTCTCTGATAACAGACTACTAATCCATGAACTAATAGTTTTACCTAATTGGTGAAGTTTGCAAGGTTGGAAAAGTAATTCAAACTACTTTTCACTGTATAATCTTGAAATGTAAAAAGAACTTTTTAAAAAAATAAATACCATTTTAGATTTTAGGTCAGCTATGTGCGGTGCTGCTGTTGAACTAGGTTTTTGTACTTTTTTGCATTTACTGTTGTCAGCTGTCCATGAAAAATGGTGTCACTGGTTCTGTTTCAGGTTATGATGTAGTGTGCATCAATATCAGATTTTAAAAAATCTAGATATTAAATGGAGAATGTACATGAACTGGAATTAAAATTATTCTGCCAACCACCTTCTGCATCAGTCCTTCAGAATATTCTATAGTACTGTCAAGATATTATAATTTTATAGGCCTGAACAGTTATTGAATGTAACATTAATAAGCTGCCATAATGAACAGCTGTGTGACTGCTGAGTCACTGTGACAAAGGAGAAGATGATGAAATGCCTGGAGAAGAGGTGACACCCACATGGAGGAAGATGATGCAATACTTCCAGTGATTGGATAGAAGGAACAGTGTAACTGTATATAAGTGAACAGTGTGGACATTAATGTATCTTCTTTCCTATGCTACTATCCTCTATGGCATGCCACTTTGCCTATATTTTTGGCTGCTATGCCGAAGGTCTGCCAGTTTGTATACAGTGGTGCCTCGCATAGCGAGGTTAATCCGTTCCGGATTAACCTTCGCTATAGCGAAACATCGCTGAACGGGACAGGGAAAGCCATTGGAACGCATTAAACATTGTTTAATGCGTTCCAATAGGCTCCTTTACTCACCGTTCAGCGAAGTTTCCTATGGCCAGCAGCTATTTTCGCGCCCTCGGTAAGCGAGGGGAGGGCGTGAAAACGCTGTGCGTGGCCATTTTGGGGCTTCCGGCGGCCATTTTGTCCGCCGAACAGCTGATCGTCGGGGCTTCGTTTTGTGAAGATCGGTAAGCGAAACGCTTACCGATCTTCGCAAAGCGAGTTTCGCCCTATCTAAAAGTCGTTGAGCGATCGCATTAGCGATTCCAAAAAAGGGATCGCTATGCAATTTCGTCATTGTACGGTGCGCTCGTTAAGCGAGGCACCACTGTATTTGTATATTTGTTAATACATGTGTCTTTTTGTACAGAAGAAGAGCGCGTGTGTGTTTCTTCAATCAGATAACTCTGCACATTACAGCGCGAAGCTGACAAGTACTTTGCTATGTTGATATTCAATTAATATTGAAAGCTTCCGTTTGCCTTTTAAAAATTGTGAGAGGTACATAAAAGTCAATAGGTAAATCAGTGCATAACATTATTTTTTGAACTAGGGGGTGTTTTTTTAAAAAACAAAACATGCTGATTGTATGCTTTAGCTAGCTATGAATTTACTTACCAGACTTGTAAAATGGTAATGTGAATGCTTCTCTGTATGTGGTTTGTGTGTACCAGTCAAGGACTCTCTTCTTTGTCTTTTGGTAGTAGATATACTGCTTCAGAATTAAATTGTCAAATGTATGGTGAGGTGCAAGTTCATCTTTTACTGGAATTGGCTGCAGCTTTGTAAAATATCTAGATAAAAAACATAAATAGCTAAGTAATCTCTTGTTGACATCTGGTCTGATAAAACATAAGCTACCAGTAAGTACAGCAAACTACCTAAATGCTTATTCTAATATCCTGTTCAAACAGGCTGTTCAGTTTTAATCCTGATGCAATCTAATAGGTATTAAAACCATGATGCCTTATACTGAGATTTTCATAATAAACTATTATAATTCACTTGACCCAATGAAATTATTAAAATATTGCCAGTGAAACTATATAAGTGTCAGCTAGTCAATGTAAACTGCATCAATTCTGCTGTGGAAGCTTACTGCCGCATAAAATAAATAACTTGTTAATAGCGAAACATTTGTTTTGCATTAAAAAGCTCTGCATGTGGTTTTTGCGAATAATTTTTAAAAATATCTGTGCCAAGTACACAGTTTCAATTTTTTGCACCTGAGGGATAAGGTATTGTGTTTGTTTAACACTGTGTGTGTGTGTGTGTGTGTGTGTGTGTGTGTGTGTGTGTGTGTGTGTGTGTGTGTGTGTGTGTGTGTGTGTGTGTGTGTGTGTGTGTGTGTTTTTTTAAAATAGAGTGTAATGTTAAAGCCAAGGGATCAGTCATTTTTGAAGCAGTCTACTGACTTCTATGTATGTAAGTGTAGGTTCTGTATATCAGTGCCAGTTTGTGTCATGGGTAAAGTCAATCCTGGTGCTTATTTTCAAGCAGTTTCATAATGTGGTTTTCTCACTCTTGCACTGGCTTGAGCCAAGAATCTTTAAGAAACCACCTAAATGGTACTCCTGCTGTCAATATGTATATCCTCCCATGGTTCCTAAACTTGGGTTATAGACATTCATGGGCAAGAGCTCCCGGAAGCCATAGTTCACATTGCTTACTGTTCAAGACTTTTGGGAGTTCTAGTCTGAAAACATCTGGACCCCCAAATTTGTGATTTGTACTGGAGAACGGTACTTGTCTATCTAAGGATATCTGCATTACTACATTTCTATGGTTTCTGTCATTTTTAGTTCTTTTTTTTTGTAAAACTGAAAATACTATGCAAACTTGATTTTCCTCTATTTTTTCTCTTTAATTTTTCCATGTTGTGCTTAGGACATAATGGTTTTTAGTGTGCAAATATTAGACATCCTGAGTTCTTTTCATGAGAGAATTTTAATGAAAATTCAGCCTTGCTGAAAGTGATATTATTAAGAACTTTTTAAAAATTTTGGAAATTAAAGGAATGAATGGAGTGCAGGAGAGACTGAAGGAAACTTCCTCCTGCCTGCCGCTGTGATTTACTACATTAAAGTTGAAAAGGGCCATATGCAGAATGTTCTAGGTATATGCTTGTTGCTGACAATTAGTATTAATCAGTTAAAACACCTGAGGGATGAAGAGCTGAACAGTACAAAATGTTTTCTTACCTTGGCTTCCCTTCAGGAGCATATGCAATATGAAGACGTGCCAGCTGCCCTGGATAGTAACCAAGAACATCCTTTCCTTGATGATGGATAATTCTAGTAACAAAATGCATCTGGATTTTATTTTTCAAGTACTGTTTATGAAATTAACAGAAAACATTCTGGCTATTCTTTCCAAGTATATTTTTAACATGTGGTTTTCCCCCCCTTTTTAAAAAAAGTCAGAAGTTGCATTAATTTTGGTAGATCTAAAACAATGTAGAAATATTGGAAGGAGCATTCCTAGTTTACACATAAGGTCCAAGGCTGATTGTGTGTCACATTTTGGAATACCCTATAGCATTGTATTGAATATTAGCCTATTCATTTCTGTCATAAAATATGTGAAGTCACTATTTGTGTATGAGCTGGCAAGGAATGTATGTTTTCCAGTTTGTGTGACTGTAGCCGAAATGGGTGCAGTTGTTTTAGTTTGATTTGTTATAAGCAGACTTGCATGCTGTGAATTCAGTAGAAGGGTGAGACAATAAGCTGTCTGAAAAACTATTAATATTATATACTAGAAGATGTAAGATGGTTGGAAAGCATCACAGATACATACTACCACAACAGTGCTAATTATGTTATCGGGCTATGTCTGCTTATTTTATGTGTTTATCAAGGAAGTGTACAAAAGCTCTGTTTTGCAATTGCAGTGACAACCTAATTATGATAAATGTTGCTTTTCCCTCCTTAGCAAGAACTATGTGCATAAATGCGCTTATGTACATGTGATCAAAATAATATCACTTTCTTTCTCTGTTTAGCCCTAATCTCCTTTCTTGCTCTTTTGTAAAATTCAGCTTGTAAATTCTTCAATCTAGGGACTAGCCCTCTTGTACTCTGTAAAGCGCGGCATATGTTGATGTACTATATTTTTAAAAAAGCATTATGAAAAACCAAATCATGGACATGTTTACTCAGAATTAAGTGTGCTTTTTATCCCAGTTCAGTATGATTAGATCTGTAGCCTACAAGTCTTACAAATGTTCGATGATCGTTGGCATCTCTATTTCACACATTTGTTGTATTCTGACAAAAGGGTGGATCCTGCTGCTTTTATGCCAGTATGTGAGTATTCACTGAACAAAATCCTACTTCAAAATATCCTGCTGATTAAAAGAGGAGGAATGATCATCACTGATCTCCCCTCCCTCTGCAGTCACCAGCACCATCTTCCATGCTGTTCCAGGGGTTTCTCGCAACTCTCCAAAGCAGATGGGGGGGAGGGAGGCACAAGGGACTGTAGCCTGAGGGGAGAGTGATGAAGATTGCTTCCTCCATTCTGCCAGGAGGATTTCTTTGCTGGATCAAACACATCTCACGCATGGAAGAAGCCATCTGTCCACAGAAAGCAGATTATGGATCCAACTCTCTTATGTTCATCAAAATATTATAGAAAACCAAGAGTCCTTAGAACTATATAGGGCAATTGCAGTTTTATCAAAAGCCCCTTGTAGCTGCAGTCTTCTGGATACTCAATGGAAGGTAAAATTTTATTTACATCAATATATTAGGCTTCCTTTTCATTGCTGGATGTTTATTTGGATGATTATCAAAATAATGTGTGCAAACCTTTGTGTTTATCCAAAATTGCTTGAATTACATGTATACAAATATGCAAAAGGCTATAATTGAGGTTTGTTACATTGTCTGCATTGAATGTCCTTATTTGGAATCATCATCATCCTGCACTGTAAGGTCAATTCCAACTTATGGCGACCCTTTTCAGTATTTTCCAGGTAGAGAATACTCCAAAGTGGTTTTACCATTACCTTCTTCTGGGGGTGCCCTGGGACTGTCCAGTGTGCCCATGGCCATACAGGCTGCCTTTACTTGTAGAAGGTACAGAGAATCAAACTCCCAACCTTTGGCTCTGCAGCCAAATAACAAAATCAATGTCTTACAGAATCTGAACCTGGATGACTGAATCCTGAACCAACTCTTGAGAACTATTCTTAGTTTCTCATACTTTACCCTGGAGGGATTTCTGGGGCTGGATCTACAAACTGCCGTAATCTTACTGCTGTAGCATGTCCTGCCATAAGAACTGGAAAAATCACAGAATGATATACTTCTTATTAATAAATCACATAAAATCACTGTTACAATTAGCATACATATTGAAGTTTAAGTAATATTTAAAAGGGCGAATGAATATGCAACATTAAAATCAAATAATTAATATGTCATTAGCTGTGCAGTTCCCCTCTCCTGAGACTTCACTTCTAAAATTGTACTGTACATATATTAGAAACTATATAGGTAGGCAGGCTTGATACTGAGTTTTGTACATATATGTTTATATATAAACAGCATTAAATTAAAGTGATTATAGCTGCTATTTATCTCTCATATAGATATGTATACAAAAATATATTTGTGAGCACGATACAAATAGATAAAATGACTTCATGTATCACCAGTGAATACATAGACATTTTATATAACTGACTCTCAAAATTGTACTTTTTATCAAACTAGTTACAGGAGACAATTACAGAAGTTTCAGATTTGTGTTTTGTGGCCACAACCCAAAACCAAACAGTTTAGTTTTTTATAAATCTTTCTGGCAACTGCCAAATCCTGGCTGACTATTCTTATATTGTACGAGCAACTGATGAATCTTACTTTTGTGCTAGATAGTATGTATTTGTACAGTAATCTGCCAGTTTTGTAACAATGGTGGGCCCATGCAACATATTCTTGAACCCTCTTGACCCTCCCTAGGAGTGCTACAAAACTTTAAAGATCTCCAGGGGAAAAATCAGACATCTTTGTTCATCACAGCTGGCTTTTCTTTCAGAAAAGGGTTAACTCCAGAATGAAACCAAACAGTTGCAGGAAATCTTATCAAAAGCCGTCAGAGTTTCAAATTATAGGTCTTCTCATTGTTTCAATAGTTCTAGACAACAACAGCTTGTCTAATTCCACAAGCTTTATTGCTTCTATGCTCCATATGCACAAAATATATCAGAGTTGTGGAAGTACAAAAGTCTTACAGCTGTAAAGAAAACTAGACCCAAATGCTTAAAAATACAGTGGTGCCTCGCTAAACAGTTACACCGCATGACAGTTTTTTCACTAGACATTGACTTTGTGATCGCTATAGTGATTCGCAAAACAGTGATTCCTATGGGGGAATTTTGCTGGACAATGTTTGGTTCCTGCTTCGCAAACCGATTTTCGCTAGAAGACGATTTTCACAGCTCCCTCCGTGCTCGCAAAATGGGTGTTTTCGGGACCTAAGCTTTGCAAGACAGCTATTTAAACAGCTGATTGGCGGTTCACAAAGCGGCTTTCTTATTGCCGATCTTCGCTAGACAACGACGATTCTTCCCCATTGGAATGCATTAAACAGGTTTCAATGCATTCCAATGGGAAAATGCTTTTCGGTAGATGATGATTTCACTAAACTGCAATTTCAGTGGAACGGATTATCATTGTCTAGCAAGGCACCACTGTACTTCTTTGCAACTTGAAAAAAGATGCAGGTGTTAAAACTTAAGTTGTGGGCAGAACTTAAGTCATGTCTGAATCCAAGAGCAGAATGATAAAATATCAGAAATGTTTTAAGTTGTGTTCTAAAAATGAAAGAGCTTCTGCCCTAAAAAGGGGCACAGAAAAACAAAATACAGAGATTACATCTCTTAGAATATCAAAGATGTTAAAAGTAATAATATACTAAGTAAAATGCATTACTTAGCCTCTAATCATGTAAAACACACAATATATAATACATTTTCTAAATGCTAACCCATCTCACAGTTAAAATCTATGATGGAACATCCAGGTTCATTGTTATTGCTAGCATCTGGAAATGAAGCCTGCTGCTGCACTGCTACATGATTGTTGTTATTTGATGTCTGGTGCCTGGTGTGATGAATAGAGGGATGAATGTATTCTATCTCCCCATATTTATAAGCTGTTTTCACTTCCCCATATCTGTAAACAAACTTGATCTGCAGTGTCTGTACATTCTAGGATCCCAGAGGTCCACCAATTTTTTTCAATAGAAAATTCTATTCCCACAGTTTTTATGTCTCTATGAGTCTGCAAGTTCATATTTGACTAACTGCGGTTGTTGTGGTTTGCATCATTGCTTTTACTATTGATTTTGCAAATTCTAGAACTCTAGTAATATCTAATTACAAGTCCCTAGACCAGTGGATGCCAATCTTGGGTTCCCAGATGTTCTTGGACTAAAACTCCCAGAAGCCTTCACCACTAACTGTACTGGCCAGGATTGCGAGGACTTATAGTCCAAGATAGAGATGGGAGCATTTGTATATGAATATGAATACCCCCACACAGGTGGAGATAACGACGGTCCACGCCCCCAGGGCCGGACTGTCCACTCACCCTTCTGCTGCTGCTGCTGGTTCCTCGCTTCCTTCCAATCGCTCCAGAGTGCCTGGTCTGCGAGCCACTCTTTGACCTGGTAGGGAGGCTCATTGGCCTGCCTCCTGACAGAAGTGGCTAGCCGACCACGAGCTCTGGAGCAATAGGAAAACAGCAGCAGCAGAAACCCTCATTATCTCTGCCTGTGCAGGGGTATTCATATACGAATACCCCCATGTCTAATCCAAGAACATTTGGAACCACTGCCTTAGACCTAAGGCCTAATTGATTAAGAGTTCAGGATGCTAGACTTGCAAAATTAGACTACTATTATCACCAGTAGGGTGTACTATATGACCTTGAAACACTTTTTCATAGGGAAGCATATTTTCATCAAAAACAGTTCTACTCATTACAACATTCAACCTTCAGTTTACTTCCATGCTAACTAGCAGCCATGAATTAAATTATTCAAAGCAGTGTTATCATATCATGACCTTGTTCCCAGACTTGTTGGAAAAGCAGCCAGTTCTTCTGACTATAAATTATTTTCCAAGCCTCACTTTTGAACATGCTTTCATTTTCAGGATAACTTTTTCTGCAAGGCAACCTTTAATCATTTTTTAACATTCTAGGCACAAATTTTCAAGTTTTTGCATGCATGGGGCTTTAGCTTTGTGTTGAACAGCACTCTTTAATTTTACCTGGCAAAGTTATTTTTGAAATAAAGGAGAGTTTTAAAAAGAATTTATAATTTGTTTTTCAGCTGTTTGGGGTTTGGAGAAACTGGTCTGAAGCCCTGAATTTCACCTCTGAATCCCTGACTTTTCTAAATAATGCCCCACTGTCTTCTTGGAAATCACCTGAATTATTGTTTATCCTTGTACAGTACTGTGTTGATGTTTCTATGCCACTTATATTTTATTTCACTGGCAACAAATTTTCAGCTAAACAGTGAGTCATGATGTGGTTTGTTCAAATATTGACTTGCCAACATTTGGAAAATATGATTATGTTGCCTTTTGACCAGAGTGTTGAATTATGTTTTGGCCACTCCATAGCAACATCCCTGCAAGCGTTTAAAGCTTACAGTGAGGTGAGTCAGAGGCTGAACTGTAGAAAACTAGGTTTTCTGGTCTAAGCAAGTAAAAGCTTTTGTCTATGTTATAGTAAATAAGAAATGCACACAGTTTTGCTTTGCTTATAGTATTGATGTAACTTCAAATAACCAACGTTCTGTGGACAGTTTATATTTAAAACCATTGCTGTTCTGTACTGGATGATGTTTTTCAAGAAGATCGTGCCAGCTGAAAATCAAAACACACCCGGCCCTGTTAACAGAACACCAAGTTAACAGCTAGGCCATGTTAACTGTTTTGTGGAGCGCAGCCATGGTGCAGAGTATTTTCAAGTCTTGCTATTTTAGTCAAACTTGGAACATGCAGAATGGTGTTTAAATGTGACAACACACAGACACACAGTGTGAGCTGTTGAAAGCTGCTGTTATATTTATAAACATTGTCACATTCTTATCAGTCAGTTAGGCTCAACTGTTGCCGTTATGATTGTCAATAATGCCATCAGAATGTTCTGTTTTCTCTTTATGCTACAGTTCAGGATTTCTGATTTAGCTTTTACCCTTTTCTTGTAAGTTACAGAATTGCTCATTGAACATTCTACTGTATTATTACAGTTTTAACTAGAGGAGGCCCACCAATGTGGTCAAGAGGCAATTTAGTCAGTGGGTGAGTCAACTTCTCTGTAAGTTCCATTGATTCAAAGTGCGGCTTCTAGTTGCAACTTAGTACTAGATTTCAGCCATTTACATGCAATTTTGGGCACTGCTGTACAAAATAGGATCTATACCACTTATATATGGGTATTGGTTGTTGTGGGTTTTTCAGGCTCTTTCGCCGTGTTCTGAAGGTTGTTCTTCCTAACGTTTCGCCAGTCTCTGTGGCCGGCATCTTCAGAGGACAGCACTTTGTGCTCAGAGCACGGAGTGCTGTCCTCTGAAGATGCCGGCCACAGAGACTGGCGAAATGTTAGGAAGAACAAACTTCAGAACACGACCAAAGAGCCCGAAAAACCCACAACAACCATTAGATCCCAGCCGTGAAAGCCTTCGCAAATATATATATGCGTATTTAGACACCAAGACCATGTATTTCAAACTGGAGATTTTGCCCAAATGCTCAGTGCACTCTAGGCTTCCATGAGCACAAATTGTGCTCTTATTGAAAATACAAAACCTGGAGAAGATAATTATTTGCTCCATTGAGACATAGGGTGATAATCCACTTAACCCATGCCATTGAGCTTTTATTAAACAGAGTGGGAGGTAGAGGAACCTCCTCTCCCTGCATGGCTCTATGTCAGCTCCAGTAGATTGGGAGCACCCTCAAAAGCAGGGTTGGAGAGGTGCAAGGAAAACGAGTGGAAAGCTCTCCTGCATGAATGATGGATGCTTCATCCAGTGTTGCATTTCATACTAATTTTTTTAACAAGGTCACTCCAATGGTTGTACTCATAATTGTATAGAACTGTTAGGAGTGTTAAATGCTGATGCATACGAGCTCTTTTACACTTAGTGTCAGAAATATGTAATTTTTTAAAGGAGAGATTGGTTGTGGTATATATTCATTAAAGAGACTAGGTAAAAGCCAGAATGAAATGGACTAGAACAGGCTCTTGTTCATAAACATCCATGCCAAACTAGTGTGATGTGATGGACAACAATATTAGAACACTATTTTAGAAAAATTCATCAAAAATTAATTTAATTAACTCTTTAATGTCCCAAAACTAACCACAACAGACTAGAATGGTTAAAAAACTGGGTATTCATAGAATAATTGAGTTGGGAGGTCTTATAAGGACATCAAGTCCCAACCTGCTGCTGAGGGCAAGAATCCAAATCAAAGTAGATCTGACATATGATTGTCCAATTTTCTCTTGAATGCCTCTGGGTATTCATATAGACTCCTAAGCCACTGAGCTATCCAGCCAGCACAGTAGAGATACAGGGTGAATGTCAAAGGTAGATGATGAAGTAGGTGTGGAGAGAACCAGAGAGGCTTAGGAAAATAGAACAGGATGAATGAGAATAGCTTGAAGAGAGACTGGTTGAGTGGGATGGTAGGGGAATAAAAAAACAGGGTGATAGAAGAAATAAGGAAAGGGAAGTACATGTGTAGATACTGGGGAGTTCCAGTGGAAAGTCATGACATCTCTAGTTCCTGTACCAATTAAGCACTGACATTCATATAGTTTTTTAAGGGATTTGGCCAGTACAGTAAGACATAAGCCTACAAGAGTTTGTTCTTTCAAATAATTACTGTTTCCTTATTCCAAGATGTTATGAATAAACACACTCTTACCTTCTTTGCTGTATGTGTACTTAAAATAGAATTCCACTCTTTATCATGGGTCATGTGAAAAAATTTTACTAGTGGAAGGCAAAGATGTGAATCTAAACAGAGACACCCACCTAAACTGAGTACTTAAACTGGGTATTTCTAGAAAATCCTTAGAGAAAAAAAATGCATTTCTGCCTACAACCATAAGTGGCATTGTGACTCATATCATATTGTGATGCGGGATATCTTGCAGGTTTGTGTAGTAAAACTAGCTGACTGTAATTCAGGGTAATCCTGAAGCAACTTTAGTTTATTGAACTGTCCTCATATTGATAACAGGCTGCTTTAGGATCAATAGGATGCATCAAATTGTCTATTGGCTTGAAAGAGAAATATCTTATTTCAAATCTAACAGTGTTTAGCAAGCATCCATTAGGTGGCAGTATGTTATAGTAGGTAGAGTGTTAGACTCAGAAGACCTCAGTTCAAATCCCTACTGCTGTATATCATGGAAAGTCACAGCAGGAGTGGTGCTGTGGTAAACCACTCCTTGACTATCTCACATATCTTGAAAACTATAAGGATTGCCATAAATCAGAAACAACTCAATGGCATATAGCAACAATAACATCTTAAAGATCCCACTTTGGACTGGAAAATAAATGAGAAAAATTGTAAAATGCTTTCTATATTGCAAAAATAAGTTACAGTACTTCATTTTTGCAGCAAGATTTAAGATCGCAGTGTAATTAGCCTCGGGCCCTCACTCATTTGTGCTTTTTAAAAAATGTTCTTTATGTGATCTGAAGATTCTGAGCCAGTAATTCCCTGTTTAAGATTCTGGAGATCACCCAGGATCTAAAATAGTGAAAAATTCAAGAAGACCATATAGGCATTCAAAATGATCTGGAAGAATTTAACATTAATTGACTTCATCCAATCCAATAGTACCTGAATTAGTCTGTTGCCAAAAACCCACATGCTGGCAATGCCTTTATATTATATATAATGTGTGCATTTATGAGCAACAGTCTACAGGACTGAGAATTCTAAGGCTCAAGGCCCTTGTGGACTGATGAAAGTTTGGATCTTATTGCTAAATTCATCCTGATACAAAAAAACAGAGTGCTATAAGCATTTCAACTTGACTTGAAATAAAGAGAGAAGTATATTGCAAAGATTACTTTTTGGTCTTTCATTGTATTCAGTGTCATCAGTTTAGTCAGATTCTCAGCAAGACTTCATGCTATGTGCATATATGAGCAACAGTTTGAGGGACTGAGGCATGGTACAAGGTCCTTGTGGACTGATGAGAAATAGGTTTGAATCTCACAATAATAGTTTCATCTCTTTTGCTGAAATATATATATTTCTCTCTCTCTCTCTCTCTCTCTCTCTCTGTGTATTCTTAGAGGCATATTTCATATAGTACACAGTTTATATATATATATATATATATATATATATATATATATATATAGAGAGAGAGAGAGAGAGAGAGAGAGAGAGAGAGAGAGAGAGAGAGAGAGAGAGAAGGAAAAAATTATGCATTTAAATTGTGTACTATATGAAATATGCCTCTAAGAATACACATTTAATAGCTCAGTTGAGGCAGGGATTTCTTATCTTATGTTTATGAGAGTACCCAATATTTTTAAAATATCAACTAGGATATAAATAATGTTCACGGCTTGGATTAGATCAAACCTGAACCAACATTTTATTTACTGTACTTGCAAATCAAAGCACCTTATCCAAGTTTTGGTATTAACTATCTGACAAAGGAAAATTTCTTTGAACGTCTTCTCTTGTCTAGAGAAAAAAGTTCTCTTGTCAGTTAAAAAGTTCATACTAAAGTAAAAATGTGTCAAAATCAAATTACTGACTTTTATTTAGGTAGATCAGGACAATAACAAGACAGATCTGAAATGTCTTCAACAAGCGGGGGCAAGTGGCGTACAAAGCCTTCAACCAGTTGCCCTTCTTACTATCACCCCACATTTCCATGCTGTTACAGTGGTAATGATAAGGATGTGAAAGGGGATAAGGTGACATACAACTCCTTGTAGCACCAAGTCTCTCGAAGTGAGGGGTAATGTCACATTTGTGGTGAAGGATTCGTAACAGGACAAAAAATAAAGGTTACCACTTTCAGTGGTCAACAAATTTTGAACTGCTTTATGACTTCAGACTAATTAGTTGGTGGGGAAATGTTAACAATGCCTGCAAATGCTTACTCAGCTGTAAGGCCATAGACCAAGTTCTAGCAGAGTACTTTGGTGTCCAGAATCAGTGGAAACCTGCTTCTTCTATACCTCCTATTGCAGCATCGTGAAATGCCCAAAAATCTTTCTCCAGAGGGTCTTGGTGTGTTCTCAGAGCAGGTTTTTAAAGTGGAGAGCAGGCTGCAGGAGGGAAGGTCCTCAAGTTGGTCGGGGAATTATGGGAGTTGTCAAAAAAAAAAAAAGGTGTCCAAACTCCATGTAAGCCATAGTGA
Source organism: Pogona vitticeps (assembly GCF_051106095.1). Taxonomy (NCBI): domain Eukaryota; kingdom Metazoa; phylum Chordata; class Lepidosauria; order Squamata; family Agamidae; genus Pogona; species Pogona vitticeps. The sequence goes on from NC_135783.1 coordinate 54,426,440, forward strand.
GATAAATGGGCTTTATTTCTGGGTAAGCAACTATAGGAATGAAGCCTAAATTAAGATCTAAACGTTGTTCGAAGCTACTGTAGCAGCAAAAAGATAAATAAAAGCTCTGTGGTATGAATAAAGCAAGGGGGCAGAAACAAATGAGAGGTCAGCTTTGATGTTACATGCTGATCAAACATTATTGCTTCAGAGAAACATTGTTCATATTCGTCCAGTCAAAGTGGGTTTACTTCCCAGTGACCGATCACCAAAGAGAAAGCAAGCTAATTTGCTAATTGTGTTCACATCTCATTTCTTTCTGAAGGGAGCTCCACTGCTACTTGCAAAACAGCTGTTTGGGCTCCTAAGCACAATGATCTGATCAGAGCCAATGCCAGGGCCAGGCTTTGAAGAAGCCTTTGGCCAGATGGACTTGATGCCTAACCCCGCCCTTCTTTTTATGAACACTGCTGCTATCTACTATTGCACATCTTCCTCTTCCTGGAAGAGGCCTCCTCAAAAACCTCTGTAGGCTGAATTCTGGATGTCAACAAACCACATTAGATCCGTGGGGCAGAGATTCACTTCCCCAGCATGAAAGGCAGCTGCAAGAGTCTCCAGCTGCATCAAAGGTTAGTAAATACATCATTGAAGAAGCTAGAGTGCACTTTGTCAGATGAATAATGTGTTCATTTTCGTGAGTAAATTATGTTTATCAACCCTGAGGTCAGAGTAAAGGAAAGACAGCAAGATCCCCAAAGCCAAGAAATGCATAAGAAATAATTAGACTACACTACGTTTTTATTGCTGCCTGTTACACAGCTTTGTTTCCAGACCTCATTGTATAATTTTTAAAATCTCTATGAAGTAGCTGCCACACCTATAGATGGTCCCTTCCTAATTTAATAAAATGAACTAAAAACCCTTGTACCAAATCAGATTTGTTAACTTCCAACCTTTGTTGCTCAGTTTGCTGGGGATGGGGCAGGCATGTTAGTTTGTTGCAGCAAAAAATGCATTTATTGAAGTGGACTGTTGTTCATGAAAATGTATGGTGAATAAAATTGTATTAGTTTCCAAGGTGCTGCAGGATTATTGTTTTTTCTAATCAGAGTTCCTCACAGTTCTTTTCTAGGTCAACTACAATGTTCTTCACTGGTCTTCATCGGAAACAGTAGTCAGGGGCCGTATCATGGAGATGAATAACTGCAAGGCATGATTCTGATTCAGTGTGACACTTGTGCATATAGAATAGGCCTTGGAAAGTACAGTAGATAGTGGGGATTACTATTCCAGGATGTCACACCTCTGGCTTTGGATATGCTGCTGGACAAATACAGAAATGTAAAGTAAAGTAACCATGGAGTAATTGCTATAACCTATTACAAGCTCCCATAAACACCCCTCTTTCCACCCATTTGTGTCTCCCTATCTGCCAAAATATTTACTAGAATGTCTCCCAACAATACTGCAATATAATTGCCCATAATGTATTGGCAGTAATTTGCTTCATTGTTTCTAGCATTTGAGCACTGGCACAAGAAATTTTGGGGTATAGCTGTAAAAGATCAATCAGCAGATAACTAATAGTGATTTAATTGGTAGGTATTGGTGGAATCTCATCCATTTCATTGATTCACCTTTTAAAAGGCATGCTGAAACCTGGACAATCTATTAAGGGCAACAACAAAAACAAGCTAGAAGCTAGACTTCAAGGCTGAAACACTATGCCTGTTTTTTCCAGTTGCTTTCACCTACACATAGCACAGCTTGCTGCCAAATTGATGTGACAGAAATTTAAATGGATTACAGTGTAAATTAGAACCTAGTAAAAGTGCATTAATGGTGACTGTTAACATGAGTTCAGAACAAATACTGTAGGTGGAATTTTGACTACAAATCTGCTTTTCATTCTAACTGAACATGTTTTGTGTTTTCTTTCCCCGAACAGCATTTGTGAAGGCTGACCAACTGATGGAGATTTCACTTGCACAACGTGTTAGATGAGGCTGGCTTGGAGCTTATTATGGGTTATTTGAACAACCCCCATCACCCAGTATCCCATAAGTGAAAGATCTTTAATACACACAAATATGAGTGCATGTGTGAGTGGGTGATTGAGAGACAAGGAAGGAATAACATGGTGAGATAATCCCGTGCTCCTGTGGGAGATTGTGAAGATTCTAATTGTGGGATAGGACTCTTTATGTCAGTGTTTCTGACTTACCTAGCCTCTTCCATTAGGAGTACCAAGCTGTGACATTTTGCTGCCTGGGGTGGAGTAAGAAACAGTGTGCCCACCCACCCATGGAACTTAATTAAGGTGCCTAGAGTGCTTGAAGCCAGCCATGTTGTTTTGGCACGCCAGGTAGAAAAGCTCTTCAACTCTTTCCTCCTTCTTCAACTATGTAAGTAGTTTTTCCTGATGTAGAACTGTATCCATAAGGCTCCGGATAAGATAATAGAAAAGGGCCATGGCTCCTATATAAACAATGAGTGTGTAAAGGGGCCCATCTTGTCCAACCCACACAAAATAATTCCAATAGATTGTTTGAATCATCTGAGAATTGCCAGTTGGATCAAGTTGAAACACCAGTGAAAGCGATGGTCGGTCATTGACTTTTCCTCCCCCTTGTCTCCTCATAGCCCTCCAAGCTCCCAACCTTCCCCATTCACCTCAAGGTTGTAGGAGCCTTGCTGAATAAGTTGGGTGGCAGTGCTAAGGGGTAAGCTGAAGGGAAAAGTACAGTAGTTTCACCCAAATTCAAGCAGAAGTAACTTCTGTACAGATTGGGGACAGGATTTCTAGGGAATGGACACAACAATCAGTGGCACACATGGTGAAATGTAGAAATAATCTAGATATATCCATAGCAATAGTTAGAATTCACTCTCCCCAAATATCTGCGTCTTCCTACAAATGCAGCATGCCAGCTGTACCTATGCTACCGGCCATGGATTATCCATTCATTTTTTTGTTGTGCTAGTCCTAACTTTGAACGCTTGGCTCAGTATCCTATATACTAAAAAGCCAATTGCACAATGGTCCATTCTGTGTGTGATTCCTCATTTCCTGGTGCTTGTACAAGGGAGGATTCAAGAATCCCTTGAGCAAGTGAAACCCCCATTGTTTTCAATGCAGTGATCTCCAGTTGGTGTAACTGCAAGCTAGCAAGCAGCAGTGCAAAACCAGAGTGTTCAGACTCTGGAGATGTTACACTTCATGTTTGTAAACAAAATTGTTCCCTTAGTGTTTTTCCTAATAATACACAACAGCATAATTACCAGTTTCAAACAACTAATGGACATGTAATTTTTGTTTCGGTTAGCTTCCAACAATACTGCTGAAGAATTTTATGTCCTTTAAAAGTACTTTAAATTATAAATATAATAACAGAATAGCTGTAAATATATGCATATCCTTCTTAGAGAACAAGCTTCTTGATTCTATTGTGATGATACCTAGATTCTTTGGTAGACAGATTGGTATGCCATAAGATACAAAAGCTTGCAAACCACTTCATAAGATCACATGATGTGAAAAAAACTGCTCCATAAGAACATGTTAAACATTTAAACAAGTTGTAGTACCTAAAAAGTTGAGCTTTTCCTAATACAGAGTGGAGAGAGTACAGAGTCCTCTCGTGGCCAAATTGAGTTATGCATCCAGAGTTGCCTAAAGAGATACAAATATCCTGATCACTTTAGTACTATACCTGTCTCAGAAAATGATCAGAGTTGCCCCACTAATAATTTATTAGCTATTTTCTCTGTTACTGTATAGCCAGCACATAAAATCTATATATTGTTAGCAACAAGGAGCCTGTGTTTGAGCAGGACGGTGACTTATCACCAAATTGGGGGGCAGGGTGAAGCATTTCCCTATAGTGTACTCCGATCCTGAACTGCACTTAATGTCTTGTGATCATTAACATTGGAATGACCATGTAAGTGTCCTGAAAGTTACGTCGAAATTTATTTAACAGATAACTCTAGTTTTCAACATAGGAAAATACATTAAGAGACGGCCTGTGTGCATTTACTTAAGGGTGAAGAATATTTGGCCCTCCAGATGCTGTTGGACTTCAGTTCCCATAAGCCAATGGTGGGGAATTATGAGAGTTGTGATAGAAGCAATAATAGGAAGGCCACATGTCTTCTACCCCTGCTTTTATGAATAGTTAATAAATATGTTCCATCAAGTAGATTCTGATTTATGTATATCATCCCAGCATTTTCTATGTCCAACTTCTGCTTTAAAACCTCCAATGAAGGAGACCCCCTCCCACATCTCCCTGAGGCACTCTGCTCCACTGTCATACAGCTCTTACTGTCAGGAATTTCTTCCTGTTATGTGGTTGAAATCGCCTCTCTTGTAAGTTGTGTCAGTTACTTTTATCCTCTGGAGCTGGAGAAAACAAGCACGTTCCATCTTCCATGTGACAATCATTGAATATTTGGAGATAGCTATGAAGTCACCTTTCAGTCTTCTCTAGATTAAACATTCCCAATTCCTTCAACCTTTCTTCATGGCATCTGGTTTTCAGATCATCCTGATAGCCCTCCTCTGGATACGTTCCATTTCTCAATACCCTTTTAAAACTAAACTGTGGCATCTGAACTCAAGACAGCACTCCTGGAGAGGTCCAACTAAAACAGAGTAGAATAGTACAATTACTTTGATCTGGGCACTAGACTTGTATAGATGCAGCCTAGTACAGCACTGGCTTTTTGTTTGTTTGTTTGTTTGTTTGTTTGTTTGTTTGTTTGTTTGTTTGTTTGTTTGTTTGTTTGTTTGTTTATTTATTTATTTATTTATTTATTTATTTATTTATTTATTTATTTATTTATTTATTTATTTATTTATTTATTTATTTATTTATTTATTTATTTATTTGCTGCCATGCCACACTGTTGCTTCATGTTCAGGTTGTGCTCGACTAAGACACCTAGATTCTCTTAAGTACCACTGCTAAGTCAGCTGTCTCCCATCTTAAATTTGTACAGTACATCTAATTTTCACCACCAAAGTGCAAGACTTTACACTTACTTGTTGAGACTCATTTTGTTTCTTTTGGTTCAGTTTTCCAAACTGCCAAGGTTCTCTAGAATCCTGATTCTGTTTTCTAAAGTATTAATTTCCAAGTTTGGTGTCATCTGCCAACCTAATAAGTATCTCATCCACATTCTCATCCAAGTCATGTATAAAAATATTGAACAACTCATGGCCTAAGACAGAAACCTGTAGTACTTCACTTGTCACTTCTTTCTGGAAACCATTGTTGAGTATTCTTTGGGTACAGTCTGTCAACCAGCTACAAATCCATCTAATAGTAGCATTGTATAGTCCATGTTTGATCAGCTTGGCCTCAGGAATATTAAAAGCCTTGCTGAAATCAAGATCCTCTATATCCACAGCATTCACCCTATCTACCAAGCTTGTGGCTCTCACTCTCTCTTTTTTAAAAAGAGAGATAACATTAGTCTGGCATGAATTGTTTTTGAGAAACCCATGATGGGTCTTAGAAATCATAGTGTTATTTTCTAAGTGCTCATAGGCTAATTGCTTAATGATCTATTCTAGTACCATTCCTCAAATTGATGCTATAGCGATTAACCTGCTTTGGCTCATTAGGAGATTATTTGCATGCACCAATAGGAGTTTTTGGGAGGCAGAGCCAGAGAAACTAGAAGAGAGGGGTGAGGCAGAGAAGAGCAGTTTGGTCAGTTAGTCAGTTACAGTCAGAGATGAGAGTCTGAAGTGAAAAGTTAGTCTGTGAGAGTTAAGAGAGTCAGGAGTTAAGGGAGTGTGGAATTTATAGAGAGTTAAGAGTGAAACAAATTATTACAAAACTACTGAATACTTTAAAGTCTTTGAAGAACCTTTTTAAGTGAACTGTATCCAATAAAGAACTGGATATGGGACAACTGATTGGTTCAAAATTGGGAAAGGAGTACGACAAGGCTGTATATTGTCCCCCTGCTTATTCAACTTATATGCAGAATACATCATGCGAAAGGCTGGACTGGAGGAATGCCAAGCAGGAATCAAGATTGCCGGAAGAAATACCAACAACCTCTGATATGCAGATGATACTGTACTGTCCACCTCTGTGTGTGTACCATAGTCCAGCTACCACTTAGATCATTCAGGTCACTCCAAACACTCCCAATGAAAGTCATACTTCTTCCTGTCACCATCATTGTACCAAGGGAAAAAGTGTAGGTGGACAGTCTTTGTTTCACCAGCCCAATTATTAATTAGGTGAGAGATTGGTATGGTCCATTTAGTCCTGCTCATTGGATCTATTAGTGATCCCTATTGTCCCTATTGGCTGGACTGGATGAATCCCAAGCCAGAATTAAGACTGCCACAAGAACTATCAATAACCTCAGATATCCAGATGATACCACTCTGATGGCAGAAAGTGAGGAGGAATTAAAGAACTTCTTAATGAGGGTGAAAGAGGAGAGCGCCAAAAATAGTCTGAAGCTCAACATCAAAAAAACTAAGATCATGGCCACTGGTCCCATCACCTCCTGGGAAATAGAAGGGGAAGATATGGAGGCAGGGACAGATTTTACTTTCTTGGGCTCCATGATCACTGCAGATGGAGACAGCAGCCACAAAATTAAAAGATGCCTGCTTCTTGTGAGGAAAGCAATGACAAACCTTGACAGCATTCTAAAAAGCAGAGACATCACCTTGCCAACAAAGGTCCGCATAGTCAAAGCTATGGTTTTTCCTGTAGTGATGTATGGAAGTGAGAGCTGGACCATAAAGAAAGCTGACCGCCGAAGAATTGATGCTTTTGAATTGTGGTGTTGGAGGAGGCTCCTGAGAGTCCCCTGGACTGCAAGGAGAACAAACCTATCCATTCTAAAGGAAATCAACCCTGAGTGCTCACTGGAAGGACAGATCCTGAAGCTGAGGCTCCAGTACTTTGGCCATCTCATGAGAAGAGAAGACTCCTTGGAAAAGACATTGATGTTAGGAAAGTGTGAAGGCAAGAGGAGAAGGGGACGACAGAGGATGAGATGGTTGGACAGTGTCATCGAAGCTACCAAAATGAAATTAACACAACTCTGGGAGGCAGTGGAAGATAGGAAAGCCTGGCGTGCTCTGGTCCATGGTGTTACAAAGAGTCGGACACGACTTAACGACTAAACGACGACAATCCAATAAACCTGGTTTTGTTAAGCTTTACATCAACATGGACCTCAATCTTTCTATTTGAACATTGTTGACAGAGATCAACTGGTGGCAGCATAAAGGAGGGAATATATCGTGGGCCTCAGGGCTAGTGAAATAATCTGGGGACACACTGGGGCACATCGCAGATGCCAACCTGACTGGTTGGTAGTTGCCCAACTACTTCCTCCCATTTTGAAAATGAGGGATCTATCTATCTATCTATCTATCTATCTATCTATCTATCTATCTATCTATCTATCTATCTATCTATCTATCTATCTATCTATCTATCTGTCTGTCTGTCTGTCTGTCTGTCTGTCTGTCTGTCTGTCTGTCTGTCTGTCTGTCTAGTGTCAAGTCACACTCTGGGCAGTTTACAAAACATAAAAAAATTTGAACCCTCTTCTTTTTCAGTCCACATGAGCCTCACCTATTCTCCAAGAACTCTCAAAGATTATGGACAAAGATCCTGCAAGTTCCTTTAGTACTTTGGATGTAGTTCATCTGGTCTAGGAGACATGAATCCATTTCAAGTAGATATGTGCTTCTGTGCCATGCCTTTGTAGATCTTGAGCAGCAGCCTCTTTTCTTCCTTCTTTCTTCCACGTACAAACACGTAGCAACTCTTTTCTTTTTGGGAGAAGATGGAGGCACAGTAAGAGTTCAGCAGTTCTGTATTTTGTATGCCATTCATTACGAATCCTTGATCCTCTTTATGCAAGGGATCTACTTGTTCTTCTTTTTGTATCTTGTGTAGGTGAAAACACCCTATTTTAAATTGTTACCCTCTCTTGCAAATCTGAGCTCATGTCTGGCTTTAGCCTTTCTGACCTTCTCTACACACATGAGCTACTTGCCTGTATTTTTCTTGAGTGATAAATGTCTGTTCTATTTCTTACACATGCCTCCTTTTAATCTTAGCTCATCTGGAAGGTCATTTATACAGTTACCCCCACTTTGTCAGATTTCTCATCCCTTTCTTTCCCAAAGGAATTCTTAGTAATTGTACCTTTGGTTTCTCGCTCTTAAGAAACTTTGACCTACCATGGATAATGTGGAAGCTCTTAGATACAACTGCATTTGCTCAGATCCTCAAAATAGAGACTCCAAACCTATGGATCTACAAATGGCATTTCTCCTACTACAATACCCACACAGACTGGTTAAAGAACAAATTAACTGGGCAAGATGAATACCCAGAAACAACTTGCTGCAAGACAGACCCAAAACAGCAACGACTAAGCACCATTAGTTTTCACCTTCACCCCACAGCTGTGACCACTCACACCCATCATAAATGATCTACAACCCATTCTAGAGAAGAATACTTCTCTCTCCCAAACTCTTGAAGGCAAGTTTGTGCTTGCAGACACCCCCCTCCCTATCTCAAACTATTACTGACACATGAAACTAAACTGGATGAAAACTAGACCCTGCTACTCAGCGGCTTGTTGATTTATTTCTCTGCCAATGTGATCAATGCAACTCTTTGCTAATCTACACTTTGCATAGGACATCCAGGACAGTCTCTGTGTAACAGAATTAATGTATATCAATTTGACATCAGAAATGACAACACATTCAAAAAAAATTACCTGGCCTCTACACCATCGGCCATGTAATCTGGGACATTAAAAATAGCACATAAGTTTGGAACTGCCCACAAGAATGTGATGCACACCCTTGAAGAAGATGACTTATCATCGAAATCTCATTATTTGTTTTTTTTTTTCATTTTATATTCCTAATGGTTGATTAAAGGTATCACCTGGTCCTACATTAAAACCTGCTTCAGAACATTTTGGTTCCTTAACATTCCTTGAATGATCTGAAAGTGATTGCCACAGGAAAAAAAAGCTACAGAATAAGATATGAAAGAAAGGCAATTGAGATAAGATATATACACAAGTTTGACAACCTGTCAGAGGGATTAAACATTGCCCAAAGGTTCCTAACTCGTCACAGACTCCACATTGATTCTCACAGTTGGTAATTTGTGTTGGTAATCCTATTGTTACATTTCAGACTCGGATGCAGTACCTGCTAATTTAAATTATTCACAACTGACAGTCCTATTTTGAAACATTGTCAGTTTCTCCATTATTTTTATATCCTCTGTTGTTCATGGGGTTATGTATAGATATGCAAGCCATATAGTCTCACTCTGGTGTCTGAAGAAGTGGACTCCATCCACCAAAGCTCGCATTAAAACAGTTAATCTTTAAGGTGTTACACTGGTTTTCTTCCTTTTTGTTTTTTCTGATACATTCAAGCATTTATTTTACTCTTCCTCCTGCACAGGCCAGGGGAAGCTGCAGAGAGGATGAATCTGTGAAAATCATTTTATCCTAAAAGTAGACCTGTACATTTTAACTGAGATGGGTAACCTCATTGGGCTGAGGATCATTTTTCTGGTTTTCCAGTAGCCTGAGAGCCCTACTCTCTAATGTGCATACTTAATTTTTAGTAGAAGTGTTTAGATTTGAATTTTTTTTAATTATAGCTCCCAAAGAATTCCAGGAGCTATGGTCTAAATACAAACACCTGCATATCTCAATTTTGGGGTTTGTTTGTTTAATGTTATAAAGGCTGCTACAGTGGGGTTGTGTTACTGAAAAATAGGTTTAGATTTTTTAAAAAAAAAAGTTAACTGAGCCCCCTCTATTCCTCTGGTAGCCCTTTTTTTAAAACTAAAATTTTGTGGGGTATAAGGTGCCCTCAACACATGGTAGAATTGCTGCCCATGCTCCTCAGAGGGCACAAAAAAGATTATCTAAGAAAAAAATTAAAATAAAAAAAATTGCAACGTTTTGAGGGCCTGGGGAGCCAAGGGCATTCAGAAATGTTCTAATATTTTTTGTTGTTGTTCAGTCGTTTAGTCATGTCCGACTCTTCATGACCCCATGGACCAGAGCACACCAGGTCCTCCTGTCTTCCACTGCCTCCCAGAGTTTGGTCAAATTCATGTTGGTAGCTTCGATAAAATTTAACCCTTCCCAATTAAGTTATCTATGCTTGTGTATGTACTCTAGAAACCAAATATTGTTGGGGCTTTTATATGAAACCAAGCAATTTTGCAAAGCCAGCTATTAGGCATCTAGTTAAGAGTGCTGCTACTACTTACTGACCAGTTTTGTGATTGCTTTTCACATTTCACTGAAATAAAATCAGCATAGCCTAGACAAGACAGAAAGATTGCATAGGCCATATTAAGAAGCCACGTCTTCAACTCAAATTCTTCTGTGTCTCCTCTCTTACTCACTATTTCTGCCACAGATTATCCACCTGTCCTTCTGACAGACTAGTAGTAATTTTGGAGTTTTGATTTTTCTCCTAGTCCCCCATTCCTTCTGTCCTTCATTCTCTTCTAAATGAAAAATGTGACAACAGAATGCATTTAAACATATAAATGTTCTCCTGGGGAGAAGCAGACTTTTTCTTACTATCATGATGGGATGCAGGGTCCTTAATAAAATGGTGTGATATAGGATAGCCGCCTAGAGTGGTCCTGAGTTGGCTAGATAGGCGGGATATAAATAAAATAAAATAAAATAAAATAAAATAAAATAAAATAAAATAAAATAAAATAAAATAAAATAAACAAACAAACAAACAAACAAACAAATAAATAAATAAATAAATAAATAAATAAATAAATAAATAAATAAATAAATAAATAAATAAATAAATATCTGGGGGAGGACATGAGTGACAGCCATTCTGAAAGCACTGTTTCCTCATAATAGCACCTGTTAGGTAAATATATCATTTGTTGTTAAACTGAAAGTTAGCAGGTCGTTTAGGCTGGCTGAGCAGAAAGCTTTTAGCATGTAGTAAGTGTGAGACTAGTAACTTCCAACTCAGAGAGCAGAATCATTCTGAGGGAAACACCACTCATTTCAAAATTTCCAATTGTCAGGCAAGTCTTTTTGTATCCATCAATAGGTCTGACAAGGAACCTCTTTGTCTCCCAGCCAGGGTGGCCCTAGCGTTAGGCAGAGTGAGGTAGTTGCCTTGAGTGGCAATGTGGAAGAGGGAGCCAATGCAGTCCCTTAGCAATTTTCTTCTGTCAAAACTGTGCATCCCAGATACCCCGTGTGCCTTCAAGTACAGTGAAGGGTGCTGTCCCACCACTAATATCAAAGTAACACTGAACTGCTAGTATTTGCAGTTAAAATGAAAGGGGGTCATACTGGCCTTTGGCTTAGACAGCAACCTGTCTTGAGCAGTCCTGATCTTTATCATGGTTGTTGTTGTTTAGTCGTTAAGTCATGTCTGACTCTTTGTGATCCCATGGACCAGAGCACACCAGGCCCTCCTGTCTTCCACTGCCTCCCGTAGTTGGGTCAAGTTCATGTTGGTCATGTTTATTTTAGAGTAAGAGTGAGAATCAAGATGCCCAACATTACAGCTATATAGATAGCTAATATGAATATTTAAGTATTCTGTTGATCTCCAGGCATCCCAATTGACTGGAAACATTAGATACTAGCACTGGGGATTATATAAAAATGTGCAGTTGCAAAATAATATATGGTATAGTTCATACTGTAAAACCATTTTTTAAAATCAGTAAAAGTATTTTTTGGTTGTTGTGGGTTTTTCGGGCTCTTTGGCCGTGTTCTGAAGGTTGTTCTTCCTGATATTTCACCAGTCTCTGTGGCCGGCATCTTCAGAGGACTGGAGTAGGAACTCTGTCCATGCTCTGTTGGGGTTTGTTGGATAATATTTATAGCTGTGGGAACGGCTTTTTTTCTTTTTTCAGGAGATAGGGTGATCAGCATGTTTTTGTTATGATGAGGGACTGGGGGAGAGGGAGAGATTATCTGTCATGAAAAACCCACAACATCCATTAGATCCCAGCTGTGAAAGCCTTCGGGAATACAGAAGTATTTGTGTTACTATATTGAAAAGTGGTGATGTGAAAAATAGCTGGCAAGAATATGACAAAAATCTCCATCCCTGATCACACACAGTCATTTCTACTCCTCAGAGCTTGAAATGTTAATACAAAAGGACTCATTAAAATTTTAGTCTCAGGACCCAAAAACTTAAATTAGGTAAATGGATAAAGTTTCTGAATTAATTTGGTTAAACATTAAGTTATGTCATTTGAAAGGAAACCCTACAAGAAAATAGCATCTGTTACTGTGGCTCTAGTGGCAATTCACTATTTGCATCGTCAAATGGGCTCTTTCTGTAGTTTAAGTTGGTTTCTCCAATCTGACCCTTTCCAGATGACTATTAATTCCACAATTCAGTTGCTGACTGGGGATGGTAGGATCTGTACTCCAACAGAACTGAAAAACGGCTGCTCTAAAACATGGACCTGTTCAATTAAGCTTTGTTGTTGCTTCACATTTCTTTTTGCTCTCTCTCCCTCACCCCCAACACTTATGTTCACTTACCCCTTAAGCACCGTGGGGTGTTTCTCTGCACTGAAAAGAAAGTGTAGTAATGAATGATATCTTTATTCCAGTTAGAGGATATTTATCCTTTTACAGCAATAAATGGCTGCAGACACCAGTCAGTAAATCAAAGAAGGGGGAAAAATGTATAGCAGATGCATAGAAACCATAGAATATGGGAGAACCTTGTCCTTACAGGTCGTATAAAATTGTCAATGTTACGATAAGCACCAGAAAATGTCAAATGCATTATTCTTAAGCATTAACTTTGTTCATGTGGACTTTCCATTCTTCTTCTGTTTTTTTTCTTTTTAAAAAATTCTTACTCTACATTGTTTTGCTGGAATTCATCATTCCTTTTCTGTTCTGCATTAGCAATGTCAAAATCCAAATTCTGGTGCTAGAATCAGTCCCAGTTCTAGTTCAAACTAGAGAATACACCCATTGCCTAAAATCCTGTTCTCATAGTTATGCTGTGTAAGACTGATTATATCACAGCTGCAGCAATTTTGTTGGAAATAACACATTTCCAATTTGCCCAGGAAGGTCCTGAGTCTCTTGTGGAATCTTTTTTTTTTTAACTGGAGGCAGCAGTTTTTAGACATTAACCACTCTGCAAAAGTCCCACAGTCCTCTCCACAATGAAAGGGATCCCACAAGAATCTTGGCACCTCTGGGGAAATCAGAAATATATTATTTTTTTAAAAAAAAATCACATTGGCTGATGATGTCATCAGCCTTATGTAGCATAAGTTATGGCAAAGTTTTCAGCCATTGAATCAGTGAAATTTCTATAAATGATAACTAGCCACCTAGTAATTGGATGTAGACTTGAGGATTTTCTTTCCACCTTCTATAGTTTTTAGATAATTAAATGTAGCATTAAGGATCAACAGCATGTGCTCACTAATATGAGAAAAGTACAAATATGGGTTTTAGCAACTTGGGCTGCTCATGCAAATTATACTCACATACAATTTTGCAGTTTTGCTCCAGCCACATGACAAATTCCAATAGATATGATTATCTGAATGTAAGAGAAAGCAGTACAGAGATCTGCTCACCTATGCAAGGGAATTTTTGTGTGCTTAGTTCTTTAAAATGTCTGCCTTTGACCCTCCACAGGCTTCTTATCCAGTATATATGACTACAGAATTTTGGCCAGAGCAGATGATGATGATTGAATTTAATTTGCTTTATTTTATTTCAAAAGGGGCTAACCACGTTTATGAAATTTCTTCTAAATTGGAGGGAAAGGATTTTTGCTTTTCAAAAACTTTCAAGAAAGGAAAACCAACAGATTTATCTAACAATGTATCCTGGTTGAGATAGGATACAGATAAAATGTTAGCAACTACTGGCTATAATTTACTAATGAAGAAAATGAAGAGTTGACCACCAGATGGTGTAGTAGCTTCAGAGATGGGGAAAGAAAAGCTTGTCTGCAGTAGCGCTAGAGGGCTGCAGTCAATTGTTTCAAAGTACTTTTCAAAGTGGCTTGTCAGCTGTGACTTTTTTTTGTTTTGTTTTTTTTCTTTTAACAAATCTTGACATTTCTAAGTTCAATGAAGCAAACCCAACTCTCTGTCTAATTTGTTCAGTTCAACCCCATCTGAAATGAATGTGAAGAAATGAAGTCACTTCACAAGACTGAAAACAGAGTAGTTATTGTTGCATTTGGCTGTGTTTGCCAATAAACATCAAAACATACTTTGGAGCATGGAGTACTACTGTCATAGAGAACTTTTGTTCCATGTTTTTTCTGGTAGGTTTCCAGATCTAAGCCATGTTGGCATTTGAACGTAGGCAGACAGAAGCGTTTCATTTAGTTCTCATTGGCCCAAAAGGCAGCACAGTGTGTTCAGTTCTGATCTGACAGCCGATCACATCAACTGTCAAAGTGTTACTTCCCATCATGGAGAGTCATGATTGAGGAGCTTAAGATAAATCTGTAAAGCTTGGCAATTACAGGAGATGTAAATGAGAGCCGTTGTTTTTCTGTGTCAAACAATGCCAGTGAAAGAGAGACAAAATTGCTTCTAAATGTGAGCAACACATTTTACACATACGTGGATAAGAAGCTGCTCACATGCTGCAACCTGGCAAAAAGATGAAATATAAGGGAACAAGGACTTACAATTTATAACTTTTGTACCATGCCCTTCCTTCAAGGGATGTGTTTATGGGGGCTATTTCATTTTATCCTCATGATAACCTTGTGGAGTAGGTCTCTTAGTTCAAAGTCTGATTATCTTGTTACATTACAGTGGCTTTCTGCCTTCTATTTTCATATGGAAGCTTGAATATCTCCTTGCGGCAAAGATGGATGTCTCAAGAGGAATTCATATGTGCCATCACTTCCTGGTACAAATGTGCATGACTATGTACTGTAGAATTCTAGAGATTGATATCTTTGTACAATGACTTTTCACTACATGTTGCAATTGTGCAAAACCACAGTTAGAGTCCCTATATGAATAATTAGGTCAAACTGCCTTTCACGAGTTCTAAATATTAGTGGCATATTCTTGATGGTCTGACCTGATGAGTCAGTGTTTATATTTGATGTGCACAAGGTCCAATTCAATCATTCCTCTGATGGTGCAACACACAACGACAACACTGGGGACCTCTGGTTAAACATTTGCATCACACCTATCATGAGCACTCAAGTAGTGTCCAGGATCTGATGAGCTATTGGAAACCATGATCACAAACTTTTCAAATTTATACACACGTGATCAGGCAAAAGGCCAGGAAATCCAGCACAGAGTACCTGAAAGTAAAGGATGACAAGATTTGGTGCATTAGAAATGAAAAGAATATCCTTCAGATATTGCAATCAATGCAACACAGCCAATGTTACATTTCTTGTGTCACTGTCAGATTCAGACAATCTTTAATAAAATAAAATAATAAAATCACCACGATTGCAGAGTTCAGATCTAAAAATGTGTGACAGTACTACAGATATTTACAGCATATATGCCACATTCTCCAAGGCCTGATAGTGATTTCATGATGCCAAAAGAATTCAGGAAAGAATCCACAATAGAAAATGATCTAAGGAGAGATGTCAATTGCCCTTTCCATCCCATAAATGTACACTTGGATACTAAAATTAGACAGTATATAGACACAACAAAATATTTTGCTTTCGATTATTCATGAGGAGCTGGATTAGTGTCACCATACTAGCAAAGGCCACTCATATTCCCATCTGAGTGGGAAACTGATCAGAAAATTTAACACAGCCACATTAAAGTTCCAAAGGGGAAAATTCTTGAAAGCAAATGCAGCAGCTAAAAGCAAATGGCAGGCTGTAAGTTGAAAGAACAAGTCAGTTTAGGAAGCCCGAAGGTTATATGAGACTGCAGTCCCATGCACTTATCTGGAAATAAATCACACGTAGTATAATGGAACTTCTGAATAAAGAGACAGAGAGCTACCGCATAAAAACAGCATAGTAGAAGCATAAAATAAAAACAACTTTGAAAATACACATGAGATGCAAATGTATGCCGATATAATGAAATATTGGAGCCAGAGGGACTTCAAATGGTAGGAAGGCATCTTTAAAAATGTAGAGGTCCTGCCCAGAAGGAGAGCATTGGGCTGGAATAACAAAATTGGTAAATCAAAGGCAAATATATAATAAGGAAAGGTAAGTAGAATGCAGTGGCATTTCAGTCTCTTCGGAGCAGTGGCAAGCGAAGTGCAGCTCTCCACAAGTTGCTGTCCTGCAGCATCATTGCTAGAGCTGATGGGAGTTGCAGTCCAAGAAGACCAGGAAGGATGCTCTTTTGCCCACCTCTGCTTTAGAGAAAGAGCATGTGCACACTCCTTTATTGCTAAGGGTTCATTTTCCTGAGTTAATGTAGTGAACAAATCATAGCATTTTGGACAAACCCAGTACACAAAACCGTTGCTGACCTGTAGCGTAAAACATGACAATCTCTGAAATTCAGGAGCAAGTTGGTGGTTAAACTAGACTAGACAGAACTAGAATGCGACCCATGTTATTTAAGTAAGTATCTCTTAATGATATTCTGGGTTCTTTTAAAAGACTCTATCCTAATTGCTGTTTAGATAAAATCTCTCATTGGCATGATCTGGGAAAGGAGGAGAGATTCCAGCTGATTGAATTTGGAATATTCAGCAAGTAAAATTGACATTTCTTTTTCTAACTCCCCTTTGGTGTTTTTTTATTCCAGGGGGAGCATCCCCAGGTATGAATAATTTCCACATTATCAAATTTTATTAGGAAATTTTATGCAACATCTACGCAAAACACATAGCCAAACATATATTTTGTGTTGAAACAGTCATCTGTATATTTAATGGGATTAGCTTGGTTTGGCACATTTTAAAATCATTATATACTACAGTATTTTAAGTCTAGATCTGCATAAGGTTGACTAGTAATTCTGACCTCTAAAGATTATTCTATACTTTTTGGGATGAACCAGTGATATCTGAATATATGTTTGCTGATATTCTGCGCACACACTAAACCACTTTCCTTCTAGTTTTACAAGAAAGGGATGGAGAAACACTGTTAAACCATTTTCTCAAAAACACACATAATTTTATAATGATCCCAATGGAATCTACAACATATGAACTGATTTAAAAGTAAGAATTATACTGGCATTCTAGAGAGGTAAGCATGCAACATTATTCAATTAAAAGAGTGCCAGCAGTTCACAAGGACACACAGAAAAATAACTTTCCAGCAGCATACAATCATGCTAGGTTACCTTTGTTGTTGTTAAGTGCTGTAAAGTCACCTCCAACTTATGGTGACCCTAATAGGGTTTTCATGGAACAGGAAAAGTTCAAGAAGTGGCTTATCGTGGACACCTCTCAGTCTATTTCTATAGCTTACATTTTAATCAGGGCTGTGGTCTGTGAGTAGGGATGAGAAACTGTGGCTTTGCCCTAGGACCCAATGTTTAGAGGACACCAAAATCTAGACGTGAATCTACTGCTGTGTGTTAGAAAAACTAAATGAAAAATGAACTTTCTGTTTCTTTGGGGGTAATACCATGGTCTTCTCATTTTTCTTGGGGTGGGGACTTATGCCAATGCCTCGCAACTGAGGAGGTGTCATTTCCTTTGGGTGCCAGAATGGTCAGTTACAGCTCTGCCCAAGTCTCCTAAGTACATTACTCTATCCATATACTACACTGGCTTTCAGATTGACTGCACAGTCAAAAAACCCATACAGCTGAAGCGGAGAAAGAGTCATCGTTTAGTCGTTTAGTCGTGTCCGACTCTTCATGACCCCATGGACCAGAGCACGCCAGGCCCTCCTATCTTCTACTGCCTCCCGGAGTTGTGTCAAATTCATGTTGGTCGCTTCGATGACACTGTCCAGCCATCTCATCCTCTGTCGTCCCCTTCTCCTCCTGCCATCACACTTTCCCAACATCAGGGTCTTTTCAGGGAGTCTTCTCTTCTCATGAGATGGCCAAAGTACTGGAGCCTCAGCTTCAGGATCTGTCCTTCCAGTGAGCACTCAGGGTTGATTTCCTTTAGAATTGATAGGTTTGTTCTCCTTGCAGTCCAGGGGATTCTCAAGAGCCTCCTCCAGCACCACAATTCAAAGGCATCAATTCTTCGGCGGTCAGCTTTCTTTATGGTCCAGCTCTCACTTCTATACACCACGACAGGAAAAACCATAGCTTTGACTATTCGGACTTTTGTTGGCAAGGTGATGTCTCTGCTTTTTAAGATGCTGTCAAGATTTGTCATCGCTTTCTTCCCAAGAAGCAGGCGTCTTTTAATTTCGTGGAGAAAGAGAGTCCAGGAGAAAAGCTTTTGACTTGTGAAGAACCTGCCCTTTACAGGTGAAGAGCAGATGTTTGCAAGTGTGCAATTCTCGGGCTCTCTTTCTTTACATGTTCCAGTAAATCACAGTATTGCTGCTTACAGGAACATACTGTGTCCCTAAATTGATCTGGGTCCACCTGGTTGAGGGTTTTTTATACCAGCAGCAATGCCTTCCAGCAGCATTACTGTGATGCTCAGAATGTTCCAGATGAATTTATTTCTTATTTATGTCATTTATATCCTACATACATTTCAGAGTGCTTACTCAACATTTCAGATGATGTACATGTGAACAAATAAGACATGTAGATGTGGATCCAGAGCAAATTTCTAGAGGATTTTGGGGTGGGTGGGTAGAGGGAAGGAGAAATCAGTAAAAGCACCTTCCACCATATGCGATAGAGAGGTTTCATAAGTGAATTTCTGCTCATAAGATTTTTGTAGATCTATTCCATTATGATTGCATGCATTATCCCTCATACTGTAGTTTTATATTATTTCCCTTGTAGAAAGAATGAAAAATGGGTTTGCAGATGAAAGACAGTGCTGCTGGGAGGCGATAATTAGCCAGGTGAACCTGGGAGGATATTTGTTTCTGTTTGCTTCTGTGAGAGGCCTTCTTGATTTCCTTAGAATGGATTTACAGAGTCAGTTGAAGACCACAAAGGAGGAAACAGCTTTGGCCATACTCAAGATGGGACAAAACATCTGGTTTATGGGAATGGACAGAAGTGTTCCTTAGGTTCATGGCATCTTGATTTTGAATTGGTTGATTCATCATAATGAAACTTTGATTTTGATACAGAAAACAGATAGAGGTACTCAGAACAAAAGAAATCAGGAAGTACTGAGGTGGAGATTTAACCTGCCCATTCATCTGGAGGTGAGGATGCTTCAGGATTTGATTGGCTTTCTCACCAAAGATATAGGGTGCCCAATGACAGATGAACTTATTATTAGTTGTGGTGGCGGCGAGTGGGAAGTCAGGAAGGCATTTGTACTTTATCTTGAGTTCCCATTGCCTGTCCACTTGCATGAGAGTAACTTACAGGATGTGTAAGCATGACCTTGCATTACAGTAAAGGCATGTGACTAATATGCTACCAGGATCATTTCACTTCTGTTTCTGCAGTCTTTCCCAGAACAAAAGGCATATTAGATATATTCATCTGGCTCACCCTTAACATGGGTCAGTTGCGGTTCTATAACTAGACAATGTCCTAGGTTAGTGGTTCCCAACCTTGGGTAACCCACATGTTCTTGGATTCCAACTCTCTGAGTGGCGAAGGCTGGTGGCGAAGGCTTCTGGGAATTGCAGTCTAGGAACACCTGGATGACTCAAGTTGGGAACCACTGTCCAAGGGTAACACTAAAAATGATACTCAGTGTGGTGTAGTGGAAACAGTGATGGACTAGGACTAAGGAGACCTGGGTTCAAATTGTGCTTAGCCATAGAAGCTCATTGGGGGAGTGGAACTGGTAAAACTACTCATTAGATATCTCACTTATCTTAAAAACCCTATTAGGGTTGGTATAAGTTGGTTCCAGCTTGATGGCACATAGCAAATACGAAAAAGGAAACATGCAGAAACCATCATGCGTGAGCTTTATAGTAACAGATTAGATTACCTTCTTTTCCTCTGCATGTCCCTTGTAGTACAGTGATTAAACTTCTTGCATAAAGCCAAGACTGTGCTCATGACCTGGGGTTCAGTCCCAAGTGGCTCACTCAAGGTTCACTCAGCCTTCCATCCTTATAAATTTGGTAAAATGAGCACCAGCTTGCTGGGGTGGGGGCAATGTGTAGCCTGCATAATTAACTTGTAAACTGCCCAGAGAGTGCTTTAAGCACTATGGGGTGTTATTTAAGCAGCACACTTTGCTTCCTCCACTTTTTTAACTTTTTTTCTTTTTATTTTGCAGCCCTAATGAGCCTATGAAATGTATTCATGAAGGCTTTCACAGCTGGAATCTAATGGTTGTTGTGGGTTTTTCGGGCTCTTTGGCCGTGTTCTGAAGAGGGCTAAAGAACCCGAAAAACCCACAACAACCAGCCTATGAAATGATTGATAAAGGCTTTGTGAATTGTTCAGAGCACTTGCAGAATGACTACTGGATTGTCTCAACTAGACAGATGTTTAAGACAAGAGAGTTTCTGTTACATCATGCCTTGAGTGTCTCTTTACTTATTTCCCATGTGACCAGGTCCTTCCATGTGACCAGCTTTTTTGCAACATTCATTGTGCAATCATGCAGAGATTCATTTTCACTTGTGTATTAGAAAATCCAAATCTTTGGAATTAAAACCTCCTAATATTGATTTTCCAATACTAGGTGTAAATTACACTCTGCATGACAACATCCAACAAAGCTTCAGGTGCTATGACTGCTGATGCAAAGATGAAGTTCAAGGCCCATTAGACAATGGGCAACTTATTTTAAAAGCACAGGTCAGCTACAGATTTCAAAAAGAAGTTCAGCAGCAGAAAAAATAATGTATATGTGTGGATGGGATGAAGCGAATTGAGAGGAATCCTAAAGAGAGGAAAAGAAATATTATTAATGGTTCAGATTTAGAATGTGGGAGTAACCTCTGAGGTTTGGGGAGGGAATATAATTACACACAATGGTATCAAGGACCTCCTGCTTATAAGCTGTCCAAAAAGACACTCTCTTTAGAAAAAGGCATACGCTTTGAATTGAAAATGAATAGCAAAACTGGCCTTTGGGATAACAATAATAAGCTGTTTTCCTGTTTTCCTCAAAGCTCAGCACTCTACAGGAAAACTGGAGAAATATGACTAAAAAGTGCCACAAGACAGCCTCAATGATTGGTTTTTATTTTAAAAAAACATGGACAAACAAGAATGACAAAAATACACATGGAGCGGGGAAAGTGGAAACCAATGCAGATAGGTAATTCCTTAAGTCACAGCTTTGTGATGAAAGGATCCATCTGCGTCAGAGATAGCATCTCTTTCCTATTGCAGTTTAAAGTGGCTGTGTATAGTGAATTATAAACAGGGATGGGACTCACTGTCAAATTGGACTTAAGTCGCACCAGTAACTCAACTCAGTTTCCCCCCCACACACATTACTCAAACTTGACTCGTGACTCAGAACCCCCATCCCTCCTTTTTCTGGTGAAAAAAGCTTGTTTTTAACAGGGCTTTGGGGCTTGGCACTTGGTACCAAAGTCTTGGACGTGGGACTCAGACCCAAAGACTTGTCAACATCCCTGACTATAAACCAATGACAACGAGGGCTGCCATTGGCTTGCTTAATTAAAGACACTTCCAGACAAGGATTTTGTTATGCAGTTACCCTACCAGAGTTGTAAGATGTCTAAACAATGACATCTCCAACTTGTTACTTCCAATATTTTCCCATCATTCCTTACCTATTTTTTTTCTTTTCACAGGACAAATTAAGGAGGAAAAGATAAGACAGCTGCAAAGCATCTCTGGATTGGTGGCACTAGGAGCCCTCCACCTGAGAGTATTCTCAGAGAAACCATGGCATCACAACACTTCCCAAGATGGGCTGACTTACAGAATGGCAGAACAGTATCTAAAGCAATTATGCCACCTTTTTTGCCATGGATCTATTACTCACTAGAAACAAGACAGCAATAAATCACATTCTGTGTTTTGGAAGGTTTTCCTGTTCTTTGTTACCCAGAAAGTAAAGCCATTATTATCAGCTATTTATAGCAAATGCTGTTAGAAATAAAAATATGTTGGTTCATTCATATATTTTTAGAAAGAGCTATTCAGATCTTTAAAAGGGAATATAAACGTCCCAGAAAAACAACAACCCTAAAAGGCATACGGTCTATCGCAATAATAATAACCATATTGAGAAATAAAAAGAATGATGCAAAACAAATGGATGTGATTGTCATAAAACTTAAATCTGGCATGAAAAATCTGAGCCATAACAAAAGGTTCCAATCAGGAGGACTAAACCAAAGTTCAATCCAAAAGTTCAAAGTTCAATCAAGGTACAATGAAAGTTCAACACTGTTTCCTTTCCACACAAAGTGAATTATTTCTTTTAATAGTAATGTATGCCACTTGAATATTTATGACAAAAATTTTGAAAACAAACAAACCTAATCTAGCTGGTAGAATCATAGAGCTGGAAGAGACCTGAAGAATTATTAATTCAAACCCTCTGCCAAAGCATGAAGCCTACAGCTAAAGCATCCCCGACAGGTGGCCATCCACATTCAGTGTGCAACTAGACAGTCAAAATTGGATTGGGCTGAATCAGGTTAAATAAGGTCACTTAAGGTTGCATAGAGGTATGATATGCAATTTGTGGTGATCCTTGCATCCACATGCAAGGATCTGGTGGCTTCAGGGCAGGAAACCACACCATACAAGTGACTTTATTTAGTCCATTTCTTCTTTTAAAGGGAGGAAAAGAAAGAAAGAAGGTTCCCCCTTCTGTCTCCCCCTCTGTGGAGCAGGAGGAGGAAGCTTTCTAGCCGCCTAGAGTGGTCCGGTGGTCCAGATAGGCGGGATATAACTCAAATAAATAAATAAAATAAAATAAATATTCAATATACAGTGGTGCCTCGCTTGACGAGGATAATTCGTTCCATTGAAATCGCTGTTAAGCGAAATCCTCATCAAGCGAAACGAAAAAGCCAATTGAAACACATTGAAAACCTTTCAATGCGTGCCAATGGGCTAAATACCTCAGTGTCCAGCGAAGATCCTCCATGGGGCGGCCATTTTCGGTGCCTGTAAAGTGAAGAATCTGTCCTAAATCACAGCGAGGAGCCATTTTGCACAGCGGGCGGCCATTTTAGAGCTGTCGATCAGCTGATTTAAAATCATCGTCTAGCGAAAAATCGGTTCCCGAAGCAGGGAACTGATCATCATTAAGCGATTTTTCCTATTAGAACATTGTTTTGTGATCGCAAAAGCGATCGCAAAAACTTCATTGTCAAGCGGTTTCATTGTTTAATGAGGTTATCGTTAAGCGAGGCACCACTGTATACATAAAAATTCAAATGGCATAAAGCTGAATTTGCTTACTGAGCAACTAATTCAGTGTTGGAGTCAAAGGTCTTTAAAAACCCTCTTTGCATCCTCTTCTGTTTCGACTTCTGCAGGGGATTGAGAAGAAGCTTTGATTTCCTAATAGCTAATTAGATTCTGAAGTGGCATAAGCAAAAGATAGTTTAAGTCAGCCACTTTGGCTCAATACTGCCAATCACACAGTCCAGAACCAAACCAAAATGGAGTAATCCTACCTTCATTAAAAAACAGTAGGCCCTGACAGGACCCCAAAAAGGTATGGGCAGGCATGGACAGACTGCTTCACAATTGTCCATACGTCATGTGTTTTCTGTAGAAAGGAGTAAAGCAGTCTGTGCCCAAAGGGGACTGAACTATGGGACAATCCCTGTCTGATCACACCTTCAGTTTAAAAATGTCCAGTAAAGGAAAGTCGACCACCTTTTAAGCGTGTTCATTCCCTTATTACTAATGTTTATCTGGACTCTCCTTTCTTGTTATTTAAATCCTCTAATTTTGTCCTACTTTCTGAAGCTGCAGAAAATAATCTTGTTCCATTTTCCATATAACAGCCTTTCAAATATGTGAAGAAGGCTACTGTATTAATTCTTGGTATCTTCTTCTGTAGGTTAATCACACCAATTCTCTCAACCATTTGTCATAGGATTTGATTTCCACACTTCATAGTCATTTCACAGTCTTGTGCACTCCAATGGACATATATCCAGGTTGCTGATGTTTGTGTTATATTGTAGTGCCCAGAGCTGGACACTATTTTCTACATGAGGCCTAACCAAAGCAAAACAGAGAGGTAGTATCTCTTCTGTTGGATGCTACGTATACTGAGGCAGCACAGTACTGTGTTAGTTTTTCCTTCCTACTATTGATTCTTGCTTAGCTTAGGGTCTATTAAGACCCTTGGATTCTTTTCACATGTATTATTGCCAAGCTATCTGTAACCCATCCTATATTTGTGCATCTGATTTTTCCTGTCCAAATGTGGAACTATACATTTGGTTATCCAATTTGGTAGTCCTAACAAGTGTAGGGATATTGAATCAATTGATAAATGGTGAAGTATTGACTCACCATTCATCAATTGGTTCAAGGGTAATCCCATTGATTTAGGATGTGGTCAGAGTGTGGAAAGGTGTATATCCCAGTGCCCAAAAGTAGTATCACTACAGCTGGACCAAAAAAGTTATTTATGGGCATACATCAGGGTTGGGCTGGAGTGCAATTCCTTATACTGTGTATTGTGTGATTGCTGAGAAATACATTGTTCCAGATTGCTCACAAGTGATCCAAACTGCAATCTACATCTCTGTGATCACACATTCACTCAAGGTGATTCACCGTAGATGGGATTAACAATTGGATTCAGAACCTTGGGCTCATTAGGTGCCTACAAAATATCAGGTAAGTAGTAAAGACTAGAGATGGGCATGAACCTCGATTGGGAGGTTTGTGCTGGTTCATATAGCACACGAGTGCCACATGTTCCCTTCCCCTACATCCTCGGCCAGTGCGTCACTCACCAGTTGGAGCATGCTCCTCTCCTCCTCTTCTTTGATTGTTCAGCCAGTTACTGGCAGAAGCACAGCTTGCCTATCCCACCTCCTTATCTGGGTCATCAGCTAAGGAGGCAGCTCAGGAAAACCTGTGGTCCTGCCAAGGACTGGCTGAACAGCCGTTGGGAGGGGGGAGAGGAATGTGCGCTGGTTGGTGAGTTGGGGACCCAGCTGAGGAGGTGAGAGAAGGGAACATGTGGCACCTGTGGTGCCACATATAAGAACCCGCACAAGTTCAACTCTCATGCAACATGTGGAACGCTTGATGATGCTACTACTGCTATTTGTATGAGAAGGGAAGATCAGTTTATACCACATTCTTTTGTTGTATAAAAGAAGAAGAATGTGCAGATTATTAGACTAGAAAGGAACTTTTTTCTAATGTGCTTCTTTTGGCTATAACTAGTAGTAGCACTTCCACTCATCGTGGTAGTAGTTGTACACATTTGTATCACAATTTTCTAAGAGATTTGCAAAGTAACACGATTTAAAACCAAATTTGTTCTATTGTATTTCATGTTCATTTTTGACATAAAGATAAAGAGACATTTTTGGTATCTTATTGGTTTTGTCATGCTTTTCTTATGAACTAGATGAAATGTACAGTAGTGCCTCGCTAGATGATTGCCTCGTGGGACGAAAAACCTGCAAGATGATTGTTTTTTGCGATCACTATGGTGCCTCGCAAGACGCTTTTTTCTATGACCGTGCTTCCCAAAACTTTTTTGAGACCGATGCTTTGCAAGACTTTTTTTTTAGACTGATGCTTCGCAAGATATATATTTTTTTAGACCAATGCATAGGGAACCTCGCAAGACGATTTTTTCACAAGACGACAATTTTTGCGGAATGAATTAAAATCGTCTTGCGAGGCACCACTGTATCTAGATTTGAAGGGAAAGGTATGTGCAATCAACTTTATGTGTTTATTAAGAGAGCAAAAAAGGGGAATGCAGAACTTTGAAGAGAAAGCATATATATATTTGAAACATGAAATTAAAAATCTGCTGTTCCAGAAAGGGACTATGGCTAAAATAAGCTTTTAAAAAATCTCATATGGATGCAGTCATAAAAATCTTAGGATGGCCAGTACATTTTCTCTTGCCTGATCCTAAAAATCCAATTGATAGCATAACTCAACTGACCTGCTATATAGTAATAGTTCTCTGAGATATTCATTATTCATTCTGAGCAGACAAATGTTGGCTGGCATAATATGGAGCAAGCTTTTATATAACCATCACATTTGTCACTACCACAATTGCCACTTTATAAACAACATGTGAACAAAGAAGCATGATGAGATGAAAAGAGAGGAAGAAATCAATTATAAGAAATTTTTTTGTTTTTCAGAGTTCTGTCCTGGCCTTTCATGCACGCGCACACACACACAAACGCCCTCCAACCCACCCAGAATAAAGCAACTGGCAATGGCATTTGATATGGATTACAGATGGATCATGTGTCACCCATACAGCTGTACATATCTGGCACACAGGTGTTTGATTGTGTGTCTGCCAGCTGCCCAGCAGCAGCCAGAGATACTAGGGCCAAGATAGGGATGGGAGCAAACTCTTCACACTTGTTTTTAAAAGGAGGGGAGAGGGAGGAGAATGTGTGTGTGCATGCAAACATGTAAACATATTGTGGGGGAAGGAAAATAATAGCAGTGACAGTGAAGGCACAATATTTTCTCCAAACTCCAAGTCGGACTATTCCTACATATGATTCCTGCATATGTCCCTTCAGACATGTTTCTCCAGGAAGCGCTACACATATGGTGAAGGCCTACATTTCCCACATTTCTTTTGAACCAAGAAAGAGACTGGGTTGAGTTGTAACAGAAGTGCCCATCAACCAAACATCGATACGATGAATCCCAGTTTACAAAGTGAAAGCTGATTTTTTTGTGTGTTTGTGAGCATGTGACAATTCACTGTCCAGGTGGGAATTGTTCCATCTCACTTCTCTGGTAACTGTAAGATGAAGTCCACAACATAAGGCATATCTGATCTGGTGGGCCAGTGCTTGAGTAAACAGTGTCCTGGTCAAGGAGCGCCTTTTCTATCACTTCTATGATGGGCTTATGGCACCGGGGCACATGTGTTGTTGGGGTCCTTCCACTGCCTCCTACAAAGATGGATGCATGTGTGTACGAAGTGTGTTCCCATGATTTTTAAACAGCGCATATGATATCAAACTGAAAAGTGAAAAAGGTACACACTTTAAAGCAAATTGAAGGAGGCCTATTTCTATACGTAACACCCAAATAACCTGCCAAAAATGGAAGGGAAAACTACAGAGTTTGCTTTTTGCTACCTTAGCACAGTGCAGACAGTATATTAAAAATATACAGTCCCTGAACTCAGCTCAGGCCCCCTTCTGCTGTGTTTGGCACCCCTTCCTGCTTGGTTACCTGGAGGATCACCCAGTTCTCCCCCTGTTAAGGCCAGCAGTGCTGATTTGAAACCTATGAGTACAAAGCCTTCCTTGAATTGATTACAACATTGGGGGAATTTTTGCATAATTTATAACATGATAACAAAACAGAGAGATTTTAAAAAATTGAAATATGCTAGTAATTGATACATTTTAATTTGTAATACAGTTAAAGCCTTTTGCTATAATGCAAAATGATTTTCGATTATATGGAATTTCCCATCAAAAATAAATGATCTTTGAGAATCAGGCATACAACATTGGTGTAGACTCAACAGGAATAATATGGTCCTCATACTCAATTTGTATATTTCTGAACCGTCAGCAGAATTTCGAGTAATACCCCTTGCTCTTCATACTTTCGCAGACTTGAGTGGATGCCCAGTCAGCATTAATAAACATCAACCCAGATTCTCACTCACA
Source organism: Pogona vitticeps (assembly GCF_051106095.1). Taxonomy (NCBI): domain Eukaryota; kingdom Metazoa; phylum Chordata; class Lepidosauria; order Squamata; family Agamidae; genus Pogona; species Pogona vitticeps. Next base: position 54,454,320 of record NC_135783.1, read on the forward strand.
CTAAATGGTGTCCGAACCAAGCATCTTTGCTGTTGCCTACTTAGGCCCACGCTTAATAGACTATATCAAAGCCTTTGACTGTGTAGATCATGGGAAACTATGGCTTGTTCTGAAAGAAATGAATGTGAGTCCTAGATCAAATCAAGCCCGAATTATCTCCAGAGGCAAAAGTCTTGAAGCCGAGGCAGTCCTGGTTTGGGCTGGAAAAGATAATAATGCTGGGAAAGGTTGAAGGTAGAGGAAGATTAAATATGAAATGGATTGACTCCATATAGGAACCCACAGGCTTAAGTTTGCAAGAGCTGAACAATGCAGTTGAGGACAGGACATTTTGAAGATCTCTCATTTATAGAGTAGCCATAAATCAAAGGCAACATAATGGCACATAACAACTTAGGTTCATAAAACATAATGGGGTTTTTAAAAAACTCATTACATAAGGAATCTCATGCAAAAATGTTCTAGATCTGAATAGCACGACATACTGTTATAAACGATTGGGTTAAAAAACAACAACCCCATAGGAACAAATTCCAGTTGCCTGTTTGCACACAGAATGATTTTTCCAGTGCTTGTATTAAAGAACACCTTTCTCTGGCTATGCTTGAGGAAGTGGAGACAAGTCACCCACACTAAATAGGAGCAAAATAAAATAAACATCCAGACTGGCATAAAAATAATTACCAATCCTTATGCCATTAGAAGTTTGGGTTTCCATGAACTCAGAACAGTATATGTCAACTTCTTATAATTTGTACTCTTTTCTGCTATGTAGTTGGTCACATATCTATGTTACAATTAATTATGCATGTCCACTTTAATAATGGGGTGAATTCCTCAGTCTGTAGAATGCCATTCTGCTCCACCAGGATTTTATTTTATTGATTGATTTAAAATATGTTTACCCCTCCTTTCTCCTGAAAAGGTGCCCAAGGCAGCTTAACATAATAAAAACACCATACTAAAAGCTAAAACCAGAAAAGTATTCAAGTACTGCAGGAGAATTAATAATATTATATTTAAAATGTTATGTAAAAGCATTACAAAAACAAAGGATTCCTTCACAAGAAGCGGAGGTGGAGTGGGATGCCGAGGAATATCTGGAACCATTAATGTTTTTATTGTTTTTCCCCCCTATATTCCTTAAAACATGATAGGGTAATTTGTTTAAACAGACAAATTTAGCTTCAGTCAGTTGTTCCCAGGAGACTCCTCTCAGGCCCCATGAGAATCAAACAAGCCAGAGACAGGGCCGTTTGAGTACAGATTTGTGGACTGCAGTTTGATTCTTGGCATCGCTGTCTGGATGGCAATTTACAACAATGGAAACCAACTGACTGCCAAACCTCCACACAGCAGTCAAGGCTAGATCCAGCTCTAACTAAATGGGAATGAGGTGGAGCTTCCATTTTGGAAAGATTCACAGGAGGGAGTTAGTGGAGCTTGGCAAAGCAGAACCCACATTTATAGCATCCACTCTATGGCACTCCATTCATTCTTGTCCCCACTGTTTCAGCCATACCTCACAACCTCCAGGATCTAAAATGCAGATGAATGGCTATCAGAATGGGGTGCAGACCAATGTCAGCAGGAAAGCCTCCCAGGAAAATTAGCATTCTAGACACACTTTGTGAGCAGGTGGAATATTGCAAGTATAAGAAATAGAACAGCTTAAAAAAACAGTAGCACATGAACGATGCACTTCACAGTGAGGGACACTTTAGATGCCCTTTCAGCAGAACTGACATTCTTTATAGGGCATAAATTATCATGTATGCAGTGCATAGGTGGCTCAGATACTTGATCTAGTGCACTTCACCTAGCATCCTGCCTGTCAGTTACTTCTGTTTTTCAAGGAGTATGTGCTGTAATTTCATCTGAAATACACTATCGTTTCCTTCCCTTCCCTGTTAAGCACTGTGTGCCATCGTTGGCCTACAACATTTGACACACATCATCAGACCCAAATATAGCCAAAGCTCAAGAACACGCTTTGCATAATGTACATATGTATTTCATTTATTTTTATCTCAGTTCTGCTTCAGTATATAGAAAAGAATGAGTGATAACCTTGCCTAGAGCTAACATAACATGGCCAGGCAGTTTGTGCTACACACACAACTCCAATATACATAGTGAGGCTCTATTTTGATGTCTCCATATACTGTACATCAGTGACCAGTTTTCATTTTCCAGCAATGTGAGCCGTTAGTCGGCTGAGGCTTGATTCTGTTCTCCATGCATCTGATAAGCTAGCTTCAGACATGATGTGGGCTGATATTGTGAGTGTCATGGTAGGAATGCCTACTGGGTCCTTCTAAAAAAGCACAGGGCTCAGGACAGTTAGGCTTGTGGAGATCCTCTGTGTGATCCTCAAAGTTGCTCAATTTCCCTTGGGCTTTTTGGGGTAAAAGAACTGGCGTGAGGCAAATGCATTTGTCTGGCTCACAAGAGAGCTAGCCCTGAACATGGGAGCCATTACAAACAAAGCATGTGTTCTATCTTTAAACTATAGCCTGTCGTTGGTGATGGTAAGCTTAAGCAGTCATGGAAATCCTGTTTTAGGAAGCCACTGGGTAATGCAAAGAACATGTAGGCTGTCTCTTTTTGACAACTTCACTAGAATCCATTAGGATTTAAGCTCGCTGAAGTGATGATGTCTGTGCAGAAGAACCCAGAAAGACAGCTTTCATACCTATCCTCTTTATTTCTTTGAGTGTCTGAGAAGGTGGCTGCTGATTTCTTTCCCCTGCTTTGGTAACTACAATTTCTCATTTTCCAAGTACCAGCTATATGCGAATAGGGCAAAAAAGGAAAAGGGCAATCAGTTACAGATTAGACTTCTCCAGAGAAGTGGCATATCCTGTGATAGAAGGCTATACACAATGTGCTAATTTTATTTTTTCTAGTGACACTTCTGATTTGTTTTCTTGGATTTTAATTTAGTTTAGGTTGTCAGCTCATGCAGAGCTATGAGCTGCCTTTGGTGAAATGATGTCAACCACTGGCTCACAGAAAAAGATTTGTTAGTTATAAATACTCTATATTTATGAAGATTAATAGAGGAAAAGACAGCATGAAGTAAAGCTAGATAATAAAAGCAAAGCCACAATGTCCTTTCTTTACAGGACAGTGGACCCAAATTTGCTGAGATTTGTACACAGAGAACTAGTATTAGATGTTTCCTTCCACCGTAATTCAGCACAGAAACCTTTCCTGTTGTTTGTTTTATTTTCAGGCATCCTAACTACAGGAAAACAGACAACAAATGAGCACATCCCAGGTCATTATTTTTCTGAGTTCACAACTAGTAAGCTACAGTTTTCCTGAGAAGGTCATAATTTAGGGGTAATCCTGGAGAACCAGAGTTCCTAGTTAAATATGGGGAGCTGTGCTAAATTGATAATTCAGAATTGTGGCAAAATATATACTAGCTTGTTGTTATTGTTTTGTGCCATCAAGTTGGAACCAACCCTAATCAGCCATCTATGTATCTGAGATATTTAAGAAGTGGTTATCCCAGTCCCACAACTCCAGTTAGTTTCCATAGTTGAGCGGGGATTCTGTCCCAGGCCTCCTGAGCCCTAATCCATCACTCCATCCATTATACCACACTGGGTATCATCCTGGCGTACTCTGCTACATTAATAGCAAGTTTTATAATGTGAAGCCTGAAGCATTTTTTAGGTGGAAATTGATTCCCATTAGCACCGTACCTACCTGTTAACTACAACCAGCATTTGTAAAAACAGAATCAGGTACGAGTTACAATCCAAACATATGATCTAACTATCACGGTGAAATGGGCAGGAAATATACAAAGGTTCACGCTGTCATTTGTGCACAGCACAACTATGCCTGTTTGAAGGCATGTGCATCAGACTGACAGCACAGTCTCATTAACATTCGTACCTGTTGTTGTTAAATGGAATGAGACAGAAATATCAGGCTTATGAGAAGAGCACTGATGATAACAACTACCCCACTTCCCACTGTGGGCTGCAGTACTTTTTTTTTCTTTCACTTATACCACTGCAGGTTAAATCCATAAACTCTTCCACTTCACATACTGTCACCTGAAACAATAGGGCTGGGCATAGCAGAAGTAAAGAGCAGATGCTTCATCAGTTCTTCTTTAAAAAGAGAAGAAAGCATGACATGTCGCTTATGGGTATATATTTCAGACTTATTTCTGGAATGTGACAAATGCTTCATGCCCAAAATGTGACAATTCCAAAATCATGTTTAATGTTAAGCCATTGCTACATAAACCTGGGAGAGTTTGTAGGGCCTACTTCCAAGTTAAGAATACATGTAGGTTTGGGCTGCAATCTTGCAATCACAAGTGGGCTTACTTAAAAGTAAATCACTGTAGTTTTCATATAATGGAGGGGTGGGGCAGCATATGGCTCACAGTCTGCATGTAGCCCTTGCACCCCTATTTTTGGGACCTTCCCTAGGCTCTCCTATTCCTGCAGAATCATCCACCGCAGCTGCTGTCTTCACCATGACAATCACAGCACTTTCATTTCTTCTTTTCCTTTCCCTTCCTGCCAATTCCAGAAAGAAGACAGATGGTTTACCATTGCCATCCCCTGGCCAGCTTCCATGGCTAAGCAGTGATCTGAACCAGATCTTTAGCTCCTAGTCCAACACTCTACCTATTATACCATACTGGCACTCGCAGCAACTGTGGCAGTAGCAAATTTGAAAGCAATGCAGCCTTTGAACTCCAATGCAGCCCTTTGCAACACTGGAAACTTGCTGTGGCGACCGCCTACGTCACTCATGCCATTAATATTCATGAGCTGATTTGCATGAACCTAAAGAGGGCTGGAGAGGTGGAGTCAGTAGCTACATGGGGCTTGGCGGAAGAAGGAGGAGTCAGATAGGGCTGGTTAGTCAGAAGAAAGAGAGAGAGGGAACTGAAACTGATACTGATAGAGTTAAAGATGAGATACTAAGAGAGATAGGACTGGTTAATCAGAGTGATAGAGCTGGTTAGGAAAATAGGTAGAGAAGGTGGTAATGATAGTGCAAGAGAAAAGTATGTACTGAGAGAACTGTTGATGATTTGCTTATGCATAATGTGTATCTGAGAAACTTCTGTTATTATTCAATCTGCTTCACTTCAATAAATAAATTCTGTTTCTGTTCACAAGACAAGTGTTCCAACAAATGCCATTTATATTGTGGATTGAGGTAATCCACTGGTGGCATCGAGAAGAAAACGCGACATGAGCCTTTGTGAGGGAAAGACAAGCAGGGACCACAAGGGCAAACACCACACTTGCCATCTTGGTTTTTATCAATTGTCCCTTAAAATAGTTTGATATAATATTTCAAGCATCTTAAGGAGATATATAGTATCTGTGTTTTAGGCCCTTAGGACTTTAACTGGAGTCAGATTTTTCCCCTTCTCCACTTCCCATTAGCTTTCCTTGTAGGCACAGTGGGTAATAAAAACTCCCAATGTCTGGCTCCATAGCCAGATAACTAAACCACTGAGCTGTATATACTGGATGGTTGTTTGGTGTGGATGTCCCCCCCCCGCCCCCCTTACGGAAGGGATCTCTCCAACCAGCAGCTTCTCTTCAGGCACATTCCCTGCTATTACTCACCAAGGCAGCTCTATCAGTCCAGAAGCTAATAATGAGAGACTAAAATGTCTGTAATGCTCATCCATTGTTTGGCTACCCAGATTAAAATTAAGGAAATGTTTTTCAGAGCATCTGTAAATCCTGAAGGAACAACAGAGAATGCCAGAAGCATAATGTAGAAAGAAAGAAATAATCACTTCTTAAAGTGGATGGAATCCCAGGAAAATCTAGCCCCCAGTCACACAATGAGCTGGCTTACTTGGGAGCCTGTAGAGTGGAGTTGGCAGAACCAAGAGGAATCTAAGAAAATTGTGCTTTTGCACAGACACTGTTCATTGTAAGTGTGGAGGAGAAAAGGCAACTTCGCACTTGTGCCACTGTACTCTGTGTCCCTTAGTATGTACTATGGAAGATTTGGTGTTAGCTGCCTCAAATGCTCTTGATGTTACCAATTGCTGGGCAAATTTTTCTGATATACAGTATTTATTAATTATACTGCAGTGTTTCTGATATGAACAAAGAAGAAGGCCAGAAGCTATGGCACATACATATTATTGGATTCCCTGTCTGCTTCTTTTCTCCTGGCCAGAAGAGTAAAACTAGTGCTTGAAGTATTGAATAAAAGATCACCTAATCTTCACAACTGGGAGGGAAGAATTGCATTTATTTGATTACTGGAGTGTAGGAGTTGTAGAACGGTCTAATTTCCAAGTTAGAAATTCGTTTACACACTTTTCTTTATGAAGAAAAAAAGAGGGGGGGAGGGAATGCAGCTGTCAATTCCATTTATTTATTTGATTTGTACTCTGCTTTTCTTCCTGAAAAGGGACTTGAGGCAGTTTACATTTTTTTTCCCTTTGGAATAAAATGTGAGTCGTGACAGGAAGGTTTAGTCGATTTATCCAAGGCAATAAGAGAGATCAACGAGTTCCAGACACACACAAGAAAACCCAAGAAGAAAGACCAATGGTCTTTCATTGCTAACATGTTATGAGAACAATCTTTGATAAAGGGATATCAACTTTGTTATTAAATGAAAGCAGTTGGTTTCCATTATACTAGTGGAGCATTGCCCCATTGCTTTCACAACTGTAGTGCAAGATGAAGATTAAAAAGCTAAGAGCAGAGTTTGTAAACGTTAGGTTTTCTTTTACTACAGTTTCCAGAATCCCTCAAGTAGGCTGGGGGATTCTGGGAGCTGTAGTGCAAAAAGGAACTTGTCCATGTTCTTGGTAAAGAGCTAGGTCTTCACAAACCTTTTGCAGGGATCTGTGTCTGCACAGTAGAGTTGACACCCAGTGCCAACTTCAGAGCCTTGGGCATTGCTGGTGACTAATGGGCTATTAAAGAACAAATGGCTCTGTTGGAGCTTGTCATCCAGCATCTAATTACTTTAGCCTCTGCCATTGCATCATCAGCTGGGTGAGGGGTGGGTTGGAATGCCATTTTTGTAATGTTAGTTGTTTTTCAACCAGCAGTCATTCAACCTGGCCGCTCTATTTATTCACTTCCAAAACTGGACTGAAGCCAATGTGTCGGACATAAAGGTCATGTTGCCTGGTCCTTCCTTTATCTCTGTATTGAAAGATGTATTTATTGGCCTTCAAATAGCTAGTGCAAAGGAAAACCATACTTCAGAGATAGAGTATGTGATATGAAAAATTTCTGTCCTGATCCCTGCTGGCAATTTGAAACATGCACAAACTAATGTAAATAATGGCAACGAGAAAGAAGGTAAGAATTTAAGTTATTTTTATTGTTATTGGTAATGTGCCATCAAATCAATTATGATGTACAACAATCCTTTCCAGGGTTTTCTAGAGGTATAGATTACTTAGCAGTGGTTTACCATTTCCCACTTCTGGGGACCCTTTTGGACTGTGCAGCTTGCCCAAGGCTACACTGGCTGGCTCTTCTCCCAGGAAACACAGTGGGGAATTGAATTCCCAACCTTTAGCTCTACCAGATGTCTAACTTGCTGAGCTATCCAGCCAGCTATTGCTGAAGTCAAAACACTGCATAATATTATCAGGAGAACACCTAAACTGTTCCTAATATGTGTGGTGTGGGAAGAATGTCTCTAATGACCAGAAATAACACTAGCTATAAAGATTTTAACAGTTTCTTAATTCCTTACCAGATAAGGAGGCATTTATATGGAATTGCATATAGTTTTCTAATAGTCTGACTATAATTTCCTGTTACAAGTTGATTCAAACATAAGATTTTTCACTGAGCACATTATAGTGACCTGTGTTACACTAGCATTACAAGTACTGTCCTAGAACCAATATTGTTATGAGATATTCTTCTTAAGAAATATTTTACTTCCCAGGATGCCTGTAATAATAATGCAAGAGTAGGTGATACCTTTTATTGGACCACTAAAAAAAAAATACAACAAATGGCAAGCTTTCATGGATGAAACCCACTTCCTTAGGCTCTAAGCACGCACTCTTCATGGATAGTGCATAAAAAGATCATTTTTCCCAGATACGTAACATCAATTTCTGGATAATTTTTCTGTACCATCCATGAAGAGGTTGTTTTATTTTTTGGTGGTCCAATAAAAAGTATCACTACTCTTGTAGTTGTGTAATCTTCAGGACCACACTGGCCCTTTTCTTTTTATTCTGGACTATATACAAATGATTGTTGAACACAGAACCACCTACAAGACATTGTGGACTTTCAACACCAGCCACATGAATTATTCACATCAACCAGAGTATGACCTTATGCTCATCAAACAAAAATGTTGATCTGACTTTCAATTTGGCAAAATTAGCTATTTCTACCAGGTAAATGAACCAAATTGTGAGCACTGACTTGTACTGAAAACTGCTTTCTCTTACCCCACAGCTAAAAGTCACTTACTTTCAAATAAGCTCTCTCTCTCTCTCTCTCTCTCTCTCTCTCTCTGTGTGTGTGTGTGTGTGTGTGTGTGTGTGTGTGAGAGAGAGAGAGAGAGAGAGAGAGAATCACAGAGTAATTCTCAGCCTTTTGGTCTCAAGAACCATAGTGTAAAAATTCAAAACCTTACTACAGAGACAGTAAGAGGACGAGCCTCACAAGAAGATCATCACTCCCAGATATATAACATCAATTTCTGGACAACTTTTCTTTACCATTTATGAAGGGGATGGTGGTGTCTAGAGCCTGAGGAAATGGATTTTATTGATGAAAGCTTGCTTTTTGTTTTAATTTTTAGTGGTCTGATAAAAGATATCACCTACTTTTCCATTTGTGTAATCTTTGGGACCACACTGATCCTTTCCTTTTTTCCTGTAATAATAATGTATCACAAAGCATTTATATAGCACATTGTAGAGTGCTTCCCATATTATAATCCTTGCAATAGGCAGTTAAAGCTGGTGGCTGAGACCTATAGAGCTCATATGATCATTCCAAGACACCATCTCTCACTGACTAGGACCCAGAGGTTGGAAATGGTTTGTTTGTTTGTTTTAGATTGTACTTCTAGAATCTCCCATCCAGCAAAGCTCCACTGGGATCAAGGCAGTCTTTTAGTAGTTCTGCTTGTGCTGCTAAAAAAGCATCAGATGAGATGACAGCTAGTGCAGAGGCAGAACTTAGGAAAACAGCTTGTTTGGATTCTCAGACTCTAAAACTCAGCATGAATCTGACAGAGCCTGGTTTGGAAGCCACTCAAATGTCTCCTCTCTGGCAGTAATGGGGGCAAAGATTTCTTGCTTCTCATCCATTTCACTTTGGAGACTTATACAGCATTCTATGGGTGCATCCATTGGTGGCTTGTGGTGATAGTTTGTGTAATTTTTTGCAGAGGAAGTTGCTGGTATCAATGGCCACTTAGATGCCATAGTGAATTGTAGCAATAGCCCTCTTGACTTCTGCCCTCATTATTGCCCAGGTGAATTTGGGTTAATTTCACCTGAAGGTATAGATACATCTTAGTTTTAATGACTGTTGGGTTCCTGATATTTTTTATCTTTTTGAAGCACCTCATGGGAAACATCACTGTTTTGAGATTGTTTTACTGTTTGTATTACTGAATTAATGATGTGTAAAGATGGAACCAGTGTGGTGTAGTGGACAGAGTGATGGACTAGGACTCAGGAGGCCTGAATTCAAATAAGCGTTCAGCCATGGAAATTCACTGGGAATGTGGAACTGATAAATAAGTTTCAGATTGCAGGGCTATACATGATTCTATATCAAATTATTGTGCAATGTTGATGTGTATGTATGTATGTATGTATGTATGTATGTATGTATGTATGTATGTATGTATGTATGTATGTATGTATGTATGTATGTATGTATGTATGTATGTATGTATGTATGTATGTATGTATGTATGTATGTATGTGGTGGTGTTTTGTTTTTGCCTTTCTTTATTTCTTTTTTAGCTGATGCTCCTGATTGTTCCATGGCAATAAAAATGCTCAACTACCATTTTATATTTTTGGCACATTTGAGTGAATATTCAGCAAGAACTGGCTTCTCCCTCCTTATGGGTTCCTGGTCAACCAAAGCTATTTAGTGAAATAAGTTAAAATAATAATGAAATAATGAGTCAGTTCCACCTGTAAAAACAGGAGAGAGAACTGCCACCTGAAATTTAAGTCAATGTACCAGAGTTTTTTAAAATATTAAGTATCCCATGGGATACTTCTCACTGGAAGTGCTCACTGGAAGGATAGATCCTGAAGCTGAGGCTCCAATACTTTGGCCATCTCATGAGGGTCTTTTCCAGACTCCCTGGAAAAGACCCTGATGTTGGGAAAGTATGAAGGCAAGAGGAGAAGGGGCGACAGAGGACGAGATGATTGGACAGTGTCACCGAAGCTACCAACATGAATTTGACCCAACTCCGGGAGGCAATGGAAGACAGGAGGGCCTGGCGTGCTCTGGTCCAAAAAAAAAGCATGCTGCTTATATACCGCCTGATAGTGCTTCAAGCACTCTCTGGGCGGTTTACAAGTTAATTATGCAGGCTACACATTGCCCCCCCTGCAAGCTGGATACTCATTTTACCAACATCGGAAGGATTGAAGACTGAGTCAACATTGAGCCAGCTACCTGGGACTGAACCCCAGGTCTTGAGCACAGTTTTGGCTGCAGTACAGTGGTTTAACCACTGCGCCATGAGGCTCTTCATGACCCCCATGGGGTCACAAAGAGTCGGACATGACTTAACAACTAAACAACAACAACAACATCCCATGGGAAGAGCAATTAAGTGATCATAATCTACAACCACAGGTTTAGTAGGTTATTTGACCACTATAAGTGATCCAAATTAAATGTCAGGGAAAATGTTTGCTACAGCTTAGAGACAGTGGGTGCCAGACGTCATGCTGCATAAGGCTCTTGATCTCATTAGCTGTGGTGATTTTTTGAAAATATACATATATATTTGCCATCCTCCCACCTGAAGTTCTGAGGCTCCTATGAGGTCCCTGTCATCATAGGGAAGCTGTTGGTGCCATGAGTTGGGAAAGCTGTATTTAACTTTCAAAAATTGCCATGGATAGGATATTTTTGCATCCAGCAGCGATTTTTGGAAATTAAAGACACCCCCCCCCCATTATCTGGCTCCAAAAGGCTTTCCCATGACAAAAGGGATTCCACAGGACCTTTGGGGGGGGGGGGATCAGATTTTTTTCTTTCTCTCCGAAAAAGTGCTGCAGCTTGTGATGTCACCAGCCTTACACTGCATAATTTACAGCAACAAGATTTCAGCCACTAAATTGGTTCAGTCCTACAGTCACAACTTGTATTTGTTTGGATTATTTCACGATTGCAGAGCTCAGTACTATACAATGGCTGGGGTAAGTGTTTTAAAGAGGGAATACTGAGAAAAAGCTTGTTTGGGGAGACCTAGATGGAATTAACAACTTGAACATTTGAAAGAGATGTCCTTAAGTTTGGAGGAGCCAATTTCTAATTCATGCTGGAGATTATGGTTCTTCACCTCTGCCTTAATTCAGCCCAGGGAGGTGACATCAGGATTTCTGAGCTCAGCCCTTCATGAAACAAAACAAAAGTTGGATGCTTTCCCTATTTCAGTGAGCAGAGCAAAAAGCAGAACAAAAGACTGATCATTCAAAGGAAAACAAGTAAAGACCCATGGACAATTAGTACTGTACAGGGTGAAGCAGCATCATTAATGAGGGATAGTATCCAATTAGAGAGGGAAGACTGACGATCTAGAGAATGTTTGTGTGCGTTCCACTTTGAATTCTGTACAAGGTCAACAACATACGTACATGCTTTCAAAATTTAGGCAAATGAAGTATTTTAAATATTCTGAGACCAAATAGTTTCCTTGCCTATTTTTGACTATAAAACAGTCAGTTTTGAAAAGAGATTGGTACAAAGAATAGAAAATAAATGAAACATCTGTATAACCTTCCTGGTTCCCTTTATCAAAATGGTATAATCCTACAAAAAGATGCATGTACTTAAGTTCAACACTGCACTGTCAGTAAATAAAGTGACAGGTAGTGAACTGACACATATAGATCTTGTTTTATTGCGGAGATCCATGAAAAACACATTGTAAATTCACAGCTAAAACTACATCCTAAATGTACTGCCATCTTAAAAATGTTTATTTTGAAATCCAATTGAATAGAATGACATATACTTCCAAATATGTTTGCACAATATTGGAACATTCCTTTGTTCGTTTGCAGTCATTAATACTCAGCTTCCCTCTCCCACTGAAAACTTACTGTATTTATCTCATCGCAAATATGAATGTGTGCTGAAATCTCTTCCATATATTAATACAGGGGCTGGAATCCTATTATGTTTTTATACTGGTGTAATTATACTGATGTAACTTTCAGTGGAGAATTGCCATTAATTTAAGAAGTCATCATAGGAATTTTCTATCAGACACTTAGAAGTGTCACTAGCGAGCAAAAGGAAATGCCTGTGCTGACTTTTTAACTTCTGGCAATTTGTCACTGAAATTTATTCTGCTCAAGTTATGTTGGCCAGTGTAACTAAGAGGAGTCTGGCCAACAAAACAATAGCTGTGGGAGTATAAATGTTGAGATATTGCTAACAAACAAAAATGCTCTGAGTAACCACATGTATTTTGTTCTCAAAACTATTCTGGGGTGACTGCAAATATTTAGTACTAGTACTAAAACCAGCAAATGCCCCATTCTACTACTTTTTATTTGCAGACTGGCAAGGAGCTCCAGAAATCCACACACAGGAGCTTAGCGGGTATACATCTCACACTTTTTTATTAGCTCAAGAAGTTTTGCAACCCATTGCCTTATACCTCATTTTTACATCTGTAACACACTTTGACCATCTACTAAGGATTTATATGTGGGAAAAACTTACAGAATCCCAGGAAAAAGCAAAATAGTGTTATACAAAACTTTTTCAGGAAAACATAAAATAAATCCAAGCATATAAAAAGAGAATCTACAGTATAGTAGAAATGTTAAATAACATGCATATGTGTGCTATATTTTGAATTATAACCAATGGCTGAAATCCTGTTGTACACCTCAACAGGCACGACAGGAATGATGTCATCTTCAGCAGCAAATCTCAACTAATTAAAGGCTTCCTTTGGCAATTTTGAGATGCATGTGACTTCATTTATCTGTGTATGAGTTGCATAGAGACAGAAATTGCCAAAGGAAACCTTTTTGTTGTTGTTTATTCATTAAGACATGTCCGGCTCTTCGTGACCCCATGGACCAGAGCACGCCAGGCCCTCCTGTCTTCCACTGCCTCACGGAGTTGGATCAAAATCATGTTAGTAGCTTCGATGACACTCTCCAATCATCTCATCCTCTGTCGTCCCCTTCTCCTCTTGCCTTCACACTTTCCCAACATCAAGGTCTTTTCAGGGAGTCTTCTCTTCTCATGAGATGGCCAAAGTATTGGCGCCTCAGCTTCAGGACATGTCCTTCCAGTGAACATTCAGGGTTGATTTCCTTCAAATGGATAGGTTTGTTCTCTTTGCAGTCCTGGGGACTCTCAAGAGTCTCCTCCACCACCACAATTCAAAAGCATCAATTCTTTGGTGGTCAGCCTTCTTTATGGTCCCTTTATACATCGCTAGTGGAAATACCATAGCTTTGACTATGCAGACCTTTGTTGGGAAGGTGATGTCTCTGCTTTTTAAGATGTTGTCCAGGTTTGTCATCGCCTTTCTCCCAAGAAGCAGTTGTCTTTTAATTTCGTGGCTGCTGTCTCCATCTGCAGTGATCATGGAGCCCAAGAAAGTATAATCTACCACTGCCTCCATATCTTCCCCTTCTATTTGCCAGGAGATGATGGGACCAGTGGCCATGATCTTAGTTTTTTTGATGTTGAGCTTCAGACTATTTTTGGTGCTGTCCTCTTTCACCCTTATTAAGAGGTTCTTTAATTCCTCCTCACTTTCTGCCATCAGAGTGGTATCATCTGCATATTTAAGGTGGTTGATAGTTCTTGTGGCAGTCTTAATTCTGGCTTGGGATTCATCCAGTCCTGCCTTTCACATGATGTATTCTGCATATAAATAAGCAGGGAGACAATATATAGCCTTGTTGTACTCCTTTCCCAATTTTGAACCAATCAGTTGTTCCATATCCAGTTCTAACTGCTGCTTCCTATCCCACATGCAGATTTCTCAGGAGATAGATAAGGTGGTTAGGCACTCCTATTTCTTTAAGGACTTGCCATAGTTTGCTGTGGTCCACACGGTTTAAGGCTTTTGTGTAATCAATGAAGCAGAAGTAGATGTTTTTCTGGAACTCTCTGGCTTTCTCCATAATCCAGCGCATGTTAGCAATTTGGTCTCTAGTTCCTCTGCTCTTTTGAAATCCAACTTGTACTTCTGGGAATTCTCGGTTCACATACTGCTGAAGCCTACCTTGGAGGATTTTGGACATAACCTTGCTAACGTGTGAAATGAGTGCAATTGTACAGTAGTTAGAGCATTCTTTGGCACTGCCCATCTTTGGGATTGGGATGCAGACTGATCTTTTCCAATCCTCTGGCCACTGCTGAGTTTTCAAAACTTGCTGGCATATGGAGTGTAGCACCTTAACAGTGTCATCTTTTAAGATTTTAAATAGTTCAACTGGAATGTCATCACCTCCACTGGCCTTGTTGTTAGCCATGCTTTCTAAGGCCCACTTGATTTCCCTCTCCAGGGAAGGTCAAGTTCAGCAACCACACTATATGGGTTCTCCGGGACATCCAGATCTTTCTGGTATAATTCCTCTGTGTATTCTTGCCACCTTTTCTCGATGTCTTCTGCTTCTGCGAGATCCCTGCCATTTTTGTCCTTTATCATGTCCATCTTTGCACAAAATGTTCCTTTAATGTCTCCAATTTTCTTGAACAGATCTCTGTTTTTCCCCTTTCTATTATTTTCCTCTATTTCTTTGCATTGTTCATTTAAGAAGGCCCTCTTGTCTCTCCTTGCTATTCTTTGGAAGTCTGCATTCAGTTTTCTGTAACTTTCCCTATCTCCCTTGCATTTTGTTTCCCTTCTCTGCTATTTGTAAGGCCTAGTTGGACAGCCACTTTGCTTTCTTGCATTTCCTTTTCTTTGGGATGGTTTTTGTTGCTGCTTCCTGTACAATGTCATGGGCCTCCTCAATAGTTCTTCAGGCACTCTATCCACCAAATCTAGTTCCTTAAATCTGTTCTTAACTTCCACTGTGTATTCATAAGGGATTTGGTTTAGATTATACCCGACTAGCCCAGTTGTTTTTCCTACTTTCTTCAGTTTAAGCTTGAATTTTGCTATAAGAAGCTGATGATCAGAGCCACAATCAGCTCCAGGTCTTGTTTTTGCTGACTGTATAGAACTTCTCCATCTTTGGCTGCAGAGAACATAATCAATCTGATTTTGGTATTGCCCATCTGGTGATGTCCATGTGTAGAGTCGCCTCTTGTGTTGTTGGAAAAGAGTGTTTGTGAAAATTTAGTGTAACTTTGATTTTCTGCATCCTTTATATGCTAAAGGAACCAGAACTAGGAAGCCAGTGTAAGCATGTTTAGTGGTTCAAATATGCTATGAAAGTATTTATTAAATTCTAAAGAAATGCAGAGAAGAGGTAAGCCATTACAGTATGGAGCAAAAATACAGCTGCTCCAGCTCTCAGTAACTCTGTTTCCCTATCAAGAGAAATGGAAAATTCATGTATATTACAACCAAGCTCACTATATCTGTTACATAAGATCTATTACATTTCTATTCAATTCCCAAAATCCTGTTGTGTGGCTCCAACTGTACAATGGAAATGGCGCCATCATGAATGGCCACTGATTAAAGACTCCCTTTTCCAGCTTCAGGATGTGCATAGCTTGCATGCAATGAGACAAAATCACATGCACTTTACCTGTCAGTGATTATGATGTTGTTCCCTTTGTGCAGATAAACTATGGCAAACAGGATATCAGCCTATAACCTAAGAGAGTCATGATAAAGTACTGCAACAGAACATGTGCTTTATAATGCCATATTTAGTTTAGTCTTTTTATTCCTTTGGTTCTCCACTGATGTTTAGAAAGAGATAATTTCCAGGTTTTCCTGAAATGAGATGTGAGAACAGAGTAAATATGTATGACATCCCACTACAGCAGTAAAATTGAAGAGATTTAAATACTGAGGTTTTTTTGTGCACTTCACATTTCCTATAAATATCGATATTAAATTCTTTACAAAGTCCTCATTATATCTGAAAACCAAGGCCACTGCTTTTCTTAAGGCTAGGTCCTGGCTGCACAGATTGACACAGTATAGGCAAGATTAATATCAGTTTCTGCATTGACATTCCAACCCCTGCTAACTGTAAATAATATTTCAGAGAAGATTCTGATACATCATGATCTATTATGTTGTGGTGATGAGGCTGGTTGTTATGTCCTTAGCAGTGATTTATCATCCTCTGCAATGGCACAAATCATGGATCGCTCATGACATTCCAGAATGTATGGTCCCTTAGTTGTGGCAGAGATGAATTTTTGAGCTTAGATCATAATGTTTGGGGACACTTAGCTGATGTTTTGTTCCCATCCACTTTTTAAAAAGGGCTTAGAATCACACACACATGCACACACACACACAAAAGGCACACATCTACCATAGTTTTGCTAGCCTTGACAATAAGTTCATCTTCAATTGCTGTTAGCAGCTTGAGATGATTTCCAGTATTAAATTCCCTGGAGTGGCCAACTTGAAATTCTGATTTGCTTATTTAATCAGCATCCTTTTGTTCAGTGCATTGCCCATTTCTTGCCTTATTACCATTGAAGGCCATTTAGATTTTGAAATTCTGCATTCAAGAGATTGCCATAGAGCATGTCAATTAGTCAAAATTTCTCCAGAAAATAATGATGAAAAGTTCTCATAGATGTCATAAAATTCTTTCCCTTACATTTACCAAACCTATATTTAAAAATCTGCTGGAAAGATTCTAATGTCTATAATAAAGTAAGGAAATATTTTCAACCAGAAATTTGTGTTTTTGGAAGGATACTTTTAAAGGATACCAAGTTCTGGTTTGGGATTGTAAGCTTTTTATGCACAGAATTTGGGTACATCCCTATGGACCTCTGGCTACAGTATATTCTCCTCATCTTATAGCTTGATCCTAAGAGACACATTCTGGCATGCAGTTGCATGCATAATGAGTATAAAATGTTCTCCTAAGCAATGGGGTATGCTCATCTGTTTGGGTTCAGTGGACCTATTCCGACACAACAAGCCCACGTTCAAGCTGTGAATAAAGAGAAGAATAAGCTTGTTGGTGTGGAGCTGATGTAATGCAACGAGCTGCTGCTGTATCAGCTCTGCTCTGGAATATTCCAACTTTTGTCATAATGATTCCACTTACATTCTCCTTCAAAACACTTCAGGGGATTCAAGCATGAAACTGGTGCAAGACCCTCTGCTGATCTTTTTAAAGAGGACATTGTTCTTACTTGTATTTAAATTATAGGTAAACCAATAACAAGGCCTATATGCTCCAGCTGTCAGTGTAAATACTTATTTGGGCCTCAGTTTATGATTAAAAGAGAGGATGTATTTGCTTTCTTAAGCAGCCATTCAAAGAGTTGAAATAAGGACAGATTCCAACCATTCTATCCTTATATAAGCCCAGGTTATCTCCCACTGAGATAAATCCTGAAATCCTTATTAACCCTTTACTCAGACAAAACACCTACTGATGTCAATAGGAGCTGAAAGCACTTCAACCCTCCCACTGATCCATCAGCTGTGGCATATTCAAATGCCCATTTCACAAGGAGACACAGGGAGCTGATGGCACTATGACAATCTGGTTCAATAACTGGTTGTCACTCTTAATGAATTAGAGCAGATACCTTTGCAAGAAGCAATGCATCAATGGAAGGGGTGATCAGTGAGGTCTTCCAAACAGACACCGTACTATTTAATTTGTTCATCTAAGGTTACAAGCAAGCAGCGAGGCTGCTGATGACACCTAATTATTTAGAGTGGAGAAAATCCAAATGAATTACTGTATAAAGAATTTTTAAAGAAAAAGAATTTAAACTGGCAATAAAATGGCAACAGAGGTTTGGTTTCACTGCAATTGTCTATATTGAGAACACTGAGTCACTAATTCCATGTATAAGCAAATCTGAATGGGTAACAGCTAGCCAGGACAAAGTTGTCTGGCTGCTGCTTGATAGCTCAGTGAAAAATGTCAATTCAGTATGCAGCAGCAATGAAGGAATGAGGATATTATAGAAGTTTATGACCTGTGGGAGATAACCTTTCTCCTACCTCGTATTAGCTGGAATCCTGTTGGTGTTTGTGTAAGGCTTGAGTAACACACTGTAGCTAATTGCAGCTAATTGAAAAAGCCAGGACTGCACCTTGTTTGCAGAATCAGGCGTGTGACTAGGCATATGACTGAAACATCGCTCTGGCACTTCATCAATTAACTACAATTAACCTCTGTGAGTTGTGCAACCCCCAACAGTATCCTGACCAATATATTATTCTTGGGGTGGGGGTGGGGAATAGATTCCAAACAAAGAAGTATTTCTTCATATTGTGCATTTTCAGTTGATTGTCACAAGATGTGGCAAAAGCCACTTTGATATTTAAAAAGTGGATTAGACACACAGATGGTGGATAATCTACAATCGATTCTAGTCACAACGGCTGGCTATATGGTATCTCTAGGAGTCTGAGGCAGCATTCCTCTGAAGCCCATCTAGTGAGGAGCAGCAGTACAAGGGGGCTATTGCCTTTAAGCCCTGCTGATTAATCTCTTGGAAGCATTAGTTCACCACTGTATGAGAGAAAATCTGAACTACCTCAGGCTGCCTGTGATAATTTCTGGTCATTTGACAGGATCAATTTCAGTGAAACTTATTAGAGCAACGCCCTAATTCGTATCTCATATAGTATGGCATGTGGCAGAATTTCAGCATTTCCCCCCTCTTTTTAAAAATATCTAGTTGTCTTCTACTAGAGGAGAAGCAGCCACAGAACCCTTGAGGAGAAGAAGAATGGCAATCTAAACAACCAAATCAGGCTGTTGATTGTAATGCTTTCCAGGCAGATTGAAACATGGACGGAGGCAATGACCAATGGAATGAAAGATCAAGTTCATCCTTTACACTAGCTTTCTAGAAGATCACTAAGCACAGTCTGTAGTTATGAAAAATTAGCACAAATTAAGAATTCCTTAACAAAGTTTTACATCCATGGCTGTCTGATGCAGTTCTGCTTGTTTATATTCTGTACCAGTCACACTGAATTGTGGTGCTGGAAGAGGCTCTTGAGAGTCCCCTGGACTGCAAGCAGAACAAACCTACCCATTCTGAAGGAAATCAACCCTGAGTGCTCACTGGAAGGACAGATTCTGAAGCTGAGGCTCCAATATTTTGGCCATCTAATAAGAAGAGAAGACTCTCTGGAAAAGATCATGATGTTGGGAAAACATGAAGGCAAGAGGAGAAGGGGACAACAGAGGACGAGATGGTTGGACAATGTCATCGAAGCTACCAACATGAATTTGACCCAACTCCAGGAGGCAGTGGAAGACAGGAGGGCCTGGGGTCACGAAGAGTCGGACACGACCTAAAGACTAAACAACAACAACCAGTCACACACCCTCTGAAAGATGAGATATCACATGCATTGCGTGCCTTGAGAATGTGGCTAAAGGAATCATGAGTCTGAAGACATCAAGGAAAGGAATCCTATAGCTCAAAGTTGTGTTTGCAGGCTCCCAGAAGCTAAAAACCATTCTGCTGAATGTTGGAAGCAAGCCATGCTGCTAAATGTCAAAGACAACCAGGAAAGTCCCCTTTTCATTTGTCTGACATCATTTCAGTGTCTGGTTGTCCACCAAATTTTAGTGGCAAATTTATTACATACCATTAAAGAAAAAAATGCTTGTTTTCAATAGGAGATTTTGTGAGCTGCAACTAAATTTCAGCGGTAAGACTGTGAGGTCTGCTATGGGTTCTGAAGGGGCAAAATTGTCCACCCTTGCTTTATGTTGACTGATTGGCATGGAAAAAAACATGAGAGAAGAAGCAGCTTGTCAAGACCTGTAGCTTCTAGAGGACATCTTTAAAAGAAGGTGATTTCTGTGGCTGCACAGTACCTCTTGGGAGAAGGAAGATACAGTGCCAGCTTTGCTGGTAAATCGGTGGATATTCTGAAAGCACTTCCCTTGAGTGCTATATTCAGGAATAGAGCTTGCAAAAAGGAGGGCATATGCCTTCAGGAAGACTGAAGGAGCTGATATCTTTTCTAAAGGACTTTCTGAAAAGAAAAGGGGAAGGCCCTGAGACGGCAGTACATTCTGAGAGGAGGTAAGGTTGGCTTCTCCTGGTGAAACATCAGCCCAATTCACAGAGGTTATTGAAGGCATGTGTCCTCTCCTTAACAAGCACTGCTCCTGAATATGACATTCCCATAACCCCCATTGCTTCCTATTTTCTGTCCTCTGTCCACCTTGTAGATAACTCTTGGGCTTCTTCAGAAATTGTATCCTACTGTCCACCCTGCCAGAAGTGCTAACAAACTGCTTCTAGCTCTCATCTCAATTGCGACTATGATTTCAGGCTCACCACATCCAATGCTTACAGAAATGGTAACAATAGTGGTACACAGGGTCTCACGGAGGTCCAGGAGTGTGCCTCAAGGCCCCGTTGCTGACAGCTGTAAGATCCCACAAGGAACAAGTTCTGCTTGAGAACTTAGATTCACAAGAACTTGGATTCACAAACTACTAACAGGCATCCTTCAAACTATTAAGTCATAGGAGGTCCTTTGAATATGTCTGCATAGTTGAGATGCTCCATCTATATCGGACTTGTTTAACTCTCCTAACTTGACTATGGAAATTCTCTGATGTTGCATCAAAGAATATAATAGACTGATATCTTCACAGGTTGGTCCCTGTTTACAAATCTTTGATGGGACAGATACAGTAGTGTCGATCTCTTTTCACTGTGACAAAATATTGAATAGTAATTTGTTTGCTTTCTTCTGGTGGATTAGGAGGGTAGCAGTAGCAATATTACATACCATTTCTTACACTAATCCTGATGACTTTTACTCCCCCCCCCTCCCCATAAAGCTGTTTAAAAAATACCAGCTTGGTTGACTGTGTTGCAAAGCTATGGTTAAAATTTATCGAATCAGGACAGCTGTGCGGAGGTAAAGAATTTTAAAATGTTGCTGCTAGAAGGCAGAATCTGTTCTATGGCATACATATGTTCACTTTGATAGTAACCACTGTGACAGTTAGGAAATGCACAAAAATAAACAGACACATACATACACACATGCACAAAAATACCACACATACCTCTTTTTAAAATTGTTGTACATATATCTAAGCAAATATTCCATCTCCTAATTGGCATATTTTCTGTTGTGGTTAATGCATATATTTCCAAAAAACAATGACATGTTTCCAGTATGAACTTCCACAATTTTTTTTATGAGCAATAAAATAGGTTGAGGTGGGATGTGTTGTATCCCACCACATTATATCATTCGTTTTTCCCCCCTCTCTGTTGGATGGCAATTGGGGACCTGCATGCCAAGCTTTGGAAGCAACAGCATCTGGCTCCTTGGCAGATTTTGCAGGCGATCTTGATGCCAGCCTTTAAGCTGTGTCTGGGTCTGCTGCATGGTTTGGCTGCAGATGGGCTCTCTGGGTTGCCTTGTGCTTCTGGGTTCCAGTTTTGGCTTACCTTTGATTTAGAAGACTTTACTCATTTTTATTCATTTGTGAATATAGGCCTATCCAAATGTCTCATGAAACCAATCCTGATATTCAGAATTAGTCAGGGAAAAATGATGAGAGTGCCGTTCCACCGGCCCAAAGAACAGAACAAAACTGTTGAGCTGCCGATCTTTAATAACCTTTTAATTTTCATAGATTTAAAACTTAAGGGATGCTATTCCTTTCCTGAGGTTGGGTACTGTGCAGCAGTATCCTGCAAGAACAATAGCAGAATGTGCCAGCTTCGGGTCAAAAGGCTAACACGTGCTTATTCTTCAGTTTTGTTATGGCCGTGATGCAGGAGTGAAAGATAGCTTCCTCTAAGTTTACGTACCTTTCATGATGGATTTTATTTTAGAAACAAAGTTTGATGTCTTTTAATTAAGAGTTCACTGCAACTTCCCTCCCACTGTCTCCTTTGAAGTTCAGGCTTACTTGGAAGTTGACAACGTTGGCATAAAAGTAAAACATTTAAGATGGCATTTAAGAGACGTGGTGGCGCTGTTGGCTAAACCGCAGAAGCCTGTGCTGCAGGGTCAAAAGACCAGCAGTCGTAAGATCGAATCCACGCGATGGAGTGAGCTCCCATTGCTTGTCCCAGCTCCCTCCAACCTAGCGGTTCAAAAGCATGCAAATGCGGGTAGATAAATAGGGACCACCTCGGTGGGAAGGTAACAGCGTTCCATGTCGAAGTCACACTGGCCATGTGACCACGGAAGATTGTCTTCAGACAAAACGCTGGCTCTATGGCTTGGAAACGGGGATGAGCAGTGCCCCCTAGAGTCGAACACAACTGGACAAAAAAATTGTCAAGGGGAACCTTTACCTTACCTTAAGAATAATATAAGACAAACACAGCCACAACATATAAGGGGATCTTTGCCACATAGCTAACTGAGCAATGTATTATTGGTAGCTTTTAAAGGATTTTTGCTGATATGTGAACTGGGGCTGCAGAAGATCAACAGGCACACTATTCACCATCATTAAGAAATTTGTTCCCATAGGCGGCCAATAGGACTCCTGTGAGTAGAGTCAGCCTGGGTGGCCTTGGGCAAGCTGCACAGTCCCAGGGCACCCCAGAAGAAGGGAATGGTAGAACATTTCTGTGTGTTCCCTACCTAGAAAACCCTGGAAAAGGTTGTCGTAAGTCGATTTGACTTGATGGCATGTGATGATTATTATGATCCAGCCAATAGAGGCACTCTCTTTTAATTCATCATGATGAATTTTATCCAGTAAGCTTCAAAAGCATATGCAGATTTTTTAAAGTGATTGCATCTATAGGCAGAAGTTAGAGAGATACCAAGGTGAAGCCAATTGCTTTTGCTCCTCCAGGCAGGGAGTGATGCATATCTGGAGAAGCATACAGATGGCTTGGTTTAAATTACAAAATTAGGCTTTTGACATTTCATAGTAAATGTGTTACATTCTAATAATGACATTTCATATCTTCAGCATTATAATATTCAGATTTTCTCCCTCACACAGACACAGAGAGGTTAGTTGTTGCCAGCTATACTTAAACTAAAAGGTAGGATAGTTGATCAGGTTCTAAGTGGACATGGATGTTTCTGATGTGTTAAGGGGGTATGGAAGCCCTGTTAAATAGCACATATGCATGACATTCCCTAGAAAACAATGGTAACTATTAATATGCTAGCAACAAAGCATTGGAGGAAAAATAAAATTGTGCCTATCTCTCTTCCACCCACTTAAGCATCCATTACTCAGAGGGACAATTCTGTCTTTGCTTTATTGTTGCCTCCCATCCCTCATTCACTTGGCAAAGTTTCACTAGCTGTTTCTCTCAAGCTTGTTAATGGTTGTAGAGCAGGTGTAGCTTTAATAAATGTCAATGTTCCTCAGAATGGGATTGCCAGATCAGAATAGGGTTGCCATTCTTTAAAATTTCAGGACCAAAACATAGGTTTTGAAGGGGCAGACCTCTACGAAGTGGCCATTGTCATATCAGAGGCATAGGCTCTTGGGTAGTAATTACAAGGTAGGTAGTTAGGTAGCTACCCTGTTTCTCCTAAAATAAGACCTAACCTGAAAATAGTATGATTTCTCAGGATGCTTGCAATATAAGTCCTACTCCAAAAATAAGCCCCAGTTAAGTGAAACCCCGCCCTCCACCATTGTGCAGCAAACCAGAAGATGACAAGACTGTACAGTATTTGAATAAATGTAGATGGCTGTACATGACAAAAAAAAAATAAAAATAAATAAAGCATCCCCTGAAAATAAGCCCTAATGACTTTTTTGGACCAAAAAGTAATATAAGACCCTGTCTTATTTTTGGGGAAACAGGGTAGTGTATGGATGAAACAGATTTTTGCTGAGTTGGTGAATTCTAGTACTAGTTAGGAGTGGAGATGGGTGCAGAAGCACTAAGCCATTCCGCACATTAAAATAAAATGTCCTCTTCCTCCAACTCTTTTTGCCCCAAGATTTGTTTTCCTGACTGGTAGACCCAGAGAAGCATAACAGTTCTTTGAGAATTCAGCCAGCAGTCTGAGACTTGGCAACCCTAACTCACAACGAAGAGCATGATGATATATTCACCCATGAATACATAGCTATTCCCTTCCCCCCTCATAACACTGGTTTGCTCTTACAAATGCTTGAGCTATCCTAATTAGACTGCCTGCCTGTTTCTGAATCCATGATCCAGTCCTCTCTGTCACAAGGAATGCCACTCCAAGCACTTCGTTGCATACAATTCCTTCTAACACAATTATTAATGAAACCCCTCACCCTGCTGTTATTGTTCAGTTTTTACATATTTAACCCCTAATTCCATTCCTGTTGGCTTCTCTGGGTCTTATTTCTTCAGCAAATCTGTTAGACAAACAGACTATTCCTCAACCAATTTTCCACTCTGAAGCAAGGGTCAAACACAGGCTGTTGCCAAAGCCCGTTAATAGTGACACTTGCAGTATCTGACTATGGCCATGTGTGTGTATAATTACAGTTATAGGAGATAGAGGGCGAGAGAGAGAGAGAATGGAAATATAGAAAGTATGGACAAGTGATTATCTTAGCAGCAATAGTTTAACAGTTTGAGAGATGACAAAGACACCCTAGCATAGATAATAAGTTTCACACATTGCTAGTGATGAAGAGTCACTGTTCAATGCAGGCATCAGAAACAGACTATAAACTTTCAGCAAGACTGGAGGGAACATAACTGCAAAGATTGCAAGCAAAACTACAGAGAGAAAAGAAATGCAAAGATAATCTAAACAGCGGTCATAAAATTAACAAAAGCTGGGTTAGGACATCTCAGCTGAGTAGGACACTGGTTCTTAACCTTGGGTTACTCAGGAGTTTTAGACTGCAACTCCCAGAAGCCTTCACCACCAACTGTGCTGGCTGGGGTTTCTGGGAGTTGCAGTTCAAAAACATCCGAGTAACAAAGGTTAAGAACCACTGGAGTAGGGAACAGTGCCCAAGTGGGCTCTGTGTATTCGCTGTGGAATGGGAACTTTAAGGTCCCTGACTATGTTCCTGTTGGGTCCTTTCTCTCACACACATATAGTGATAAGTTAGAAAAGTTATTGTTACAGGATCTGGGAAGATGATGGCTTACATTGGGTGGCAGTCAGGCCTCTCAGTGAACTGGATCCAGTCCCACTGCTTGGCCAAATAAAACTGCTGCTGTAATCAATAAAGATGTGAACTTTTCTTTCCAGTTAATGAGTGATTTATGTCTGTTCATAGGACTGGGCCGGCTCAGCTGTAGACTGACAATACCATATTGTACATTTAAAGGTGCCATTGATTCTCTAATTGATTCCTTAAATGTATAACAATCATCTTTGGTGTTGTTGTTAGCGGCACAATGACTGTTGTACGTATATTCCTTAATTTTTTAAAAGGAGACCCATCACATCCCATAGATTTTTAAAAGAAAGTTTATCCAAGATTGTTGTTAATTATTTCATTTATCAAAACAGAATCAATTTAGAAATACATTTTAAGCACTTGCTGATTCATTCTAAAAACTTTGCATCACCTACAAATCTCAACCTGCTGATTCTTTTTTCATGTGTTGCGATTGTATAATGTCAGCGACCAAAAAAAAGGAGTGAAGGGATAGGACTGAGGGAAAAGTGGTGAGTGAGTGCATGTGCTTAAGTCCATTGTTATTAGGAGTAAGGTAAAGAGTGGGGTGCCAGCACCACAACCCATGAGCCTTCTTGCTGCACAGACATTGACATGAGCAAAAAGCACAATAGGCTGCTGCAAGGCCTTCCACAAATTCCAGCAGCAATATATGGCCTGGAAAATCTCTCTTCATGTTATGTACGCCGTAGATAATGCCACGCGGAATAAGAAGTCTCCTGCAGCAGCTGAGTGTATTTGCCACTTTCCTGGCCATTGTTCCCCCCCCCCCCAGCTGTGGTTTCTATACAGTATTTTCTACTTAACTAGGTTTTATATGGATTCTGGGTCCTCTCATTGCTATTCTTTTTCTGCACTTTTCCACAAACAGGTAAACTAGAAACCTCTCTGCCCACCAAAAGCTTGCCAATTTCTGTGATGTCACAGAAATCCACCCCCTAAGCCTCAGGTTTTGGCTGTGTAACCTGGTAACCTATTTATTTTTCATAAGCTTTTGTGGACTGTAGCTGTTTTGACAGAAGTTTATATTTTAAAAAGTCTCGTGGTGCCTTGAAGTGGTTAGTCTTCAAGGTACCATGAGACTTTTTGTAATATGTGTGAAATGCTTTGAGCTTTCTAGAGTACTACCTAATTATGCTCATGATGCCATGTATACTGCTGTAACATTCTTGATATGTGCTGTCAATTCATTTCTGACACATGGCAACCCTATGAATTTGCAGGACAACTGGGCACATAAATAGGCTTATGTTAAGATGCACCCCAGCACCTCATCAGCAAGCTGCAACTATTCATGGCAAATTATGCAAAGCTTATGCAGACATCAGTAAGATCCTGGCTGCTACTACGTAGCCCAGAGATGTACAGAAAGTAACTTGTGACCCACTGGTAGATGAGCAGTCACGATCTGGTGGAAACTCCTGTGTCATGTTGCATAAAGCGTTGCCTGAGTTAGTTCCAGTCATGGATCTCCCAGACCTTTTAAAACTTGTCCCTTACATCTTGGAAACGATTAAAACTGCCACACATCCTATCATCCTAAACCAGTTGCTAGTGTTCTCTTGAGCAGAATTGAATAAATTGCTGGATGTTAATCTCACACTTGTGTAAACCCTATAGATTCAGTAGCTTTACTCTGGTCCAGACTGGGAGCTGAATTCAAGCCATACATACTGACTCTTAGTACTACCCATAATAGAATGCTGATCATCACATGCCGATCATCAACATACCAAACTTTTTTAAACTATGGGAAGAAAAAAGTTCATATTATTATTCACCCCTGGCATGCTTTGCAGAGGAAAAGAAGTTTGTCTATAGTGATTATATTTTCACAGAGTATTAATTTGGTTTAATTAATATTAAGAGGATGAACACTATTATGTATACTATTTTTATAGTTTGAGTTATTTTATTTCATTTTGAACCAATGGATGGGAAAGATTTATAAGAAACATGTTTCAAGTTGGCATTGTTTTCATTACAATAACCTAGTTCATGGGGCCACGTTTTCAAAACCCATCTTCCTCACACCATTTGACAAAAGGCTTAGACCTCAGGAATAGCGGAACACATTGAAATGCTGCAGAGATGTGTAAATATGAATGTCAAAATGCCCCCAGTCAATGAAATCCATTGAAGGACTGGATGGGGGTGGGGGTTCCATGGTGCAGTTGGCCATATAAACACAATGAAATTATAATGAGAGGAACCACTGATGCAGGCCACCCACCAATAGTTTTATGGCTGTGCCTTGAAATGAAGGTTCTCAGCAGAGCCATTTAATCTGGATGGCTTTGTCGTTTTGAGCACATGCTGAAGTCACAATTCTAAAAGGATGTTTCAACGGTTGTTTTTGACAAACAGCAGCCAGACTATTTATGGGCAGCTCCCCACCCACGCTCGTGCCATTGGCAGTAGGTAGGTGGGAAGGGAATACTGTTACTTTGTTGAAGCAGGATTTCTCATAATCACCGTCTGTTGATGCCTGCATAGACTTAACTTGCTAAAGAAAGACAGTGTTTGACTCCTCTAGCTTGTCAGAGGATTGGCCTGCCGAATCTCTCCCATTTGTATAAGGTCAGAATTCAAACAGCTAATAGCAAATATTTGAAATTTGCCAGCATTTCCCAGTTCTGAACAAATAATTTGTGATATTTTGTGAATGTGAAATTTTGAACTCCAGGTTGGAAATCTGAATGCACTAAACGTTGGTGTTTGTTGATCCGTTGACCTGTACAAAGAATCCAATCATGAATGAACTGTCAAATATCTTTGCTTGCTGTATATTAAATAAAATACTGGCTGGGGGATTGTGGGAACTTTGCTCCAGCAAAAGTAAGTTCCAACTTCTGAATACCAAAGCGTGTTATTTATCAAGTGGATGAGATTTTTTTTTTTTTAAAAAAGGCTTACATGGCAGCTGTCGATACTATTGTAAGCCAGCTATCAAGCACTGTCAAATATGATAGATCCATGGTTTCCAAACTACTTCCTAAAGTTATGTGCAAGCTTTTCAAGGGTTCCTTGGGTGAAAACAACAGCTGAAACACATATTGTCCACCTTTACTTATCTTTCCCTGCACTGTGTAGTGACAGGGGAAGGCATACCTTAACATTTAGAAAAATAGATAGAAAAATGGTTTGACAAGGGCTGATGGAATCCCAGATGTTGAGAAATGTTAAGGATAGCTCAACCTCGGTATGTAATGGATGCCAGATTAAAGGAAAGGAAGAAAATTTAGGGATGTGTTTGTGTTTGGATATACATTTGGGACTAACGTTGTATCATTGCCGATGATTCTAAGGTTAAAACAAACACATAGTACAAAAAGAAAAGGTTTCAAGACAGGGCATATTTTCCCTCCTTGAAACTTTGGTTGAGAAGTTTACAAACAAGCACTGGAAGTTACAAACAGAGACTTACAACTAAGTATTGCAAGTTCTACCCAGCCCAAGCAATCCTCCAGCCACCCTGGCAGAGGAGCTTTATAGGGCGCAAGATGGCAAGGTTTCATGGGGCGAAGAAGGAGAAAAAAGCACTCTCTCCCTTTCCCACTCATCAAAACTCTCAAGCACTGGACTCCATTGGGATTTCTCATTGCTACGCATCAGAAATAAATATGAAAGAGAGACTAAGTCTGAGGATGTAGAAAAAATGAGTTTATTATTCTTCAAGAATTAGACCTAAACAAATGAAAGTATGAAAATGTAATAATCACATTTCCCCCCAGCATCCTGAGACTTGGAGGATGATTGATGGGCATTTAGCTCCTAAAGACAGCAATCAGATGATGTCTTTACTGGAACGAACCAGCCTGCCTCTAGAGTGGTTGTATCTGAACATTTCTGATACCCTGTTAGGGGCTTTTACTTTTTTTTTTTGGTAGAATTGCTCTGGTCTGGTCCATTTCAAGCATGTGTGATTACTAGAAATGAATCAAATGTGAGCCATCTGGTTGCCAAGATTACTTCTGAGAGGAATTTATGATATCATGAAGAGGCTTAATAAGCAAGCCACTTCGGGATATTGGCAAATTGAACACTTCCTCTGCTCCTTGGTGGAGGGATGGGGAAATTATTTTTCAAAAGACTGTAGTAGATTATCACTTAAATTACTTAAACAAATTTTTAAAAAATCTTTGCCTTGTCTTAAAGGCCAGTCAGGGATTCCCAGAGTGATACAGTGGACAGGGTGATGGACTAGGACTCAGGCAAATAGAGTTCAAATCCCCACTTGGCAATGGGAACTCACTGGGGGAGTGGAACTGGTAAAAACACTCCTTAAATATCTCACTTACTTTGAAAACCCTATTAGGGTCACCATAAATGAGTTCCGAATTGTTGGCATAGAACACACACACACACACACACACATACACACACACACACACACACACACACACACACACACACACACACACACACACACACACACAAAGGCTGGTCAAGAAAAGAAACTGCTGAGAAGCAGAGGAAGTTCAGTTTCTTGATATCCTGAAATGGCTTGCTTATTAAGCCACTTCATGATATCGGAAATTCCAGCTAGAAGGAGGTGAACCAAATAGGGTGGCTTGAACTCTGATATCCTATTTAGATGCAAGGATTGTACGTCTAACCAACCCCCAAGTAACCCTATTGAGCTTAATCCTGCCAGCTCCACTTTGGTCATCTAACAAAGTCTTCATCTCTCTTTCATATTTAGATTCAGTGGACATTTCCAGTTCCTTTTGGCTTTTGCATATCAGAAAAGAAGATTCTGGAGAGGAAAATCAAAATAAGGAGAATACGCTTTAACTTAAGAGAAAGTTTCTGCAATCTTTTCCCCTGGAGAAAACATTGCTGAGATCCTACTAACTGCTCCAAAGCTGCCCCCCCCCAATTACAACATTCAAGCCTGGGTGGCAATTATGTGACACAGCTGGATCCAGTAAAGGTGTTTTGTTTGTTTTTTAATGGCACTAACCACAGTGCCTTCCAGCCTGATGGCATTATATCATGCTGAAGGGAAACAATTGCCACAATAGTATCCCGATGAAGTTAGTCTCTTTCTTGCATTTTAAATCAGCCAGGATGAGCAAATGTATTCAACTAAGGAAGAGTAATGTGTAGCCTTTCTGGCAATTTCTGCTGAGCCCTCCACAGCCCCACCACAACTGATCAATTACTGATTGAGTGATTTAAAATATTTTTAACCTGCCTTTCTCCTTAAAAAGAATCCAAGGAGGCTTACAACAATTAAAAGGCAGTATTTAAGTTATTAACAATAAATGTACTCATTATTACTAACTTAAATGTACAGTATTTAATTTAGTAACAATGAGTGTACATGGATCCTAAAAGGATCCATGAATACAATACCAAAAAACATAGGCCACACTAAAACACATTCAATGCAGTAAAGGTGCAAGAATCCATTCTGAAAAGATGCTGCTGCTGCTGTTCCCACCAAAAGCAAGCAAACTGTTTCCTAGCAGAGTCCTGCATTACATGTTTTCTAGCAGAAATGCCCAGATGTGTATGTCAGAAACAGCCCAGTGGAAATGGTGGTAATCTGAGGGTATATCACCATAGGCTTTCAGAGCAGTTAGTGGAGCCCTAGGAAGTGGCTTACCTCTGCTTTAGAGAGCATGGGGTGGGGACCTCATGTATCCAAGAATCCAACCCACATTCCTGAACAAACACGTTACCTAATCTACACACAGAATGGTGTTCTGGACTGCAGTTTCTGTTTCTCTCATGCAAGTGTTTTTAAATCATGTTTTTTTAAAAATGCCAACCTTAAGATGTCTCGTTAGAAGTCTTTATCTAGCTCTTGTCCATCCTTTCTTCCTCCCTCAACACAGCCCTCTTTTACTCAAAGACAAAGGCAATTTTGAATTGCAGAAGGGAGAGACGGAGAGAATGTTCAGTCAGCGAAGCAGATTTGCACTAGGAAATATGCAGCAGTTCTAAACTTGGTAATGAGATACATTGCTTACAAAGCACAAAGGAAGATGACACATGCTTATCATACCCAAAGAGAGATACTTTCCCCTGTATCCATGTGCTCTGCTTATTGCACAGGTCTTCTGTTTTCCTGTCTATTCTCCCAGCCTACTACTTTAACATGGAACAGCAGACTTGAGAAAAACAAGGTTCATTGGCATACTGAACATTCTGATAGCTAAATAACATTTTAATGGAACATTCTGACACATTAATCTCACTGTTCTTCAGATACACTCCCGAGGATGCAGGTATAGACCAGGAAGAGGGCATTAGATGGACCCACATAGTTATCAAAGAACCATGAATGGATGATATACTCAATTAGAAAAGTTGAGCAAAACCATAATTTCTGTATTTGGTATGGTACTGACTGTGCTGGTTATTAAGAAATATTTGTCATTTGGGGCTAAATAGCAACAATCTCATTCCCACCCCCTAGATCTAAGGAGACAGACTGTATCATAACTCCATATGGTGCTTTGACGAAGGGGGTGTCTGGATGCTAGGAGAGTCATACATTGTTCAAAAAATATTTGTGGATATGTATGAGTAGTTGCTACACAGAACATAGAGAAAGCTATAAAAACTAGGAACAAAATTTCATGTCTGCCAAATTTCCAGCATAACTGAAATCAATAAATCGAGTGTCCTCATAGACCTTACACTGGACAGAAGCACTTGCCATGACTGCACCTAGTAGCGCGCGCGCGCACACACCCACCCACACCCACACCCACACCCACACACCAGGAATTTGTAAAACAAACCTGTTGCAGGACAGGCCACTCAAAACAGCAACAGTGCTTCCACATATCCCCTGGAAAGCACACCAAACAGCAGTACAGTAATTGTTTCATGATTTGGATAAATGTTCTCTGTCTGTCCAATAGAAACATGTGGTCCTTTTTCTAACTCTTTTTGGACTATATAAAACACTGTTAATGGTCTCACATAACGTCACCTACAAGACAACGTGGACTCTCAACACCAGATACAGACACCAGTCAGAGGTTACTACAAATTGGCATTATTCTCGTCATGTAAAAACTTTACTTTGACTTTAATTAGCCTCTAATTGGCTTCTTTTACCTGGTGACTACACCAAATTATAGCCCTACCTTGTGTTAGAGGCTATGTCTTTGTGTTGCTTTTTTTTTTCCTTGGCCCCACAGCCAAAAAGAAACTTTGTGTTTCAGAAGCAGGCAGTGTGGGTGCATGGGACAATCACAGAGTCATGAGGACACCTTTTGGTTTTAAGAGTGGCTTATAAATTCCCAGCCATGCTGCAAGGAATGGTGCTTGAGACTGCACCCCCAGCTGACGTATGCAGCCTGCGCCTGAAATCACCTCTCCAAACAGACTTGGTACAGACATCTGCTATTAATTTTTGGACTCCTAACTATCTGTAGTTTTTTGCACTATCTATGAAGTAGTGTTGCTTAGCCTGATGAACTGGAATCTTCTCCATGAGCACTTGCCATTTGTTTGTTTAGTGGTCTATTAAAATGTATCACCTCCCTTCTTACAAATTATCTAAGCCATTCAAAACTTTCCTGTCAAGTAACATTGAGATGTTGGACCTATAGACTGCAGTGGAAATGGTTTAGATTGCATAAAAGTACGTTGGCTTAACAGGTGTGTCGAGCTGGCTTCAGATCAGCTTTAATCTAGGCACTCTGGCTGAAACATTCATGGATTAACTGCAAGAATATAAATCAAATTGTGCTTTGGCTGCATTTAATTAGGATTATACAATGGAACACTGTCACCCTTCAATTGCAATGTAATTGGTGGAGAAACTTTAACAAATCCTGATTTCCCTCTAGAGATACAAGCCATCTGATTGGATTCATTAGCAAAGATTTGCTAATTGTTTAGAAAAGATTATCTGGAGTTGTTGTGTGATGATAACCAACGTTACTACACAATTCTGGGAATGCTTGGAATTTAGGAAGGTCCCTGACTAGGATAATCAGAATCTTCCATAGTTCTGGAATGAAAATACTGTAACTCCCTGTGGCTATGGAGATGCACACCAGATTCCAACAGGCTTGTAGCAATGCATCCTACTTTGGTGCATTATTGTCAAACACCATCAAGAGGTTTTTTTTTTGGTTTGGTTGTTTTTTTGAGTTATTGTGACTGTCTGAATTACTGACTTCAAGAAAGTCTTACCATGACAGCTCTGCTCAGATCTTCAAACAAAATGGTGTGGCTTCCTTGATTGAGTCAATTCATCTCATGTTAGTTCTTCCCTTTTCCTATTGTCTTCAACTTTACCTAGCATTATTTTCACCCAATACATGCTTGTCATCTAATGGCTGCATTATGTATACACATTGAGGACAGAAAAAGAAGAAAATCTCGTGTGTGTGTGTGTGTGTGTGTGTGTGTGTGTGTGTGTGTGTGTGTGTGTGTGTGTGTGTGTGTGTGTGTGTGTGTGAGAGAGAGAGAGAGAGAGAGAGAGAGAGAGAGAGAGAGAGAGAGAGAGAGAGAGCATAGCCGATATACAAATAGGGTTTTTGAGGTCTGTGTATATGAAAACAAGGGTTTCATGATAGAGATGGGCCTTTGTAGCCTCCTCTGGCTGATGTCTGTAGCTGATGTTGAGAGTCCATGTGGTCTTGTAGGTGTTGCTATGTGTGACCATTAATGGTATCTTACATAGTATTTCAACAAAAGACCCAAAACATGGAAGAGGTTCACATCCCTATATTATATCTCTAGTGAGAACCAGTCAGCTTTCAAGCTTAAGTCTAACAATGGCCTTAAAGCACTTTTTCGTGCCTACCAAAGTATTAAATGACATCTTTTCCATCTATTCTCCAGCAATTCAAACAAGCTTCCCCCCTTACTTTGCCCGGATGGGGGAACTCAGGATAATTTCATGTGCAGATCTTTAAGATAAGTAGTTGTCACAGAAGTGCAGACAGGACATACAAGGTTTGTAATGGAGGCTAGAATTGTTTCTGGACCAGTTAATTTCAGAAAGAGGTGTAAGGCTAATCTAGCTGAACAGGGCCCAGAATCCGGGCTGGCAGTTAAATGTGCCTCACCCTGTAATACTACCTAAATATTAAGAAGTAATGACTGCTTTTTTGATAGGTATTTCTCTCTCTTTCCAAATGAGATATCAATGACTATTATGATGACACATTTTAAAGACATAGTATAATAAATATAAGCCCACAAGAACCAGAAATGCAGCTAAGAGGGATGCATAACATATGTCTTCTAATACCTATTCACAATGGGGGGCCACATTATCCAGTTTCATAATGCGCCTTTATGCTTAAGTAATGAGCATTAAAGGACAAACAGTATGTTACATTTCTTTCCAAATTGTGCATGCCTTTCCTCTTCTAAATAAAATACGAATCTCCATTAAATGTGCCATTGTGCTACTTTTCTCTTCTTCTGGCTATTTGAAAAATGACTCTATCTGCTTTAAAGATACAGTAATTGGAACTGAGTCGACTTGATTACATCTTCATTGTACATAGAAACTGAAAATTGTCAGTAGCCATTTCAACCTGGACCTTTGTACACAATAGCTGAAATCCTGTTATGAAGTTATGCAAACAGCATAAGTTTTGCAGGCAAATTGCCAAAAGGTAAGAAATCTCTATAGACCTTATCTGTTGTATGATGGCTGACTAAA
This sequence comes from Pogona vitticeps, assembly GCF_051106095.1. Taxonomy (NCBI): domain Eukaryota; kingdom Metazoa; phylum Chordata; class Lepidosauria; order Squamata; family Agamidae; genus Pogona; species Pogona vitticeps. The sequence continues at coordinate 54,489,446 of NC_135783.1, forward strand.
TTAGGGGAATATTATGCATTCAAAAATAACTTTCTCTGTGGTAAAAAAAACCCTAAACCACTTCATTTACTCTTTAAAAAAACAAAACAAGACCAACAACAAATCACTCTTATTTACAAATAACTTTCCAAATTTCTTCAGTTCTTTCACAATCCACTTTTTTTTCAAATCTGGACTTCGACACTGTTTTTCCTTTTCTTTGGATCACATTCTGTCACTCACAATGGCTTATGCACTCCAGATTCACATTAGAGAGGGGATTTTCTGTACTGCAAATAACATAATTCTCTGTTCTGGGAGTTCTGCCTACCTTACAGACACCTCACAAACACCTAAATGTGATGCACCTGGGAGAAAGGCCTAAATTAGAAAGCTTAGCTAGGCCTAGCTGTGGTGCCTTGTTGACAAAGCAAGCTCTCAGCTAGCAGAAATAGAAAGCTTGGATGGAACTAGTCCTAGCTAAGCCTTAACACCTTCTAATTTTGGCCTTTCTCTCAGATGTATCAATTGTAGGTTTTCTAAGGTATCTGTAAGGTAGGTAGAGTTCCCACTGTGAAGAATTATGCTATGTGTAGTCTAGAAAAACCCAAATTTCCATCCTTAGTTCACATTTCCTAAAGACATTTCTTGAAGATATTATATGAGGGTGTGCAGAGAAGTTGATACTTTAAAATCTGTGTCATGTTTTCTGTTTCTTGGCATTATGTTAGGGTATTTCATGCTTCCTATCCATACACTTGCTGAGATCCTAGCTCCTGTAATCCAATCAAAAATAGATGACTAGGAAGTAAGAAACATCATGCCAGTGGTGTCTGTAAGGCAAATTGACAGGTCTCAAAGTCAACCTAAGGAATTGTTCATCGCAATTCAGTGTATAAGTTGTTACAGGATCAGATTTAGTCAAGCAACATGTAACAAAGGAGCACAGCTGAGTTAATTGAGGCAGCTGTGGGACAACCAATTTGATTGGTTCAACTAAGAATAAAACTAGCCAAGCTTGCAGACACAAACTGTTGGGTAGTTTGGGTAGTGTCTGGTTGTTGTGTTGCTGGTGATCTTGCTGCTGAGAGCTGTATATTCTGCATCGCTGGATGAAGACTTGCCATATTGCAAGGAGAAGATCCTGGAGGAAGACTATCTCTGTGGTGAGAGGAGAAGACTTCGTGGATGCAGGACTATTTACATTGGTAACAATCTTTGGTTACTGAAACTGTAAATTTACCATTGCTAACTGAGGAACTACTGTGAATGACCAGGACTGTATAAGGACCAAGAGAAGCTGTATTTACCCTGTATATATGGACTTTAATGTAAATAATACTTTCAACACTACAACAGTGTCTGTTTGGTTTCATCTCTGGGCAGTTCACTTCACTATTACGCCCCCTGGCGTAGTCTGGTAACGCAGCACCTCTGTCAATTGGTTATGGGCCCAGACAGCGCACCAGACTGCATCCAGGTACAAATTTAAGAAGTTATTGAAGAAACTGCTGACCAGAGAGAGCCAAGTAGTGTGGGCTACAGTCTGTGGTAAAAATGGCCAACGAAATGTCTATGGCTGGACTGTGCATAAAAAAGTTGAATGGGGAGAATTATGCAACTTGGCAGCAAAAGGTTCAGTTGCTATTGCAAAAGGAAGCATTGTGGGACATTGTAGAAAATCCCCCAGCAGTCCTAAATGAGAGGAAAAAGAAACTAAATGCAAAAGCTCTGGCTATTATTGGGTTAACTCTAGAAGACCGTCTTCTTATCCACCTGAGAGGCCAAAACTCAGCAAAGCAGGCATGGGAGGATTTAAGGAGACTCTTCGTAAGAGATAACGTTGGAAGCCAGATTCAAATTGCCAGAAAACTTTTCCGAACTAGACTGAAAGCTGGAGGGTGTATGCTTCAACATTTAGAGGTAATAAAGTCAATGTTGATGGACTTACGAGAAAAGAACATCACATTTACAGAAATACAAGAAGCATTTATTATCCTGTCTTCATTAGATGAGTCATATGATCAGCTGGTGACCAATTTAGAAATTCTTCCTCAAGCAGAGCTAACAGTAATTAATATAACTAGCAAACTGTTGGAAGAGGAACAAAAGAGAAAAGATAACAAACAGCTCCGAGACTCCAAACTCACTAATCACCGTGATAAGCTGAAAGAAAGTGAGGAGGAGGGGGACACAGCTGCAAGCATTCATTCTGGAAAACGCTGTTTTTCCTGTGGCTCAAGAAAACATCTAATGAAAGACTGTAAATTTAAGAAAGGAAAAGAAAAACAAACCAGACGCAAGAGAGAAACACTAAGCCTGACTGAGGAAATTTATAACTCTGAACAGGGGGAAGAGTGGATTGTCGACTCTGGAGCAACTGCCAGCATGTGTAAGAGCAAAAAGCTAATATTTAACTACCAACCTGTATCCAACCAACAAGTATGCTTAGCAAATGGTGTTAGTGCTAAGGTACTGGGAAAAGGTAAAGTGAAATTGCCTTATATTGCTAGACCAATAGATGTTTTACATGTTCCAAATTTGAAGCATAATTTACTTTCTGTGAGTTCATTAGCAAAGAATGGGTTTGTTAGCACTTTCTATGAGGAGAAATGTGTAATAACTAGCAAGAACAATGAAAAATTGAATTGCTATGCTAGAAACAATTTATATAGACTAAACTGCACTAAGGCTAACAATGTCTATGAAAACAAATGTATACACAAAGATTGTATTCATTTATGGCATCAAAGACTAGGACATGCAAACTACAAAACATTGAGAAAAACAATTGAAAACTCAGTAGGAGTTAATTTAAAGCAATGCAATGAATATGTGAATTGTCAAGCTTGCCAATTAGCCAAGAGTAAGAAAGCTCCTATAAAGAAACATAGTGATGTACAAGTGAAAAATATATTAGATTTGGTGTCAGTTGATGTAATTGGACCCAAAAGTGCATCATTAGGAGGAGCCAGATACATTCTCTCTATCCAAGACTAAAAGTCCAGGTTTGGATACTGCTATCTTATGAAAGATAAAAGTGCAGTACATGTGGAGTTTGAAAGATGGCTCAAATTTGTAGAGCGCAAAACAGGGAAAAAGGTTAAAGTGGTACAAACTGACAATGGAACAGAGTTTACAAATGCCAAATTTCAAGCAATATTAAAGAAAAATGGTATTACTCACAGGAGAGCCGCTCCCTATACACCTACTCAGAATGCCTTTATTGAAAGAAGGGGCCAAACTCTGCAGAATATGGCTGAGGCAATGATTAGGGGGAGTAATCTATCAGAGAAATATTGGGGTGAAGCTACACTTTGTGCGAATTTTTATATTAATATTCTTTGGCACAGTGGGATAAACAACATACCCTACACAGTTTGGACTGGGAGAAAACCAAATTTAAAATTTTTACACGTATTTGGATCTCCTGCATGGGTTCACATCCCAAAAGAAATAAGGAGAAAGGGTGAGAAGAAAGCCAGGTTGATGTATTTCCTTGGATACCAACAAAATAGGAGAGCATTTAGGTTTGGGTTGCCAAATACCAACAAACTTGTAATAAGTAGCAGTGCTTCATTCAATGAGCACAGTAACTGGGACAAAATATGCAAACCCCCAGAAACAATAATTAAATTGCCTGATAGGAATGAAAGTAGTGAAGATAGTGCAGATGAAAGTGACTCTCAACCAGAGCAAGAAATAAAAAGAGAGGTAGAATCTGAGGAAATGCAAACTGATAAAGAAATTCCATCCAACTCAGAAAGGAAGGAAACTCCCGAGGAGGACAGAGAATTACCTAGGAGGTCTAGCAGAGAGAGAAAAACTCCTGACAGGTACAAGCCTGAGACCTATTATTGTCTCAATGTGGCTGAACCAGAGACATATGATGACATATGTAATATGCCTGAGCAGGAACAAATAAAATGGAAAGAGGCAATGGAGAAGGAGTTAAATTCATTAAAACAACTGAAGGTTTATGAGGAGGTGAAACTGCCTGAAAAATCAAAAGTAATTGGTTCCAGATGGGTATTTAAAAGGAAGGTGGATGCCAATGGTAATGTGAGGTATAGAGCAAGGTTAGTGGCAAAAGGATATGCACAAACTTCAAACGACTATGATCAAGTTTTTGCCCCGGCTCTAAGACCAGAAACATTGAGATTTGCTTTAACCTATGCAGCCAAGCATAATCTCATGACCAGGCATGTTGATATAGAAACAGCCTATTTATATGCTGACCTGAAACACACAATTTATATGGAAATTCCACCAGGAATTGAAAAGGAAGGCAAATGCTGGATATTGAAAAAAAGTCTATATGGTCTCAGACAAAGTGGCCATGAATGGAACCAACATTTAACTAAAACTTTAAAAGACAATGGTTTTGTGCAAGGAAAGGCTGACCCTTGTTTATTTATAAATGAGAGAACACAAGCTATAATATTAGTATTTGTGGATGATTTAGCTATATTCACCAAAGATAAGAAAGAGGCTGAAGTAATAATCCAAATGTTAAAGAGACACTACAAGTTGAGAGATTTAGGAGAAATAAGTAACTACTTGGGAGTAGAAATAGAAAGAAGTGAGAAAGGATTTAAAATAGCCCAAAAGAACAAAATATTAAAACTCCTAAAACAGTATAAGATGGAGGATTGTAAAGGTGCAGCAACTCCAATGAACATAGAGTTTGAGAAAGAAGATATTAATGGCCCGGAATGTGATATTGATGTATATAGATCACTGGTAGGCAGCTTACTATATTTGAGCAGATGGTCAAGGCCAGACATCTCTATAGCTGTAAACCTGCTATCAAGGAATGTAAGCAAGCCGAATGAAAGGCACATGCAATCAGCAAAAAGAGTACTTAGGTATTTAAAGGAGGCACAAAATAAAAAGCTAAATTTAGAACCAGTGGGAGAACTGGCTATTACTGCTTATGCCGATGCTAATTATGGTAGTGATTTAACAACCCGAAGATCAACATCAGGCATGACTGTGCATTTGGGAGGAAGTTTGATAAGCTGGAAGACAGCTAGACAGAAATTTATATCGTTGTCTTCTGCCGAATCTGAGTATGCAGCATTATCTGAATTATGTACAGATCTAGTCTTCTATAAACAATTAGCACAAGATCTGGGATTGAATATAAAATCACAAATAAAGGTTTTTGAAGATAATCAAGCTGTTATACAGATGGCAAACTCACCAAATGTAAGAAGCAGATCTAAACACACAGATATCAGGTACCAGAATGTAAAGCAAAGCATAGAAAATGGGTTAATTGAACTGGTATACTGTGGAACAGAAAACAATAAAGCTGATTGTTTGACAAAAGTATTGGGGCCAACCAAACATAACAAAGCATGTGAAATGTTGGGGATAATATAATACATGTGAATGTAAAAAGAACTCTGTATATGTTCAAGGCAATGTACTATGTAATTATATATGTTACAGAATTGCTATAAACAATTGGAGGAGATTGACAGGTCTCAAAGTCAACCTAAGGAATTGTTCATCGCAATTCAGTGTATAAGTTGTTACAGGATCAGATTTAGTCAAGCAACATGTAACAAAGGAGCACAGCTGAGTTAATTGAGGCAGCTGTGGGACAACCAATTTGATTGGTTCAACTAAGAATAAAACTAGCCAAGCTTGCAGACACAAACTGTTGGGTAGTTTGGGTAGTGTCTGGTTGTTGTGTTGCTGGTGATCTTGCTGCTGAGAGCTGTATATTCTGCATCGCTGGATGAAGACTTGCCATATTGCAAGGAGAAGATCCTGGAGGAAGACTATCTCTGTGGTGAGAGGAGAAGACTTCGTGGATGCAGGACTATTTACATTGGTAACAATCTTTGGTTACTGAAACTGTAAATTTACCATTGCTAACTGAGGAACTACTGTGAATGACCAGGACTGTATAAGGACCAAGAGAAGCTGTATTTACCCTGTATATATGGACTTTAATGTAAATAATACTTTCAACACTACAACAGTGTCTGTTTGGTTTCATCTCTGGGCAGTTCACTTCACTATTACGCCCCCTGGCGTAGTCTGGTAACGCAGCACCTTAGTTCACATTTCCTAAAGACATTTCTTGAAGATATTATATGAGGGTGTGCAGAGAAGTTGATACTTTAAAATCTGTGTCATGTTTTCTGTTTCTTGGCATTATGTTAGGGTATTTCATGCTTCCTATCCATACACTTGCTGAGATCCTAGCTCCTGTAATCCAATCAAAAATAGATGACTAGGAAGTAAGAAACATCATGCCAGTGGTGTCTGTAAGGCAAATAATCCCTTTTGTGGAAACAAACCATATGGTTCAATTAAACTAGCCATACTTTATGGTCCGAGCTTGAAAATATTACTTTTTGAGACTGCAGATCCAAGTATCCTCCAACTACTATGGACTACACTGCATGATTTAGGGAGTTGTAGTACAAAAACAGGTGCTTTCCTATGCTCTCCTCATATTGCTACAATCAATCCCTCCTCACTCCTGTTATGTGCCACTCAACTCCAGAATGGGAGAATCAAGTCTGTCCTCTGAAGCTCTGAAAAGGAACAGGAAAGAAGCATTATGGTAAATTAGTCAGACCATTGGCCCACTTCGTGCACTGTTATCTTGCTGACAGTGTTTGTTTCTGCCCCAACGTTTCTCCAATGAGCTCTCAATTTATCCTCACAATAACTCTGTGAAGTTCGCCACCCTATGAGAGTATGATGGGTTGAAGGTCAACAGTGAGTTTCATGGCTGCATCAGGAGTTGTAATTGAACATTGGGTGTCTTCACTTCTTGGCAGCAAGTCTCTAGGATTCCAGGCAGGAATTCTTTCTGGCTCTCTGTGGAGATGCAGAAGGTCAAAACAAGAACCTTCTAACTTTAAACTGCCTTGTATATTACGGAGCTATCACCACCAAATATGATTATCCGGCTTAGGGCCTGTTCATACTGGCATATAGATACGATATGAGGATTGCTGATGACACAGTTTAGTTAAGGAAAAAAGGAGGCCACGTCCACAAGTGTTTCTATTTAGAACAATCCACCCTCCCCCTTTAAGAGTTGTTGCACACCTTCCTGACCCGGTGGTAGGGCATGCATTCTTTTTGGCACACTTATCGTTTAGCTTGAAGATAACAATCTCTAGCAGCCTCTGTCATTGTGGCTGCAGATTTCGAGGGAGGAGAGAGAAAGTGGGGAGAGAATGAAGGAAGGACAGCCGGGAAAGGGGAAGGGAGAAACCAATTGGCAGTGATGGGGGGGGAGAGAGGAACGATGTAAAAAATTTCACTTCCCCTGAAGCTCTGCAGACAATCAGAAGTACTTAACTGAGAACTGATGGGGTCAGTAGGGGTTGTTTGCTATTTGCATGGGAGGAGCACACCAAATGGCACATTACCCCTCCCCCATAACACAATAGACCCTTTGTAGCCTGATCCATGGCACACTCAAAAAGTCCAATATGGACAGACACTTATACATCCATCTTGCTCATGACTGCATCCAAGGAACTATCAATTGCACAGGAAATTTGACAGAAGCACTTCCTTATTTTATTAGATTTAAGTTTAGGCCTCTCAAATCTTGTTTCCTCACATGGACCTCTCAGGCAATTCTTCTTGTAAGGAAGGGTCCTGTGGTTGACACAAAAATGTAACTCGGACCTAAAATCAGCAAGCTGAGTGTAAACCTGCATATTTCCTTGGTTTCTTTTCCTGTCCTCTCTTTGAAATACAAGTGAACTTTAAAGCACGCGCACACACACACGTACACACACCCGCTCCTTCTCTCTCACACGCACATGAAAGATCTCACACAGGTCTTTTTGGCAGTGTACTTCAGAGTTTAGAAGGCTGTTAGGAGTGTGAATATAAATGTCACCACACATACATATTACATGGACTTAATTTATGTTTGTCTAAAATGCAACTTTTTTTTTACAGTTGTACCATCTGTGATGGAAGTGTTATCTTCCTACATTTTATTTCAACTCCACGGTAGAGAAAAAGAATATAAAAAGAGAGAAAAATGACAGATTCGATAGAAAAGGGGCAAAGGTAAAAAGGTTGGTCCCTGGCAAGATTGCAGGGCTGGAAGGAAAGTGGCCATAAAAACATCATAGTTCTCATTTCTGGATTATTATCATTATTATTTTTTGATGTTATTAACTAACTAACACCAACTAGGTCAAACAGAAGCATTGTCGCTCCACACGCACTTCATTTCATTTGGTTTTACAAGTGAGAAGCTAGCACTCAGGGGAAATAATAGAACAAGGACCTCTTAGAAGGGAAAGACAAATGATATGGGTGGTGGCGAGACAAACAAGGGCAAAGGGTAGAGTCCAAAGTCATAGGGCAGCGGGAAAGGCAGATGGGGAAAGAGAATAGGCCTAGAAAAATTCAGAACGACATGGGATACCTCTCAGAAAAGAATAATGATGGTGGTGGTGGTGATGGTGACGGCAAGAATAATAATAAATAACTCCATCCTTTCTCTAGATAACAAAACAATGAAAGCAGATCATGCATAAACTGGTAGATATGGCTCTTTTTGTTTTATCATATTTATTAGGAAACTACCATGTATTAGACTGATGGTTTTCAAACAGGCCACAAGGATCAGGAAATATTCTGTTTATTCAGTCTGGTTGAGAAATCTCTTTGCAGCATTTGAAATGTGATACCCATCAAAGTTTGGGAAGGTGACACTCAATAGCAGGATGCAGCAAAGCAACAGTTAAGAATAATATTATTTTCAGCCACAAGAAACTCAGACAGAGAGTGAATTTAGTGTTGGCTGAAGGTGGAGATCCTTGGCATGTAGAAACTGTCTTTGGGAAACTGAGGCACATTAAAGGATTATGCCTTTTTTCAATATGCTCTTCTTGCAAATTTTTAATTTCTTCCTGTATTATATATTATATTATATTATATTATATTATATTATATTATATTATATTATATTATATTATATTATATTATATTATATTATATTATATTATATCCTGTATTTCTCCCAATGCAAGGGCACAAGGCAAACTTTATATATATAGTTTCCTTTATATAGTCTAATATTATAACTTATGCATCTCCCTGCTGGCAGAAGGACAGAGGAGAAGAGGCAACCTAATGTTCCACAACTCTCCCAAAAGGAGCTCCCTAATGTTCCGGCCGGAAATATCTGTAAAGGTGATGGGACCACCAGAGGGGTCTCATTTGAAAATTCTAAAACCCAGGAAGGTTTCAAGATGTATGGAGAAATGTAGTCTTTTAGATAGTGTGGACCCAAGTCATAGAGATCATAAGCAGCTCTTTGAACTGGACCTAGAACTGATGGGTAGTGGAGCTGTTCTTAGCAGGGGGTTTGTTTTGATTTCTCCCTCCCTCCCCCTCTCTTTTTCTGTGTGTGTGTGAGGGAGATTGTGTATGCAAGAGATAGTGTTTTGCATTAAAAGAAGAACAATGCTAATTTTGTGCAGGAATGTGCGAGCTGTGGGAAACTCAATGGAAAAAAAAGCCCTTGTCCTCTTTTTCCCATATTAGAAGTGAGAAATTTCATGGGGCTTAACAAAATCTTGACAGGTTGTCTCAACATTTTGAGACAACCTCTCTCACAATGAACGAATAATTTAGTGAGATTCCTTTACATCCCCAAGACTTCTAAATAAAAGATATTATAAGGAGAAGTTAAGATTGATCTCTTGTTCCAAAGGAAACAACGTTCTGTAATACTGTCCCTGGAACTTCTCACCATTTTGGAACTAAAGTTATTCTAAATAAACTGATGTAATTACTTTGGATTTTGTGGTGGTGATGAAGGTATTTAGCAGCACCTGGCTCAAGGACAGATAGCACATGCAAAGCATTCATTTGTGTCCACAGTTTCTCAGGTAGCTCTGGATTCTTAGATGAAGTCCTGATTCCTCACACTTATGACTCTTGGTCAAGGTAAATATGGCCTAATGAAACCAGCAGTGCAAAACCATTAAAATATAAAGTTTTAGGAACAAAACCCCATTACTCTGGTTATCAAAGGTTATTAGGGAAGTGTGTCTGGTGGTGCATACAGTGGCTTGCTTGTTTACTTTATGAGAGTATGTACGTAAGCACTGGGTTGCATGACAAAATATTAGGGCAAGACGAGCTGGAATATTCAGCATGAATACATTACTGAAACAGCGACGTCTACATTGGCTTGGGCACATCGTGAGAATGGCTGATGGTCGGATCGCAAAGGATCTCCTGTATGGAGAATTAGTGCAGGGAAATCGCCCCAGAGGGAGACCACAGCTGCGATACAAGGATATCTGCAAGCGGGATCTGAAGGCCTTAGGAATAGACCTCAACAGCAAACCCTGACATCTGACTGTTCAGCCTGGAGGCGGGCAGTGCATCACGGTCTCTCCCAATTTGAAGAGACCCTTGTCCAGCAGGCCGAGGCAAAGAGACAGTCCTGAAACCAGCAAAACCAGGGAGCTGGACAGGGGAAAGATTGGATTTGTCTTCAGTGTGGAAGAGATTGTCACTCTTGAATTGGCCTCTTCAGCCAAACTAGACGCTGTTCCAAGTCCTCCATACAGAGCACGTCACCATAGTCTTTCGAGACTGAAGGATGCCTAACCTAAGGGCAAGACTGGCTTTATAAAATGAGCTGCATTTCTTCCTTTGATCGTGGAAGCTGTAAAAAGCATAACTGTGTTTATTGGAAACACTGTATTCCACTCCATTCACGCACAGAGCACTTCACTATACAGTTTGGATCAGTATACATCAGTGGTTCTTAACCTTAGGTCCTTAGATGTTCTTGGATCAAAACACCCAGAAGCCTTCATCACTAGCTCTGCAGGCCAGGATTTCTAGGAGTTGTAGACCAAGGACATCTGAGGATTCAAGGCTGGGAACCACTAGTAGCTGATTGTATGAGAAAAATAAGTAGTGTTTCCCCATATGAATCAAACCTACATTAGAGTTGTGTGGGTTTGTGTTTTTGGACTATAACTTCCAGTATTGTGTCTGGGAGGTTTCTGGTTATAGTCCAAAAAACACAAATCTGCACATGTCTGAGGAAGAGGACTCTCATTGAAATATAGCAGTTAATTTTTAAGGTGCCACAATATTTTTTGTCTTCGTTTAAAATTTCATGTTGATTTTGCCTGATATATATATCTGTACATGTCTGGTAGGAGGCAAGGGAATGCAACTATGCATTGTGTTGTTTCAAAGCTTGGAAATGTTGCTCTTTATTTGACAGCAAGACCCAGAACTCTTTTGGCCCCATCCCAAAGATTAACTTCCATTTGTAAGGAAGTTTGTAAGGCAGTTATCATCTATATCAAAGGCATACAAGAAGCAGGATGCTGTATTATAATATTGTAGCTATTGGAAGATACTTGAACATGCCCAAGAGATTCTGCGGAAAGGTATGCCAGTAATATTTTAAAGTATACTTTACAACTTATCATTCCAAACAAAGACATTATCATTTTTATTTCATCTTCATTGTATTATTTATACTCACCTTTATCACAAAGAGCACCCACAGAGCTTACCCCAGTTCAGATAAGGTAGAGGCTTTAGAGGTTTAGCTGGGATCCTCAAGTCTCTGGAATCGGATAGACAAAATTAAAATAAATAAGCAACCTAAATCCTATTGCTAGTCCCAAGAAGAGTAGACTCATTGAATTGATTGTTGAATGGTTAATCTACATAACTGTTGATTCACCTATGAACAATTGATTCAATGAGGTCACAAAGTTCTGTTGAGTCAGTGGATCTACCCTGGCTGGGAGCAATCATAGAAGTCTGGTCAATGTTGTTATAGTAGCTAAAAGAGACAGATGATTGTTTCCTATGCTTTTGGGGACGGGGGATATGGCCTTACCATATATTTTCAAGCATTTATGTTTCCACTAATAGAAAAGGCTTCAGGAGTTAACCTCGAGGCAAAATCCGGAGCTGCAGTCCCGAAGGCAGTTCGTGTCGTTCTGCCAACTCCTGCGACGTTGCTGGAACCAGTTGTATTGGCTCTTGCCTTTCCATTGGACCATTTCAGCAATGTGGAGAGGGGGGATCTGCTGCTTGGGTAACAGCCTATCTTCCATATTACTTTACCCAGGCTTCATGCTCTGGAGAGGACACTCCTCGATTCAGAGCATGTTACCATAGTCTCTCGAGACTGAAGGATGCCTATGCTATGTTTCCTTTTTGTTTGGGCTAGTATCCACCCTGCAAGTACACACATATGTTTGTTTTATTTTGTTTTATTTCTTTTATTTATAGGATGCCTTTCTCCTGATACTTAAAGTGACAAGAACTGAACCAAGGAGATAAAGTAGAGGTAAAAAGTTTGAGTATGGAAAATGTAAGTTTTGTGAATGTGTAATGCAATGTACACATTGTGAAAGAACACAGTGGGTTTATGCTATTTTGCTTTTCCTTTCGTTAACATTCTTGAAACATGAAAACTCCAGAAGTTCACTAATAAAAGAGGTTGCAAATATCAGGGAAGGTGACTCAGCAGCTTTTGCTGGCTGAATCTTTCTCAGAAGTTCCATTCACCCAGCTGTAGTCTGGACACCCACGTCTCAGCTGTTCTTTCTAGCCACAGGCAGGAAATAATAATCTTTTCCAAGTTAATGAATATTTTATACACAGATATGTAATCAATATCCTCCAAACAAAGACTCAGAGAGAGTAGCATCAAGGCAGGTATCCACGTTTTGTTCTCTGACAGTTCAATTCAAATCTCAAACTTGGATCAGAAATGCCATTTGTCTGTGGGAGGAAAAGAGTAACAGGGAGACAGATGTTTCTCTCATTATTTTTTGTTCTGGGACAGCCATGGCTATTAAGACGTGTCCCCATCCTCCAGGGCCACAGATACAAATGCACAGCAGGACAGCTGTGTTTAAATTATCATTGTAATTTCCACTGGGGCACAAAGAGAGGGGGCTCAGAGATAGTGTATTCCATTCAGAAGCATTCATGCAACATAACCTTATTTTGTATGAGTGTATCTGGCAGATCCCCTCCCCCTTCCGCACTTTTATATGTATGTATCTTTATTCACATATAAAAAGAGCTCCTTAGCTGTTTATCAAGGTGAAATCCAGGTGTCTTTGTTTAGGTTCATCTTTCAGGATAGTATAAAATTTTACCCACTTGGCAATGCTTTGCTCCTCTCCTGGTGCTTTCTCCACCCTTAGTTTTGCTCAGCAGTTTTTCCCAAGTGTTGAAAATTTCATTTCTAAATGATGACACTTCTGTGTACCTGAAGAGAGGGATGGCCAGATGCTCTTTATGTCAGGATGATTTTTATTTTCAACAACTGACCCTCTGTTCCAGAACTGTTGTCTTCACACTTTTTGGAGAGAAGAAATTATCTGATCCTGATCTGAAAGATAGGATTGAATTTGTAAGTATTTTTATTTTTATTTTTTTACCATGCATACACACTATAGAAGGGAGTATTCATATACAAATACGAATATCTCAAGGGTCCAGCCCCTGGGGGCAGACCATCCACTCACACGTCCGAGGAGCAGTGGCAGCCCCTCTCTTCCTTCCAATCCCTCTGGAGTACCGCTTGGCTAACTACTCTGCAGCCTTGCAGGGAGATTTGTCCTCCCTCCCTCTGCCAGGAGTGGCTAGATGACCGGGAAGAGAATGGCACTCAGGAGCGATTGGAAGGATGAGTGGGGCCAGCATCAGCAGAGAACATGGGAGTGGATGCGCCAGCCCCAGGGAGCTGGACACGTTAACTCTAGCTGTGCGAGGATATTCATATTTGTACATAAATATGAATTTATTATTGTTGTTGCTGTTCAGTTGTAAAGTCATGTCCGACTCTTTGTGACCCCATGGACCAGAGCACGCCAGGCCCTCCTATTTTCCACTACTTCCCGTAGTTGTGTCAAATTCATGTTGGTTCCTTTGCAGACACTGTCTCATCCTCTGTCGTCCCCTTCTCTTGCCGTCACACTTTCCTAACATCAGGGTCTTTTCCAGGGAATCTTCTCTTCTCATAAGATGACCAAAGTATTGAAGCCTCAGCTTCCTCCCAAGAAGCAAGCATCTTTTAATTTCGTGGCTGCTGTCACCATCTACAGTGATCAGGGAGCCCAGAAAGTAAAATCTGCCACTGCCTCCATATCTTCCCCTTCGATTTGCCAGGAGGTGATGGGACCAGTGGCCATGATTTTAGTTTTTTTGATGTTGAGCTTCAGCCCATGTTTTTGTGCTCTCCTCTTTCACCCTCATTAAGAGGTTCTTTCATTCCTCCTCACTTTCTGCCATCAGAGTAGTATCATCTGCATATCTGAGGTTGTTGATATTTCTTCTGGCAATCTTAATTCCGGTTTGGGATTCATCCAGTCCACCTTTTCACATGATGTATTCTGCATATAAGTTAACTAAGCAGGGAGACAATATACAGCCTTGTTGTTCTCCTTTCTCAATGTTGAACTAATCAGTTGTTCCATATCCAGTTCTAACTGTTGCTTCCTGTCCCACATATAGATTTCTCAGGAGATAGATAAGGTGGTCAGGCACTCCCATTTCCTTAAGGACTTGCCATAGTTTGCTGTGGCCCACACAGTCAAAGGCTTTTGCATAGTCAATGAAGCAGAAGTAGATGTTTTTCTGGAACTCTCTAGCTTTCTCCATAATCTGGTGCATGTTAGCAGTTTGTTCCTCTGCCCTTTCAAAATCCAACTTGTACCTCTGGGAGTTCTCGGTCCACATATTGCTGAAGCCTACCTTGTAGGATTTTGAGCATAACCTTGCTGGTGTGGGAAATGAGTGCAATTGTACGGTAGTTGGAGCATTCTTTGGCATCGCCCTTCTTTGGGATTGGGATGTAGACTGATCTTTTCCAATCCTCTGGTCACTGCTGAGTTTTCCAAACATGCTGGCATATGGAGTGTAGCACCTTAGCAGCGTCATCTTTTAAGATTTTAATTAGTTCACTGGAATGCCATCACCTCCACTGACCTTGTTGTTAGCCATGCTTTCTAAGGCCCACTTGACTTTACTCTCCAGGATGTCTGGCTCAGGGTCAGCAGCCACACCATCTGGGTTGTCCGGGACATCCAGATCTTTCTAGTATAATTCCTCTGTGTATTCTTGCCACCTTTTCTTGATGTCTTCTGCTTCTGCAAGATCCCTACCATTTTTGTCCTTTATCATGTCCATCTTTGTACAAAATGTTCCTTTAATATCTCCAATTCTCTTGAACAGATCTCTGGAAAATATGAATACCCAATCTCTAATGCACACCCATCTCTGGCTAGATAGCCAGGTACAAAAAGGTGAAAGGTAACTTCTGCATTTAGCAAGTATGAAAAAGAGGGAAATGCAAATTGTGTGAAGATCTCAGAATGTTGCAGTTGATGAAATTCCATCTCCTATTGTAAAGGTCTATGGCCAGAAATGATAAAGTTTTTATACAGTATATGTATCTTCTCCTACTTCTAAAGGAACTTGACCTGGCCTCTCTCTCTTGCCCAAAGGCAAAGAATGGAACCTTCTGAGGTCAGAAGGCAATATATTTGTAGGTCTAGAATAAAAAATTTCTCATTTTGAAAAAAAAATAGTCTGACCATCCTTCCTAAGTACTGAAGAAACCCTTTTTAAAATATTGAAAGAACTCGGCTTCTTTAAGAATTTTTATTCAGAAAGGACTAATCTCTGCCAGGGAACGTCTGCCACAAATTAAGCTGTAGGTCAAAGGAGAGAAAACAAATGCTTTCCCATGCAAGATGCTCAGGATTTCCTGCACTAGGTCAAGAAAAACACACCTCCCCATTGTCCTAGTTTATATCACAGAGTGTCCTTGTGTGCCTTTGTGGATTTCTAGTCCTGGTAACTAAGGAAAACTTTCCGGAAAAGTTTCATACTTTGTATTATGTTTTCTAAGTTACAGCCTCATTGTTTTTGATAGATCTAATACTTTTCTTTAGCAAAAAAATATCTATGCATTTATAATTGGCTTATAAGCTGTATGTCTGCAGCATTCATGGCTCAGTCATTTTTGGACTTTTGCCACCAAGCAAGTTTTATCCTCATGAAGTCCTACCTAATTATTTTTTTTTGCAATGGCTGTATCCCGCAGAAATAATTAGGAAGTGCATTCAGATTCAGGAAGGTTTGAAATTCAATGAATAATGCCATATTCAGATATTTTCAGTTATATCTGAATCTCTGTAATAATTATCCCCAATATTCAGGATCCCATTTATTCCTATGGATTAGAAAGCAAAAGACTAGATTTCTACTTGCTAGAGAAAGAAGTGAAAGTGGAACCTATTCCTCAGGCATCCTCTGAATGGGTGCCTGTTGGAGGACTCGGACTTTGAAGCACTGAAAGCCTGTTCAGTGAATAAATGAACTGGCGTGAATCACCAAACTGGCAATCATCCCATTGATTTCAGGGGCTGTAAATATGACCCTAAGTATGACTACATCTGGATCCAACTCTAGAATGGAAAGCATAAACTTACCCAGATTGTTCAGTGGCTCTCTGAAATTGTCCATGTCCTTCTGAGCCCAATTTAAGGAACTAAATATCACCTTTAAACCCTTTCATGGCTTGATTCCACCACATCTTTTAATTTACATTTTTCTGATGTTTTTATTATGCTAAAACAGAAGAAACAACAAACAAAACTGCCAAAAAAGGACACAGAGCAGAAATAGATGTATTACAGTAATAATAATTATTATAAAATGTGTATAAGGTTCAGTGAAAGGTTTCCAAATGTCTAAAATTACATCCAGAAAAAATTTGTCATCTGTATGTCATACGTTCATATACTGATACAGTTCCTCAGTGACCCAAGGTGGGCATTTTTCTTTCCAGGGTTGTTATATACACCTTTTAGACACTAGAAGGTCAGGAAGAACCCTTTTTCACTGCTCAGTGATTACCTCCAGGGAACAGACACTCCCATCAGTTGCATTCAGTTGCATGAAACCAAGCTCTCCTTTTCACTGTAGAAGGATTTCCATTGGCTCTGAGCACAGTGATTGCAGCAGTGCCCCAAGGCTGTGAAATAATCAACTAGCCACTCCCCTGAAGCTGAAAGATGCTGGATGTTTACCTTATCTAAATGACAGCCACAGGGAATTTTTAAAACATTGTTTAAAATTATGTAGCCTAATGATCTTCTGGGTATAACTTGATATCGTAGTGACATATTTAACACACTTTTCCCCCTCTCTGATGAAAGATGTTCAGCTCTAATATTTCACTTTTTCCTTTTACATATTGGATGTTTTATCTTGTATGTACTTTCATCCATGCAGAGTTTTATCCTCTGTATGCTGCTTTGAACATAGGGGGAAGTCTATGTAAAAATAATATAAAAATGAAAAAGTGTAAAATTAATAAAATAAGAATAAAAATACGTGTAAAATAAGATAAAGGGAGAGAGCTATATATGAACATCCATCTCTTTGTGACAGCAATTTATATAATGATCCACATTTCCATGCTGTCAAATAGGGTGAAAAGTGTTAGCAGAACAAACAACAGCTAAGTTAACATCTAAATTCTGCCCCTGAAAATCAGAACAGTTAGCAGAGAAGGGTAAGAAAAGAAATCGCATCCACATTTCTTATTCTAAGAAAATGAGAAAGCTAATGTTTATTAGACAGATACCTTAAGATAGGCAAGATAACAGGAGTCTTGGTCCCAGTTAACCAGAAAGAAAGGCAGAAAGCTATGTATTCTTGAGAATACAGACAAGATGTCTCCTCTGTCCTTTCCCTGGGGGTGGAGATGGTGGTCAAGAGAGAAACTTGAGAAGGGAGAGATATTAGCATCAAGTCTATGCAAGAGATAGGTCAGCATTGATTGGGGCAGGTGAAGGGCAGTCTAGACATTTGTGGAAGTCACTCTGTCTTTCTATACTCCTTCTGACTTCAAGGGATGTGTCTTCTCCAGCGTAAGGTAAGTTATACCCAATCACCTCCAACAAGAAGAAAATCTTCAAGGATGGGGAGTCACAAATAAGGAACTAGCATGCTTGGTAGAGCAAACCGAGTCACATTCAACAGTAGAAATTAACAGTGCTCTACCCTGAGAACTAAAGGTTTCTGTTTCATCCTAAACATGCACACCTCTTCATATAATGGTTTTCATTGCACTGCATTTGTTGTAATTTGAAGCCTGTTCACTCAGCTAGGTTGGAGAATATAAACAATTCTAAAATCCACCAGGACACTGGGAGAGGGAGTGCCTGTAACATTTACTGCCATGTGTACACATTGGAGAAAGAATCAGGGCAGGATGCATCTCACATTAGTTTTTCATAGATGTAAGTGCTCCTTCCATCCATTGAGACTTCTTTTGAGAGATTCAGGAAAGCACATCATCAGGCAGAAATGAATGAGGTATTAATTTCCAACATGTCCTCCTCCTATGTAGGACTGTGTGTCTACCTCACATCTGACCTGGAATGGGAAGCTGCAGACTGGAGACTACAGGAGAAAGATAAAATGCGTCACTATGATCATTATTCATCAAAAGCCCACGTTTTGTTGAGCAACAATACATAAGATATCTATATCTTTGCATTAATTAGATTTGCATGCAAACAAGGATAGGTGATAACAGCACGTTTTATATTTGAAAATCTGCTGTTTTCTGAACAGCAGTCATGTAATTCTAATTTATGATAGATTCTTACAGAAGCATGATTATTAACATAATAATGTTTAGCTTCACCTCCCTCTATTACCATCTCCATGCGCGAATTGGAGGTTGTTCATGACTTTGTGTACCTTGGCTCAACGATCTCTGACACTCTCTCCCTAGATGTCAAGCTGGATAAACGCATTGGAAAAGCAGCTACCATGTTCTCTAGACTCACAAAGAGAGTATGGCTTAATAAGAAGCTGATAGCATATTCCAAGATCCAGGTCTATAGAGCCTGCGTCCTGAGTACACTCCTGTACTGCAGTGAGTCCTGGACCCTTTGTGCATGGCAGGAGAGGAAGTTGAAGACGTTCCATATGCGTTGTCTCTGGGGCATTTTTGGTATCACCTGGCAGGACAAAGTTCCAAAAAGAGTAGTCGTAGAACGAGCTGGAATTTTTAGCATGTATACATTACTGAAACAGCGACATCTATGTTGGCTTGGGCATGTCATGAGAATGGCTGACGGTCGGATTCCAAAAGATCTCCTGTACAGAGAATTAGTGCAGGGAAAGCGCCCCAGAGGGAGACCTCAGCTGTGATACTAGGATATCTGTAAGCGGGATCTGAAGGCCTTAGGAATGGACCTCAACAGATGGGAAACCTTGACATCTGAGTATGGAGGCAAGTGGTGCATTATGACCTCTCCCAATTTGAAGAGACCCTTGTCCAGCAGGCCGAGGTAAAGAGACAGTCCTGAAACCAGCAAAATCAGGGAGCTGGACAGGGGACAGATTGTATTTGTCTTCAGTGTGGAAGGGATTGTCACTCTCGAATTGGCCTTCTCAGCCACACTAGATGCTATTCCACATCCTCCATACAGCACGTTACCATAGTCTCTCGAGACTGAAGGATGCCTAATAAAAATGTTTAGCTTGAACTACACTTGCCCACCATAAAATTACAGCTTTAAAAAACCCACCTGGCATTGGTATATTCATCTCTATGGCTCATACTTGAACGGTGCCTATCAGTGTTCAAAACCAAAGAAGAGGAATGCTTCAAGAATGTTATCTAGGAAACTGAAAACTCTTCATAGACAAACTTAAAATAAAATCACACATACATAATATATATTATATAACTAGCTATATAACTATATATTATATCTATAGCTAACAAAAATAATAAGTATACAGTATATATTATTCTAAAAGAATTCAAAGGTACTCTTATAAACAGCATAAACCCATGCACTCTAAATTTAGGACTGATTTTTGTAAAGTGTGGGAATGGCTGCCAGGATTTCATCTCATTCATCTTTGTCTAAGGAGGCTCAGGCTTATGCTGCCATGAGAGGTTAAGGAGGTCCATTTATCATCTCAAGAGTACAGGTCAGAGACAATAAAGGAAATGGTAAAATCAACCATCAATCCCTGTTATTTATTGTGATTTAATTAGCAGATTTAGACTGCAGTCTTCACATGGCCCTACAAGGCCAAATCCCATTTACTACAAAGAGCTTTTGTGGGACACTGAGCATTGCAAATTGGTTATTAGCTTATTGCTTTTATTTTTGCCAAATATTTAACTTATTTCTTTTGTTTTTGACACATATCTGCTCTTCCTTTGCCTTTTATGCCAAACAGCATAATCTTCTGAGTGAATATATAGTATGCACTCTAATAGCAATAGGAAATACGAAAGTGTAGCCCTCTGAGTAGTTACCCGTCTTACTCCACAGGTAAGACACTGCTTTCTTTGAAGGGATGGCAGAGGACAGCCAGTGATACCTGTTTCAAGGACTCTCCAGTTCAAGTCTGCATTAAGACTAAAGAACCATAACAAGGGGAAGTTGTGGCCTTGAGGTTGCCTTTTAGCAGGGGGCACCTGGAGGGCCAACTAAAGAAGTACAAAGCTCCTTGAGCAAAATATTCATGACTGTGATAAGATGGTTTGAATTTCTATTTAATATCTACGTAGCATTTCTAATTCTCCATCTCTGTCTCTCGCAGCATATGTAAATCTTACGCCAATCTGACTCTCTTTCATCTTCTTTTCTGGTGGTATATTTTCTCTTTGCTGGCAATGCTGAAGTTCCATAGGTAGTGATGCTAGCCTTAGAGTCATCTCCATCTTTGAAGAGACCTTAGTAAAATACCTGTTGGTGGCCTTCCTCTGTATATTGATGGCAGTGACACACAATCCCAGAAGCAACAGGCCATTTGGTTCAGAAACTGGTGTTTCAATTTCCAACAAAGTGACTGACACGATATTGCTCCAGTACATTGTTGGATGTCAAAGTGATGGGACCCAGGTCCATGTGCTGGCCCCAGGGGCAAGCATTAGTGGCAGGCCTGAAAAAGGTGTTGAGGCCCTAGAAGATGCCCAAGCATACTTAGTGCCTGCTGTTGTCCATCATGCAGTTCTTTTAAGAACATGGTTTCATGTAAAGAATAGCTAATACACTGTAAGATGGTTACTCAGCTCCTGACTATGTTCTTGAATTACATTCTTCCAATATGAGGATAGGGGATGTTTGGTTCTCCAGATGTTATTGGGTTGCAGCTAGAACAAATGATGAAGGATGATATGAGGGCCACATATTTTCCCCATCTTTATTCTGATTATTTCTGTTAGCAGGTGCTGTGGAAGGAAAGTATAAAATTTGTGTAGTGGTTTGCCTTGACAACTAAAGCTCAGCAAAGCACCTCTGCCATATAGTTTGTGTAAGTTTCTGCACAGTGAACAACTTCTTCAGGAATGCAACTCCTTGCCCACAGAAAAGACTAGCATGTTACAGAGAAAACAAGCCTAACACCCTTTCCATTAACATTTTGCTTTTTATGTACAGGCAGTGAAGTGTGGGTTTTTTTTTCCTTAATGGAAAAGCATGATTTCATACAAACCTTTCACCTTGGGGTGGGAAATGATATAGCTCAGTTACAGATTCACCACTGCTTGGTGGGCCCAGGCAGTGTCCTAAACAGAAATCCAAAGAGTCGCAACAAAACCCACAACACTTGATCTCTGCATCCTTGACTAAGTAGAGCACAAACTGGGGCGTGTGGTCTGCTTGGAAACAGATGCCTTCAGTGCTGACTGCTAGGGTATTATCTTGATTATTTATGCAATACAAATTAGGAGGGGTGGGGAAAGGAGGATGGCAGCAAAAAGCAGCTGGGAGCTGGGAAAAAAGTAAAAGGAAAGCAGCTATCATCAATGCTAGCAAACAGTTAATAAGCACGAGTCCGATGCATTTTCGGAATATAACTGTTATCAAGGACAGTAATTTAGTTCTTCCATCTTTAGTTTAATCGAGGAGACAATACAAGGGATGCCCTACTGTGAAAGCTTACACCAATTTAATCCTAAAAAAGAATGTTGTACCTGAAATACATTTGGCTCCAATATATACAGCGGCTTATGGTTCAAGACAGGGGAACACCTCAGCCTCCAATTTGCAGGTGAGGCACTCCCTCTTCCCTGATCACAGGATGCCTGCATCAGACGCCTTTCAATAAAAGATTTTATTAATTTAAAATATTTTTACCTCAGTGTTTCTCCTTAAAAGGACTCAAGGTGGTTTACATAATTAAAAAAACAACATTAAGTACAGAAATATTTAAAAAGAATTAAACAAGTATTATATTAAGATTTGTAAATAAAACCAATACTTAAAAAATCTTTAAAAGCAACAGGGCACAACAATCCATTCAGCCTCCCACCCCATCAGACAGCCAGTCACTGAGGCAAAGCTTGCTTGATGACAAAGGTTTTTGCCTGCTTGTGGAAGGACATCTAAGACAGAATCAGCCTGGCTTCCCTTTGGAAGGGGGGCGGGTGTTACATAACAGCACTGATGTTACCTGTCTGTCATGGGTTTGGAGGGAAAGTTCCATCCTATGGGGAGTGGAAGGCGGGACATCAGGAGGAGGGGCTGTACTGTATAAATATGTGATGCCTGTGTGGTGAAGAGAGATGCTGAGACAGACTGTGAGACACTGGGTTGGGACGAAGCAGCAGCTGGGGAAGAAGAAGCTGTTGTGGGAGTCTGGGTGTCTGACAGGGTACTACTGTGTGTCAGAGTACCAGCCTGAAAGGTTCAGGGGTCTGTTGGTTAGCCAGAACTGATGGGTTCAGGGTCTGTGCTTTAAGTTAAAGGTTCTAGGTGAACCAAACTGTATGCTTGTGTGTGTGAGAATAAGCCACGTTACTTTATTTTATTCACCTGATTGTTTTATTTACCCTGTTTGTATTTAAAATAAACCTTATTCTTTTATTGTTTAAAAATCCATCCCTGGTCTGTGTGACTTATTATAGGGAATGGTTGGTGGCAGCTTAGTGTAACTGTGTGACATATCCCAGTAGGTCTGGGTTTGTCACATTGATTGGTGTCCAGCGTGTGGGATACGACTGGTCCAGTTGTCCAGCGGTCCAGCAAAGCCTTGGCAAGTGTGCCCAGAGCAAGGGGGGTCTAGTCAGGGACAGTCTGAGGCGCGTAGGTAATCTTCTAGGTGTACCTCACGGGGAGGTGCACTAGTAGAAGAACGTGCCAACTGGGGAGACTTAGATTTAGGTGCTCTGAGGCAGCCTAGTTTTGGCGGGAAAAGCTGAGGCAAATCTGCGTAGCAACAGTGAGCTAGCTTGCCAGCTGAGAGGCCCAGCAGAGGGGGGTAGGCTCTGACTCGATACTGTTGCAACTTTAGTGCTGAAGAACAGCAGCAATCTCTAGGGAGAGCTGGTTCTGAGGTAAAAGGAAAAAAAGTGGTCGTTTTATTTTGAGGCTTGACTTTTTAAAGCAGCCTGTTCTGAGGGGGGGTATGCCCTTGACTCGAAGCCAAGTAGCAGACATGAGTGAGGTGAAAGACCCCCAGATTGACCAAGGTTCTGAGGATGAATTTGGCTCAGTGCAAGGTGACAGCACAGGAGAGCAGGACCCAGAACTCAGAAAAATACTCCTAGCCCAACAGCATGAACTGAGGGTGAGGGAAATGGAGGAAAGATTAGAGAGAGAAAGAAGAGAGGAAAGGGAGAAACAAAGGCAATTTGAATTAGAGAGAGAGAGAGAGAGAATGGAGAGGGAAGAAAGAATGGAGAGAGAGAAAATTGCTCTGGAAAAAGAAAGGATGGCGTATGAGTTAAGAAAACTGGAAATGATGAACCAGAACAATAATAATAATAGGGATTCTGAGGGAGGCCAACTGTCTAAGGCTGACCTGAAGAAATTCCCTGTGTACCACAAGGGAGATTGTCCTGAGGTGTTCTTTTCCTTAGTGGAAAGAGCGTTTGTGGACTTCTCAGTGAGGGAAACTGAGAAGATGACCATCATGCGTTCTTTAATCAGTGGTAGCCTGGCTGAGGTTTATGCCGAGATGCCTGAGGAACGGATGAAAGATTTTGCAGAGTTTAAAAAACTGGTGTTCGCAAGACATGGGATAAATGCAGAGCAGCTGAGACAAAGGTTCAGGTCCCTCACCAAGAAGCCAGAACAGACTTTTACCCAAGTGGGGGCCCAATTGGTGAGGCTGCTTGAGAAATGGCTGTCGCAGGAGGGAACAGAGACCTATGAACAGCTTAAAGACTTGATAGCCCTGGAACAGTTCTATTCAGTCCTGCATGGGGAATTGAAATTCCAGGTGAGGGAAAGGAAACCGAAATCTGTGGCAGCAGCCGCAGAGATCGCGGATTTTATCTCCCAAATAAGAAAGCCCTTGGGTGAGGGGAAATCTGTAGGTAAACCCAAAGAAACCTACAGCAAGTACTCTCAGGGACCAGGGAAAAGCCAGCAAGGGGGAGGGGCCCATGGTGAAGGGAAGCCCTCAGGCATGAAACCAAGCCCTCAGAATTTGGAGGGAAAACCCAAACAAGAGGAGAGAGAATCAAAATACACCAGAAAATGCTATTTCTGTCAGGGAAAGGGTCATCTGATCTCAGAGTGTGAGAAATTGAAGCAGCTAAAAGGAATGGTGCCTCAGAATGCTAGTGGGACCAAGCCAAAAGCTGTGTTCTGTGTCCAGAAGGAGCAAAGCTCATTGTCACAGAGGGAGCCTGTTGCCATGACTACTCAGTCTGGAACAGCTACCTCTGCTGATCAGGCTGAGGAAAATGGTCCTCTTATGGAGGTGAAGCGCTGCTTGCTGATAAAAACAGATTCTCAGTTGTTTGAGACAGCAGGGGTGGACGTAGGAATACTTGACCGTCAGTATAGGGGACTGCGGGACACTTGTTCCCAGGTAACCCTGTGCCATCCAGATATCATCCCTAGGGAGTTTATAATCCCAAATGAGAGCATGAAGGTGGCAGGGATTGAGGGGCAGATAATCTCTCTGCCAGTAGCAGAGGTACCTGTCAACTTTCAAGGCTGGAGGGGAGATTGGCGGATAGCGATTTCATCGACTCTGCCAGCAGCCGTGCTCGTGGGAAATGACCTGGCTGAACATGTGAAACGGGTGCTAGTGATTACACGCTCACAAGCCACCACAGGGACAGTTCAGGGGGGTAATGATGAGCCAGAGACGGAAGCAGGTGGGGGGAGTTCAGAAGCTGTGGTGGAAACCTTAACCACAGACAGCAGATTTGGACAGGAGCAAAAGGCAGACGCCACTCTCCAAAAGTGTTTTGAACAGGTGACTGACGCCCAGCTAACACCTGAAACCCCAGTGAGATTTCTGGAGAAAAAGGGGATTTTATATAGAGAAACCCTGAGGAATATCTCAAAAGGGGGAGATGGGATCAGAAGTCAGCTGGTGGTACCTGAAAAGTATCGCCCTATGATCTTACAAAGGGGGCACTCTGACATGTTTGCTGCACACTTAGGAGTGAACAAAACACAGCAGAGAATCACACAGAATTTCTACTGGCCTGACATAGGGAAGCAGATCAGGGAGTTCTGTAAACAATGTGATGTGTGTCAAAGGCAGGGGAATAACCGCGACAGGACCAAAGCAAAGTTGTGCCCTTTGCCTGTGATTGACACTCCGTTCAAATGCATAGGGGTGGATATAGTGGGACCTTTGCCCAAGGCCACAAAGAGGGGGAACAGGTTCATCCTAACAATTGTGGACCATGCCACAAGGTATCCTGAAGCCATACCCTTGACTAACATTGAGACTAACACAGTGGCCGATGCTTTGGTGGGGTATATGTCCAGGATGGGATTTGCCTCAGAGATAATCACAGATTTGGGAGCATCGTTCACATCAAAGCTCATGAAACGCTTATGGCAGATCTGTGGAATTAAGCACAAGGAAACCACTGCCTATCATCCTGAAAGTAATGGGTTAACTGAGAAGTTCAATGGGACTCTAATGCGCATGATTAGGGCTTACTTGGCAGAGAATCCAAACAATTGGGACCAGAAGCTGCAATCCCTTTTGTTTGCTTATCGATCAGTGCCACAAGCCAGTACCGGGTTTAGTCCATTTGAACTTCTATTTGGGAGACGGGTGAAAGGGCCCCTTGATTTGATCAAACAAAATTGGGAGCAGATCACCCAGGATGACCCACAAGACGTTGTGACTTACATAGACACCTTGATGAATGACCTAAGGAGAAATCTAGAGCTGGCAGCAGAAAACCTGCAAGCTCAGAAGGTCAGACAGAAAACATGGTATGACCACAAAGCTAGAGAGAGGCACTTTGACCCAGGGGAGGAAGTGCTTTGGCTTAGGCCCTGCAGAGAGAATAAACTGCAGCTCAAATGGGCAGGACCATATAGGGTCATTTCCAAGATGTCAGACCTGAACTACCTAATAGAGCAGGAGGAGAACCAAGCAAGGAGGGTGGTTCATGTGAATGCCCTAAAACCCTACTACAGAGGGGAACAGAGGGTTTTATTCGCGATAAAAGCAGCTGAGAGTGAGGAAGCGGAATTACCCTTCTGGGAGGGTAGAGGGGAAGTAAAATACAACCCAGAGGAGGTAAAGATCAGTCCTGCACTCACCCAAGATCAGCAGCAAGAACTAAAAATGCTGCTTAATAAATATCAACAGGTGTTTTCCAACAAGCCGGGGATAGTGAAGGGAGTGATGCATCGGATCCACACAGGGGATGCACCCCCGCAGGCAGTATCCCCATACCGAGTAACGGGACCCTATAGGGACAAGGTGCGGAAGGAGTTGGACGAAATGCTGAGGGAGAACATAATCGTCCCATCTTCTAGTCCTTGGTCCTCTCCGATAGTCCTTGTGGACAAGCCTGATGGGAGCATTAGGTTTTGTGTTGATTACAGGAAATTAAACCGTGTAACCACTCCTGATGCCTACCCAATGCCCAGGCTAGACAACCTGATTGAAACCATAGGGGGTTGTCGGTTCATCTCATCATTGGACCTGGTAAAGGGATATTGGCAATTAAGAATTGATCCCAGGGATCAAGAAAAGACTGCCTTTTGCAGCCCTTTTGGTCTCTATGAGTTTCGAGTCCTGAGCTTTGGTCTCAGAAATGCACCAGCCACATTCCAAAGGCTGATGGACCAGACCTTGGCAGGGCTCAGTGACTTTACAGTGGCCTACATTGACGACATAGGGATCTTCAGTAATACCTGGGAAGATCACCTGATACACCTGGAGTTAGTGCTGCAGAGGTTAAGTGCAGCAGGGCTAACAGTAAAGGCCAGCAAGTGTCAGCTGGGTAGCCCAGAAATAAAATACTTGGGTCACATGGTAGGGGGAGGAGTGATAAAACCCCTGGAGGCCAAAATAGAAGCTGTTCGTGATTGGCCTAGACCCAACACCAAGAAAAAAGTCAAATCATTTCTTGGGTTGGTGGGCTACTACAGAAAGTTCATCCCGAGGTTTAGCGAGATTGCGGCTCCGCTGACCGATCTGACGAGGAAGAAGGCTGATGACCGCATCCCGTGGACCAGCGACTGTGAGGCGGCGTTCCAGAGGTTGAAGGAGGCGCTAATCAACTATCCAGTCCTGCGTGCTCCAGACTTCGACCGGGAGTTCATCATCTACACCGATGCGTCTAACAGCGGGGTAGGAGCAGTTCTGTGCCAGGAGGATGAGAATGGTGACCAGCATCCAGTGTCCTACCTGAGTAGGAAACTTCAAAAAGGTGAGAGACATTTGGCAACCGTGGAGAAGGAGTGTTTGGCCATAGTCTACGCGATCCAGAAGGCCAAGCCTTACATCTGGGGAAGACATTTTGTTCTGTGTACTGACCATTCACCATTGCAATGGTTAAAGACAATGAAAACCCACAATAGCAAACTTATGAGGTGGGCTTTGAACTTACAGGACTATGACTTTGAAGTGCAGGTGGTCAGAGGGTCAGTGAACTGTGTTGCTGACGCCTTATCAAGAAGACCTGAAGACTGAAGACGGCGAAAGAACATGGACTATATGTATATAATGAAAACAAAAAGTTAAAATGTACCTGGTTTTAAATTGGTTTGTATTAATAAAGGTAAATTGATGTAATGTATATGGTAAATGTTTAAATGCCTATTTGAAATGTTTAACTTAGAATGTAAGTAAGTATAATATGGTAGGTATAATTGGTGTTGTGTGTTTTATACAGGTTGTTTTTTTTGGGAAAAAGCACCTTAGCTTTCCCCCTACAAAACAACTTATAAAGAGGGGAGGTGTTACATAACAGCACTGATGTTACCTGTCTGTCATGGGTTTGGAGGGAAAGTTCCATCCTATGGGGAGTGGAAGGCGGGACATCAGGAGGAGGGGCTGTACTGTATAAATATGTGATGCCTGTGTGGTGAAGAGAGATGCTGAGACAGACTGTGAGACACTGGGTTGGGACGAAGCAGCAGCTGGGGAAGAAGAAGCTGTTGTGGGAGTCTGGGTGTCTGACAGGGTACTACTGTGTGTCAGAGTACCAGCCTGAAAGGTTCAGGGGTCTGTTGGTTAGCCAGAACTGATGGGTTCAGGGTCTGTGCTTTAAGTTAAAGGTTCTAGGTGAACCAAACTGTATGCTTGTGTGTGTGAGAATAAGCCACGTTACTTTATTTTATTCACCTGATTGTTTTATTTACCCTGTTTGTATTTAAAATAAACCTTATTCTTTTATTGTTTAAAAATCCATCCCTGGTCTGTGTGACTTATTATAGGGAATGGTTGGTGGCAGCTTAGTGTAACTGTGTGACATATCCCAGTAGGTCTGGGTTTGTCACAGCGGGTTCCTGAGTCTGGAAGCAGCAACAGAGGAGACCCTCTCCTGTGTACCTACCAAGCATGCCTGTGAGGGCGGTGAGACTGAGAGAAAGGCCTCCTCTGATGATCTTAATGCCTGGGCAGGCTCTTAGAAGGAGATGCAGTCTTTTATATAGTTAGGACCCAAATCATTTAGGGCTTTATAGATTAAATCCAGCACTTTGAATTGTGCCCAAAAATGGATTGGCAGCCAGTGGAGCTGCTGTAACAGGGAAGTTAAATGTTCCCTGTAACTGCCCCTAGTTAACAATCTGGCTGTGGCATTTTGGAGTTTCCAAACACTCCAAAGGCAGCCCCATGTAGAGCATTTTACAGTAATCCAGCCGAGATGTAACTCTTAAGAAATGAGTACAGCTGGTGCACTAGTTTTAACTGTGTAAAAGCACTCCTGGCCACCACCAAAACCTGAGCATCCAGGCTCAGAGACAAATCCAGAAATATATGCTTATCTCTGTTGTTTTAATTCAGTCAGGAGTCTAATATTGTCAATTTCACTTGTTCTCATGAACCAGACACTCAGTATTCTTATTTTCCCTTTGCCAAGTCAATCTATTGGAGTCGGGGGTGCTCATAACCCCCAAGCTCATCTGTGCCAAAGCAAAGGGCATAAAGATTGGAGAAAACCCACTTTGTACCCTTTAGGAAACATTTCGACCTGATGCATCCTCAGGTCTGTGATAATATCCATGCGCTTCAGCATTGCAATTCCTCCCCACTTGCAAAACATCCTTGTGAAGGGGGCACAAATGGCTGCATTATGGTTTCTATACAGCATCCTATTTGTGACCTGTTCACTCAAGGCTCATACAACAATTGTACACACACTTAGTTCAGACAACATAGGAATATTTCAGTAGAGTATAGTAAACTAAGTTGTGAAAGAAAAGGAAGAAGATGACAATTCCAGAAATGGAAAAAGGCTATCTAAACTGTGACATAAATCTCTCTCTTCACCTTATGGCTTCACAAAATGGCTGCAGACGAGCTGAAAGAGGATGTATATATTGTGCAGGGACTTCTATAATGCCACAGTGGTTAGTGTGTCCAGGGGAGATCTTGGGCTTTATTGGAGGGTGCAGCTGCTACTCACCTTCTCTTTTGGTGCCAGCATTTCACTGTACTGTATTACTTTTCATTTCCCTCTTTTGCTGTCCCTTTTTTATGGTATTCAAAGGATTCTTTGTTGTTTCAGACTACTCAAGGAGGAGTGTCTTCTTCCACCACTCTCTCTGAGATTCTGCAGTGCAATCTTAGACATGTCTATGTAAAAACTTCCATGGGTCTTCTTCCCAGGAAAATGTGTGTAAGACGAGTGGGGAACATTTTCCTCCAGAACTTTTGGATTCCCTCTCCCAAATTTTCTTCATATGGGCCATGCTGTATGGAACTGGGAGCTCTATGCAAAGCCACTAGTGAGTGGAAACTGCCTTACCAATGTACTACAAAATTCTAGCTTCCAGAATAGCTCTTTTTTATTGTGGTGTTTTTTTTCTGATCTAAGTTAGGGTGAGCAAAACCTAATGGTTGCCCTGTAACACACTGGAACACCTGGGAGAGAGAGTTTGAATTATAGTTTTAGTTCACAGCAGTAAAACATATATCATATAGTTCACAATCATGTGTTACATACTGTATATGTTACACTGAATATCATATTTTTAAACATCACAGAGAAAAATCATTCTTGTAAAGAAAATGTGCTTGATCTATTAAAGATGTACTAGAGTCCTCTAAAAATGTTCTGAAAATGTCTAAAATTTATGTTTTTTAGCTGTGTTTCTCTCTCTGCCACCATCCAAGCCACCCCAAACCAAATGTTGGAATGCTCAATAGAATTGCATTTATTTGTCAGATCACGAAGTTCTCATAACATTTCTCAGCCTTAATAACACATCTGCTCTTAAAATGTGGTCTCTTGGTAATAGCTGGCTGAAAGTGTCTGAATTTAGGGATTATTTGAGACAACAGATTTCCTTCTATTTGGAATTGAATGAGGCATCTGCTCCCTCACCGTTGGCTTTGTGGGATATTCTCAAGGCAATCATAAAAGGGCAGATCATTTTGTATATTATCGGGAGGGGAAAAAAGACCTCTGCTGGTAATTATGCGACTTGGAAGGGTATGTTGGGAACTTGCAAAAACATTACTTAATGGGTAAAAAAAAGTGGTTACTTCATAGATCCTCCAGCCTCCACTCTGAAAGAAGTGGAGGGCTTAGATTCACAAAGCAAGATCACAGCAATAAGAGCAGCAAGTGGAACAAAGAAAGAGGGTGGGGTGGGCGAGGGGAACCGGACGTTATTTGCACTGCACCTCAGGAAAACACACATACACATTCTCATTCAAAGGACTTTCCCCCTTTGAGGATTATGAACACAGGCTTTAAAGAACTAATTCTGAATGTATGATATGGCAATGTTAATACTGAATTTTGCATAGAGACAGCGTCCCTGCACATTACCACCTGAGGTGCAAAAAGTCAGGAAATATGATTTTAAGAATCACATCATGCATTTCAGACACACGTGAAGTTGGGCCATGCTACACAGCAGCCTCAGCAGTAACTGAGTATTATTTTCAGGGACTTACTTCTCCAGCCCTGTCCAATGGCATTCCATGGCAGTTCTAGATTATGCATACATGTGCATTGAGACCTTCATCATTCCATTTCACTTTTTTACAGAACTGGCATGAGCCAGGTACTGTGAAAGCCATGGACCGGATATGGCCTTAATGGACTCTGTGTGCATCCCATCATCCTCTCCCCAGGGAGGGAAAAGCAGTTGCCTGACTGGGGATTATTGTGGGTGTCTTTTTAAAAAATGTGTTATCTATGTAGTGAGAGAGGAGCTCCCTATCTCACTTACACAGCAAGTAAAAAAGGCAGCCTGGCCACGAAGAGTATGTGTGTGGCAGCACTATAGGTGGTCCTGCCCAGTGTTGGCACCTGCCTTTTGCCATTGTTTGCCTGGAACCAGTGTGGCTTTCAGTTGAAAAAGTTCCCTCACCCCCAATGCGTGTGTGTGTCTCTCTCTGTGTGAATATTATTGGTAGGAAAAAAGGTGTGATCTAACACCTAGCTTTTTCTGTTCATAGTGCTTCTTCCTCTGTACAGGTTATGTAGTCTGTATAAATTCCCATAATATCTTATACCCGCTGTTTTATTACACACAGGATTCAGTATGGATTATATTGTCCTTGGAATACTTGTATGTTCGGTATAACATTAGTATTCAGCTGTTATAGTGGTACATGTTGCAATCAACAATAAATTATTTGTCATTTATTGGTACACATAATTCTAGTTCATAGGATCATTTCTTAAGTTTCTGAGTTTGTAACACACCCAGACTGTTCGGCACAGTGATTAGTTAAGATGTGTTAATGCAACCCTTTTTCATTACTACCATTTCAAAATCGCCATGATTTTTCTTTCATAAAATACTGTTAATGAAATGCTTATCAACCTTACTCTGTGGCATATTTGCTTTAGCCAGTGGCATGAACAGACAACTTAAGCGGCAGTTCCCTATTACACATTGGTAAGTGTCAGTGGAGTAAAGCCAGAATTGTATACTTATCACATTTAATGAGACATTTTGAACAGCTACTTTGAACAGGTGACATCAAAGGGACAATGTGCCCACTTGTTTTGCCATGAAAATAATCTAATGCCACAAAGCAGATAACGTCCTTTTAAAGTCACGGTTAAATAAAGTTTCGGTGAAAGTAGGGGGAAGAAAATGGAAGGCTTTTTGACCTAAGGATGTTTGTGTATGTTCAATTGTGATGACAGTTTCCTTGCATTGTTTTTCCCCTATGGAAAATTATCTTGATTTGAACAGGAGCTTTTTGTGGTCAACTGGGCACATGCTCATTCACTGGATCATTGTAATTTTCTTTATTTTTCATTTCTCCTGTTTCGTGATTTTTGTATTTCCTCCTTCACACTCAAAATACACAAACACCCAACTAAGTATAACCTTTGGAGGTGACTTTTTATGCCACTCTCCTTCCAATTTTTTTTCACTTATTCTGATATTCCTTTCCACTACATTTGGTTCTTGTTCTTTAGCCCCTTTCTCAAGAGTCCCTATTTCAATCTGCCACCTTTCTTCTACTGTCCCGGGCTGGGCAAAGTGCAGCCCACAGATATTGTTGGACTGCAATTCCCAGCTTTCCTCACCACTTGTTATACTGGCTAGGTCTGATAGGAATCACAGTGCAGCAACACCTGAAGGCATGCACCCCTGCCATCTATGCTTTGCACATGCTGTGGTAGCCTCCACTCATCGCCACCTTTACATGTGTTCTTGGACCATATTGCTGCATTGTGAGTGAGGCCTAATTGGGACTTCCTCAAGGGAACATCCTATGCCACTGCAGTATCATAGGGACCCAAGTAGGTGCCAACATATCATTTTAAGAAAAGATGTTCCTGAGTGCTTCAAGGATTGCAACATAAATCTTAAACCTCAGAGATGGTCTCCAGAGCTCCAGAGTTAAGCACCGGCACTTTTTTTTTTTTGGCACAAAAATGACTTTAAAAAAGAGAAGACCCTCCTTTGTGCATTCTAACGGCCAACAATATATGTTTTTTAAACATTAATGAAAAGTTTCCAAAATCCATTTTTCTTTCATTTGTCCTGCTGATGTTAGCACCAAAATCTGAATAATGTAAACAATTACACAGTTTTCTATAGTTTTTTGGTTTAATTGAGTACTGACTATTTCCTAGGAGCTCTCAAAACCAAATGTCTGTTAGATGCTCCTCTTACTTATCAATATAATGATACATACTAAACGTTGAAATAAAGTCTTAAAATGGCCTAAGGCTTTGAATCCTAGGAAAATATTACCTGGTGATTTGTAGTCCAGTAATAAAACTAGAAGTTTATAGTCAGAATGGCAAGCCAAATGTGGAAAGATCAGAATTGCTGATATGTCTAACTGACAGCTAACATTACCTTACCTTAAGCATTTTGTTGTTGTGTTTTGGTGAAACATTGAATTCCTTAACTACATTTCTATGATCCTTCTTAGTCTCTGGTGATGCATTAACTGCTGCTGGTGGTAATTAATCCTCAAAATTTCAACAAACGTGCATGACAAAGCATGTTGGCACTCTTGACACAATTGAAGGCATTTGCCTTTGGAAGTGATCGAAGGATGAAAAGGGACCAGGATCACAGAAAGTTGACTTATAGACCATAAGCCCATTTACCTCATTATTATCAACACTGACTGGCAACAGTGGTCCAGGATATAAACAGACTTTTCCAGCCTCAACTAGAAACGCTGGAGCCTAGACCTGGGACATTTTGTGTATGAACCTTTAGCAGCTGAGTTGTGGTCCCTCCCAAGAACTGAAACAATATTGACCAAAGTGATCAGTCGCACACCTAGAGACATTCCAGATCTGCATTGAAGTCTTTTAGCCCATAAGCCCTGGGATTGGGAGTGCTCCCCTGTTTCCTGTGTAAAAAACAGAAAGAAAAGCACCTTCACAAAAAGAGTATTGCAACCAGACATGAGCATATTGTTTGTTGTTGCCAGGGCTGGCAGGGATGCTCGTGTGAAGTACTCTGATGTATGAGAGGGCTCGCTAGTTAGCAGATTTTCAAAGGGACTTGTGAAATTTGGATCTGCCCTTGGTTGCTACCTCTTGGCGCACAAAAGCCTCAATACAGGACGAAAACCAAATACAAGCCTCAGGGTTGAGGGAGCTGCTTATTATGAAAAAGAGAACATCAAGTATGTTCCACAATCAATTCTGCCTGTTTTGGAACATTGTTGTCTAGGCTCAGAACCTTTTGCTCATTCCTTTAAGACCCCTTCTCTCACCTTCCAGAAGCCCTTTCAGTTCAAAATGCTTGGTGGTATCTCTAGAGGAACGTCAAAGATGTCAGATCTGAAAACATTCTGTTTTCTGACAGTCTATGTACAATGGATTAGAAGCCACAGAATCAACACATGAGATGTGGCCCCTGCAAATAGACATGATTCCCTTCAAGAATATGCAGCCAGTGAAAGCATTATGATTTATAATATTAGCACTTCTTTAGAAATTATTCCACTGTTTATGGTCAATTTTTGGCATTAAATGTGGCTAACAATGAATTTAGTTGGTATTCTGCTTCTGTTTCGAAATATCTAATTAAAATAGGCAATCTCATTTTTTGGAAAGAGATTTTGAGAAACATATATGCTTCCCTCTAGTTGCCAACTATCCTTTCCCAGAACTTTTCCTTCATTCCTGCCCCAAAAAACCTCCAGGTATTTTGCATGATGCAAGGGAGTGCTGAGCGCCACATGGCTTGGCAAAAGGTTTCCGTAAAGTTCTGTCCTGTAGCTGCGGATACAAACTCAAGCTGGTCTCACACAGACTTCATCGTATTCAGCCCTCTACCCCTCGGCACAACCAAATGTTTCAGCAGCTGCCCTTTTGTCCTGTTTCTTAAATAAACAAAGAACAGATACAAATTAATGACCTAAATTTATGGCAAAGCATACTGCTTTCCCAGAGCTGACTGCCTTAAAAGAACAGATGTTGAAATAACATTTTGGATTTGTACAAATGCAAGTTTTTTTAAAAAAAGGAACACCGACAAACTTCCGTGTGAACATGTAGGCTTAGAATAACATATAGAAAACAACCTCTTAAAAAGTCAGTCATTGCTTGCTCTTTACCATTGCACCACAGATTGTGTGACCTTCCCATCCTGAGTGATACATTAAAATTATTCAGCACATCACATTCCTTAACCCTCCTCTTCTCCCCTAACAGATCTTTTAATGCTCGACTTGGATGAAGGACAAGAATATTATCATTTTGCCATTTAAGTGATCAGATGCTGTCAACAGCAGAACTGGATGTTGGTCTACAGAACTCTATATACTGTATATATATATGGGTATAGATACACATACAGAGTTCTTTGTCCCATCCTTGAGAAGGCAGTCATTAGTCAAGAAGGATGCTTTCTTGCTCAGCACTAAGCCTATGAATAAGCAGACTCTTGTGAATGTTAATTACAGTATATCCAGGTGCAAAGAAGTAATTAAAAGAAGGAAATCTTTCACAGAAGCAGTGAAAAATTCTTATACAGAAAGAAAAGATCTGATGTGGAAATAAATAAATAAATAAATATGAATGAATGAATGAATGAATGAGTCACCAATATATAGAAAGGTTACATGTAGTATTTCAGTAGGCAATGAACATTTTTATCAGAGAGAACCATGAGAAAAGGTTATCCATGAACAGCATCTACCTGTTTATGTTACCATGAGCTTTCCAGTCTGCTGAGCTTTCCGCCATGTTGGAAGGTTAGCAAATATGCTGCATCAGATGCATGACTGCTAGATTACATAATTATAATTTATTTCATGATAGTTATAGATCACTCTCTCCTGTGCCCTGTGATGCTTACCTACTGGAACATTTTAAAAACAGTGATTAAATGTGAAACACAAAAATAGCTTTTAAAAATCAAATCTGCAACCACCAAATAGAATCTAAATTGCCTGCAAATTACCTCAACATAAGATTTTCTTTGTTGTTGTTTAGTTGCTAAGTCATGTCACTCTTTGTGACCCCATGGACCAGAGCACGCCAGGCCCTCCCTGTCTTTCACTGCCTCCCAGAGTTTGGTCAAAGATTTTCTAATCCCTCAAAACATACAAGGGAGAAGCAATTTTGTTCCTCAGACCCTACTCATTGTACCTATCATTGTTACCTTATCCAATTAAGATATTCAGAGAAAAGGTTTAATTAACTAAACTTAGTCACAGCTGGGAGAAATCACAGGGACAGGTTGAATTTACATTTGTCATCCTTCACTATCTTCAAGAGCAAGAAGTTCAAAGGTAGGCTTTCTCTACAGACTTGTGAGTTTTAAAAAAAATATTGATTCATTTCAAATGTCCAAGCACAGGATTAGGGAAGCGAGCAGATTCCTAAAGCAAGCAGCACAGCCCTCACAATTCCTAATGCAGCCCTCGGAGATGCTTCATTCTCAGGTAACTCTTCAATCTGGTGGTATTGCTTTCTACCCAAATTCAAGGAGAAATTGCTGCTAGCTCCCCCACTTTTCCTTCCCGAATCTCATATCCCAAGGCTAGAGAGTAATTCACAAACACTGCAACCACCCAGCTCCTTTTGTTATGCCATATTTCCTGTTAAACCTGTCACAGGACAAGCCCCATTCGTCCCAGTCTCCACAGGCAAGCTAATTACAACATGTTGGTCTCAGACAGTGAGATGTTTTTATGTGAACATTCTTGCTTGGTTTAGAAAAAGTAGAAATAGTACCCTAATTTCCTTTGATTTCTGTTCACAGATTCACATATATTGCGTGTAGCCCATTATACTGGAAGAGTTGTTTGTTTTCTCCTAAGAAAGGATCCATAGTGGTACACATCATTAAAACACAATAATAAAGCAAAAAACAGTGAATTATTCAAATATTAAACAAACTGATAATATTTGATTAAGAGTGTTAGGTAAAGCATTACTTAGAAGCAGCAAAATGCAAAACATCCTATTTTAAAACCTCTCTTAGCCAATCGCTGAAGGAAAGCCTCCATGAAGAGAAAGGTCTTTGCCTGCTTCTGGAAGGACAAGATGGGGCCAGCCCAGCCTCCTGGGGGAGGGAGTTCTAGAATCTGGGTATAGCAACAGATATGGCTCTCTCCTGTGTCCCCAGTCAAACACACCTGTGAGGATGATGGGACAGAGAGAAAGGCCTCCTTTGATTATGAACCAGGCAGCTTCATAATGGGAGATACCGTCCTCGAAATAGCTTGGATCCAAATCATTTAGGGCTTTATAGGTTAAAACTAACACTTTGAATTGTGCCCAGAAATGGATCGGCAGCCAGTAGAGCTGCTGTAACAGTGGAGGGTTATGTAATCCCTCTAACCAGCCCCAGTTAACCTGGCTGCAGTGTTCTGGACCCGCTGAAGTTTCCAAGCACTCAGCGTATTCTGGAATATCAGAAGCAGTTCCTGTGAGCCCATTCTAGAAATTATGGTTTCTAGTGCTATACCTCAGTAACTTGGTGTCCTACTTTAAAATTTCCAAGCTGCCTCCATTTGAGAAGCACCATCTTTGGGGGTGCGGGGTCTGCACTCACAAGTGACATAGTGTGAAGCCAGGTTAACAGACTATGAGCTGACTTCAACAGATACATTGACTGGGTGCACGCCAAGTGAATTTTGTTTATACCACAGCACTCCATTTTCCTCCTTCCTTAGCCTTAGTCTAATATACATTTTCTTGTCAAGTATCTTGGCAGTCAGCTCCACAGTTTGCAAGATGGACTGAGAATTCCACAGGTGGACTGATTAGTGGGTGGCATTTTTGAGTTCTAGCAAGCTGTTAGCATTATGTCTGTTTGCTTTAGGTACAGATGTGAAGTGATTTGACAGGCAATTTCAGAAGTGTGTGAATTTTTTTAATGTCAAACTCTTCTTTATGGATACAGTCTCTTATTTCCCTGGCTGTCCATTGGAAGTGGGGGGTGGGGTGGGCTAAAAACCTCAATCAGGAGATTTCATACATTATGGGGGAAGTACAAATGATTTCTAAGTGGCAGTAGTTTTGAGCTGGGAAGGGACAGTGCTAATCTGGTTTAGCACTCCAATCCTTATGACCAAAATTCCAGAGCAGATTCAAAGGATCTGTTTCTAGGAAGTCAATTTTTCTGTTTATTTCACACAACATAGCCGAACACAAGGTTGCATCACAAAAGCCATAGATACAGGCAAATGATGTTTGACAAGTGGAATTCTCTGTTGACTTGCTCATTACATTCCCTCCTTTTGACAGAAACATTTGGAATGTGATTTTTCTTACAGTTACTCTGCGCCCAAAATAACAACTCCAGAATCAACACTTGGGAGGTGGAAAGGTACAACACAGACACAGTCAGAGCAGCATGGGAGATAGGAGATATGTACAATAACCACACATGGCACATGGGGTTTTTTTATGGCATCTTGTCATATGAAAGAGACATTGTCAGATCTTGACATTGTGCTTCCATATATAAATATTATCTATGCAAGCTGTGGATAGAGTAGGCTAATGAATGGGGCAAGATTCCTGTTTCCAGTTAGCAGCAGTTTCTACAAGGAATGCATACACAAAGGCACCACCTTACTCATAAAGTGATCTGGGGTCCATAAGTACCATATTTTTCCATTTATAACATGCCGCCATTTATAAGACGCCACCCCAATTTTCTAATCCCCAAATTAAGAAAACGTATCTTTGAGGATTCAGCCTCTGACCTCGGAACGTCGGACATTTTGTCTCTGTTGAATCTTGAGCCTATAGGCTCCACCTCCAAGGAGGTGTAATCTAATTGGTTTGTTCAGGATCAGCTGACATCAGTTCCATAAGGCTTGTGATTGGAGGAAGCTAAATCTCCTGACTACAGGAAACTAAGCCTTGTGGCTGAAGCAAGACTGTTTAGAGAAGCAAGGTATATGCCATTTTGTTCTCTCTTCAGCTCTCTCAGCTTACTTCTGTGTAAAAGACGTCCCTTAATTTTTACGGTAATGATTTTAGGAAAAAGTAGCATCCTATAGATGGAAAAATACAGTACAGTGGTGCCTTGCTTGACTAGCATAATTTGTTCTGTTCAAATCACTGTTAAGCTAAATCCTTGTCAAGCGAAATGAAAAAGCCCATTGAAATGCATTGAAAACTGGTTCAATGCGTTCCAATGAGCGAAATACCTCCGCTTCCAGTGAAGATCCTCCATACGGTGGCCATTTTCCAGAGCCTGTAATGCGAGGAATCTGTCCTAAAGCACAGCGGGGAACCATTTTGCACAGCGGGTGGCCATTTTGAAACCCGACGATCAGCTGTTTTTGATCGTCATTAAGCGAAAAATCGGTTCCTGAAGCAGGGAACTGATCAACGTTAAGTGAAAAAAGCCCATTCAGTCATTGTTTAGCGATCACAATAATGATAGCAAAAACTAATCATCAAGCGATTAGTATTGTGTACATTACACACACACACACACACACACACACACCTCTTTTGATTTGTTTCTTTAGTTCTTCAGTGCTGCTGATCCTCAATGGAAGAAAGGAGGTGGTGGCAGCATGTTCAGTGTTACAGTTACTTCTTGGATTATTTTCACGTTAAGAATTACAAAGTTAATTTGAGGGCACTTGCCCTGGGTGCCAAAATTGCTGCTTATGATTCTGACTGCTCTGGCTTATAATCATGTGACTAGCCAGATACTGCATCAGGCTTATACTGTATGTGATAGTGAATACTCCTTTGAGCAGTTAGTAAAAAAGGACAACTGTGTATGCAATGGAAAAAGCAAGCAGAATTCTGGCCATCATTTCTATACACATGGTTTTGTTGACAAATTCTTTGTCACTTAAAGGCAAATCAAGTAAACCTCTTTAAAGATCCATCTAACTTGATTTAAAGTATGGCATGTTGTTCTTGTTATGTGCCACCAAATGGCTGAGCACTCTCCATAATGTCTTGTCCTCAACACCTCTGCTTGGCTCCTGCAGATTCAAGCCTATGGCTTCTTTTATGGAGTCGCCCTATCTCACATTTGGTCTTCCTTTGTCCCTGCTGCCTACCACCTTTCTCAACATTACTGTCTTTTCCAGAAAATCTTGCTTTCTCACAATGTGCCCAAACCTGAGGACAGCCTCAGGTTCAACATTTTTGGCTCCAGAGATAGTTCAGGCTTGATTTCCTCTAAGACCCACTTATTCATCTTTCTAGCAGTTCAGGGTATCCACAAAGTTCTTGTCCAGCATCACATTTCAAGCAAATCAATTTTTCCCCTGTCAGGTTTCTTCCCTGTCCAGCTTTCACACCCATACATGGTGATCGGAAATATGAAAGTGTGGACGATCTTGGTCTTTGTCTCCAGTGACACATCCTTACCCTTGATTATTATTTTTTTCATTCTTTATTGTGCATTCACTGACCCAAATTAAAACATTAGAGCAATAAGAACAAAATAGCGGATAGTTTTTAAAACATACCCATATTTGGAAAAAGTAGTTAAATTAATAAGGCCTTTTTATGGGATCTTACAACAGAGAACAAAAACTTCACTACAGACTCTTTTCTAATCTTTTCTAATCCCATCACTGCTGCCCTTTCCAGTCTCCTCCTGATTTCTTGGCTGCAGTCTCCATTTAGAGTATACAAAATCTCTAATTATTTCAGTTTCTTCATTGTCAACCTTAAAGTTGTATAACTCTTGTTGTCTTCTTAACATTCAACTGCAATCCTATTTTGGCACTTTTTTCTTTCACTTTTCCTAACAATCATTTCAAGTGATTGTGTTTTCCGCCAGTAAGATGGTGTCAGTTACATGTCTTAAATCAGTGGTTCTTAACCTTTGTTACTCAGATGTTTTTGAACTGCAACTCCCAGAAACCCCAGCCAGCACAGTTGGTGGTGAAGGCTTCTGGGAGTTGCAGTCCAAAACTCTTGAGTAACCCAAGGTTAAGAACCAGTGTTTTAAATAATTGATGTTTTTTCCACCAGCGTTCACTCCCCCTTCATCTGCATTTAGTCTGGCTTTTTGTATGATATGTTCTGTGTACAGATTAGGGGATAAAATGCACCCTTGTAAAGCATGGCTACTAAAAAATCAGACAGAATTACCCTGTGTCCTATACACCACCCATTCTGATGTACAGAAAAGTCACTACAAAAGAGTAATGCAGAAATATTAATTCAACATTAATGTTTTGGACCATTCAGCTCTTGCCAGTTCAGACGTAGACAAAAAAAATGTGAAACTGGTAAAAGAAACTTGCAGCCAACCAACTCCTTAGCACCAGCAACAATTCCTTTTGGTCCCAAGAAATGAGGAGAAGATCAATTTTGAATTGATCTCTGGGCAGGAGAAGAAGGGATATTCCTTATCCTGGAACCCCCCCCCCTGCCGCTAATTGTAATTTCTCCAAGTTTCTCCTTGAAGTATGAAGAAGTCTAGAACATGTTTTGGTCATATGACTGGCCATGCATGCACCCAAGAATGCAAACAGCACCTGATTAATGAGTGACACGTTGCTGCCAAGATGTAAACTTCTCCTTTACAGAAGTATCAATTGCCAGTAGGAATCTTGCCAATATTTAATAGGGTTATTAATTTTTAAACAATTTTTAAAATTAATATGAACAGTTGTGGTTGGGTATGTAATGATCTACATCAAAGTCTACAAGGCTAAATATACAAGGAATGTTAGAACTGCAACCAGCACCATTTCTTCTGGTTTCAGAATGGATACTGTTATCTCTTGTGTGGAAAATGCATCCTCCCAACACTTCCATGTAGGAAAAAAAAAGTTTACACTGGCCACTTGTTTTATGTATGTACTCATGTGTTGTACTTGAAATGTTTAACTGCCCTTCAGTTCACAGAATTCACTGACTGGTTCTAAAAACTGGAAAAATAATGGCTGGAATACTATTTATTGCAGTTTGTGTGATTTGTTGTGGCTAATTACAGCTAACAGATGAGGTACCAGGTTGTATCTCAGTTGCACAATCGTGCATTACTAGGCACACAACTAAGGCGCACACCCCAGCACCTCATCAATTCACCACAATTACCAGTTGCAAGTCACACAAACCTTACGTGAACACCGATACCAATTGCACTTTGCAAAGACAACGTCAATCAATACACACAGAAGAGTCAGAACTCAGTGTGTTAGAGCACACGTAGTGTCAAATGCCACAGCTGAATAAAAGGCAGAAGGTGGCCTTTCCCATGGTTTACTTCCCTGACTTCTCTGCCACTACTTTGAAAAATTCCCCCCCCCACACACACACATATACCTTTTTGCTTTACTGTAAATGTATCTTAAGTCTCTGACTCCTAAGCATTTTGGATCTAGTTTCTTTTCTTTTCTTTTTTAGCTTTAGTTTGACACCCTAATAAAGCTGTTAATTTGCTTTGGCTTTTTTTTTCCTTTTTACACTTATAAATAAAAACATTTGTTCCAATTTTTTTTCCAAAGTGTGAAGAGCTGCAGCAGAAGCCATCAATTAACACAAGCAGACAGGGCCAGAGTCCTTCCTTCCTCCCTCCCTCCCTCCCTCCTTCCCTCCTCCCCCATTGCATGCTGTAAGGAGAACTCTGCTGTGCTAACTTTGAGGCTGCTGCTTAGGAGGGAAGGTTAAGCTGAATGGGCCCATTA
The DNA here is from genome assembly GCF_051106095.1 of Pogona vitticeps. Classification (NCBI taxonomy): domain Eukaryota; kingdom Metazoa; phylum Chordata; class Lepidosauria; order Squamata; family Agamidae; genus Pogona; species Pogona vitticeps. The sequence continues at coordinate 54,532,457 of NC_135783.1, forward strand.
CCCCTCCTTTACATCTGTTCTTGGTTAAACAGCATAATCAATAGAAGGCCTAGAAATGGGCTGTTCAGCAGCTGCCCTTAGACAGAAGGAATGAGGAGACAAGGGAGGGAGCGCTCCTTCTTTTTGTTCCAAAGAGCCGTCCAACACTGACCAAGGTTGCCAGCTGTTGTCTGTTCCATTCCAAGTACCACTTTCCTTCCCCCTCACATTTCTTCCCCCCCATTTCTGAATTTGCAAGAAGCAAACCCGCCTCCCCACTTCCCCTTCACAAGCAGCTTTGCTTAATTAGCTTTAGCTTTTGAACACTTGCAAGTAAAATCTCTGCAGAGTCTTTCTGTAAGACAAAGTAGGACTGCCAGAAGACTTTTGCCTGTAAGGTATTAGAAGCAGGCTTGCAACTCATCTTTGACACCAAAGGTGCATCTGAAAGCCTCCCCTCTGAGACAGATTCTCCATTTAAAGTCATAGGCAAGAGTACAGCTAAGGCTGCTGAACAGGCCTCAAGCCAGAATTGCCTTTGGAATTTTAATGTTGCATTACTTCAAGACTACCCCTACCAAAATAGAAAGCAAGGCAGTTGGTTGTCTTTGGCAGCAGGTAAGGGGAAGCAACAGCTCTGGCAGTCTTCTGGCTGTTCCTCTTGGAATACCTGGCTGTTTCCCTCTACCAGAGAGCAGAGCTGTGTGTGTCACTCAACCTGCCTTGGATCTCTCAAACGAGCCTGCTGTCTCCGATGTGGTGAATGACACTATCCAATTGTCAGTGTGAAGTAAAATTTAACTGCCAATTGGCTTCTGTACATGGAAGGGTACCAGTTTGTCCTTCGCCTCAGATACCAACATGTCCTCCTAGCTTAGTGCTCAAGGAGAAGTCTCCCTGTTCTTGTGAGGTAACAGGATCTTTATACAACCAACACAAATGCAGGTTCAGTCTAGGAATGGCAGAAAGGGGGGAGGGAAGCAGTTACCCAAACTCAACCTCTGCTTTTCCAATTCAACCTTTGGGGGTAAACAAGCCCCCCCCCCCCGATACTTAACTGGTTTCAGAAACTGTTTACAGTAGTTGAATTAGCATTACAGGAATGTGCATGGATTGCCCTAAATGTTTCAGGGTAAGGATACAGTGTGAATCAAGTCCTACCAGGGCTCAGTACAGAACTGAGTCTGAAAAGAATTACAGCTCCCAGAATCTCCTAGTCAACACGACAACGGAACATTTCCAAGCTCTGATCCAGAGCCTACATTGTTTACCAAGAACATACATCTGTAGAATTCCTGAGACAACAAAGAAATGTAGCTCACTTGTTCCTATCTGCAGTTGGGAAATTATGATGGGGTCAGGGGATGTATTTTTCAGGCTTGCTGCCACCAAGGGGCCTCGTTGATTATTGATAATATCATCATCATCATCATCATCATCATCATCATCATCATCATCATCATCATCATCATCATCATCATCATCATCATATTTATATTTATATTTTTTATTTGATTTGATTTATATCCCACCCATTTAGACCAAAGTCTACTCTGAGCAGCTAATATCAATATCAATAACAACCCACCACCGGCCAAAACTCAGCTTCAGTAGTTAGGTCTTTCCTGTACAAATGCACTTCTACCAGAGGTTCCACTGATCTAGGGATATAATTATTCAGAGGCACAGCATCAACAGCAGCATCTCCATGTACAATTTCTCTATAAACAGTCTGCATTTGAGAGCCCCAGAGATACTTCACACAGTTGTGGCACTGTATGGCCATGGCTAGCTTGGGTGACCTTACTTAGGGCACTGATGCAGAAAGCCACTAAAACATGGAAATGACAAACCATTCTCTTCTACAGTGAATGCCAAATTCATGGACTTGCTCATGAAAGCTCACATTAAAATATAGCAGTTAGTCCAGAAGAACCTGTCTCTTTTCTTTTGTGTTTGTTAAAATACTACCTCTCCTTTCTCTACTTAGCCAAATTTTTTCATGTTATCTTTTTTTTTCTTCCCCTACAGCTCTTTCGAATGACAATGATGATATCTCAGTTCACCAGAATGATGTCCAAGGCAGGCCAGCAGCCAGCCAAACCAACCATGTGTGTATGTGAAATGGACCAGGAGAATGTTCTTCAGAAAAAATAAAACAATTTAATTCTGCAGGCTACACATTCCCACCTTCCACCCCTGTTAGCTGGGTACTCAATTTACCTACTTTGGAAGGCTGGAAGGCTCAGTGGACATTGAGCCAGTCACCTTGGATTAAACCCAGGTCATGAGCAGAGTTTTGGCTGCAGTACTGCAGTTTAACCACTGAAACACAAGGCTCCTTTAGATGAAAGAATCAAGAGGCCAAAAATGAAAAAAAAAATCAATGATGATGATGATGATAGGATGCTATCTGCTTCTAGTATTCCAAGGTATTTACAATTTTGGCACTTGATAACAATATTATAAAATCACTATCAAGTGATGAAAATTATAAATACCTTGGAATACCAGAAGCAGATACCACTGTGCACACAAATGTGAAAGAACTGACAGAAAGGGAATATAGCAAAAGACTGTGCAAAATCTTAAAAATCAAAATTAAATGGTGGAAATACAAACAAATCTAAAGGCTCAGTATAAGAAACAACAATTTGAAAATAAATTAAACAGCTGGAAAAATAAACCACTGTCTTCCACTGGCTCCTGGAGTTGGGTCAAATTCATGTTGGTAGCTTCAGAGACACTGTCCAACCATCTCATCCTCTGTCGTCCCCTTCTCCTCTTGCCTTCACACTTTCCCAACATCAGGGTATAGAAGTGGAAATAAAAATAAATAATAGAAGTTCCATCCTCACTAGTAAGCGAACTGCATTCACCAGTCATAGAGAGTTCTGTGAAAGTCATTTAACAACAATTAGAAAACAACAATTGACTGAGAGTTTGTTAACCACCTTCTATCGGAGTTCGATTGAGAGCATATTATCCTACTGTCTCTGTGTATGGTTCACGAGCTGCACAGTGGCAGAGAAAAAGGCAATTCAAAGGGTGATTAAGACAGCCCAAAACATCATTGGCTGTTCACTCCTCTCTTTGGAAGAATTGTATAAGAACAGATGTAAGAGGAAGATATCTAACATACTGAAAGACTCCTCTCATCCGCGACATCAGCTCTTTAAACTATTACCTTCGAGAAGGAGATTCAGGGTATTGAAAGCAAGGACAAGCAGATTCAAGAACAGCTTCTACCCAAGTGCAGTATTGAGTTTAAATGCGGGGTCATAAGTTTTGGGGGAATTTTAATTGCCGGGAGAAACGGGGTATCTATATTTGTATGGTGAGTGTTGTGTATATTTTAACTTTTTTTGTAGTGGTGTTGTCCAGTTTTACCTTGGGGAAGAGCACCTCATTTCGTTGCACCCACTTGTGAGTGCAATGACAAATAAATTTCTTATGTCTTATGTCTTAACAAGCTACAAAACGAATCCACATTCTGGTATATGTATAGCATAGATTCCTGGCCTGGAACTGATACATCAGCAGGGTTCCTATGGAAGTTCTGTTACTTGTTGCACTGCTCCTATTTAGTCATGTTTGACAGGTACATGTGGTTTGTTTGGCCCACTCAGAAGTTGCTGTACTGAAAAGCCATACAGTAAATAGAGTTTTGGCCTAGAAAAAGAACCAGAATGTGGTTCTGGTAGATGATTTGTGCCTGATTTTGTTCCATTTTGTAAGTTTGCCCTTTTGGAAGTTGTCTTTCCAGGCTGTTTTCTGGAATCTGGGATTTTGGATAAAAAGAATCACCAGGATATGGTTCCTTTGAATCTTTTGTGTGTTGTTGAATCACTCTCATTGAGCCATTCATGAATGGAGAATGAGGTTGGCTTTTCCAACTCAGAAGTTACAATTCAAGCCCCCCCCTCAAAATACGAATTTTCAACTCAGAACGGGTACAAAAGTGTGGTTTCCAGTGATGTTTTCAGGCTTGCTATATTAGTCCCTAATAGCTTCATAGCTAAATACCTTTTACTCCAAACCTAGCAAAAAGACAGGTTATTCTTATAATAGAGGCAAAAGCGGAATTGATTTTAAGAAACTGCCCACTGCAATATATACTGACTGAAGTTTAATGTATTACCAAGGAAAGGTTTATGACATTTAATTGCCTCATAGCATTAGAAGCTGTGCAGCCAGTTATGTCTTTATGGACATGAGCAGGTGATGCTCTAAGAGCAGAGCTGGAAGGAAAAAACATTTTTTTCTTGAACTTCAGTTCAAGACTTTCTTAGCCAGCACACTCAATAGCTTTGAAGGCTAGAGGATTGCAGGATTTGTATTAGCATACAACATTGTTTCCAAGCTCTGCCCAAGATATTGCCACAAATGGTGTGATGGGCCTGCCCCATGAAAGAAGAACCTGAGGCCACTTCCAGAGTAAGCTGTCACTAATTGTACGTTGTTCAGGCTGACCATCCTGCTCTGTAGTGTTTGCATGGAAGGGTAGGAGCTGTCCAGGGTTTCTCAGACTAATCTTCCGAAGCCCAGCTTAGAGTTGCCAGTACGTAATTAAAATGGACTCTCCCCTCCTCCAAATGCTTTGTGACTGAAAATGCCCCTTCATTTTATTTTCATATGGCAGAAAACATGAATTTTTGAAAACATGGTCATTCTTACATTTTGTCACTTCCATTTTCTCACTGTGTGCATGCAGATACATGCATGCTATCTCCGATCCCCAAGGACAGAAGTAGAGAGCTGTAGGAGGGCAAAATGTAGTGACACTGCTTGGAAGGAGATAATTTTTTGTTTATGCTGCAGAACTTTTAGACCCAAAACAGTTGGGATGCAGTCCCTGATGATAACTAGACTGGTTTGAAATGTCTTGGGACATGACTTCAACACATTACTAGTTTATATTCTAGGCTGCTCATCTCATTTGTATGTGCCTCTTCTTGCAGACTGAAACAAATAGGTGACAGCAGTCTACAAAATAAGGTCTAACATAGAGCCCTGAGTCTTAGCTTAAATCCCCATCTCCACAAATTTTAGTGACTTGGTCCTTTTTGATTCTATTTTTCCTTGGATCGATCTTGAAGCAATTTCATCCTGGTTTGTTTTTGTTTTGGTGTGACGTGTTTAGCCTTTGATGCTATATGAGGAATTGCTTGCAAAGACAAATGGTTGATGCAAACAAACTTAAATATGGGGCTTTTAATTCATGTTACATCGCTTTTGCACCCTTGCTGCACTTTAGGCAAAGAAGGGGCATCTTTTTACATTATAAAATATCAACACGAATCACCTTAAAATCCCACACAGCAAACATTAGCTCAGACATACTCATTTTTGCATTTACAGTTGTATTACTTGAAAAGGATTCTGGGAGTTGTAGTCCAAAAATTAGCTTTTCTAAGCTTTGGGTGTCACATTGAATAGCTGGACCCAATTTGCCACCCTCCAGAGCTTACAATAGCTAAAGAAGTGTCAGGTTAAGAGAAAGTTGCCATCAAAGGTAACCATCATGGTCTGCACCAGTGACCCAAATCCAGCCTCCTAGGTGTTTAGATAAGACCCTTGCTGCTTCCAGAGAAGGCTGTACTCTATTCTAGTCACATTGATATCATTGGTTGATGGTTTTCCAGCTTTTCTCTGTCTCCTCCCCCAACTTCCAAATACAGTATAAAAGAATAAAAAAAAATTCTCCTAAGGCATTTAAGATAAAATATTCCATTATTTTGGTCCCACACCTTTGCTTTTAGCTCCACCTTCACTGGAATGTGGTCTATGAGAATGTATCTGAATGTGCATTTAACTCTTGAGATGAGTTCCCACCATTAATTTATACTGTTCCTACACAGCTGTTGGATGGTGGGCTCTGTCAGACCAGTTTGCTGGTACATCTGAGAGTTTCTCTTACAACTCAATGGCTGAAATCCTGTTGCTTAGTGTAGTAAGTAGCACTAGAGTAGGACAACTGAAGTACAGTGGATTTGGTGAGTCAAATCCTCTGTAAGTGCCATCATTTCAAATGGCCCTATTCTAGCAAAATGTACTACACCACGCAACACAATTTCAGCCAATGTCTCCTACAGTGAGAGTATAGGCTTTCTCACTCTGGTTCAGACTGCTGTGTCCCACACACTGCTTCTAATATAAGTATATGAGCTCTCTCGTCAATCCATTCCCTTTTAACTCAAGTAAATGTGCCATTTGCAGAATAATCATTCAAATAAATGACAAGCCACCTATTACAGCAAAGAATGTCGAACATTATCTGTGAAGTCAATGATCTGACATAGTGGTACAAACACATTGTTAAGAACATATTGGAATCCCTTGATTTTTCTTTTAAATAGCATTCACAGGGTCAGTAAGTCTCTACTACTCATTGCCTCAAGCTGAGAAGCCATCACAGCCTTTTCTCCTGTTAACACAGCTTTATTTCCAACAACTCATGCACTAACACACTTTAATAGTTCAAGGGGAGAAGTCCTGAGGAGTTGCTTCTATTTGACTGTGGACTTCTGTTTCTGTTAATTTGCATTGCATAATCTTGGAATTTATACTTTCCATAAACTGTGATAGAAGTCCACTTTTCCACATTGTGGGAGATGAAAATGAAGATAAAAGGCAAGCAACTATTCTAAGGCTTTAAGATGAAAGTTTAATCTAGATCTGTTTGAGCCAAGGTCAGGGGTATACATCCCCTGGATTGCACTGTACTATCTTTCTCAGTAAGGAACTGTCATTTTATGCACTAGATAAAGTTATGCCCAGCTTTCCCAATACGTCTAGTTAATTCTCACTACGCCACTCCACATCCTATCTCCATCTGGCTGGTTAACACCCTTTAGGAAACTGAAGATTTATTCCCCAGCCCATATCTTATATTAAACAAGATATTTATAGATTTAAAATGATGCCTCCTGATATATTCGTCCTTACAAATACCATAAAGGTTTATTAAGAAGTAACAGTTCCAGAGTTTTAACCGTTCTGATTCTTTGGAGTTGCACTTTACAGCTTTTCACAGAAGAACACAACAAAGCGGTCACATTCTTGATCCATGAAGCCTACTGCCTTCATTTTGACAAAAGGGAAAAGAAAAAAGGCAAAGAAGAGAGGAGGAAGCCACTTTTAGAGGTAATTAGCACATGCTTTCACTCCTAATCATGGTGAACTATGTCAGACCCAAAATGTTCAAATAATCCGATACATCAGATGTTTTAGCAGTTCATCAGAATCGTATCAGGTCCATTACTTAAGAAAATCTCTCACCTGTGCACCTCTGAGAAAATGAAAGTTCAGAAATGGGTGTTACCTAAACAGATGAAAAATACAATTAAACTCTGTGCTTGCTTTGGTCTGATGGAAGTCTCCTGATAACTGCATGCCTCTTGCTCCAAGGAATGCTGCACTGTGCAGATGTCCTCAAGTAACCTTTGGTGCATCCAACAGCACAATTCCAATGAGAGGCAACAGACCACCAAGTAAGAGAGAACACAATTCTAATCATAGAGGTGAAGTTGGAAACTGCAGATGAAGACAGCAGCCCAGTTCTGTATTCTTTTGGCACGCTAATTAATTTCGCAGTATATGTGTAATTCTAATAAGCAACAAAGTTTTAAGAAAAGATTTTTGTTGCTTGATCTACTTTTAAATTTGATTCCTGGCAAGACACCAGAGGGCATTTATACAGAACAAGACCATGGTAAACTTGTACAAGTTATACTTCTGAGGATTATGAATCTTAGAATCCTCTGTGCTGGCTGGGGGGATTTTGAGGGCCTGATTTTTTTAAAGTCACTTTTACCATGTTCTGGACAGTGGCACATATCTTCTGTTCAGTAGCAGAGTGCAGCACCTCTCTGATAGTGGAGTAGTTGAGAAGTTGAGAAAGGTCAGAAAGTTCACACACAGTGTGCAGATCCCTGGAAATCTTTTGAGTGCCTGACCAGTTACATAAGATTATATCTTGGTTGCATTTTGAAAGCTACTGCAAGCCAGGGAACACAGACAAAGAATCTACTAATTTTCCTTACCAGAAAGCAATATGGCCTACCCTGCATGGAGCCAAATAAAAACAGATGTATACAAAATAGGATTGGAATGCACAGATTGGAATAGTTTGATCCCAATGAACTCATCCCTTTATTCCTACCTAAAATGAGAGGTCATGCTGTATCAGACCAAAGGCCAACCCAATATTCGGTGTACACTGTGGAAAATCCATAAGCAGGTGTTACTGCATTGACACACTTGACCTTGTGCTCCCCAGCAGCAGATACACTATGACATACATATTTCCTCTGATGCTGGAAGTGTTATATAGTCACCCTGACTAGTAGATATTAATGGCCATAACCTCCATGAATTTATTTAATTGTCTTTCTGAACTGGCCAAGTTGGCAGCCACCTCTTTATTTTGTGGCAGTCAGCTCTTCAGTTTTATAATACAGTGCATAAAGAAACAGAATTCTGGACCAAATAAGATCAGAACATTGTTCCAATGTCACATTTGATGAACCTCCAGGGAAAGAAAGTAGGCAACTGTGGGTGATTTATATATACAGTATTAAAAAATGTGTACCAATGAACCCCAAGAGAATGACTGCTTATGATTCCTGAGATTGCAACAAGGCAAGATGGTCAGGACCTGGGACACAATACTTGGGCACAGTGCTGGCAGGCCATGAGGTCTTCAGTATGGCCTATCAACATAGCAAAAACTGAACCAGCTTCTTGTGAAAGGAGGATGCATTTTCCCCTGCCTCCTACTCTTAGAATGAGAGAGCTTTACTGGTCATCAGTTAAATCATCTTACCTTCAACATGACTTTGAAATATCATATGATCTCTGGTTGGCTGGGATCATGCTCTAAGTCCACCATTCTCAACCTTTTGGGGTTTTTTTGCCCATGGCCATAAACACAACATGAAAGAAATATAGGCCAAATCAGGATTGCATAAGTCGCATAAGAAACCTTGTAAAGGTTGTGTGTGAATAACTGTTTCCTGTCATTGGCGCCCTTCAAATGTGCCGGGGGGCCCAGGAGGTAATATGGCCCTTGTTGAGAATGGCTGTTCTAAAGAAACCCCATCAAAATGGCTAGTGGCAAAGGGCAAGGAATGCTGGAGTTTGGCAGCCTGGAAGGCAACAATCTTCCCCAGCATTAACCCTTTGTACAAAATGAATATGACAATATTAACTGTCTGCCTTCAAGTCAGTTCTGATTTATGGAGACTCTTTTCAGGATTTTCTAGGTACAGTGTGATTGGAAGTGGTTTACCATTCCCTTCTTCTGTGAGCTGTGCAGCTTGCTCAAGGTCGCACAGACTGGATCACCTGTGATGCACAATGGGAAACTGAACTGTCAACTTCTGATTCCATAGTCAGTAACCTAACTCACTGAGCTATCCAGGAAGCTGAACACAAAATTACTCTCAAGAAATAAAAACTCACAAATATTCAGTATAGCACTAGTCATGTTCTTGGCAGTATTACAGATTCCAAAATTGTCCAACCAGCATAGCTTCAGCACTCTGCAAACTGCTGTCCAAAACTTTTAAAAATTTCCAAGCCCTATGCTGTAGTAACATGAGATGTGTACAGATGACCATTTAAAAGACAATCCATTGTGTTATATATGCAAACATTTTATACAAGTAGACAATTCTTCTTATATACTGAGTGAATGCAAAATATTTCTATGAAACTTTCCCAAAGCATTTTCCTCCATTCCATAATTTGAGAAATCACCCTAAAAAAATTAATCCCATTATGTATTTTATGTTTATTAGCCAAAGAGAAGAAGGTCTCAGATAGCCAAGAAGAATAAACGCCTGTCAGCTCATTTAACCCTCAAATGCCCCCTCATGCAGCTTGAACTCTGTGGCAGCATAGATGGCCCCAATGCATTCATCGTGAATGAAAAATAAACCATAGAAAAGAAAATGAAATTGCAACTAAGGCTACATTTGTGACACAATTTTATTCTACTTGTAATACACTTCAATGCATATGTTTACAATATCTGCAATAATAATTATTAAATATAGTCAAATACCTCAAAACTTGGCTCCCTGTATAATTGCACTTCTAGTGAGAAGAAGAAGAAAAAAACTGAAGTTTTGACAGCATGCCACTTCCTCCTCCCCCAGCTTTTAACAGAAGCAGCCTCCAGTGAAATAATCCAAGCTGTGTTCAAGAAGTTGGCAAGTAGGTCCAATTAAATGTGGTTTTAGTGTTTTCTGGCATTTGCATATCTACTGTGCCAAGATGTAATGTTTGAAAAAAAAATCCTGCTTTTGTCCAGACACAGTCAAACAGATAGTGCTGCATTTCACAAAATATAAAATTAAGGCTGCAATCCTGAACACACTTGCTAGGGAGAAAGACCCATTGGTTACACTAAGACTTCCCTCTGAGTTTACCTGCATTAGATCATACTGTAAGATCCATTACTCACTTAACAGTTTGTAAAGTGCTACAGTGTGGAATGTATGCCCATATGTTACATATGAATCAATAAGAGATTATAAAACAAGCTCTTGTTTTCTAGTTATCTTTTCAGGAAATTATAATTATATTATGAGATTCTTTTTAAGTTTCCTTGTACTGTAGTTCAACAATTACTGAAAAAGTTAAGCCGCACCTTTTGAATATCCTTTTTTTCAAGACTGTTATCCGTGCAAAACTTAAACAATTGTCAACTATGTTAAAAAAAAAGAAATTTTGTCCTTTACCATCCAACGTACAATCTTCAGTGCTACACCATGAACATCATGCGCACAGGGCTGGACACCCATTTAGACAACAATTGTCCAGTTTGATTAAATGAAGACACTTGCTCATTTACTATCTCATCTAGCTTCTGTCTTGTAAAAGCCCTGATGGATCAGGTACCCAATAATTTTGTTTTTTGAAAAAGCAAAATAAGAAGACTAAACATCTCCACAAAATAAAAATAAATGATATGTACATTTGGAAAACACGCTCTTACTCCCTGAAATTCCCAAAGTTTTTATTAAATTAATGGTGTATTAGTAGAACCAATTTTTCAGGAAAACTCCCCAACTTCAGTCTGTGCAATGGAGCAGTTAATTTCTTTTGGACTGCAGCGATGGCATCAAGCTGTTCTTCCCCCCCTGTTAAAGAATGAAACCTTCACCCAAACAAACAATTAAATAATCAACAGATAGGAATATTTAACTGAAAATAAACATAGGGAACGATCACAAACTGAAAAGCTACAAATTAAATTCACACAAGCTCGGAAAAAGCTTGACTCAGTCTGCAACAGCAAGCTGAAATTATTTAGTTTCTTATGTGCTTTGAATATGCCTCAGACATATTGGACAGACATAGGTATTGTTTAACATCAAGATCCTGAATTTCTCAAGGACATAATTTAATTAAATGTAGTACATTAAAAATAATAATAGTGGGTCGTGGCCAACATGTATGGAAGGCTCCCATATACACTAACAGCTTCTATCAGTGGGAAGGAGGTGGGAAGGAGGTGATTTGCACCAGTTCCCCCTTCAGTGCTTCACTCCTTCCACATGTGCTTCATTGTGGATAATTCCCTCAAGATCATCCATAGGCATGTTCATTTCGCTGGGTTGCAGGGTCCTTCAGAATAGCATGGAAGATGCAGCAAGGTAAATGAGTGGAAATGGCTTCCCTCCTGGTTCTACTGAGAGATTCTATTGGATCACAGAGCCTTCCGCCAGAGTAAGAATACCCCCTGGATAAAATCCAGTACTGGCCAAAAACCATCTTACTATGGTTTAACAAGCAATGCTAAGTATTCCTTTTATTCCGATAAGCAGAAGGCTTTTTCAAAACCAAATGCAATTTAGTCACTGTATTTTTTTCATTAACAGATTTAGTAAATGCAAAACAGAACAAAAGCAACAAAACAAAACAAAACAAACAACAGCAACCTCTCCTTGCATGCATACACATTTGAAATGTACTTTGTGAATGACAGCTAAAAGCTCTGATCTTGGAAAGCCACTCACTTTCATGATATTCAGCTTTCATGGAGCTATCTACACAAGACTTTTAGAAAAGCAGATCTCTATGTGTGTGTGTCTATGTGTCTGTGTGTGTCTGTGTGTGTGTGTAAAAGAAATAGTCTTTCTGGTAAAAAATGTTAAGAACAGGACAAAAATCACTGCATGTGTTTAATGGCAGATAATTCATGGGGTGATAGACATTGATAACTTTTTTCAGATTAAGGAGGTCACCGAATAAAAACGCATACAACCCCATTTTTGTATATGCAAATATATAAGCTGACCACAAGAGAGGTGCTTAAACATTTCTGTGATGGAATAACTAGCCACAGGAAGAGTTAAGCACAAACTGTTGGGAGTGAAATGAAGAAATTCTTCTCATCCCATTAGATTTGATATCTAAAAACACATTTTTGTTGTTGTTGTCCATTTATTCATAGCACCTTTTTACATGCTTTTCATTCTTCCTTGCTTTTATTTTGTCTTTAGCTTTTCCTGCCTGTGAAGTTCTAAGCAACCACAGTCTATGGCAACCATATTCAGATGTTTGCTAACTTTTTGCCAGAAAGCTTTGGATATTGTGCTACCTTTTCAGCATATTATGTATTCCTGAAAATGGCAGCTGCCAGGGGGGAAAAAGAATGTCTTCCCTACTGCAACATCTGGGTCATTGTGGGGAAAGGAAATGCTAGCCAGGCACTGGGATGTGACTGCGAAGGAGTGATTAATTGTATAATATTACACAGACTATTCATTTTGGAACAACTGAAGGCTGAACTAAATGGAGTTCATTAAGTTCAGGGTTTTCTTTTAAGTCATTTGTTCTGAAACAAATGTTGTCCCCTACATACTGTATTTCTCACAATTTCTCCTCTGCAAACACCTGCAATGCCTCCACACAATTAAAAGACTAGCATTTAACAAAAACACAACATGCCATTTCATCTTAAGAACTGCTATGCGCCTTCCACTGATCACTCAGAGACCTCTTCAGAGGATCCTCCGGGTGGCCAGTGTTCATCGTACTGATGAAGTGGAGCTCACCTACAGAACACAGTTGCCAAGTAGGGTGTCTCCCTCTGTACTGCCCTTACATTTCTCTGACCATACCCTGTGCTGGCACTGCTCCAAAGGAGTCAATGTGATAAAGTTCTCTGACCTTGCCAGCTCTGTTATAAAGGCTATTTGCAATGGCCTTAATATGGACATAATATAAATTGGTCCCAAATGCAAGTCAGCATAAACTGAACATATTGCTACTGCTCTCTGATATTGCATGATCACTCTCAGGAGCTTTGCCCTGAAATATATTCTGGAACATATTCCTCATTCCTGCCTGGTGGAAATGAACTGTCAATGAGATACGTTTCTTTTCCTTATACATCCCATGCCTGAAATTTTTACAACAGGAAGAGTATGACTGTTCTGTTCCTCTAGCTATCTGTGATGTGATTTGAAACTTCTGCAGTGGTTTGTAGCATACAGCAAAAGCTAAAGGTCATTTGGTCATGTTGAAATAGATGTTGCCCAAAAGCAATATATTTGAGAGTACCTATCATTATTTTTAAAAACCACAGTATTATCAGTGTAGAACCAGTGGGGTAGACCAAGTGACTTGGTTTACACGTAACATTTGACCACTATTCTCAAACACACAGTGAAGATTCAGTTGATGCTCTCCCCTGTACTCTCTAACTGGCACTCCTACATACTGGGCAACTGAGCAACACATAAGAGTATCTGGCTATGTTCCTATTCTATGTGAATAAGATTGCTGGTTCCATTTAAAATTGCCTGATGCTCATGTGTTCCTTTTAGGGTTCAGTTCATCAGGTTTGTACTACTCAGGTATCTAATAAAGAAATTTCTACCTATACTTTAAAAACAAATTGGAATCTTGTTTTGGATAAATCTGAACAAAGCATAGTATATTCTCATTGAACTTAGGCCAAATTTTATTTCTTTCCAAGCTAATGAAAACCTTGTATATGTTATAAAGAGATGTGGCACAAAAAGGCAACAGGTTGGTGGAGGATTTAGCATCCCTCCTTCCTTGGAAGCACTGAAAAGGAACCTTCAGTTACATGTACTGGTACTGTATATACTTTTGCATGATCCTCAACCATTTCTCCACTGTAATATTGGCTGAAATCCAGTAGCCAGTCACAACTAGAGTAATTAATTTAATTCATTAATTTGTATTAACGGAACCTACAGAGGAGATGACACATCAAATTCCCTCTGATTCAATGGGCTTACACTGGTTGCAACTTACTACTTGATTTCAGCCATAGACTTGTTGAATCTGCAATATCGTTATTCTTCAATTTATCTTACTATTAAAGTCATTTTTGCCATTTTAACTATATATCCTTTGCACTTACTACCAGTTTCAGAAAGGAAACACATAACATTCCTTTAATTTAAAAATACAGAATGTCCAGGGGTTTTAATTACATGCTTGACCTTTTTAAAATGTTATGATTAAGATGGCTACTTCAGTTGGATTTTATGTACCAAATAGATTATATTATAAAGTACCACAATGAATAAATATTTATTAAACAATAAGTACAAAAATAACATTTTTGGTTAATTGGTTATTTAATGCACTGTTACTTTGCTATTCCCATCCTGTGCTCTTTTTAAAAAATCACCATAGCTAAAGCAGGAGGTTAATCCACTTGTGATTAATTTTGTCAGGGGAAAACAGCCTAGAAATTCCTTCTCACTTTTACTAGTGGCTTGTAAGCTAAATATGCAGCACTTAAAACGATAGTATACTTAACTACTTCTCAACACCATTCCCCATTTTTCCTTTCAGATGACTGCTAGAAGCATACAGAAATTACATCAGCTTAGCATGTAAGTAAAAGTGTAATAAATATTTTAAAATGCAAATACAATTATTTAACAAGTTTTATTCCAAGTATTAAGTTTATTTTATTTTATTTTTGGTTAGACATAATTTTTATTCTTAAAGATCTTGTTTACAAAGCAGTAGATGTTTATGTATTATTATACATTACATCGTAATGAAGACTTAGCAAGATATGCTATCCCTAATCAGTTTTTTCATACATAAAAATAATAATACAATCAAGCACTAGTCAGCTTTTATACTCGTATCCCACTGAAACCAAAGGAAACTGAGCAAAAATTTTAGTTCATATATTCCTGGATAACACTCATGAATTCAATGAAACATCTTTAAGAATCCTAGTTGATTCTCTGGAAACACACTAGAACAACTTATTGCTTCTGAAAATGTAAACTCAATAATCTCACTCAAGAAATAGCTGTATATATAAGATTTCCATAAGGGTAGGCTTTAGCGATGGGTGGTGTAGCAGACAGCATGCTGGATTAGGACTTAAAACCTGGTTCAAAATCACTCTTGGCCAAGGAACTCACTGGGGGATAGCAAAAGTAAACTATTCCTTGAGCACCTCACATGCCGCAGCAGATCGACTAAAATAAATGCGGCTTCATTAGGTCAAGACTAAATATTGTTCCCGTGATTTCAAAGTGTGATTGAGTTCAATAATTTGCACAGAAACAATTTTGAAAAACCTCAAAAAGAGTTAAGAAACAAGCTTATCCTTAATGTTCAGCCATAAAGAGAGAGACAATTTAAAACATTAATAATGATGAATAAAAAAAGGTGAACTGTGCCTTTGGGAGATATGCAAACATATTTTGACATCTGCAGCAAAGATCTAGATTTTTATACAATTAAAAGTTTCATTTATCCAGTATAGATGTTTTCTTACAGCTAAAATGGGTTTCATGCACTAATTTGCACTAATTTGGTTCATATCAATCTATATTTTGGCATGTTTCCTACATAGGTTTTTAAAAATTAAGTAAAAGGTTAGAAACTGTACCATCATCATGCAACCATTACAGAATATAATAATTGCTAAAGTGTTCTATAAATCCTTATGACAGATACCCTAGCATTTATTTAAAGCAATTTGTCTACTGCCCGGTTTAGTCCAAGGTACTACTCTAGGCAGTCGACAGTAATACAAACAACCCTCCAATCTGATTCCTAACCCCAAAGCACCTCCCCACCATCCCAATGAGCTCCCCAATAAGCCAAATTCAACACAATTCCAAATGCACATTTTGTTTAACGGGATGTTGTTTAACAGCGCAAGTCTACTCGAACCTCTCACTGAGCTTACTCACAAGTAAACAGCTGTAGATCTGTGTTATCTAAAAATCCACCAATGCTGTACAATATTGCATTAAGATAGTGGTGAGGCAAAAAATAGCACATTTGTTTTTGCAACTGACACCACTTAAATATTTCTGAAGTTTTACTTGATTAAATTTAACTGTCCTTATTCTAGACCTTAAATCTGCATGATCCCAGTGAATGGTCTTCTCTTTCAGCAGAATGCAAAGTATTATACGACGAATGTACATCAGAATTTTATTGGGTGCTTATTGCTGTTGATCAAGGCAATTTTAGAATACAGGTAACACATTTCAAATACATTAATACTTTTAACCTTCTTCCAGTTTAGTTGGGATAAGGATGATCCTCAACATGTAAAATGTAGAATGTAAAATGGCAGTGACATATAAATTAATCCTGATACAAAACAAATAATATCTTATTTCAAATAGAACAAATCTGGAGTAAAAATTCACCTAATTTTGCATCATATGTTAGTATTTAAAATTGTCTTCCAAAGTAATAAACTGAAATCTGCTCTTATTTTTTTAAACAGGATTTACAAGAAAGCCATGATATGCAATCCTATATATGTCAACTCAGCCTCACTCAGCTCAATGGGACCTACTCCTATGTAAGCATGTACATATTGTGGCTTGAAGTGAGGCTTAAAAAAACATTTGACAGAAATTTTGAAGCATTAAACAAAATGCCTTTTTCAAACTGATAATGAAAAAAGAGAATCATTTTTTAAAAGCCTAAACACAATCTGTCATCACTAAGACCCTTTAACAGGTTTAGTGGATTTTATCACACTAGAATGATCTTCTAGCTCTAGGCTTTAACCATGCAGTATTCTTTTTGGCCCGGCTGTTGTAAAACAGTGACAGAAGAGAATATACTAACTTTTCACTTTGTCAGGGAAGTGCAATAGAAGCCAGTAAAAACTAACTTCAGTCTGCTAAATGATCCAAGTAACAGTATTTAACAAAGTATGTCAAATGACTCCAGCTGACAAAATATGAGGCAAACTTGAAGGTAGCATAGGCTTAGCTCAACGTTCTTGATGCTAACTATATCGTCTTATGCATTGTATTAATACAAAAGTATTTTTATACCAACCATTCTGTTTGTCCAGTAAAAATGGGTTATAACGGCTGGATCGGCAGGACAAACAAAATGATATTAATTCAGACACATCATGCCCACTTCATTGCTAAATGTATAGAAAAAAATAGTATGGAATTCAAGTAAGAATTTTAATTCTTATTTGTTGAGTTTAACTTTGAATAAGAAGTAGCAAACATTTTAAGCCACCATCTTCTCTAACTCAAATACATGCATTCTTGTACGTAACATAGCATTCAAAACCCGATTTTCTACCAGCTAGTTTAAAAAGACAGCTCAGATTTCTGAGGTAACTAACCCCCATACCCCATATATGCTGTAACTTTCAAAAGCATACAATTTAGGATGCAATGCTATATTTTTTTAACTACTGTTTTAGCGGCAAAGCAAATATTTAGTTCAACAGGGGAAAATGAACTGAGCATACTTCCTGAACAGGTGAGCAAATGCAGCTGCTAATAAGAAAGCAAAAAATCAAGGCAGTCAGCTACACAATCATTTTGACTCACCTTTATAATAATTTTCACTTTTCAATGATCATCTTCCAACACGTTTAGCACTTTTTTCTGGTAATTTCTTCCTTTACACAATGTGACTTACATTCTGCACATATATGCACATGTATACTCCTGTTACATAAGTGGGTGCAATAAATGGAGTCAATTATTTTCAAATTTAAGTATAAAACATGTTAATAATTACTAGAAAAATATTGTACTTATTTCCATTACATGATGCACACTAAATCAAGACTGATTTTAATCAGTTTTCATTATCATTAAAATGTTTTAAGACCAAACAAATTCACCAAGAGCAGTTTTAAATGCAATGATCCAACATACCCTGTGATTTTTAGGATTTAAACACTGTAAAGTTCTGTGCCATTTCCATCATTGCTGACTTGTTCGTGTCCACTCTGCTGAAAAAGTGAGCAAGCATTTTCCTTGCTTCTGTGCAGGTGTTTTACTTCTTATCATGCTCCAGGATGACTTTATCACATGATATTGCAGGTTATTACAAGCTGGCATGGACTCTGAAGGACTTTATTTTCACATGGAAACACTAAGCAATTGAGAATAAAAGCTCAACTTCTGTGGCATTTATAACACAATCATATGTCACATATAAAAGTGAATCTGAGCATTTTCTGTTAGATTACAAATATATTTTCATTACTCCACCCAAACCCACAACAATAGTGCACAGCAGGATATTTATTGTAATCAGAACTTTACAGACTTTTAGGAGTATTACTAGAACAATGTACTAGTACTTCTGTGTAACCAAACTATGAGTACAAGTAGTAACCTCTAAACTCTTCCATTAATATGTTATTTGGAAATTTTCACTTCAAAGACACTTTAGAGTTTATCATGAATTACTTTCAAACTGGCAGCCTGAATTGTACATATTCATGATATATACCAGAAGAACGAAACTCACACTTACTACTAAGATAGCCTTTTTCCTGAGAATGGCATCAATCCTCTTGAGAAGGAGTAAAGAACTAAACAAATCTAAGGTATACAATTTCATAAAATATGTTGAGGTAATTCAATCATTTCTTTGACATATGATAATGTGGGCCACAAAGTATTGTAGAAAATATATGTATCTAAAAGACACCTATTTTAGTTGAAAATACCTTCTCAATATCTGTGCCATATCACAGGCTTCTAAAGCAGTTAAGACACTGATTAGGAACAGGCGACCCATTCCCGAGTGTACTAGACAACTTTTGATCTAGAAAACCAACAAAGCAATTCTGTTTGAAAGGTTTTCAAATCTTTCAAGAACTTGGTCTAGTTATCGGATATTCACCAATTACTCTGACAGAGACAAACTTTTTCTTCTTTTCCCATTCTAAAAAATAGAATTCGAATTTTTTATAATATGAGCCCATACACCATTTGGGATGACCTCTTTTTTGTCTCCAGGGCAATAATCATTAACTAATAATAAAACTGTCATTCCCCTCCCCTCCTTGTCCCATCCTATTCTACATTCTCATCAGTATATATCAGTCCTGACAGGTTCAAACTTTAGTGCCATCATAACATTTAGAATTGTGTTACTTGGTAAATATCATTATTTTCTATTAACACTCTGTAGAGATTTAAAAATTTATTGTGTAGCAAAACTTTTAAGAAATACAGCGTTTTCAAATGTTTAATCTGCCTAAGAGAAATGATTTTTAAGAACTACTTCAAACACTAAGTATATTATTCCATAAAACAAGTAAAAATCTGTAGAAAACGTATGTGTGTTCATTATCAAAAATATTCTGTAATTTCAATGTTTAAAAAGGGGAGAAGACTACTAATTGATTTCTCAGTATGTATAATTTATTGCAGTTAGCACACAGTTTAAAAATTCACCAACACACCAATAGTACAAAACTAAACAGCGTTATAAGTTATTCACCCTCCCCCTCAGGAAAATAAAACATACTATGATTGTCAAAGCTAGATGTCAGTCTAATTCTTAGAACCAAATAATAATAATAATTAATAATAATAATAATAATGTGAAACTAAAGGGCAACCCCCCAAAAAAACAATCACTCACGTCCACAAAAAAATAAAATAAAATTCAAGAGTCCATTTTTCCAGACATTGATTGTCTTTTCTAAATTAATAAAAAGAATGTATTTTTAAAACCTAGCGACTATTCAAGTAACTAAAAATAATGCTCCAAGGCCATTTTCACAGCTTTTTTTTTTGTTTGCTTTAAATGCCATTACAGCCAAATTAACATACATTTGACCAAAATATTTCCAAAACAGTCCAGCAATACACAATGGAGTTTTCCATTCAGTTTCTTAAGCACAAAAATAGGCTATGTTTACAGTAGTTAAGGCGATCAAATTCTAAACAAAGCGGAAAGAAGAAAAAACAGTTTTCCATGCTACTCCCATAGACCTTATTTGTAAGTGCAAGACAGGAAAACAAACACTGTGCAAAATGCTTTTGCCCTGCGTGTTGATCATTAAAACCACACATCAGGCTGCAGTCTTTGCTGCTTGGATACACAGCTCACAAACCCTCCCCCAACTTTTCTCCCGCCGTTTGCCCACCCCACCCCATTCCACCCCATGTCAATCAAGGTTTTCTAGTCCTTTCAGCCTGGGGCTTTTTCACTCCATAGGATCTTTTCAAGGGGCAAAAAATGAATGACCTATTGTTAATTTGTGCAGCAGGAATTCTAAAAATGCTTATATGGGTACTGTATGCATCTAAAGTTGGAGCTGGCATGGGATTTGTGCAATCAGGTTTTTTGATAAATGTACACTGCACATGCAAATCTCTAAGCCTGTTTGTAAACATTACTATCTTCCTTTACATAGCTAAAATCAACATGTAGTTTTTGTTCAACTTAAAGACAGTGGGAAATTAATTTAAATTATATAAAATAAAAAACAGTGCATTTATGTTCTTCATAACACCAGTTTTCCCCATGGTGTTTTTCTCCTATGAAAAAATTAAATAAGTTTTAAAACTCACTCATTAAAGTTATACAATGCAAACAAAGACAAAATATACTGAAACGCATGCATTTCCGTAGCGTTAATATTTACTTTTCAAGACTCAACTGAGAGCATTAACACAACTTGTCAATTTCCTTGACACCCCCCAGCCCATTTAATCAATTACAGTATACAACAGTAATTCACATTTTTAAATGCACAGTTCGCAACTGCTGCAGCTGCAACATCCTTTTGCATCCCAAGCACACCTTCATATAGTCCCAACAATTCCAGTGTATTTTTTAAAAAGAAAACAAAAAAAACGGTAGTGGATAATTTTTTCAATTGGGAATTGTAGTAATTCACAAATTACAATAATATTTCAACTGCGTGTTTAAAAATAGACATTCCAGCATTTCAGAAATGTTTCACTTCGGTCTAAAAGCATTCAGGTTTCCCACAGCTAGAAAAGATGCATGCAGTTTTAAAAATATAACCAATTCATAAAACACTGGAGGGGACTACTGATTTTGTTTTAAATGGAATTTGAAATTATGCAGTGTTGGAAGTAAAGTTATATAGAACTTAAAAATCATAATTGTTCATTTGCAGATTTGTTTAAAAAAACTACTTACTTGATGGGGAAATTTTAATGATGTTTAATAGTCTCATTTCTATAGTTCATATTATCAAAGCACTAAATAGTGAAATGTTCATGCCGCCTTAAAGTGCATAAAACAAGCTAATGGCCAAACTTTCAGTTCAAGGAAACAAGACTGCTTTTAGACTGTACCACAATTATATAGATTTATATATATATTAATTATATATATAAAAATTCTATTTCCAAAGTTCTTGTGAGCTATCTTCTAATGTCCAGTCTCTGACAGTAGGTAAGCTCAGTGCTTCACTTTTGACAGATAATGAGTTCACCAACTCACAGTGAAACTTCCGAATGTGTCTGTAAAGGTCTCCAGATTGTGTGAACCTGCGCTCACACCACTTACAAGCGTGTGGCTTCTCCCGTGTATGAACTACGGCATGGCGGCTCAGATTGTGGGAGTACTGGAAGCTCTTTCCACACTGGGTGCAAGTGTAAGGTTTTTCACCTGAATGAGTCCTTTCATGACGTTTCAAGGTGTACATGCAAGAAAAAGTCTTACCACACAAGGAGCAGGTTGGGACATTGACATCAGTGGCAGGCTTGCTGCGGATCCCGTCCTGCTCTCGAAAGTGCGTACTTAAATGAATCTGCAGAATGTGGGGACTAGGAAAGACTTTGTTGCAGAGGGGACACATGAAAATTTGGCCTGCGGGATTCAGTATGTTGGAGACATAAGGAAGCAGACTGCTGTCCATATTTCCTTCCACCTGAACTCTCTCATTCTCTGGAGTTATCATTTCATCATCACTTGCTTTGTCCTCTCTCTCCAACTCCCTCAAAACAGAGTCTTCCCTCATAGGAGCCAGATGGGCTGGCTCATACGGTACCCTGTTATTAGTGCTCACACTTTCTTTCACAGTGCTGTGTTCCATGTCATAGTCATTAGTGCCAACATCACTCTCATCACAGGAAGCTTCTTTCTCCACTTTCACCTGAACCAGGTTGTTTCTAATCATGTCCTGTGAAGAGAAATAAGAATTGTTCAGATTCTCAACTCCAGATAGGCTTGACTTGACAGATAAGTCCAGGACACAGTCAACATCTGCTGAATCCCTCATGGAGGTGACAGACCTCTGGGACAAAGACTCTGTTGAGCTGCAGGGGCTGGCTACTGTTTTTCCAGCTGCTGTTGCGTGTGTCTCTGCCTCTCCGCCACTCTGGGGAATGCCTGCTGAGTCCGAGGGCAATCTCATCCACATGTTCCCAGGCTCAGCCGCCAAGTCTCTTTTGCTAGGCAGAATGTTCAATTTTTCATCATCTCCTTCATCTTCATCACTGGGTATATCTCCTGCAATGTGGCTACTGCCATCAGAAAGGCTCTCTACTTTGTCTGAACAACTAGAAGCATCTTCCTCTTTTTTAGTACTGTCTGCTTCCGTAGTGGCTTTTTCTTTTAGCTTCTTTTTGCAGACTTTGACAATGTCATACATGTGGAGATAACTGGCAGCTGCTAGCACATCTTCAATGGGCAAGTCTTTGAACTGGAGTTTCCCTTCATACATGAATTCAAGCAAGAGAGCGAAAGCTGGGGCTGTAACAATGTCACTGTTCAGATGAACAATGTCTCTTTTGTCCAGCTGGTCCTTGTAAAATAGGTGGAAGTACATGCTGCACGAAGCCAACACAGCTCTGTGTGCTCGGAATTGGGCATCTCCTACCAGAACGGTACAGTCACAAAGAAAACCCTGATGTCTCTGCTCACTCAGACACTGTAGTAAATGCCTACTATGGTCAGGAAACTCCATGCTGTCTTCATAACCTAGGATAAAAAAGATTTAGTTAAACACTGGAAGTAATTGATCTTACACCTACAGATGACTGCACACAATATTGTAACAATTTTGTAGATGTGATGCTATTAATGACCTATATTTGCAGCATGCAACAAATCATATAAATTAGTCAACTTTTCATGTTTTTTAAAAATGTTGAATTATCTTTTGTAGACCCCCAAATTATATCCTATTGTGAAGGAGTAGGTTGGTGGTGGGGGGTGTAAATTATTCAACTTCATTAGGTTAAATGTCACATATTTCTGTATGAATACAGAAGCAAAAACTCAAAATGCAACATTTGCAATCCTACCAAGATAGGTTGAAAAATCATATGTTACAATAAGAAAACAATGGATTCTGAAATGCTTTGCCAATAGATGAATGTGACCTCCTCTGTGAATGCTAGACTTTTCTTTTTGGCAAAATAATTGATCAACAGGGAAAAAACTTTAAAGGAATAGACAAAAATCAAACAGGTGTAATCATAGAGAAGTGGCTGCCCTTCTGTTAAAAATCCTAAACACATAAAGAATGTTTCCACTGGTAAACAATGAAAAAAAATACCTTATTAACATTTTATCCCTTTTTCTTTCTCTTCTGGATACTATTGTTATGATCATTTAAATCACTGTAACTACTCTTTAGAAGAAAAGCAGAGGAAAAGAAACACTGAAAGTTTCTAGTGAAACACCTTAACTATTTCCCCATTTCTATGGTTTGAAATCAAAGTTGTGCCAACTAGTTACACATAGCAGCTGCATCTTTAGGCATGAAGACATATTCTTGAAGTTACAATCCTGTCCCAAGTATACTCCACAAAATATACTGCTAGAATAAAGCAAGAAGATTTACAATACAATCACTTTAAGTGCCCCACAGCCAACATCAATCCTAATCCTTAAGAGGGCTAAAAATAAAGATTGGAGGGCAGCTCACAAGGTAGCTGTGATCAAATTAGGAGGCTGAAAGGACAGAGAGGGACGAAGAAGGAAGCTTATAAACATCTGATCCAGCTGACTGTGGCCATATGGCAGCTGCTGCCCAGATAAAGAGATTAAGAATAGAGGAGTGCGATTACAGCTGTCTGGCCAATTCAGGCAGCTCAAATCTACAAGTTCTAAATTAGTCGTGAACACAGAAACCTCCTCTCAAACAATTACTGTTGCAGCAAAATAAATTTCATTGACAAATAAAAAGAAAAAAGATTGGGACTAAACAAGTTATTCTTTAAATTTAACATATATACAATTTTCATTTTTTCCAAGAAAAGAAAGGCTGCAGATTTCTAGAGTTCTGTGACTTGGTCTTGAAGCATAAAGTTGAATAGTAGAAATCATGATGCACAAGATATTCTTATGTCCTACAGTCTCAATCATATATGCCATTTCAATCCTTTCTTCTTCTTTATCCTTAAGCAGTGCTATTAGAATATTTGTAACTAGCTATATTGCCATGACAATACCCCCCCCCAAACACACCATGAATTACGGTCTCAGTACTGAAAAGAACAAAAACAGTGGGACTAAATTATTTTAAACATATATAACTTAATATAACTACATAAGAAAAAAACAGGTCAACACATAGTCCAAACCTGAAATGAAATATGATATGTTGTCTCCTTTTCACTGAACTGCACTTATTCTTCTTAAACCTCATTAAACAAGTACTGTAATGGGATTCTTATTCTGAAATTAAATAAACACCAAGAGAGAAATACACTATAACTAGCCTACCGCTGTTCCTACCTTTAGCACACATAAACCTGATTAAGTCCTTTTGTCCGAGTCTTGCTGGCTCCAGGTCTGTTAGATCGGTGGAAAAAAGCAGACTAAGAGAGAGACAGATGCAAAGTGGAGATGATGTTAGAGAGGAATGAGATACCTTCCCTACACACAGATCTGCAGACACACTCACTCTCTGTCTGTGTGTTAGAATAAAAGGCTGAGGGATGGCAGGCTGTCAGCTGCTCTGACATCATGTTCAGATGGAAATGCTACCTCCAGCTGTGCTCCTTTTAATGCCATATGCTACTCCTCTACACTCCTGCCACCAGCTTTTTCTTGGGAGAACTTTTCTTGTCTGTTAGTATAAACAAAATACTTCAAAGTCTCCTTTTTCAAAACTTTCTAACAGAGAAAAGGGGGGAAAAGCCCTTAAACATATGGGTCTCCACTGCATATACAGTATAGCAACCCTTCTGTCATAAGTTTCTGGAGGATTTTTTACACTGAGAACTTATTCAAGGCACACTAATCCATTTTTACTGAGCCCAGGAGTTCATTTTAAAATATTGCTTTCACTTCTGCAATTCAGCAAACAGTCCATGTCTTCTACAGATTTAGTCAAGATTTTTAAAAAGCTTGTAGGGGATATCATTGTCAAAGCATTTTTTTTTTGCCTTGCCTAAAAAAATGAAAGACTTCACTACTTATGAGTAAAGGAATACTGTAATTTCTTTCAACATGCTTAATATAAAATAAATGGGAGAATACAAACACTTTAGTCTGTGCTCTTGAAAACATATTGTTTTATACAAGGTCAAGGTTTTCTTTTCCCCTTCCAAATCCTCATATTACAGATTTTTGCTCTGCAAAATAATGTTCAGTGTTGTTCAACTTTGGTTTGTCAAACATAACCTGTTTGTGGCATGGAATATTCAACACTTTTTGCTATATTGCTTTAGGGAGGCAAAAGTACCACCATCTACATTAAAACATAATTACTGTTTTTACTGTACAAGCATATAGAAAACTCATTCAGGACAATGGAAATAAAACATCATACTCTCTTTTTCTTGAGAAGAAAGTAGTGGGGTAATAAGTTAAAATGAAACAAGTTGTTCAATACAGCAGAATTAAGAAGTGACTAGCTAGACTCTCGTAGGCCTTTATAACTTTATACTCAATGAAGTAAGTGCTCCGTTTACCATGCACTTTTATTTTACTGCAACTGCTGTTACCTAATCTCAGTTGCTACAATTCTTAACAGATTATCAAAATTTAGATGGATGAATATGGGATAAGGCAGATTAGCACACAATATGCATTTTCTTTTTGCACTTCATAGTGAGACACAAAGTTCAAGAGTGAGCCAACGATAATGTAATCCACTTCCTGATACAATGTAAAGCGTGCAGCGACCAAAGAAAGCCAATGGAAGGAAGAGAAGGCGGAAGAGTAGCAGTACAGACAGGAAAGAAGGAAGCCCACAAATACAGAAACAGCCCAGATCTCAGTAGCCAGAGCAACAACAAAAGAAAAGTAGCTGGAAGATCTGAGTTCTGGGATAGAACACGGTGCTCTCTCCTCAGGCTCCTCATCTACACTGCCTTGTCTCCACAGCTGCACTGCGCCCCAAATAATCTACTTCCTTGACCTTCTGAGCTGCAAGACAAAAACACATACAGACTAACGCTGCCACACACAAAGGACTCTCTGCTCCCCCCATCTGCTCCTGATCTCAGCCCAACCGCCCTACCAAAACCACCTCCTCCTCCTTCCATCCTGCATAGAAGGCTGCAAACTTAAAAGCCTGGATCCTTCCCTATTCTACAGTTCCAACCTGCTGAACAGCTTCCTCCTCCACCCTGTTGCTACGTAACCCCATCCCAAGACACACACACACACACCTGCTCCCAACCCCATTCCTTCTCATCCAAAATAGGCTCCCCTCCACCCTGACCCATTAACCGCCTGACCCTCTCCTAACACAGCCCCCTCCGCTCTACCTCTCTTGCTTCCTGGTCCTAGCCTGCAGAGTTCAGTTTCAGAGGCAAGTTCTACCTTCCTCTCCACACCCCCCCCCACACCCCGATACATTCAGGGAGACCCCCCTCCTCTCCCCACACCTTTGAAAGCCTTTCCTCACTTTAAGGGGCTCCCCAGGCCCCCCTAGAACACCCCCCCAAACCCTTACAGCGCCCTTCTCTTCGGCCACCCCGGAACCTACTGAAAACCCCTGCCTCTCATACACCTCGTTACTTTACTATCCTCTCCCCCCCCCAAAAAAAACCCCACCAACTGCCCCATAACAAGCTATTCCTCCCCATATCCCCGTTGTAAGCAACCTGCTGCTTCACTCCCCTCTTAGGGAGACATGGGGCCGCTTCAGCCCCGTCAACCGGCACTCTCTCCCCCCCTCTCCCGGCTCCCCTTCGCCGCGCAGTCCCATGGACGTGTATGTGGTGGGGGGGGTTAGGGTCGGGACTCACACTCTGGAGCGGCCCCCAAGTCTCAGCCGCGCTCCTCTCGGGGGTGCCGCTGCCGCCGCCGCCGCCGCCGCTTCCTCTTTTGGCCGCTGCCCCCCCCTTCCTCCTCCTCAGCTTCTGAGTGCCCGTGGCCCCCGCCCGGCGACCCCCTCCCTCTCTCTCTCCCCGCCCCCAAGGCAGCGAGTGAGTGAGTGAGGGACCACCAAGGGGGGCAACGAAGATGGGGCAGCGAGGGCGGGAGCGAGGCAGCCCCCCCCCCCGCGCGCGGTCTCAGCGGCTCCCCATGGCAGAGCCCCGGAGGATCCCGGGCGGGCCGGCGGAGCGGGAGGGAGGGAGAGGGGGGCGGGGAGCGAGGCGCACGCAGCGCAGGAGCACGCGCGGCGGCGGCGGCGGCGGCACAGACGGGCCCGGGCTGCGGCAGCCAGATGTTTCCTTCCCTCCCCTCCCCTCCTTCTTTCCTTCCTTCCCTGACCAGTTTCCCTGACTGACAGCGCGGCCGGCCCACAGGGCAGCCTCCTCCAATCGGAGGGGATGGGCGCTGCTGATCGACAAACAAAGTCCGCCCAATGGCAAGGAGAGGAAGTCGAGCAAACTCTCGGTGGCAGCTAATCAGAGCGCTAGGGGCGGGGCGAAGGCTCCACCGGGCTGGGCGGCAGGCGAGTTGCTGGGTCTGGGAGAAGGGGCGGGGATTCGCAGTCCCGGGTCAGTTTGCGCGTCCTTCTCCCCCACTGCAGTCTCCTCGGCCTCGGGAGGAAGCGAGGGAAGAGATCGGGCAGGGCTTTCCCCCCCCACCTCTCTGGGCGCAATGCATGGTGGGGAATAATGGCTGTGGGGCTCGGGTGAGAGAAAGAGAAGCAGGCAGGCAGGCAGGGTGAAAGGCGAGGCCTGCCTCCGGGGTTGTCCGAGACCCGCAAGCCCCTTCAGTTATGCCTGCTGCTATACTGCCTCGTCACAAATGCCTCTGATTATGTCTGGAAAGGGAGAAAGGCCGGCCTTCTCCCGGCGAGTGAACCCACTGCTGAAGGGGCTCGTGTGGTTGCTTTGCAGTTTTTTTTTAAACTTCTGCTTACCTTTCTGGGGTTCGCACCTTTTTGCTGAGGACTGCAGGAGTCACCCTTCTCTTTAATCCAGCGCCCTTTGTCGTTTTGGAAAGAATCGCGCTCCTCTCTTCCCCCGCCTCCCACTCGATCGTATCTTCGATGAGTTTATAGATAAACTTCATTCAGCCTGTTCTGTAGGATGGGATGGTGAAGTTTCCTTATTACAAAGGGAGGGGAATGCACCTGCCCAATGTTAGCTTGCAGGAACCATTTCAAACCTCTTTCAAAACCGTGGCCATTCTTTGCGTCCTTCATCATCTTTCTTAGCCTGGGATCAAAAAAATCACAACTCTCCTGTTCACACACACATACACCAAATTAAGGGGAGGAGCTTTTAAATTAAATTGAATGAGTTCTCAGCCTTGGTAATTCACATATTAGAAATTCAGCACTCAATGTAAAGACATTCTGTAGGTGACACACCGGTCACTAGGCCACCAATATGAATGAAGGGAAAGAACAATCCTTTGCAAGACTACATTTATGATCTGGAGTAGTTCCAGATGAAGCTTTTATTGTGCATTTACCCTGGGACGTGGTGGCGCTGTGGGCTAAACCGCAGAAGCCTGTGCTGCAGGGTCAGAAGACCAAGCAGTCGTAAGATCGAATCCACGCAACAGAGTGAGCTCCCGTTGCTTGTCCCAGCTCCCGCCAACCTAGTGGTTCGAAAGCATGCAAATGCAAGTAGATAAATAGGTACCATCTCGGTGGGAAGGTAACAGCGTTCTGTGTCTAAGTCGCACTGGCCATGTGACCACGGAAGATTGTCTTCGGACAAACACTGGCTCTAGGGCTTGGAAACGGGGATGAGCACCGCCCCCTAGAGTCGAACACGACTGGACAATTGTCAAGGGGAACCTTTACCTTTACCTTTTACCCTGGCTCAACCATGGATTGTATGTGGGTGTGTAGATGACAGTGTCTCCCATGTATAACCCACCTGTGTCCCACGCCCACTGCTTTTCTTACCACAGAAAAATCTAAAAGGCACAATAATTGCAGAAAGCTCTTCAAAAGGCAATATGATTGTTTCCCTTATGTTGCATGCATTGTTAAAAGCCTAAAATGAGACAGTATTGTTGTCTGCTACAGAGTATCACTGCTTTCTAACAATCTTGCTGTTGACTCCTCTTTTTGCTCACTCATTTACAGAAAGATCAACATTGTTATATACAATTGGAGAGCTGTCTTGCTTTCTCGCTTATAAGGGTACACTGATTTCCAGGATTTTCACTCAATGATTTCGCCCCCTTAAGATTAAGGGTCAAACTGGATGATACAGTTGGGAGGTAATCAGAAGCAGAGACCCATAAGTGGTTAAAATGTCTGTTAATCCTATGAGAAACTTTTGTGCATGAGGTAAATTAGCTTGTTTTTGTTCCATGACTTGTCATCAGGAGGTAACAGAAAACAAGCATTATAGGATGCTTTGGGCATACAGTACCAGATAAAAAGGGAGACATCATTATGTAAAGGGGGAGCAGTGTTTCTAAGCTTGAATCTTAAAACTTAATGCATGTATGATTTTGGAACTAGTGTTGCAGTGGAAACTAGAAGCAACTCACTGGAATTAATAATGGAACAGAGATGGAAAACATGATGATTTTGGATTGCAACTGAGAGAAGTCTCTAGCCAGCACCTTGTGAGGAGAAATTGGTATAAGACCAATCAAGAGCTCCCCTTGATCTGGTGGCATTGCTGTAATGACTTTCATTTTTCTAAGGTAGCACTGATGACCCAGCATTAATTGAAATGCTTATGTCAGTGGAAGGTATTTCTGCTACTAAAAGTCTATTATGTATGTTGGAATAGCAGATTTATGGTGACCTATTCCCTATGTGACTGATTTATATTCCCCCCTTTCTCCTGAAACTAGGACTCAAGGTACATTTTATAATATATGGAAGTAACAAAAAATAGTATTATCCTTTTCATAATGTAAATGTATCTGGACAGAAAATATGAAGCCACAGACTTACATATTTTGTCTGTTGATATTATATCTTACCTTTCTGTCAATACCCATAGCATAACTTAGAAAATTAAATATAGGTAAAAGTATGGTAAAGTAAACCATAGTTTGATTGATTATCATATTAAAACAGTAACAGAATAAAATGCACATCATGAGAAAATGTCAGCACCCCCATCCCTGCCAAAGGCTGAGACAGCTGCCCAAAGCATGTCTGAATGAAAAAAAAAATCTTTGTCCATTGTTGCAAGGGCAGAAGGGCAGAGACAGTCTACCCTCACCTTGCTTAAGGTCCACAACTTACAGGCAGCTCCTGAGGAGGCCCCCGTCTGCCTCCTAGTATGCCTATGAGGGTGATGGAGCCATGATAGCGAGCCTGCCCCAGTAGCATTAAAGCCCATTTCCCCAGACATGCCTTTAAAGGTGATGCTGCAAACAGGGAGTGGTGAAGGGTTGCTAATAGGGAAGGGATTTATAAAATGGATACTTAGAGAATAAGTAACATAAAATGTTGTTTCTTCACTTTAACTTGTATTTGAAGAAAATGATTTGAGTTAATGCAGTTACTCTTGTTTTAGATTTGCTTATGAACAGATTGTTGTGGTCCAAATATTAGAACTCATTCTGAACCCCTTTGTTAGGCTCTCAGAGGAAAAAAATAAAAAGCACCATCTTTTAAAATTTTACATTGTTACAATTTTAAGAATGAGTATTGGCAAGAGAACTACAGTAAGTTTTTTTCCTTTATTGTATTGTAAGAGAGGGGCAGGATCATTGTTTTCTTAAATAAGAGATAACCAAATAATATACAGTATAAGATATGAATTAAAGTAATAGGCCACGTCTTCTATAAGAATAGATTGACGGCAGTTCTGTGTGTGCGTAGTTACACCTGCTTAGGTTCTATTGATGCATGAATAAATGGTTTCAGTTAAGGTCTAAGAGGAAACACCTCCATCAGAATGTAAAATTATAACTTGCTCTTTCAAAGCAGTTTTCTGATTCCTTGGTGCCAGTAACTATGCAGTAAAACTCTGTGGGCTTCCAGGCAGGAAGAAGAGGAGGCAGTTTGGGTATATTGTGGCTAGGACCACCACTTCCCATGTGTCACTGCCATTTAAATTGTTGTATTTGAATGCATATTTCTTTTAGGTGGTGCCAGACAGATGCCAGCAGCACAGTAATCTTCAAGAGGCCACAAGTATTTGACTAGAGACAACAGGAATATTGGAAATGGGATAAGACAGCAACAGAAGCCACAGAGTACGGATTCCTTTCTTTCCCCCAAATTCAGATTCTTGAATCTTAAATTATAATTGAATTTTTGATGTGGGGTCTTTAAGAAATAGTTACTGAAAATCATTTTAGAAATCAGCAGTATTTTTTTAAAAAATCAAATAACTGAATATCTTTGTATCTTGATTTATTATTATTATTTTGGTATGCACAGTTTTAGGAAATGAATGTTGTTGCTGCTGTGGAGAGTTGAGAGATACATGGTAAATTGAGTGCATTTTAAAGCCAAACAGAACAGCTAGGGAAGACTAGGTG
Organism: Pogona vitticeps; assembly: GCF_051106095.1. Taxonomy (NCBI): domain Eukaryota; kingdom Metazoa; phylum Chordata; class Lepidosauria; order Squamata; family Agamidae; genus Pogona; species Pogona vitticeps. Next base: position 54,564,515 of record NC_135783.1, read on the forward strand.
GTAGGACTTAAGCTGGATCCTGCTGATAAGGTTGTGTGAGAGAAGAATGATTTAGAAAAAAGTATTTGCAGAAAGGAAACAGTTGACCCTCTAGCAGTGTTTCTCTCCAAACGTATTTTTTAGCCACTTCTAATCTGCTTTATAGTTGTGTACTCTCATCAAGTGGGGGGGGGGGACCCTAAAGGGTGGGTTGTGACTTGTTCAGAATTTACCTGCTCCTCACTCAAATGTGTTTGCACTTAGATTCCGCGCACAGATGATCATTACAGGAATTGAGTGGCAAAGCAGATTCTACATGAATCTGTTGCTGTCGTGTCTTCTTTGGCCCTGAGCCTTTGTGTGAGAGAAAAAATTAAATACAAACAGGAGCTGTTTAGCTGGAGTGCATTTTTTCTGTGCAACATCTGGCAATACATCTGGCCTCTACATACATTTATAAAACACCTTTCATGTCAGGCATCCCTAGGTAATACACAAAACAAGCAAAAATTTGAAAGATGAGTTTTTATAAACCAGAAAGAGCAGGAATGTTTCTCCATGACTGTAAAACAAGTTAATGCTATTCATTCTTTAAAAAAAAATGAAAGTATCATTTGGGAGGATGTATTAAAGTGAGTCTAGGAAAACTCTTCCACCTTTAAACATGCCAACTTCAGTTTATAACCCCCAAGCAATGCTAAGCCTGAAGTGTGCTGCCTCAGACTCTGTGCTGATGTTGCAATGTGGAGTTGTATTTTACAGAGAGGGAGTTATAGATGCTTTATTAGTGGTGCTGCACACACAGAACAGGTATATTTAACACAAAGGTTCCATTTTTCTATTTTAAATAGTTTTTTTAAACAAAACTCTTAACATGTCAGTCTGAGTGGAAGTTAGCTTTCTGTGCAGAGTCAGTTAAAGTCACAGAGAACAATAACCAGGTTTTCTGGATCTTATTGTTGTTGTTGTTGTTGTTTAGTTAAGTCATGTCCGACTTTTTGTGACTCATAGTTGTTGTGGGTTTTTCGGGCTCTTTGGCCGTGTTCTGAAGGAAGAACAACCTTCAGAACACGGCCAAAGAGCCCAAAAAACCCACAACAACCATTAGATCCCAGCCGTGAAAGCCTTTGCAAATTCTTTGTGACTCCATGGACCAGAGCACACCAGGCCCTCCTGTCTTCCTCTGCTTCCTGGAGTTTGGCCAAATTCATGTTGGTAGCTGTAGTGTTCACCCTTATTATGTTGCAGGTTAATGTTGCTGAGAAGTGGAGCCCAGAGATATTTAAAGAGAGGTGGAGTCCGAGAGTGAGTCAGTCAGACTCGAGAGAGTGAGTGAGAGTGGAGAGACAGAGTGTGGTATTTGGGAGATCTGAGGTGTGATTAGAGTGAAAAGTGAATAAGAACTCTAATGACAAACAGAAAGTTGAGACTGATGATAATAGAAGTTACCTATGATTAATATTCAGACATCTGTAATCAATAAAAACGTTTTATTTAAAAGACAATGAAGTTTGGACCTGCATCTTCATCCTTCCATAATTAATGTTGATTTAGTGATCAACTGGTGGCAGTGGGGTAGAAAGGAGTATTGGTTTGCCTTCGTGTGCCCTGTGTTTGGAGTGTCAGGCAGGTGCACGAGGTGCGAGCGCCAGAGTAGCTTCGGTGACATTGTCCAACCATCTCGTCCTCTGTCGTCCCCTTCTCCTCTTGCCTTCACTCTTGCCTTAGTATAGTAAGGTCATTTTATTCACATTGCTCTTTACCATGTTTATTTGGAAACAAGACCCATTCATTCCAGTTAGGTGTATCTCTAAATAAGGATGCATTGATTTTTGCAATTTACCTAGATTTTCAAGAAATATGAACGCATACAGTTAAGTTTGGGCATTTAAAAGGATCTTCTTTCTAAAGCATATCTGATCAATGGTGTTTTGCTGCTTTTTTTCCTTTACTAATAAATAGCCTGGAAGTATTTCGTTGATGTTATTCTTTGTCATGGATACTTCTTTGTCACAGTATGTGGATTAATTTTACTCACTTCTGTTATTATGATTTGGAGACAAATACCTTTCACTTAAAAAGTGCAAATAAGAGCAAATATTGTTTGGGAAATTATTTTAAATTTGTTGTCTGAGGCACCTCAGATCTTTTTTCCCAACCATTTAGCATATATTTTACTGCCCCATGAATATGATCTCTTTAGATTCTGTAGTTCAGATACCACACAATTTAATGGTGTTTTCATTGGCAAATTATTTCTTTATTTGAAATTGTAATGTATACAATAGCAATAACGGAGCGTGGGACTTATAGTACATCTGTGAAGTTATGAGTGTCTCCCTGAAAAATCTTTAATCTAAAACAGAAGAGGCTAAGGCAGCATCCTTTTGTAGAAGTTTTGCAAAATACAACTTAGATTGTCTAGTAGGTGTCCTTTGAAACTGTGTAGAACAATGATTAAGTGGTTACTTAATTATATTTCAAAATACTGAAGTACTGGACAACACCAGCAATCATTATGTTAGACTGCACAGGGAAGCCATTGAAATCCATAAACATCAGCAGCGCTCCAACAAAAAAGAGGAAAGTCTAAAACTTAACATGCCTGGCTTCCAGCACTGAAAAAATACAGCCTGCAAAAGGTCAACAATCTCTACCCAGCCACAAGGACCAGGGATCATTGCACAAAAAAGACCAGATAAAGACACCCATCAACCACAGTGACAAATAATCTCTCCCCCCTTATCACAACAATACATCCACAACAAAAACACGCTAATCACCCTATCTCCAAAAAAGGACAAAAAAGGACAAAAGCTGTTCCCACAGCTATAAATACTCAACTATCCAACAAACAGCAGCAGAGCATGGACAGAGTTCCTACTCCAGTCCTCTGAAGATGTCAGCCACAGAGATTGGCGAAATGTCAGAAAGAACAACCTTCAGAACACGGCTGGAAAGCCCAAAAAACCCACAACAACCATCAGTATGAGGAAGGTTTGTAAAGCAATCATTGGGTGCCTAGGAGAAGTACAAATAGTTCAGTCATTCCTCAGGTTGCCAGAGAAGTACTGAACAAATGAAGACAGCATAATGGAGTCCTGGCAGTAGAGTTTGGTACATATTTTCACCACCTGAAATACTGTTACAAATATAAACTCAGTTGAGCAGCAGATGCCTTTAGCTCTATGGACTACGTCAGTTTTGGCAGATAGAAGTTTAAAATATATTCTGATGCTCCATCCTAAGACTGTGACCAAGATTTCCTCTAAGGTGTGCAGCTGTACAAGCATGCATGACTTCGCCTTTCTCCATGCAACTTTCCTCCTCCTCTGTGCACCCATAGGGAGTGTCTCCAGCCCCTTTGGTTCCGGTCACAACAGAACCCCATGTGGGTGGCGGAGTCCTGTGAGAGGGATGGAGCACCACCCAGCAGGGCTGAAAATCAGAGGGAACATTGACTGTGACTAAATGCACAGTCAGTCAAAAAAGCCAATGCCTTTTGAATGTTCATTTATGACCTCATCCCAATTGTATATTGTATGATATCCTGCTTCCTTGTGTTCTGTTGTGCCACTATGGTGGATTTGAAACTGAAGCGAATAGTAGGAATGCATGCTGAGTTGCCACCAAAAAATATTCTTCCACTCTAGATAGATCTAAGGTGCACCAGGCAGACACAGGATAACCCATATTTGTTCCATATGCATTCCACAAATGACAAACCAACATAAAAGTAAGCAAGCTGTTCTTCCGTTTTACATATTCCTGGACCCTTATTCCAGTTCTGACAATAATTAAAAAGAAAAGTGGCAATATTTCAATATATTCTCTAAAACAGGCTGTTACTACAATAAATTATAAGTCTTGAAGTTTCTGCACCCCAGCATCTGTGAAACAAGTCTTAATTTGACATTATTATGACTTCCCACGGCTGCTGTCTAAGTGAGCTGGTCCATTAAATGGCCAACAGCAAGCTGGTTAGGATATCAGATACTGAAACCAGCACCTTGTATGTATGTATGTATGTATGTATGTATGTATGTATGCATGTATGTATGTATGTATGTATGTATGTATGTATTTATTTATTTATTTATTTATTTATTTATTTATTTATTTATTTATTTATTTATTTATTTATTTATTTATTTATTTATTTATTTATTTATTTATTTATACATACCCCGCCTATCTGGTCAAATGTGTATTCAGCCTGGTAAACAGTTGTAACAGCACAGCCTTTTCAGAATCAGGATTATATGATTTTTAATACTACATACCAATTAGCAGTCTAGCTCCTTTTATATTGCAGTACAGGACTTTCTCCTGCATAGTTTTCAGGCCCAGTTCAGGGATAGCCCACATAGGGCACATTGAAGATAAGAGTGAGGAATCTAGATCTGAGTGCAGATGTTTCTAGAGCTGCCTCTCTATAAGTGCAAGCATACTGCTCACCAAGCTGTAGACATCCTTACAGCCACCTTTCCATTGCAAATGAAGTAAAATATTGAACCCCTCCCTTGCAGTATGGGAAAGTGATCACTTAGTAGTTACTTTAAAAAGTTAAAATGTTATACCAAAGCCCCTTTGACTATCTATTGGTGTATCATTCTCCACTGGTTACTTTTAACTACAAAGCTGATACAGTTCTTCTAACAAGGATGACCTTGGGAGAGGAAGTGGAAATATGACCTTGATGACCGTCCTTGATATCTCAGCAGCTTTTTCTACCATCTCCCTGGTGGGGCTGTCTAAATGGAATGTGGCTAACATGGCCTTTTGGTGGTTTCATTCATACTGAATGGTCACTTCCAGAAGAATAAGGACAAAGGGTTGTTTTTTTTCTCAGTCCCGTAGCATTTGTGATCACACAGTTCTCCATTTTATTCTCCACGCTATGTAATAGCCGCATGAAATTGTGAAGTGAGGACAACTGGAGGTTTGGAATGTTACATTATTGATATTCAGAAGAGCTTTAGTAATGGGATGCATGAAGGCCAAAGAAGTGAAACTTAATCTCATCAAAACAGAAGCATCATTACTTATTTTATTTATTTATTTAACTTATATGCCACTCACACTACCCAAAGGTCTCTGGGTGGCTTACAACAGTGTGTGATCCCATTGTCAAAAGGAGCAATAGTTTGTAGATTGGTTTGGTAGTCTGAACTTTTGAGTTGTGGCTGTGATTCAAGGTGTACTATGCAGTACAGGATGATTTTGATCAGCTTCAGAAAATATATCAGCTACACCCATAGCTGTATATTAATTACCTGACTATCGATCTGTGCTCTATTAATCTCTTACTTGGATTTCCATAGTGAGGTTTCCTTTCAGGAGACTTCAGAAACTTCAGCTGCTGTAGAATATGGCAGCAAGAACCTTGACTGGAACGAGATGAATAGCTTTTTTTTCCAACTCCACAGGCTTCCAATTAGTCCCAACTCTAAAATGTTGGTTTTCACCTAAATATTTTGCATGACTTAGGACATCAGAACAAAAGTGAACATATTTTTTCATATGCCGCTTTACAGCAACCCATCTTTCTGTTACTTAATATTCCTGGTAATCTCTGTATTTGAGAGTTCATCTGTTAATGGGGACTATGTCATTGCCAGGGCAATAATCAACCATCCATTGCAGGAAGTTCTGAGTAGGTCTATCTTCAGGTCCTACTTGTTTTTGTTTCAGGTCCTACTTGTTTTTGTTTTATCTGTAGTGTTGTCAGCTCCACTCAACAGCCATTTCACGGAAAGGCAGTGGGAAGATGACTCGGGATATGTAGGAAAAAGTGTCTGAGTTTGTCATAAATGATAAAAATAATAATGTGCCATCATCAATTCTTAATGGCACATTATTATGACTTTTTTTCAGGGTTTTTGAGATAGAGGATACTCAGAAGTGGTTTACCATTCCCTTCTTCTTCTTTTTCCCACATTTTATTTATATCTAGACATACAAACTTAAAAACATTAAAAATCTAATAAATAATTAACAAAAAAATTACAACTAAACATCCATCCTTCCCCTGTGGATCAGAGATTTCACTGGTCATCAGAGTATCTTCAAAGGACTCTGGTTCGCACCGGTTCTCCATAAACTAATTTCCCCCCCTAAGTTCCTTTCTTTTTCTGGGCCCAATTATATATCAATGTCCAGCTTTTCTTTACAAAGTCTCTTGGTTGATCCCATAGTGCCTCCGAAAGCATGTCTAGTTCTCCAATATCCAATAGCTTTTTAAATAACTTATCCAACGTTGGTGTCTCTACATTCTTCCATTTCTGGGCCCAGAATAACCTAACTGCTGTGAATACATACAGTAGACTATATTTTATTTTCTTATCAATAATTTCTGGCGTTATATTCAATAATAACATTTCAGGTTTAAAACTTAATTTTTATTGAACAATCTCTTTTGCCATTTTCCAAACCTATATCCAAATTTTTTTGCTTCTTCACATGACCACCACATATGATAATAAGTCCCTGGATTTTTTTTTACATTTCCAACAACATTACTGATCCCTTCTGACATTTCCGCCAATCTTACAGGAGTAAAGTGCTATCTATGAAACATTTTAAGGATATTTTCTCTAAGATTCACTGCTTAATCATTTTAAGTTTTGTGCCCTTTTACCATTGCCTCCTTCACCCTCTCATCCTCTAAATCGTATTCTAATAAGTATGTATACATTTTTAAAATTATTTTTTCATTACTATAAATCCATAATTCATCCACCTGGACCTTCCCCTCAAAAAAGCCCATAATTTTATCCTTTTTGTATCTCGATTCTAATTTCAACATTCACTACCAATCCGTAGCAAGTTCCAGTTTCTCTAGATCTTGTTTATCTCTCATATTCTAGTCTTTAGTTAATAAGTCTTTATACGTGAGTAACGCTCCTTTCTGATTCAATACTTTCAGTGTAAATGCTTCTGTTGGTGCTACCCATATTGGAATTTTCTTGTAGGTTTGTATTTGAAATTTTTGCTATACTTAAAATATGATCTGCGAAATGTGATTGTTCTTTGCATTTCCCATACTACACATATGCATGCCAACCCATTTTTTAAATCATGACCCTCCAATTTCAATAATCTTTGATTTTCTAATTCCATTCCCTTCTTCTGAGTGCACCCTGGGACTGTGCAACGTGCCCACGGCCGCACAGGCTGGGTCTGCTCTCAAGAGGCATAGTGGGGAATTCAACTCCAAACGTCCAGCTCTGCAGTGAGATACATAAACCACTGAGCTATCCAGCCACTCATAATCCCCTTTTAATTCCTAGTGGGTTTTTTGGGGGAGGGGTTGTTTTCTTTTCGTAGACCTTTGTTTCCAACAGCCATTCTTTTTTGCAATTTGCTTGTCTTGGTGCTACTTCCGGTTTCAAAAGAAAAGGGTTGTTGAAATAACAGACAGTGCCCCCTGCATTTATAAGGGGTTGGGGAGACACTAATTAGTCAGGATTATTTGGGAGATCTGCATGTCCATCTTTCTTAAACATGTAAAAATAGCCCTGTGAAAAACTGTTCTCTTATTGAGTCCTTTATGCCACTGACACTGTGCCATGAAAGGCTGCAGAGTTAATTGGAATCTAATGGTATCTTTATTGTTGATTTAGCCACTTTGGTCATTCAACCCAAACTAGCATTAAAACATAAATAAAAATATGTGCATCTGCAGATTATTAACTTAAAAACATGGCGCTAGCAAGTTGGAAAATACAAATGCATACAACCAAAACACAATGCAAACAAATTAACAATACGAACAGTTGAAAAAAATTAAGTCATTTCAATTAACCATGTGAATCTTTTAAAAATGTCTCTCAACTTTTGGACAGCTACTCCAAATCTTGCTACTCTCTGTTACAGTTTTATTAACATAAGACAACAGATGGATGATTTTAGTCTGTTCACTTTTATCTGGAATATCCTCAAGCAAATATGAAATAAACTTTGCTCTAACTTCAGAAGACGAAGAACAAGGTGGTAAGTAATGGTGTAAATCTTCTATAACTTGAGCTCCATATATACAAACGGCTGTGCTATCAGTGTCTGGGTATGGCGTCCTTCCACATACTGTGAAGGCATAGTTTGAAAGGCTTTTTAAGTGAAGGGCCTGAGAATTCATGGAAATTATTCATCTACAGTGGGGTCTTGACTTGAGAACTTAATCCGTATTGGAAGGCGGTTCTCAAGTCAAAAAGTTCTCAGGTCAAATCTGCATTTCCCATAGGAAGGCATTGAAAACCATTTGATCCGTATCTGCTCTTTTCCGTCCATAGAAACTAATGGGAAGCTGCTATTCCGCCTTCGACCACTAGAGGGGGATATCTTGTTTCTTTTTTCCTTAGGTCAAGAAAGGTTCAGGGAAGTCAGGGAAAATACAGTCCAGGCAGTACAGTACCAGGCAGTCCGAAGACTGTCTCCCAATCCACTCTCTAAACGCTGGGAGGAGTGAGGAAGCAGACAGGCACCCTTGTCACTGGCCAACAGTTAACTGAAAGTTCAAATTTTGCACTTTCCCTGCCTCCCACGTGGTTTTTTTTCAGTTCTTAACTCAAATCTAAGTATGTAAGTCAAGTCAATATTTTCCTATGAGAGTGGTTCTTAAGTCAAAATGTTCTTAACTCGAGCCGTTCTTAAGTCAAGACCCCACTGTATCTATGGCATAATTTCAAAAAACACAACTGAGGGGGAAATGATATTTAAACTGCATTCAAATCTTGCTGAGAATATATGAGTCTGTTTAATTGGGATCATATCTTCTCTTGCATTTGGGCAGGGAAAGAAGGCAAAGATGATAGCTTTTGTTTTGGTGTCTCCACTAACGATGCTGAGTGCATATTAGCCAGGTCAGCTATTTTGTTATCTTAAATTTCATTAGCAGGAAGCTGGGACATTGTTCTAGGTAAGGATAAGATCCAAACTAATTTGGCCACTCCTCTAATCCTTGCACACAATCCCCTCAAATTCATCTGTTTCTTTTCAATTAAACCCCTGTATTTGTACTGACTCATAAGACTTAGGGCGGAATCCTGTTGACTGCCAGCAGAGAATATGAACACTTTTACTTATTCTCTGTTGTGCAAGAGGAGATGGCATAGCTCTCCAATGGAGCTTCTGCTTGATTAAGGCAGTACTGGGTACACACTGCTAGAATGTCAAATCGCTCACACAATGTGCCATTCCATAAGCATAAATCACTTAGAATTATTTATTTTAGAGTAAAATAAAATTCTTTCGCTAGGCAGAGATTACCTAGAAGTCAGAGAAATATGAGGAATTGAGCTTTAATCCTATCTTCATGCAGTTAAATTAAAAGTAAAATGGCATTTTAATTTTTTTTCTTTGCACTGACCTGCTGCAGCACTATTGTTACTTCTTGAAAAGATCATTTTGCATTCCAAATTTCCTAGAACTGCCTAATGCTTATTCTGCATTTCACGTCTGCTACAGCTGATTATAGAGACAGACGCTGCCTTCTTCCAATCAGTATGTCTGTGCTGTTAAGTTCATTCACTAACTCTTCTAATTGCATGATGCCATATGTTATTATCTTGTGTAAAAAGTGTGGACAAAGAGAGGGCATTACAAATATGCACAAAAGTGGTAAACCCAACAACACAGTTACTGAAATAAAAAGAAAATGAGGTGATAGAATAATCTTATCATGGTGCATTGGGAAAAGATGGAAGTATTTGTAATCTGAAGTGCCCAAAAATAGAAGAAGAAAAGGACAAAATAAGAAGTATTCAAGACAAACAAGACTTAATTTAATAGAACCCATGAGCTAGGCTTGTAAAGATTGGAGACATATGTTCAGAACAGGTTCATTTCACAGGGATTGGTCAGTGAACTTGTGCCATTTTGTATACCACTTCCCACCAGTGGGCAGCAAGGGGACCAACTCACCTTTCTTTGTTCATCTGAAAGCCTGTATTCTATCTCCTTTTTCCCAGAAGCAAGGAAGATATACCTCTTCCAGTGAGAGTGCACATATCCATGTGCCCCTGCACTGTTCCTCTCTTTTCCTGCTTCCTTTTCCTAATTTCTGTTCCCCTCTCCCTCACCAAAGTAAGCAGGGCACAGTGAGATCCCTGCCGATGCCCACACATGGTGCCCACACATAGCCAGAGTATGAAAATTTCTCTGTCTCAATTTCACTCTGTTTCTTTCGATCTTATTTACATAATTTTGTTTGGAATTGTGTTTGGGATTGTAAGACATTGTGGTTTTGTCTCATATGGAAAGTTGTACATATACAAATGTTGTATGCAGTATATGAAAGTTGTACGTATATAAAAGTTGCATATATTTTTAACATATATTTCTTGATGTGCATGTTTTTTACATTATTACTTTTGAATGAAGTGTGTTTGTGTGTATTTTTCAAAGGTCAGTTAGTTATGTGCCATCAAGTCAGAACTGACTTATAGTGACTCTAATAAGGATTTCAAGATAAGTGAGATATGTAAGGATCACTTTACCAGTTCTATTCCCCCAGTGATTTTCCATGGCAAAGTGGGGATTGAACCCTCGTCTCCTGAGTCCTAGTCTGTTACTTTATCCGCTATCATTCTCAATCATTTTTTGGCCACGGCCCTTTAGGAGCTCTTCTCAGGTTCTAGAAATCCCTGCCAAGCAAGAATACAACATGAACAGATGAATAGAAAAACAGAATAGATTTTTTTATTTTATTATTTTAGTCTGTGGCCCTCTTCAAATATGCCAGAGCCTCCCATATGGCCATATGGTCCCTGTTGAGAATGGCTGCACTACACCACACTGGGCATTTTCATTTGCATGTATTTATTTGTATACATTTTTTTAAAGGAGGAAAGAAAAGCTGATGATCATGGGTTCCTCCCAATGCGAAGTCAAAAGATATGCATTTTCCTTATTAGTCTTATGGAGCATGATTTTGAAATTTTGTTTACATTCAGTTGACATTAATTTCTTTCCCATGCCTGCCCCATTGGGAACACATAGGGGAAGCCAGACTTAAACCCAGGCTTCAAATATTGCTTCACTATTTTTAACAGATTGCAGGAAAAAGACATTCAGCAGGTATGACCTTGGCCATGTAGGTTGATGCTGCTGGAAACTATTGTGCAAAACATCTGGATGGTCCTTGCTTGAGGACTCCATGTATGCATCATCAGTCAAGAAATCAACTGCATCTGCTTTGGTTGTTAGATAGCGAGAACTGAAAAGCTATGATGTTTGGTAAAGTGATCAGTTCATATTTTTCCAAATATGGGATGAAGAAAAGTTATGTAAGAAAACTATAGAATTTAAATTGGAGATATTGTATTATGTGATAAGATCCAGATCATTTTCTGTTTTTGATAGGCTACCTCTTAAACAATTAAATTTGCCCAAGCTTTTGGATTTGTATGGATAGAACAATTTGTCAGTCAGAACCTCCGACTCAAAGCTGGTAGAACAGTTGTTGGAAAAAGGTTTTGGAATGGTATGAAACAATTTACCCTGCAACTGAAAGCATAAAAAGATTATATTTTCATTTGCATGGTTCACTTGCTTTTATGTAGCAGAGCAGATTCAGTAACAACATGCTGCACTTAGCTCGTAAAACAAAGAGATCGGTAGCAACTTTTTAATGGCAGGATGCAATTGTTGTAGCTGTTGGCCCTTCATCATTCATATTAAACCTGAATGCCTGCGTTTATTATTGCTTAACTGAGACTAAAATTACAAGCTCTACAAGGAGCCTTCTAGTGTCTTTTCAGATACTTGGTTCAGATCTTTCTTTCTTTCTCTTTCTTTTTTTCTTTTAAGAAGTAGCAATATCAAGAAGCTTCAGTGTGTAGGCTATGTTGCTGCTACTAAGATGTCTCAGACATTGCAAATAGAACCAGGCTCCCCTCCCCCATGTGAAGGAGTCCAATGGGTGTTGAATACTGTCCCATTCTTACCATTACATATGTCTGTTTGTATGATCATGACAGTGCCTTTAAAAGAAAATTGAAAAACAAGCCCATACAATAGGTTTTCGTATTGGAGATATGTGTTTCACTTGAATCACTTCAATAAAACTAGTTATTGAGCATGCTTGATTTGAAATACCATTGTGAACTGTATGTCAATAATTTAGGTATTTTAGCATCTAGTATGGATCCAAGTCTTCTCAATGTGCATTTATGGAAGGTGAGCTTACCTGCTTGATTTGTACTCTATCCCTAGGCCAGGAGTGGGCAATTAATTTCTGTAAGGGGGACACATGAAAAATCTGAACTGTTCGGGGCCGAACCAACTTTACTTAAAAATAAAATGAAACAGTGATGTTATGATTGTTTTTATTTTAAGCTTGTTAACCTTGACAAATACTAAAGAGGCTTTTTGCGGTATGTTAAAGATAAGCAACTGGTCAACTTTAGACAAAAAGCTATAAATGGTTTTGATGTTCAACTTGTTCAGTGAGAGAAATCCAGCCTGTCTTGGGCTTGAACACCGGACTGGAGCGACGACCAGCAGGCCAGACAGGAGCGGCTCACGGGCTGTATGTGGCCCTCGGGCCGCACTTTGCCCAGGCCTGCCCAAGGCTCTGTTCTCAGTACTACATACAAGGGACTAGGACACATTCTTCACAGAGTTTTTATTATATGAGAAAATGCTAACTGTTGAGGTGCTGCATGATACACTGCTGTGGGATTAATGAGAAGTAGAAAGGACCCATCCATCCCACCAAAAGGAATGAGAAGCTAGATCTTGTCTTGAAGTTTCTCATATACATATCCACAACTCGTTGTAGACCTTTAATAGACCTGGGATATCTTGTAGACCTTTAAAAATTCCAGTGTTGCTGCCCATCAATTTTACATAAAATATGCCCAACACTCTGGAAGACTGAATTAATAACAAAAAATTACACTGCAGGGTTGTCATATGCAACTGTAGCACTCCTCTCTAGCCATCCCAGCTCTCTACCTTCTGCAATATAGGTATAACTACACTGAGCTAGTTTGCATGGCTAGCAGTATTCATGCTTGTTCAGTTGCCCTGCTTCCTACAATATTATAACTGGAAATATTCCTATATGGCTTCTCATGTGTACAAGTCTCCAAACTATTTATGTTAACAGCACCATCATTAACAATAAAAACAATGATCATATGACATAAGAGAAAGTAATTTGCCTATGGCTGGGCACAGTTGGAATAAGAAGATATGTCTTTGACAGATGCATGAAAAGAGTATGTATAATAATTATAGGTGATATGTATCTACAGCAGCCACGAAATTAAAAGATGCCTGCTTCTTGGGAGGAAAGTGATGACAAACCTCGATGGCATCTTAAAAAGCAGAGACATCACCTTGCCAACAAAAGTCCGCATAGTAAAAGCTATTTTTTCCAGTAGTGATGTATGGAAGTGAGAGCTGGACCATAAAGAAGACTGACCACCGAAGAATTGATGCTTTTGAATTGTGGTGCTGGAGGAGGCTCTTGAGAGTCCCCTGGACTGCAAGGAGAACAAACCTATCCATTCTAAAGGAAATCAACCCTGAGTGCTCACTGGAAGGACAGATCCTGAAGCTGAGGCTTCAATACTTTGGCCATCTCATGAGAAGAGAAAACTCCCTGGAAAAGACCCAGATGTTGGGAAAGTGTGAAGGCAAAAGGAGAAGGGGACGACAGAGGATGAGATGGTTGGACAGTGTCATCGTAGCTACCAACATGAATTTGACACAACTCCGGGAGGCAGTGGAAAATAGGAGGGCCTGGCGTGCTCTGGTCCATGGGGTCACGAAGAGTCGGACACGACTAAATGACTAAACAACAACAACAACATCTACTTTGGCTGAGTAATTTTATTTTTCAGATTGGGTCCATTGAAAGGAAGAGGGCCTGAGCTGTAATAATTACAAATATGTGTCCTTGTTTCTGCTTTTTGCTCTTGAGTAGACACGTTACAAATGACAGCTACATTAAAATCTTGGATTTCTGAATTGTTCTTTATTGGTGGGAATCACTGCCCCCAAAGAATTCTTATTATTGTTAAGGCTTATATACCACGCTATAGAGCTAGAGCACTTTCTGGGTGGCTTACAACATAATTATGTAGGGATAGCAAACAACACCACCTTCAAATGTCCTTTCTCCAGTCAGTGGGTGTATCAATCATTCCCGTAACAGCATTCATTGGTTAAAACACTGAAAGGCATGAGCAGGCTAGTTTCTCACAAAACAAAAGATCAGAATAGCGGGATGGGAAAGAAAAGACATTTCTAAGGAAAGGCCCTGAAGGTGAAAATGAGGATATGTTCTGGGATGCTTATCATATTGTTGTACGTGTTACAAATATGATCACAGGTCAGTAGGCAGCTGCATAATGCAGGAATCTGAACATATAGGGCTGGGAGGGCCTATAAAGGCACAAGGGGTAATGCTCAAATATTGCTAGAAACAGATGCAGAGCCTTTTTGTTCAGTAGGGTGAGTTTAAGGCTAAAAGAGAGTCTTGAAAAATTAGGGGTAACTTCATAACAGTATCTTGTGGGATATCTTTCTTAGCTTTTGAGGATGGCAGGTTTCATTCTCAGCATGGACTTAAACAAACAACATGTCTGTCTCTTTGGATGCTACTGTATCAAACTTACATTTATTTTATCAAAATAATCCTTAGCCACAACAAAGTAAATGAAGATGATAAATGGTTGCTTTAGCGTAACTCTAATCTGTGTAGCACTGGCATTGAATGGATGGGACTGTTTACCCTCAAATCCCATGTCTTCCATCCATAACTGTCACTGCCAATATATTTTAATTTTAATGTAATATTGCACAGCTTTCTGTTTTCCTTATTTTCTCTTCTATAACATTAACACATTTTTGTGTTAAAAAATGTGTGAAAGATTAATTTGTAGAATGACGGGATATGTGGGAGCACAGCAGGGGACAGATGGAGGGAGTGTAACATGATAGTTTTCTTCCGCAGCTTCCTTTTTGTTTTTTGCTCTTGCGTGTGTGCAGGATTTATCCAAAATGATCATTTCTTCTTTGGGCCACACGTGAAGCGCAGGAGGTTGACCTTCTCTGTATCCAGCAGCACTCTGTATCCAGCTTAAAGATGCCAGGTATTAGAGATGTCTGAGTCTGAACAGCAGTTCTGTTCAGTTGTTATATGCCATCAAGTAGCTTATGACTTACGATAACCCTAACATCACTTTCAAAGTATGTGAGATTTCAAAGAATGGTTTTACAATTGCAACATCCCCCCACCACCACTAGTTTCCATGACTAAGTGGTGATTTCAACCCAGGTCTCCTAATAGTCCAGCACTCTTATCTGCTACACAAAACTCGCTGTTAAGAGGTATTCATTAATGGACCAACAAGGGGAGCACAATGCTCTTCAATTAATGCTGTAGAGAAGCTTGGAGTTCACTTAAGGGTGTTAACTGCAAATGTGCCAAACCTGTTAGAAATAACTCACTTTGCTTTCACTGATTTCTGTGGGCTTACTTTTAAGTAAGTACATTACTGCTCAATCCAAAGTTCACTTTATTTGTTTTAAATGATAAATACATAAAGATGGGTTATTTATATAGCAGAAATAAGCACGTGAAAGGTGGCAGTTGTGATCTGTGGCCAAAATTTAAATTTACACATACGTATGGTAGGAGTTTAGTATAATAATGTCCCCTTCAAAGAAAAAAGCAATTAGCACAGCAACTCACTATCATCTGGTACACAGAGACATTCCAAGAAAAAGTGAAACTTTAAGAGAGAAATTTAGGTCAGCATGTGGAGGAGGAATATGGAGGCGCTTTTTATGCCATTTTGTGAAGAGTAGAGAAATGACAAACATGGTGATTAAATTTTTTATTGGTTTTTTTTGTGTGTCCTTACATTTAAAAAATTACTGATTTTTACAATGAAGATTGTCATCCTCATCTGTGCACAATGCTAGTATAGGAAGCATTTCAACTGGCAGCAGGCATTACCAACCTGTTCCGTTTTCATCCAAAGACAGCTATTACACAGGCACTGGTTGTATAATGGGAGACCTGTAAACAGTGAAACACTGAGGTGGGGCAACAGTTTTCTGCCAACAGTTATTTTCTACCAAAGGCGGGTAATTAAAATAAGGAATCTTCTTGTGAATTAAACTCTTTTATACTAAGAAAGAAAGGTCAGAAGTAGGACAATAGTCAGCCCCTGCTTACATTGCTTCATGGATACAGATCCAAGGAGTTACAGGCCTGACCAGGACCTTTAAAGTGGTACCAGAGATGGTAGTGTAGATATATTTAGCATGTGGGCCTGAGGATGTTGGGGTGGTGAGTGCACTTCATCCTTCTTTCATGCATTATTGAACTCTATGCAGGCATAGTCCCTGAACAGGGATTTAGTCCCTAATGAGAACCCGACTGAAAAACCATATATATCCATCCTGTTCCCAACAGTTCAGTCACACACAACCCAAGATAAGATGAAGCCAGTAGCTGCCTGGATAGCTCAGTAGTTTAGGTATCTGGGTGCAAAGCCAGAGATTGCGAGCTTAATTCTCCACTGTGCCTCCTGTAAGAAGAGCCTGCTAGTGTAGCCTTGGACAAACTACACAGTCCAAGTGCAACCCCAGAAGAAGGCAGACCCAGAAGTAAACCACTTCTGAATATTCTTTGCCTGGAAAATCCTGAAAAGTGTCTCTATGACTCAGAATTGACTTGACAGAACATGATTATTATAATACAGTATTATTACATTACCCTCTAGTCACATTCATATACCGGAGCCAATGGGAATAGCCCTTAGAACCTTACTTGAAGGAAATTGTTCACTGCTACATGATGCAGCAGGCTAATTCATGATGTGGCCGATGTGGCCGATGTGGCATACACTGCTCTGTCATCAAAGAGAAGGAAACAGATAAGGAGTGCAGGAATACAGTTGTGGTTGCTTTGGCTCGATAGCAAGCCTGTCTTTTCAAGTAGGTCAAAAGGTGTCAACACATTTGTTTATGGTGTAACTAAAATATATACTGTATATTAAAATCTTGAGTACAACTTGTTTTCTCAAAAAATTAATTTTAGTCTTGTTTCAGGACAGTGCCAATACAAAACACACACACACACACACACACACACACACACACACACACACACACACAAAAATGTAAATACAGAGTTAAGTGTTGAGATAATAACAGTCTTGCATGCTGTGCAATACTGAGTATCAGTGGGAGGCAAGCTTTTCGGACCTAAAAGGATTCTCTCCTTTCTATTAACCTATTGCTAAAGTTATTTTCCCCCCCCCCCCACTTCTGGCTCACTCTGTCTCTCTTTCTGTTTGTTTGTTTGTTTGCTTCGCTTCCTTTTATTTGTTCATCTCTATCCACTCCTGATCTCCAGCCATGCAGCCAACATGGAAGGTCTCTCTCCCACATGGTTGAGACTCACCTCTCCTCATTTTTTTTTTGTATTCTTTTGACTCTATTTATTTATTTATTTATTTATTTATTTATTTATTTATTTATTTATTTATTTATTTATTTATTTATTTATTTATTTATTTATTTATTTATTTATTTATATCCCGCCTATCTGGTCGGATCAGGACCACTCTAGGCGGCTAACAACATAAACAGTACAATAAAATTGATATATAAAGCAATTATTAAATAATAAAACATTACTATAGACAACAACTCATAGCTTCTTTTAAAAATAATTCTAGAGTGATTTTATACCAACATAGTACTAGTCTGTGGGAGTAAGGGTTAGTAATGAGACTGGGCTGATCCTGCCACATTTCTTACTCTAACTAAAAGGGAATAAGCAAATTCTCCAGCAAAAATCATGTTGCAATGTAATCATAATCACGCATTTAGAGAAACTGATGCTGAAAACAATGTACATAACTTTCTTGTTGAAAACACTGCGACCTTAACTTTGTAAAGTGTTTACTGTATAATATACTTCCTTTTGTAAACTTATGAAAATGCTTGGTAAACATTTAAGAAAGTTTTCTGAATGGTAGGTTCACACATATCTTTTCAGGAATTATGAAAAGGCCTAATGCTGAGGTGCACACTTTGGAAAAATGGTTGACAACCTAGGTGGCCAGCAGTGAGCCACCAAAACTGTAGTGTGCACAAAAATATTTATGTTCCTCTGGGGTTCTTCTTGTTCTGTCTTGTTAAGTTCAAGAAGAATAATTTTTTAAAAGCAACTATATTTGTGATTATACAGAGTGCTAGAAAAGAGTAAAATACCTTAGGGCTGATATTTTTTCAGATTACTTCAAGTTATCCTCCCTTCTGTTAGTGATAACCACCCAGTCCTGCTGTAGTTATCTTAATAACAGAATAATAAACAAACTCTTGCTTCTCACTACCAACAAACAAACATACAGCTTTATTACTGACCAAATAGAGAAGATAATTGAAAATGAAAGTGAAATGCAAAATGAAGGAAGGTACCTGGGATGGAATCTAACTCTAGTCGTTAATGTAATATTCTAATAAACTCCTGTTGAATTCTGCAGGGGTTTCTGGATTAAGTAAACTATCTAGATCCATTTCAGTTTGTTTTTAGGCCTAGTAATGAACCAGAGACTGCTATGACCGCCTTGGTGGATAACTTATGCTAGGAACTGGGGTTGCAATCATTCCTGGAGAGCTAGACTCAGAAGGTGGTGTTGGGGAGTCCTGTTTGACGACCTGGCCATTGGCTTGTAGGGACCCCCAAGGTTCTGTCCCTTATGCTAAATCTGGGAAAGGTTTCTTGAATTTGGGGGGGATTATGGTGCCATCAGTATGCTGATGTTGCCCAACTCTATCTTTCCTTTCCAACTACTGTAATTCCAAGGAAGCTGTTCTGGGCTTAAACTGATGTCTGTTGTCAGTAAAGGTCTGGGTAAGGCCAAGCAAACTGAAACTTAATTAAGAAACAACAGAGGGGCTCCTGGTCAATCAAAAGACAGATCAATGGTAGGGGTACAGCCTGTGCTGGATACATTGTGTACCCGGTGCATTATTCTTTGAGATGTCTGATCTGGCTACAGTAACACACGCCTTAGTTACTTCTCATTTGGATTATTGCAACTTGCTTTACATGGGGCTGCTTCTGAAAAGAATTCAGAAACTTAGGAGACTTCCGGCTTGACGTCGCGACAAGACAGCAGCAGGAGGACAGAGCTCTGTCCCCCGGGCTGAATTCTGACCTTGTTTGGGACACCATAGGGTGTTGGAACCACCCTGGAGGGGTGGTGAACTGGGGGGGGAGCCTGTTGATCACGGGGGCCACCCCCGTTCGATCCAGGAAACTCCCTAATTAGCCAACGGGCAGAAACAAGCAGCTTAAGGGCTCACTTGCAAGTCGTCGGCAGCCAGCTAAGAGAAGCAACGATCAGCATCTGGCATCGCTGTTTACCATCGGATGAGATTTTTATAACTAATTGCTTATGTACCCCTGGAGGAAACAATTCCTATATATGGAAAAAAAGAATTGCTATCTATCTCAGAAAATATAAAGCGGCAAAAAATCTGGTGAGATGGATAGCTGATGGAAAGGAAATAACTTTTAAAAATATACTTCAAGAATATTACAGTTTGGCATTGTGAAGCTTGAGAAACTTTCCTGTGAGTTATACTTGATAAATCTGGACTCTGTTTTGACTATCTGAAGTCACTTGGCAGGGAGCCTAGGAGGGGTGACCTTGAACACTCTGCTGTTATTTCCTTTTGACTTTCTTTGTGCCTGGCTGGAAAATTAACCTGAAAGTGGACCTTTAAGGCCATCAGGCCGCGGATACAAATATTGCACCCTACCCTGGTATTTTGAGGGTTCGCATTTGGTTCAGGCCTATTTAGCCAAAACGGACTTTTTGAAATGACTCTGGAAACTTTGAATATCTGTTTATAAGCATTTGGGCAGCTGAAACAGAATGGCACAACAAGGACAATTTTGGAATGAAATAAAATCTACCCTTCAAACAATACTAGAAATAGTGAGATCTCATTATCAAGAGGCAAAACTATCCAATCAACATCAGAAGAACTATAGTCCGCAAGCAACAGGAAACAACAAAGAAGGAAATGAGAGTATTTCAGATGATGTATGCCAACTAAAGCAGGAGCTGGAGGAAGTTAATCTAAGAGAAATGTCAGTCTTGGACCAGAGGAGAGTACTAAGGGAAGACAAAGGGAAAAAACAGCAAAATTTACCAAAAAAAAAAAAAAAAAGCCTGGAAGACCCATTAAAGATAGACCAAGTACATAAAGAGTTAGTGGACATAAATCAGATGTACAAAATGGTTTCAGAGGACATGAAAGATGGCAGAAATATTAAATGAGAAAAGAGAAATTAGAGAGGGAATTACCTAGAAAGATGAAAAAAGGGAAAACAAGGAAGGGCCCGTTAATATTGAAATCATGTATATATTTTACATCTGGAACTGTAAAAGGGTATATTCTGTATATTAAAAAGGAGAATTAAGTTGAAATAAGGGAGCCCTAATCAGGGTAAAGATGTAATATGGTGGTTTTTTATTTTAGGTAAACTAAACTAGATATAAAGCTGGGTCATAGATCTGGAACCACTTTCAATAAGAATGTTATTAGAAGACCTTGAGACTGTTATATAATATGAGAGTAATATTATGATAGTAGTCATATTATATACTAAAATTTGTATATGAATGGTTTGAATGTTTGAAAGATGTTTGGAATTTGGGGGGATAACCAGGAAGACACTGAGATGTAAAAAAACAAATAATTGTAAGCAAAGCATGTAACAAAATCTTTGACAAGCACAAAACAATGTAGATAGATTGAAAAACTAATAAAATGTTTATATAAAAAAAGAAAAGAATTCAGAAACTTCAGCTAGTTCCAGTTGCTGCAGTCTGACTACTGTACTGAGAAGTGGTAGTTACAGGAGGCATATTACTCCACTATTACAACAGCTTCATTGGCTGTGAGTTTGTTTCTGGGCCCAATTCAATGTACTGATTGTTACTTAAAAGCCCTATACGGCTTGGGCCCTGGACTGTACTACTGTATAAGAGCCTCCTTGTCTTTTAAGATCTTCTGGAGAAGTCCTTCTTTCAATCCCACCACTTTCACAAGCCAGTTTGATAAGAATATGAGAGAGGGCCTTCCGAGTGGCTGATTCCAGGCTTTGGAATGCACTCCCTTGAGGAGCCAGGTTGGGCCCCTTCCCTCTTGTCCTTCCATCATCAAGCAAAGCCCCTTTTTTCTAGGCAGGTTTTTAAGTAATAAATGAGAAGGTTGGGAATATTGTAGTTATTGAATTTATTTTAAAGCTTATTTCATCCATATTTTGGAATTTCCTGTGTCAAATGATTTGCATTCAAAGTACAAAATTCTTGCTCATTCATATATTTGCTTGATAGTTTGCAGTCCACATACATTAGTTCTCTACCCACTCTCTCCACCCTTTTGCCATATGTTTATTGTGACTGTTTAAGGGAGACTGAAGGAAGTAGCTTTTGTGTGTGCGTGTTATCTTAACTGCCTGCCTAAAATAGTATTAACAATTAGTTCTGAGAAGCTTTCACTAAATACTAGAAGGGGAGTGTGTGTGGGGGGGTTCTTCCTTTGGCTGCTTCTACTAAGAATGTGTAGGATCTGTCATTCATAAATTGTTACAGAGCCAATAACTAACATAAAGATTAGATTCTCAAAAGGTTTCAGTTGCATTTCCATTCCAAGAGACCATGGAGGAATGAAAAATAGAAGTGGGCCAGTGACTGTAAATCCTGTGGCAGGAGTTGCCTAAATGAGGGGAGAGTGGATGTCATTAAGCTGCCTAGATCACCATGAGGAAGTTCTCATCTGGAGAAAAGCCTATGTGAGATGGTGACTATACTGGCTACTTCACAGTTTGCATCAGATTTAGCATAGATAAAATCAAAATAAAATCCAGCAATACACAACATAAGCCTAAGCATGGGGAGCATGGTGTTTTTCACTGAGAAATCATCTCTCTTTTTTCCCATTCACCCAGAAGGTCTAGCTTATTTTGCTCCAATTTACTGTAGTTGACAGCAGCTGGGTGGGGGCCTGGCAGTCAATCCAGGCAGTGGGCAGGCAGGCAAGTGAGAGAGCGAGTGAGCAGAGGGGACACACCATCTGAATTGTCAGATAGTGATAGTGTAGCACCAGTGGCTGAGCAGCAGTGGGGTGAGTGGATGGGTGAGTCAGGGGGGCAAACAGGAGACAAACAGGTGGGTGGGCCTGAGCAGCTAATTTGGGATACAGCACAGCTGATCCGGCCTGGCGCTCCTCCTACTGCCTCTGCCATAGCTGGTCCTCCTCCACTCTGATTTCTTCCCTTCTGCTGAGGAGACACAATTGACTCAGACACATTGCCAAACTGATTGAAATAATTTTGTTTTGGCATGAATTTTAAAATAAATGACCCTCTGGTGGAGGAGTATTTTGCCTCACCTTCTAGCGAAAAACAAACAAAAAACAAAAACAAAACAAACCACTCAGAAACCTCCCTGTTCACATCATGGAGACACCTTATTTTTAAATTCATTTTATTTTTTCTTAACCCAGCTCAACAGTGGTCCTAATTGGCTATATAATCATGCCCTAAAAGGTATGTATTTACTGGACTCTTCACTATTTGACTTCTCTCCCAGTGTGTTAAACCAGTACTTTTCCTCAGAATGAAACCCAGACCATGTAAGTGAATACAGAAGCTCCTTATTCTCTTCCCCTTCCCTAGATTTATTATGGAGCACCTTCTGAGTCTCTAGAGTAGAGTTTAGGGAGTGAATGGGAGGTTGCAGGGCAACGGTGTGTCCCCTTTGGGTGGTTAAAGTCACATTGTGGTGAGAAGAAGCAGGTGCAAAAGTTGGTGTTCACATACATGTGTGCATGTCAACCCCACATGTAGACAGGCATGCACTCACACATTCTCTCAGTTCCACCCCATTAGTTCATCCTGCCCCTTAGCTGGAGAGCAGAAAAATTAAGATGGGGTAAAAATATTTTAAATAAATAAAATATAGAAATCTTTATGTCTGCTGCTGTTCCTTTCTTTTCTCACTTCAAAACCAAGCAGTTGGCTTATTCAGTGATATTCATTCTCTCATTTTTAATTCTTCCTCCCCAGGAGGGGGACCCAGATGGAGCCCTTACTCTTCCCATCTCATGCAAAAAGGCAGGCAGTGGTGGGTTGGCTGAAGGTGAGTTTGAGCCTGGGATGGGCCTATGTATGACTTATTTGCCCTAGTGGAGCATACTCCACTCTTGCAGGCAGAGGGTGAATCTGTCATCTTCTAACATTGTCCACTAGATAAAGACATTACTAGATTTCACCCTTTATTGTCTAGTGACATCTTAAAGGCTAACAAATTTTACTTTGCAAGGAATTTTCACTCCTTTTGTAGACTGCAGTGCCAGAAACATATGTCAGGTAAAACACATTTGTCTGTATGATGCTACAGGACAACCTGGGTTGATTTATTTCTTAATTTTTGCTGCAACATACTCAAATGGGTACCATCTTGGAAAATGTTTAGTTGATGAGGATACAGTAGGTCTTTACAGAATTACTAATAAAGTCTCCAGGATATCCTTTTGTGCTCACTCTTGTGCTCTTTCACAGAGAGACACTAAACAGGGGAAATCCCAGAACCTGAATCCTTTTTTTTCATCAGTTTTTTTTTTTTGAAGAATTGGATAGGTTTCTAAAACAGTGAGACCAATTTTTAAAATTTTTTATTTAATATAATTTGATTTTACTTTTATAGGATCTTTCTTATGCTTTGTTATTGGTCTGCCTTTTCACGCAGGTAGCGTAACATATCAGAACAAGAAAAAGGTGAACAATGTGCTATAAAGCAGAAGTGATATAAAATTTGTTCCAGTGGTTGATAGACTTGAATTCACATTGAAGTTACAAAATATTATCAGTTTATTTCCACTAATCCTAATTAGAACTGTGTCTATAACCTTAATAAAAACCCTCCACACATGGAAATTATCAACAGGGATATTCTCACCCAGAATATACACAGTTCAAGTTAAAAAAGAGAGTTTTTTTTAAGACTCCAAATGGATGTGTCCTCAAGCACTGGAAGCAGCGAATAAAAGAAAGCAAGAATAACAAAGTTAAACATGCAGAAGGGAGTTGCTGCGACAGATAAGGGATTTAATGGGCAGAGATGTAGATGAGATGTGTTCTTGGGGAAAGTCCTTAGGCTTAAAGCCAACAAAAGGCTCCACATGGGAAATTCCTGAGAGGCAGTTCATGTCCATGGACTGCTAATTCCCAATCTATAGTATGTCAGCTAGGTATAAAATGCATTACTCCCTTTATATGGGGCATTAAATAATAGGGCTGCAATTTTTACTGAACAAAAATAATGTTTACTAAGAGAAACATCGATCATCTGTGCTTTTGCCCAGATTTTTGGATTCTGTAAGCTAATGCTTTCCTGTTGAAAACTTGGCACTTCTTTATGTGTTTAGATTTAGGTATGACATGGCGGCCCAAGGGGTCCAGTTTCAAATTCTGAAATTTCTGTCAAGCAGTTTTGATTTTGAAAATAAGAGGCCATTGCTTAGTCACTGAGTGTATAATTTATATCTACAATGGTCAAGTTCCAAAACAGCTTTTGCACTGATGGAATTGTTTCTTTCAGTATAACAAAGAGAGGGCTTTCTGTTTCCCTCCTACAGTTTTCCTTGTGCCCCTAAAACCTGCTATGGAGGTCTAGGAGACTCTAGACCTCCATAGCAAAGATAGGTGTGGGGATAGGCCCAGGGACCAAAATCCCCTTGTGCTAGTAGTTCAATGCTAGCATGGCAATGGATTTAGAGAAATGTGCCTTCTTCAGTCAGGGGCATAATGGGGGGGCGGGGGCAAGACTATGAAAAACCTGAGAATTATGGCCAGTAAAAAGATTGAGCTACACAGAATGGACTGGGCTGAATGAAACCAAGCTGTACTGACGTATCATGGACCCACAGCCTCAGTCAGTATAAGGCAGTTCCATACGCATCCTCTCTGTGTTCTGATATAATACAAGCCACCATCTCTTGGTATCTAAATATCAGAGAAATGCTTTCTAACACTGTGATAGCCACGTGAAGGTTGCATGTTATAAGAATTTATAAATTTGTATAATATGTTCAGACATTACAGTAAAAAAAGTACAACAAAAAAATCCTATAGATACATAACATTTTGAGGCTCCTTGGAACACGGAAATCTGCCAACACTAATCCAAAAGAATTACACTCTTTAGACCCGAACATAACATACTGTATGCAGTAACTCACATCAGATCAACCCATATGCTACTGTTAATGTGCCAACTGACACATGTTAAGCCACAAACACAGGAAAGGATTGGAATTAGACTGAATTTTTATATTCTACTTATTACTGAGATCTATATATTACATTTTATTCCACCATATTTTCTCCCTTCTTCCAATAAAACTTCCACTGCAGCTATTGCAACTTCTACACCCCCTAGTGGATTTCTTTCAAGAGATATGTTGTCTCTGGAGCATGATGTACTCTGAATAAGTTAACATGAACTCACAGATTATATATATATGCATGTGTGGAAACTAACTTCCTGCAATAACTTATCTAGGTCACTATCATTTCCGTTTTAATTATTTCTGTGATACAAAACTGGTGCCTAGGACGACCCATGCTTACTCCTGGCATCAGCCCAAACTTTAAAACCTGTAAAAATGTCACTTTGATGCTAAGCTAGTATTGTTCTGAATTTAGCATCTTGTTCCTACAATTGGATCTGTCATTATGGCTTTGCCTAAAGTGATGCCTGAAAGGAATGGTAGATGTGACAAAAGAGGAGTTTTGTTTCTTTAACGCAAGGGTGAGAACTTGTGGGCCTTCAGATGTTGATAGACTGCAGCTCCAATTATTCATCACTACTGGCTATGGTGATTTTGGTCGACAAAATCTGGAAGGCCCCAAAATTTGTCACACCCTCCCTTAGCAATTATGGATAATCCACTGAATGGGCAGATCACCTGCATGTATGGGGTGATCATGCAGTGAATTCTTAGTAGGCTCTCTGTAAGAAACTGCTGTTTTGGTATTTTTCAGTTTGGGAAGAGATCAAGGGGGACAAAAGGCTAGATACCTTGGAGTCAGAGCCCCTCCCCCATCTAATGCCTGTTTATTTACATGTTCTCCTAGTATGTACACTCTCTGCTTCATATCCAAAGGAAAATGACACCTAGCAAGGCTGTGCCAGGAACTCCATACTATTCTGAGAGGTAGGCAGTGTTTCATCAAAGCGTAGGATTTCTAGCTTGAATTAAAAGTTCCTATTTTGATAGATAGCTAGATCACATTTTCATGTGATCGGATCATTGTTCACACCCTGACCTTGCAGTGGCAGTGCTCTAGTAGGTCATGCACTCAAAGTGTGCTTGTGCAAAGCTTTTGATTGTAGGCTGATTGTGCCAAACTAATCAGGTATCTGCATTGGACCCAAGAGGCTGCACTTCAGTGGTGTTTTGGATGCTGAAGGTGATAAATTCAATCCCTGGCATTTCTAGGACTGGGGGAAACTCTTGTCTGAAAGTCTGGAGAGCAGCTGCCAATCAGTGTATTCTGAGTTGGACTTGGTTCAGTATAATTTAGCTTCCTAGAATTCTTAGGCATATCTACACTAATGACTGTAGTGATCTCACTGTGTGTTTCATGCCTCACCTTGCTGAGTCAGCTTCAGAAGAGGAAGAAGATTTCATGCAGCCATGGAAGGTTAATGTAGAAAAGGAATTCAAAGCCTCAGCAATCAATGCTGTTCCAGAAACAGTAGACTGTTCTGGAAACAGTAGAGTTGGCAGAGAAGTATCAGAATGTGAAGAGAGTGCAGTAGATGTGAGACCCATTTGTTCCAGGGAGAGGTACAGGCTGAAAAAATTAGAGCAAAAGTTTAGACAACATTGCAATGCTCTCTGAGCACTAATTGGAAATAACGGGAGAGCTGACTGGAGGCTATACATTCTGCATCTGCTGCCACAGATCCTTTTGGGATATCATGTGGAATTTTGCCTCTTTACTGTTATTCCATGTTACCTGCCCAGATTGCTGGAACATTTATGACCTCACCCCTTCCTTCTCCCTCTTAAGAAGGTGACTGATCTATTTGGACTAAAATAATGGCTTGACCTACATACAGTACTGAGCTCCTGTTTTGGGTGTATGGGCTGGCCTGAGATAGAACAGCCCAGGCACTTACTGCCTGACACATAAGGGTGAGCTTCTTAAAAAAAATGAGGATGTCAGGAGCAAAACATAGAGAACAACATAAAACCAAATAGTGAAAGGACTAAAATGATCAAAGTAACTGCTGGTGCCTTCCCAGGATGTTTATGGGCTCTCCTTGGTCAACTGAAATGATGGCTAGAAAGGACAAGATACACTGAATAGAAATGGAAGATGTAAAGATTGCTCCACTTTGATCTACTCTGGGAAAAATATTGTAACAGTATGGTTGGGGAAAGTTGTAGTCTAGTTAATCCTGAAATCCATAGTACAATTATGGTAGCAGCCAATAGTCATAGGCATCCTTCAGTCTCGAGAGACTATGGTAACATGCTCTGAATCGAGGAGTGTCCTCTCCAGAGCATGAAGCCCGGGTAAGGTAATATGGAGGATAGGCTGTTACCCAAGCAGCAGATCCCCCCTCTCCACATTGCTGAAATGGTCCAATGGAAAGGCAAGAGCCAATACAACTGGTTCCAGCAATGTCGCAGGAGTTGGCAGAACGACACATGCTGCCTTCGGGACTCCAGCTCCGGATTTTGCCTCGAGGTTAACTCCTGAAGCCTTTTCCATGAGTGGATATAGCCACAAGGCAGTGGAGGTTTGAAATTGGAGTTTTCGGAGAACAGCCAATAAGTTCTACTCATACAGTAGAATAGGAATCATTGCTATACTATATAAACCATGAATGGGGCTGACTTTTTAGAGGTTACAACTTTAAATTATTAATGTCTTACTTTTAGCAATAGTAATAACCTAAATGTTCAGTATCTGAGGTCACTATTTTACATAGTGGTGAAAGACTACACACCAAAGTTAGTTAGTCAGTCAGTCAGTCAGTTAGTTATTTAGTTAGTTAGTTAGTCAGTCAGTCAGTCAGTCAGTAAGTATACCACTGCATTAGTGTAATGCACTGATTTCATTGCAATACTTTTAAAAACCCTGTTCCTGTAGTAAAACAAGGCTCCATTTCAAGAGGACTGAGTGCTATTGTGGCACATAATTGCTGACTGACTTGATTCTAACTGAAGTGGAAAACTGATATAATTGTCCTTGTCAGATAAATGTCTCAAATATTAAATTCTCAAATATCACCTCTGATACTGTGTCAATTATAGTGAGATCCAAACAGGCAGCTTCCAGAGGGGCAGCTGTGTTACTCTGCACACAGCAAACAAGTATTTTATGGCATCTTCTGATTTCTACAAAATAATGCATGTTTATTATTTGTTTTATTTTTGTTGTTATTTTATTTATAGGCCTCCTTTCTCTCGATGTGAGGTCACACTCATTAATTGTTATGGCGTTACCTGAAAAAGTCTGTCTTGTTTTTACAGGAAAGACTGAGATATAGACAAGGCAATTCGCACTCAAAGATACGTTAGTGGCCGTGGGATTGGAATGAGAAGTAGCCTCTTGTGCTGGACTGCTCTTAGGCTGGCTTATTTTAGATTTGCTGAGACAAATTGGATCTGCTGCTACAACTGCTGTGCTAGTTTAGGTCAGCTGGCAAAAGAGCCAAGAGAGAGGCAGAAAACGGGAGGTGTGGGGGAAGAGCTGAGTCACACCAAATCCAAATCCTCTCAACCCAGACTCACAATCTTTATGCTGGCACAAAGTTAGGCCAGGTAAGGGTAGTCCTAAATAATTTCCAATTTCCCCAGGCTGGGAAGGTTTTGGATTCAGCACAGACTCAACTTCACTTGCAGTGAGTTCAGCCAAACCTCAGATATCTTGGATAGTTATTATGCCCTAACTCAGTAGAGTTACCAGATACTAACTAGTATTTTGTATCTCAGAAAAGAACGACAGCAACTCAGCCAACTGCAGTGAAGAAAAATATCTGCCTAAACTACTACATATATTGGTTGTTGAGCATGCCACAAGTAAATGCATGGCAATGAAATAACCTATGGGACTAAGAAGCAGTTTTACAAGAGGTAGCCATGTCAGCCTGTGTTAATATACTAGGCAAAAAGAAAAGAAAAATAAAGACAAAAACGTTGTGTCACCTTAAAGACTAAATGATTTATTTTAATGTGAGCTTTTGTGGACAAGTCCCCTTCTTCAGATGTGAGAGGGAGGCACTCTTATGGGACTGATTTTGCCTACTCCCCATTCCTTTAAATCTGTTTAACTTTGTGTCATCACTACACATTTTGGATTGGTAACAAATTACATAGTTCAAATAAGGGTGTTTTGAAGAAGTAATACTTTTCTCTGTTCACCATTTGGCTTTGTTGGATGACCTTTATTGGATCACGTACTGAGGAAGAAAAAAGTAGCCCACTTTCTTTAAATTATGCATAATTTAATATACTTTTGAATAGGTCCAAACATTTCATTGTACAGAATTGTGCATTTTAGTTTCCGTTTTTGGACCTTTTCCAGCTTTCATCACCACAGAGAAAGCTTTTTCAGAATTAAATGATAAATACATTTTTTGTTGTAGTAGTTACACAAAGAAGTACCTCTTCTAATTATCTTGATGCATGGACAGGTTAAAATGGAATCTGATCTTTGGGTTTCAATCAATTTAGGATTCCAAACAAAGAAACCAGTTTCTTAAATTTAGCCTGCTCTGATGCATGGGAGATGTTCCTCCTCCAAAACTAAAATAATATGGCTATATTGAGGCAAACCAGCTAGAATTCTAGCAGCTAAATTCTGTACTCAAATTCAGCCTCCCATATAACATAGTATAGTAATCAAAAAGTGGATCAGTGTGGCCAGATTATTCCTATCATGGGAAGGCCACAGCTGATGAACAAGATAAAACTGATTCACATTTTAAAGCAAATGCCTGTGATCTTGCTGCCTGTCATCTACCTCCTTTTTCTTAACTTTGTTCAAAGAAGCAAACGTCACGCCCAATTCTTCTAATAAAACTGGTTTATTATTTAACATGTTTCCATCACTTTTTGAGTCTTGTTTATCATCATCCAAATTCAACAATAAATCATAAGTCTTAACGTTATTAAAACTGGGTATCTCTTCATGGCATGACAATGGAGAATAACTGGTAACATCGTGAGAGCACTTGGGTTTGGCACCCATCAACTCTGGCGTGTTATCTGCCCACTTCAATTTTGTGGATTGAATGTCGAACCTACTTGGCGTTCCCCCTTTATCGAGCCATGAACTGACCCCCTTCAGACCCCTCCGTCAGGGTCTGAACGGGGTGGGCCCACAGGATTTCTCCGGACACACTATACATCTCTGCCTTTCTCTTCTCTGTTCTTCCCTATTTACCCATGCTTTATGCTCTTTCTTTTGCTTTCTCTCCTCAGTCTCCCCCCAGTAAGGTGGCTTTCTATACATCTGTCGTCTCTATTCCCTTTCAGTGTACTCACGGGGTACTTTGAATTCCACCCACCCTGTCCAAGGGTCTTCTTGGATCAACTCTACAAGCTCTTCTTTTTTCTCTGCTTTCTCCTCTCTTCCCCAACATGCTTCTCTTTTCCTGCCTGATTTGTGCCCCCTTCAGTCTCTTCCTTTATTTCTAATTTCCTCAATTCCCTTTCTATAACTCCCGTCTCTTGCTCTTCTGTCTTTGTTTGAGAGTCAGGCAGTACAGTCTTCTGATCCTACTTGAGGTGACCCTTTGCCTCACAATGCACGAAAAAATGACAGGGCAGTTACCCTACCTACATGCAGTAGAAGAAAAGCAATATATTAAATTACAGGAAGGTAATTTACATTTTAAAAAAACACAACCAGTATAGCTATGGAATAAATTGCTTATGGAGTATTTTTGCAGAGTTTGAAGAAAGTTTGAATAGACATGTAGTTGAATAGGCTTGTCTTGACATCCTCCTGGCTTGGACGTGAAGCTAGTTCAACATGATATGTGGTATCATCCAGACTTCAAATGAAAATTATCATGCACAACTTAGAGAGATTCCATATCATGAAAGATACCCCAAGTATGCATGGTTTGAAAGTAAGAAGTACCAGATAAGATTTCTTGCAGAAGTGCATTCTGTTGAGATCAGTGGGACTTGTGCACAGGATTGGAGCCTTATTTGTAGAATGAGAGGGGTTCCCTTTCTAATTCCATTCCACTCGTAATCCTCACTGAAATGAGTAGGTTTGAAATACTGTAAACCGAAGCAGAATTTGGCCTCAATTGTTGTGGATTTAGACCTTAATACAGTATTAACACAGTTTTGAGAATTAGGGGTGGACCGCAGATCAAGACATCAGGGCGAAACATTCCTTTAGATGGATGAACATGATGATGCAAGCAATCCTATAGTGCTATTGAATATTAGGAATCTGAATGAAGGCAAGGGTATTTATGTCTAGTTTCTAAAGTTATTTTTGAGTAGTTCATCATTTTTTCTTTTGGACATCATATGATCTGAGAACATCGTTTCTGTAATTTAGGAGTGAGCAGTTGGACGTTGGACTGCATATTTAACATATAGTCACATTTTTGAGAGTCTTCCTTTTAATGGAACAGCAATTTATTTTTGCAATCTACCACTGCTACTTATTTTCACTTTACAGTTTTATCTACAGGAACATTATCAAGTTCAGAGCTGCTTTAAATCCACCAGCCCTGCTAAAATGTAGCAAGCTGGCGTTTGTAATACTGTACATGCACCTATATAATCACTATGCCAAAGCAGATGCGGAATGTAAGACTGCTTGAACAATCAGCATTGCCGTTTGCACAGTAACATTGTTTTAGACCTAATTAATGCTTATGCAGATCCTCTTACAAAAATATAAAAACTAAACCAGGATGTAATTGTTTAATGAATTTTGTGCAAAGCTCATCTGCATAAAATTACATTTCAGCAAGGAAAAAAAGCCCCAAGTTCAAATGCTATTTGCTTAAGAGCCAACACATTGTGAATTTTGCCCACTTCGTTTTAGCCTTGGTGGGTTGGCTTTGATATTTAAAATAAATACTACAAAGTAAAAGCCTCCAGCTGCAGAACAGCCCATCTGTAGATGTAGTTTGCTATATTTGGCAGTTCTAAAACATGACTTCCTCTTCTACTGAAAATAACACTGAAAAAGAGGAGAGTTCAATTAACACACACACACTTATCAGCACAAAATTATATTTAAAAAATTGCAGTATAACTTAAAAAGTTCTCTGCAGTGGTCAATTGACAAAATTGGTCTCTTGCTTAAGGGTATTTCAGCCTGTTCCTATTTTCCAGTTGGGCAGGAACTACCAACCACACTATGGTAATTACACATAAATAACAGGACATCTCTTGAATCAGATGCCATAGGTGCAGATGTTGCCATCTGTACAGGCAGCAATATAATGTAAATGTAAATTTAAGTTAGAGGAAATTTTCTCCAAGATAGATGAATAATTTGTTTATATCGAAAATGGCCAAAACACCATAGCATGAGGCATGACCATAAATTTAACTTTGCAACTCCTTGCCTGTTTGATTTATTTTCTTTATTCACTGTAGTCAAAATGAATATTAATGCTAAAATAGAATAAAATAACCTGTTTCAATGAATTATCTCTCCCCATCCCTTTAGATCATGTTACCAAATTGTTCTGATCACAGAATTCTTTATATTTTGGACAATTCCTATACTGGTCAATTGATCGCAAATAAATGTAGCCGTTTGTTGTGAAAGTCTTGCTTTCTCATCATTACCTTTATTCAACGCCCAAAGCCAAAAAAAAAAAAAAAGGTACTGGCTTGTATCTAGGAGTGGATTTTGTTTTGTTTGGGATTTGGCATGCATTTGCCTACATTAGGAAAGAGAAAAGGGATGGAAACTTTAAGCAAAAATTGTGGCTACTGTGAAAGGGAACAAAAGGACATCTGTGAAGTAGGCCACAACTGGCAGAAGAGCTATTTTACCTCCAGTGCCAGCTGCAAGGAAAATGTGTGCTGCTCACCACCCCCACAAAGCCTGTTTTGTTCTGCTGCATAAACCATGGTGTGGCTGGAAACTTTTTAAGTGATGTGATCTGAAGGCTGAAATCCTGCTTTATTTATTTATTTACTCTGCTCTCTCTCTCTCTCTCTCTCTCACTCTCTCTCTCTCTCTCTCTCTAGCTAGTCCTGTCTAGAGCAGACTGACGGAAATGAATGGAGATAGGTCTTGACAACAAGCTGCAGTTCCACTAATTTCAATTGGCCCACTCCATATAGACTAACATTGGATTTAGCCCCTGTTTTCTATTTTCCTTTCTATCCAAAAAGTACCAGACTTTGAATTGCATCTATTGGGCAGGCTCCCAAAAGAAGAGAACATTTCCCTCACAGTAAAGGGAGAAGATCTACCCACCAAATTTGTAGCCAAATGTATAGTCACTCCTCAGATGGATAATAAAAGCAAAATTACCTTTACTTCAAAATGGAGAAATTTCACTCCTTTTATGACTGTGCCATGTGGTGGTAGAAATATAGTACCCCATATTTTAGCACCGTTCAGGAAGGTGTAGAAGAATACTGTTTTTGTGTGTGTGTTACAAAATGGTCTACACTGGATCAGACCAAAGACCCATTTATTGCCTAGTGGCAACATCTAAAGTGTACCTCAGATAACTATCAGGCGGCAGCCACATTAGTTAAAAATTTGGTAAATCCTACAAGTTTTGGGTGATGTGATCTGCATTTTTCTTTCCTGTTGATCAAATGGTGCAATGGAAAATCTGAATCACTCTGGAGTTCTCTCCCCCAAACCATAGTTCTTCCCCTCCATTGGGAAGGCTTCTCCTTTTCAAACTACAGATCCTTTCACATTGGTTCAGATGTGTGCTTGCTTGAACCAATTTAGAGAGGATGAGCCATGACACACACACACAAAGCAGTCTTGTGTCAAAGCACTTTCCCCCTTGCCTCTTGCTTCACACAGGTAAAGCACCAGGGCATGGTCTTCCTGGAAAACCTCTATTTCAAAACTTCTTTTTCTTTTTAAAGCTTCTCTTCCATGGGCAACATTGTTTGATTGCTTGTTTGTTTTTAAAAACAGCTTAAGAAAGGAAAGTTCTGGCCACAACAGGATTTTTTAAAGCTAACAGGGTAAGAATCAAGGAAATTGTAGGAAGGAGCCTTAGCACCACTTGTTAATGCCGTTCTTTTTAACGGCACCACCTGCAGGACTGTATGTAGAACTGCAAGCAAACAGTTCAGTGTTAAGTGCAGCCACTTAAATTGAGTAGAGAGACTCAAATACTCCAATTTGATTTCACATCAAGTGAATGTTAGCAAATTCACCTTTCCTGCACTGTGTAATGCACTCTCAGTCAGATCCATAAAGAAAAAGAGAGGAAAAGTCTAGTGTTTGCTCACCAGAACTAGTCCATATTCAAGATATCTCTTAAGATATTGTACAGCACACTGGCCAATATTAAGGCAAAATTATTCTGTAGCGATCTGCCTGCTGCATGATTGATGCAGTGGGTTTAGGGCTGGATCTAACAAATAGCAGCTGCCACAGAAATTTCTTCCCATTCACTGCCATCCCATGAACCATAGCTAGCAGTTTGAGGACCTAGGGCAAATGGGACCTTCTCCCGCCTTCTCTGCCCTGAGGTATGGGTACAAATCCGCCATGAAGAAGGAAGAGAAGAATGTAATATCCCCCTACAAGAAAGGTAATGCTTATGGTTTAAAAAGAAAGGAAAGGAAAGAAAATAGGTTCATGAGTAAATTCTGCTCTAGATTTCAGTGCCTCCTAAATGTTGGTGCCCTGGGGCAAAGCTCCAGTTGCTCCACCCTAGTTGCTGCCCTGTTTATTGGGATGAAGTCACCAATTCTGCACATATATAAACAAGCATGGACTAATCCAGTCACCAGGAGCATTCTTCCCACATACTGTGCCTCATGTTTAAGAATTGCCTGGGTGTAACCACTGCCAATGAAAGCCGAAAGCTGTGTCCACACGAAGGCTGCATATACTGAATGGTGAATATAAAGCGTAGGTTGGCTGGAACAGCGGAGCGTAGCAACAGGCCACCCACCATTTCCACAATTCTGCTGTCTCACACGGGATAGGGTAGGAAGGAGGGTTTTAAAAAATATTTATCTATTTATTTGCAGATGGGAGGAGTTACATTTTTCAAAATCTGTGGATCTTTAAGAAGGGGTGGGGAAACACTCCTTGGTTCCAATGGAAGGTATTTAGTGGTTAGTGATACCACTTCCAGGTCTTGAAGCATCTCTATCATTAAAAAGAACTTTAGATCCAAGGTTGTCTCTATCCTGCCTGACTCCAGTGGTATTGTCTGCAGAAAGCTAACAGCTATGCAATTTTCCATGAGAGCAACTGGGATCTCAAGTGTGTCCTCACCTCAAACAACTCATGTTCCCTTTCCCATCTAAAAACTTATCTGTTCTCCAGATGAACGATGAAGGTAAGTGAGAAACACTATGAGGGTCATGGAAGACTTGAGCTATAAGTACAAGTGTTTGGTGGTTACAATTTATGGTACATGTGGGCACAAATTTATGAATTTATTAGAGTAGGGTATTAGAAGAAATAAATGCCTTTCACAATTTTGTGGAAAAACCGCAAAACTTCTAGTACACAAAGTACAGTATCCTATACAATCCTATCCTATAAAAATACCTCACCCTACTATAAATTGGGTGCTCAACCCTTGATCTTATTTCAGTTTAAAGGGATATGCTAGGGCTATTTATATAATGTAGTCAAAATGTAAATGTTGAGTTCACAGAGTCAACAACTTAGCATTAACAAGGCAGGTAGCACAACTATCATTCCCTTGACAACCCTGGAAATTCCACTGCCACCAATGTGCACATTCACAGGATATCTCTCATCCTATTGCAATTAAGAGTAACTGTCTACAGGTAAAATAGTTGAGACTGTTTGCTCCTTAGCAAACACCAGCCATGAGGCAACATTAGTAGAAAAAAAAAAACTATACAGGGGATGGAGAAATGCATTTCCACCTTCTATTGGAAACAAATCCACACTATAAAAACCGGAGATACTTACTTATGGAAATCTAATGAATAACATGGTGGCATATGGAATACAGTACAGACACCACTTTTTGATAAACTCGGGAACTGGAGCCAATTCGGTTCCCCACTGCTCCCAAACTAAATTGTTTCCATTGTATCCTATGAGATGGGGAAAGTACAGTATATTTTTATTTCAACATTAAGATTTTAGTAGATACAGAGCAGAGTTCTCTGATGTCAGCTTGTTCAAATGGTAATGAATAACTTATATTTATTAATTAATTACATTCCAAACTCCATGTTTCTTCTAAGGGGGTCAAAGTAACATATATCTGTTTTCCTCACTCCATTTTTTCATGGCATTAACTTCAAGAAATAGGTTAGCATCCTAGCCTTCCAAGGTAGATGTGAGGCACCCATGGGCTTTATGGCTGAATGGGTGGATGTGGACCTCTTTGGACCAACACTGATCTGATATGTACTATACCAGTAGTTCTTAACCTTGGGTTACTCAAGTGTTTTTGGACTGCAACTCCCAGAAGCCTTCACCACCAGCTGTGCTGCCTGGGGTTTCTGGGAGTTGCAGTTCAAAAACATCTGAGTAACAAAGGTTAAGAACCACTGTATTATACCACAGCAATTCACTGTACTACAGATTCCTTCTGGTTTAATTGTCCATCTTTGATGCATCTGAAGAAGTCAAAACCTTATGCCACATAAAACTGATTAGTCTTCACAGCACCACAAAAGACTGTTCCTTGTTTTTTCTCCATCACAGCTGCCCTCTGCAAATTCTCTCTCTTAGGTGAATGGCCCTGTAGTTTTATCAAGTGGTTGTGCTTAGACTGCTATGTTCCCTAATGCAGAATGCTTATCGTTGAATCTCAATTCTCAGCATACTTTGCAATACAGAGAATCCTTGAACAGTGTCTTTCTGCTTTTCTTTTCAATGCAGCCTGCATTGAACTAGCTTTGCTGAGTCCTCATTTATGTGACTGAAACCGCACAAAACAGTCTGCCCCTAAATACTGCTCCCAATTCATTCTAACAAGAAATAAGGAGGTCAGATTCCTGGTGGAGGCACCATTATTCCAGAAGAAAGTCAGAAGGAGCAAGCCATTCTTATTCTTATCCTAGGCTTCTTTCTACACACAAGGGCTTGATACTGGCACAGACTCAGACTAAACAATACAGTTAGCACACCATTAGAAGCAGAGCTCTGAGTAGTGTTGAAAAAGTAAATTGATATCAGCTTGTCTCACTCCACATTTTATAAATTAGTTTGCTTTTGTTTTGTGATTAGTCATCAAGGTTAACATAGGCAACATTTGGAGGTCTGATTATGCTTTGAAGGAATTGCTAACCTAGACAGGAAACAAAGGAAGTATGAATTTCTTTATACAGTATCTGTGAAGATTCTCAATCACTCAGCTGAGATTATCTGGAAATTGAGTCATGGCAACTGAACTTCTTCCTTATTAAGTTGAAATGTTTCGCTACTCATCCAGGTAGCTTCTTCAGTCTGAGGAGAGCTGGTAGGAGACCCCTAATATATCCTCCCCATTCGTTTCACTTCCCCCTGGTCTGAAGAGGCTTGTTAGATGGATAATAGATGGGTGGGGGTAAGTGAATTTCATTGTAGCTTCACCCAGATCCAGGAATTTCTGAAATGTTCCTTCTTTTGACCCAATGGAGTTTTGTAACAAAATAATTGTATGGAAGGGGTGGAAAAAATATATATGCGTGCATGCATAAATGACATTTTAGTTATTTATTTAAAATATTTGTATTCTGGCATACAACAATGTTCTCAATAAGATCCTTTGGTTTTATGTCCTTCCTGCACACTTTTTTAAAATAGGAAAAAAGAGGAAACACCATTACATTTTTTCACAGATATGTCCCTTAAGACTAGCTCGTTTGACAGCTTAGTGAGTTGGAGGACCAGATCGCAGAGCCAGGGGTCAGGGATTCAATTCCATACAATACCTCACAGGGAAAAGGCCTGTCTGTGTAACTTTGGACAAAGTGTACAGTCTCAGAGGACCACCAGGGATTGGTAAATTACTCCTGAGTATTTTATATCTAAGAAACTTTGCTCTCAACAGTTGGGATCAACTTGATGGAACACAGTTAATATGTAAAGACTGAACTCACATCCCAAATCTATGTCAAATAATATTAAAATTAATGCTCTTTCCTTTTAATTATTTTAAACCCAGAAATGTCCACATCGACCAGTGAGCATTATCAATGTAATTGCAAGCTCCCATGTGCTGAATGAAGCATTGAAGATCAAACTGGATAATGCAGTTAGCATGTCTTTAAAGAAAAGATGGCTGTTTCTCGTAGCATATGCTGCTGATCTCTGTGTGTTGCAAATGGGCTTACTTTTCTTTTGTTTGCAGTCACTGACAGGTAAGCATGGGCTTTATTAAAAGTTTGATCGCTCACATATGGAGCTTCGAAGGAATAGCATGTGTTAGACACACAGTCATCCTCCAAGACCAAGAAGTCTACACCCAAGAAGCAGTTTCAAAGAATAGGATAACACGGAGTCCACATTGTTTCCTCCTAATCTTACCAATCTAATTCCACTTTCTCCCCATTTTGTCATTTGCTTGACCTCCCCTTTAACATATGAAGTATAAGCAGTGAGTAAAGAACAATTACTATATGTCCTTTTGTTCTATATTTAAAAAGGAAAAAAACTGTTTTCTTGGGTTGCGGGGGCTGCTGCTCAGCAAAGTTCCAACCATTCCTGCTGCCTGCTTTTCCCCCCAAAGATTATGACATCCCTTCATATTCTTTAACACAACCCCCTTTTAAAAAATAAATCCGCTTTGCCAGACACTGGAATTGCAGGCATCTCCTCCCTCAAGCCCTCCTTGCCTTTAAATTTTTTTCCGCTTATTAGTTGTCATAATAATGCATTTTACTAATAATTGATTCATAGCAATCAACTACAATAGCACATTTGTTGTTGTTTAGTCCTTAAGTCATGTCCAGCTCTTCGGAGCCAATGAACCAGAGCATGCCAGGCCCTCCTGTCTTCCACTGCCTCCCGGACTTCGGTCAAATTCATATTAGTAGCTTCGATTACACTGTCCAACCATCTCGTCCTCTGTCATCCCCTTCTGACACCCAAGACGGACAGGTCATAGTGGAGAGTTCTGATCCACCTGGAGCAGGAACTGGCAAGCCACTCCAGTATCTTTGCCAAGAAAACTCCATGGACAGAAACAATAGCACATTAGACTAGGATAAAACCATTGTTTCCATTGATGCAGCTAACAGTAGGAGAAGGAATTGTGCTTTATTTCCATCTGGTGACAAAAGGAACACTAGGAGAAACAACTGTGTCCAAAGTTTAATCTGCACTTAACACCCATGGTATGTTGATGCCACAAGAATATGTAACCGGGGAGAATAAGGTCAAAATACCCATGTCAAGTTATATGCTGATCTGTATGGGTATACTGTGTATATACTTACAATGACAATAAATTATTATTATTATTATTATTATTATTATTATTATTATTATTATTATTATTAACTTACTTTCTACATGTCTAAGGAATTCAGGGAGAGACATGGAGAAAGTGGTTAAAACAATATTGTAATTCAGACTAAAGAGGTCATTGAACACATTTACTATCCACCTTGTATGTTTTAAGGTGAGACTGAACAGACTCCAAAAATTCAGTTGGCTTGTCTGAAGCAAAAGGCATGGCTTTCTATATCCTGAGTTGTTCAGTAGCTGCTTTTGCCCAGAAATTAACCACTGCCATTTCGTGTGTATAACAGAGTGGCGGCTGACTGAGTGACAATTTGTACAGTTACTGAAAGGAATGAGAATTGCTTAACCTAAGCCCCCACCTTATCTTCTTCCCAAAAGGTACTTATGTTGATGAAATGCAAACACCTTTGTGAGGATTATTGGACTGTTCTGACCTTGGGAACTCTTTCATTATATCCCACCGTCAACACCTTTGACCTTGCAAGAAGGCTGGAGCTCATTTACATTCCCTCTTGAAAGAGCGTTGGAGAAGAGGCAGCCCACTGACCAGTTGGTGAATGGGATTAGGAGGATATTCCTAAACCAGCTGCTGGTCTTTGGTCCCTTCCTAAAACTTCTTGGCTTGGTGATCACTAGCTGAGACAGCTGTTTTGTCTGCATGCCTGTGAGGATTCTCTTCAGACTTCTGTTTCTGTCCTTGAGCCGGTGAAAGACAGAACATCTTCCACTGGTCTGAAAAAAGCAGACTTATTTGTGTGAGCTCTGCTATCCAATTGGAGCCAAAGACAAACCACAGATTTATTTTTAAATTATTTAGGAAAATCCTCAAGTTAGTGTGGAAAGTAGCAATTTTCCGCAGGTTTTCACTCTTTCCTCTTCTTTGGAGAGCAACATTATATTGTGAACCACGTTTGAAGGTGAACATCATACATCTCTTATCTCAGCAAATTTAACACTTCCATATCACAGAATCACATATTGTAGTCATAATGTTACAATGTCTTGAAAAAATCATCTTGCACAATGTTCAGGCCTCACCCATACTTCCTCTACTGAAGGATATTGTGGCAACATTCCAAACAGTCCTTTTTGTAGTTAAGTCGTGTCCGACTCTTTGTGACCCCATGGACCAGAGCATGCCAGGTTGTTGGTATTTCTTCCGGCAATCTTAATTCCGGCTTGGGATTCATCCAGTCCTGCCTTTCACATGAAGTATTCCACATATAAGTTAAATAAGCAGGGGGACAATATACAGCCTTGTCTTACTCCTTTCCCAGTTTTGAACCAATCAGTTGTTCCATATCCAGTTCTAACTGTTGGTGCTTGTCCCACAAATAGTAATCACTATTGTGTACTACAGGGGTCAAATGAATCCAGTTTCACAATGTCAGAAGTACTTTCTGTATGACTGGAACATTTAACTGAGGAAATAGGTTCTGTGCAATTTTCAAATGTCTTTTATTTAGCCTCAGGTGTTATGCACTTTTTACTTCTTTAATAACTTGTTCAACAATTAAATTGTGTGATCATTTTGAAACATTCATTCATTCATTCATTCATTCATTCATTCGTTCATTCGTTTGTTTGTTTGTTTGTTTGTTTGTTTGTTTGTTTGTTTGTTTGTTTGTTTATATGCCACCCACTCTACTCAAAGGTCTCTGGGCCTTTGTAAATGTAAATAAATCTACATTTATTTATTTGCTTGTTTTCTATCTCATGTTTCTTCCAAAAAAATAATTTTCAAGAAAGTAAAAGTAAAAATGTTCAAATATAAATGAATACAATGTGTTTAACTCATTTCTTGTGTTCATGTGCCATCAAGTCAGAAATAACTAATAGTGACCCTAACAGAGCTTTCAAGGTGAGATAAGGAGTGGTTTTGCCAGTTCCACTCCCTCAGTGAGTTTCTGTGGCTGAGTGGGTATTCCCAGTCCCAGTCTTGATCGTTTGCAACATTATCAGCATTGTCTCAAGAAACATTAATGGCTTAGAGATCTTCCTTGAGTGTTTAATGCCAAGTTTTTCGAGGTCAGCCTCCTTTTCTCTTTCTTTCAAGAGGTATCCACCATAGTGCAGTTCTTAGGTGCCAATCTTCGGGCATGTGTAGGATGCGGCTTGCAAATTGCATTCGATGTTCGGTCACAGTTCTTGACAGATGTTTTGAATCTGATCTTTTTAGTACAGTATTTCTTCATTAGTGATATGATCACAATATAAGGCACAAAGGATTTTTCTAAGGCAACATTGTTGAAAAACATTTAATTGTTTAGTCATCTTGGTTGTATTTTTTCGTGTTTCACAGGCATATATTGCAGTAGGTATAAGAATACTCTTAAAGAGTTTTAGCTTTGTGGCAATGCTCATGGCTTCTGTTGCCCAAACCGAGTGCATGTGCTGAAATACAGCAGATATCATTCCAATTCTGCAGTTGATGTCCTTCTCTGTGCCTCTGTCAGTAGACATAATGTTGCCAAGATAAGTGAATTATTGGATTTGCTCTGTAGCCTGGCCATGGGCAATTACAGGCTTGCTATCTTGGACTCCTCCAATCTGCAGGACATGGTGGAGCAAAAATGTTAAGTCTTCAAAAGGAGAGCCTGAATTATCAAGAGGTCTTGGTCTTGTAGTGGATAGCTTAGTGAGAATGTCAATCCAGTGTAACCTGATTCTTTTCTTTTCTCTTTTTCTTCTGTGGTTTATTTTTCTTTTTCTTCCCCATCTTGAAGAATCGGCTATTTAATGTAATAGTTCTTTTTTATATTTATTCTTGTCTTACGTGTTTGTAAGCCGCCTAGAGTGGCTGCAAGACCAGATAGGCGGGATGGATAAATAAATAAATAAATAATTGAATGAATGAATAAATAAATAAATAAATAAGAATGAGTGAATAAATGAATAAATGAATAAATGAATGAATAAATAAAATAAATGTGATACTGTATTCGCGAAGGCTTTCACGGCCGGGATCTAATGGTTGTTGTGGGTTTTTCGGGCTTCTTGGCCGTGTTCTGAAAGTGGTTCTTCCTAACATTTCGCCAGTCTCTGTGGCCGGCATCTTCAGAGGACAGCAAACTGTGCTCTGGGTAGGCTTGAGAGTGGGTGGAGTATTTATGGCTGTGAGAAGGCTAGTTTGTGAGATAGGCTATTGTCCTGATCAGGAGATGGTTGATTAGTGTGTTTTGTTGTGGCTGTATTGTTTTGATAAGGAGGGGAGATTATCTGTCCCTGTGGTTGATGAGTGTCATTAGCTGGTTTTTTGTGTGCAGTAATCCCTTGACCTTGTGGCTGGGTGGAGTTCCTTGACCTTTTGCACTCTGTGTTTTTGAGAGCTGGGAGCCAGGTTTTGTTGAGTTTCAGACATTCCTCCTTCCGGTTGAAGTTTTGTTGATGCTTGTGGATTTCAATGGCTTCCCTGTGCAGTCTGACGTAATGATTGCTGGTGTTGTCCAGTATTTCAGTATTTTGAAATAGAATTTCATGTCCAGTTGGTTTTATGGCATGTTCAGC
The DNA here is from genome assembly GCF_051106095.1 of Pogona vitticeps. Taxonomy (NCBI): domain Eukaryota; kingdom Metazoa; phylum Chordata; class Lepidosauria; order Squamata; family Agamidae; genus Pogona; species Pogona vitticeps. The sequence goes on from NC_135783.1 coordinate 54,607,719, forward strand.
TACTGCAGATTTTTCTGGTTGTTTTAGTCTGCAGTGTCTGTCATGTTCTTTGACTCTGGTGTGGATGCTTCGTTTTGTGGTTCCAATGTATACCTGGCCACAACTGCAAGGTATCCGGTATACTCCTGCAGTGGTGAGGGGGTCCCTTCTGTCCTTTGCTGACCGTAACATTTGTTGTATTTTTGTAGTGGGCTTGAATACTGTTTGTAAGTTGTGTTTTTCCAGAAGTTTCCCCATGCGGTCTGTGACCCCTTTGATGTATGGCAGGAATACTTTGTTTGTGGGTGGCTGTTTTTCTTCTTCAGTTCGGTGTTGTTTTCTTGGTTTGATGGCTCTTGTGATTTCATTTTTGGTAGCCATTTGCCTGTAGGGCCCAATTCAGGTGGTCGAGTTCAGCGTTGAGAAACTGAGCTTCACAGTTCCGATTTGCACGGTCTACCAGCATGAGTGGATGACATACAACACATTATAGGAAACCCTGTGTGCATAGATAAAATACCAATTTAGACGAATAAAGTCTCTTATAGCCCATGCATACTTGTATATACTGTATAATGAATGAATGATCTCCAGCTATTTCAGCTCCAATAAAAATGACTCTAATGATACTATAAGAAGCAACATTGGTTGTTCTTGATTCTGAGTAATTTTGAGAGCACTTGTGGATCTCATGCAAGAATCAAATCTATCACTATTCTTTGTATGCACTACGACTTCCTAACTAAATTCAGGCAAAATATTAGAGAAACAAGATGAGACTGAGAGCTCTTGCCTTCTAAATGATCACTGTCAGAAAAATTATTTTTATTTATTTTTTACATTTATATTATCAGCATTACAATTGATTGGATAATCTCTCTCAGCCTGGTCATTCTCTTAGAGATCCTCCTGTTAACTAGTTGTAGTCCCCTGGGACAAGTCATCTTTCCCCTAAGGAGCTCAAGACAGCATACGTAGCTCTCCTTCTCCCCATTTTGTCCTTACAACAATCTGAGAAGATAGCCAGGATGAGAGAGATTATCCAATCTACTGTAATGCTGAGACCCTAATTGTTCCAGAGCAGTGAGGCTGTCTTGGACTACACTGCCCTACAAAGGAAATGAATTATTTTCACTCCATCCACTCCTTCAAGGAAATTAAGAATCCAGCCTCAGTCGGTTCTTAGCTACAGCAAGACCAGATATATACTGTTCTTGGTATGACACAGCTGAGACATGACTATCATGGAAGAGAGGTTACATAATTTTAGACTCTAGGCCTGAAAGTCTAGTGTCTTCCTCCAACAGATACATGCCCTGACTTACTCTAAGTAGGATGAGCCAAGCAATGATATATTAGGATGCCTCCTGCTCATTCTGTTGAATGGTGTCCTAGACATCTGCCCCAGATTCTTGCTCAGGTGGCACCACTGCTCTTCTCACAGTGTAGTCATATGTGGTAGTAGTTTTTGACCCACAAAACTGTATTGTCCTGATATTCTGAATTTGATTGCACCAGAACAGTTTGCTCATTTGACAATATAATGACTCAGAGCATGGGGCAGTAAAGCTAGAGAGGAGGCAGATGTAAACAACAAATAGCGAGCAACGTTGGCAGTGCCATTCACTATTTTATAACATGATGTAACTTGAGCCCTTTGGTGAAGACAGAGTAGAGCTTAGCTGTATAAAATGAGATTAAGAGGTCCAAATAAATGTTCGATTAAATGCTGGTGCAGATCATCCCCATGGTGGGTGTAGATCTGGGAGGCTTAGGTGACGTTAACATTTTTCCTTTAGCTAGTTGTATGCATTTTGGAGTCTAATAACAATAGCTCAGTAGCTTAAGTATCTGGCTGTGGAGCCAGAGGTTGGGAGTTTAATTACCCACTGTACCTCTTGCAAGTAAAGCCAACCTATGTGGCCTTGGATAAGCTGCACAGTCGCAGGATGGCCCCAGAAGAAGTGAATGGTAGACCACTTCTGAGTATTCTCTACCTGAGAAACACTGAAAACGGTCACCATAAGTCAGAATTAATTTGAAGGCACACAATAATTATTATTTATTAGGCATTTGGGACTCTAATAATGACAATGAAAGTACAGTGGTGCCTCGCTTAGCGACCGCTCCATTGAGCGATGAAATCGCTTAGCGATGGGGTTTTGGCCATCGCCAGAGCAATCGCTTTGCGATGGTCCCTATGGGTAAAAATTGCTTTGCGATGATCGCGGGGAAGCGATCATGGCAAAGCGACCCTTTCTAAACAGCTGATCGGCAATTTCAAAATGGCCACCGGAAAAACAAAATGGCCACCCACTGTGTGTCCTCGCTTTAGAGGCACCGAAAATGGCTGTCTCTATGGAGGATCTTCACATAAGGTCAGTTTTGAAGCCCATAAGAACACATTAAACGAGTTTTAATGCGTTTCTATGGGCTTTTAAAAATCGCTTAGTGACGAAATCCCTTAGTGATGTTTTTTCCTGCACGGATTAACGTCGCTAAGCGAGGCACCACTTTAAGTAGCTTGAAAATTCAAAACCCAATGAGGAGCTTTTGAAAAGTACAGGCTAAACTGTATCTTGTGTTGTAATATTGTAGCCATTCTGCCTGTGGATCCCTGGATAGTCACCGGCATTTCAAATATAGAAAACGTCTAAGCCTATGTCATATGAGATGCTGTTGTCCATCCTCATGTTTTGACTAGGCTGTTCCCTGCATCTTTGTTGGTCTTGTAAGTCTCACATAGCCCAAGCAGAAGAGATTCTTATATTACAACTATGGTGCATTCCTCTGATAGTTAAACATTAGAGTATTCAAAGTGAACATTCTGCACTGATTATTTATTATTTTGTAAACTGCAAAATACTGCACAGTTAAAACCGAGCATTGCTCACTACTGGTCAAACACCCATCACTATAATCTAACTAGAATGGGAGGAATACAGAGGTTGGAGGTGGGAGCTCCTAAGGTGAGATATTGAATGTCTCTACATATAAAAATATGATGACTTTATGAGAGGAGGGTCTATAGGGGTGAAGGCCAATCTCCTTTCTTTCCACCTTACGCCCCTCCCTCCCCTAGTCAAGGACCTAAGCATGGTCAGAATGGTCAGTAAATATAAGCCATTTACCATCTGGCAACAACCTAGAAGCAAGCTTCCCCTCTCCCTTTACAGCACCCATACTTTGAAATGTCATTCCCATTGTTGAATGAAATTCAGCATCTGTTATGTTTTTTGTACATCTTCTGAATGCACACTTATTTTGTTCTTTTTCTAATCTTTGTTTCTCTGTTCTATGCTTTTTAAATGGTATGTGTTACACGACCCTTTTAGGCCTGTTTTTATGCTCCTGTTGTATTCTACTTAGATATTATTATAGTAAATGTTACAGAAATTAGGTCTCACTGAGTTTCCATGAAAAAGTGTTATAATCATTGTCACTGTGATCATTAGTTATAGGACATTCTACAACATAAAGCTGTCAGGACACGTATAGTAAAGCAGATCAGAAATATGAGAATTTTTAAAAAAGTATTATGATTTTCAAAAGGCCTTAAAAATTAAAAACAACAACCCAAAATCTAAAATATCTTGGAAAAGCAAAATATCTTCACCAGATAAATAAAATATAATATTGTGGGTGCGAGACAAACCTAACTGGAAATTCCAGCCCATAAAATAAAGACCTTGCATTTAGAAGGAAGGCAAAACCTATCTCACCCCAATACTAGGGCCCTAGCCTTTCTTTCTCGTACTAAATCTAGGATGTTGCTTCTTACTGTGCTATTAAAGACACTGGCAAGTAAACCCTTCAAAACCAAGAAAGAATCTATTTGGGGGCAACTCCCATGAAATCAGAAGAGTCTTATTGGACTGGTTCCACTTCATTTAAACCCTATTTAGACCTTCCTTCCTAATCACAAGGATTTGGCTGACTAAGGTGGTTATGCTTTTGTTCCATTGAAACCATGGGATAAATTAGTCACAACTGAATTAAGTTGGATTGATTTCACTGGGACTAAAGCATTACTAGGTTACTCAGAGATGAACCCTAGGATTCTCAAGGTGACTCTGTGATGGATTTTGATGGAACCATGAATATGAATATATTTTGGAAAGTACATCATCTCCTTACACCTTATAATTTTGAAAGCTACTTCAAAATTATGCAAAGTAAGGACACAAGTCTTCTGCACGGGGGACACACACACACACACAGAGTGATTATCGCCGTTTGCACAGCAAACTTTCTCTTCATTTTAAACTTTACATATCCAGTTCCTTTTATATGTGACCAGGTAGCACATTTTGGGCAGGAGTCACCCAGCGCTGCTTTATTTACATAAGTGTTTATCAGCCTCCATTTCACTGTGAAGTGCTATGTTTTAGGAGAATATAAGAGAATAGTGTATAACCCACCAATTTGATGGTAAACAAGCTTTGGCTTTAAGACAAAGCTTGTTTTAATCTCTGCAATCAGGATAGAGATCTGAACATGTTTTTCAACAAATCTCTACTGAAGAAATCCTATTCATGATTATTATCTGTATGAGAATTAAAAAAATGTCTAATTACCTTCTATTAAATCTGTATTTATCAATTGCAGCTTTCTCTGGGAAATTATAATTTGCAAAAATGTTCTGTATTCCAAGCTTTAACAGTTGGAGGTGGATGTCCTTAAGGATAGGGAGGGGGGAAGTTCCTTTTTAAATGGCACATTTACTAATTATAAAATGCTCTTATCTCTCTGCAGCCAAAGCCAAAATGAACATGTGCCTTGCACTAAGAAATCCCAGGATTGTCACAACTTGTGCCAGCTGTTGAGGTTATGACACCTGTGCCAGCATCGCCAGCTCTGCCCACTGTCATCTGTTCCAACTGTTCCATCTGCACTGTTTGTACCAATTCTCCCATTTCTGCATCTGTACCTTCTGCAGAAACAGTTCCAACAATGCCAGCTGTGTCATTGGTGCCAAATATGCCAGATGTTCTATTTGTCCACCCTGGGCCAAATCAATGTAGTTTTGTGCTCATTAGTTTTAGCTGGTAGCTTCTATTTCACATTTTTAAAAAAGATAGAATCATTACTAAATTACAACTACAACTGCTTAGCATCTATTTAGCCATCCATCTATCTGTAAACACAACTATGTCAGTGTGCATTCTGTCAGCATTATTTTGATCACATTAAGCCATGCATGATGACTGCAAGTTCTGTCTCAATTGCAATGTTTTTCCCTTCATGAGGACTATATGGCTCAGGAAAAAGCATTGAAATAAAGTTATGGAATCTAGCATGCAAATAGCATTAAGGGCATGAAAAATATTTCAACCACTCCAGTCTAGAGGTTTGCATAAGTAGCTGTTGAAGTATTCTGAGATGACACATACATTAAAATCAGGGCACTCTTCACAAAAACTCTTCTGTTGAGTTACTTTGCTTCACTGTGGTTGGAATCTTTGAATAGTCACTGTTTTTATGCTGCGGCATGTGACTTCAACATTTACAAGAAAAAGGCTCCTGAAATAAAGAAGGATCCTTCCTATTGTAATGTAGACAAAATTGAAACTGATTACAGATTATCACTCTTTACCCCACAAATGTCTTGGCCCATGATCCCAAAAACTATTAAATTAACAGACAGAAACTGCTAAGACAGATTCCAAGGCTGGTTCATGTTCTAGTGAAACAGGTGTGGTGGAAGTCAAGATAGAAATATCTCTCTTAATGACTAGCACATTTTCCTACTGGGATACTGCCTCACAGTTCAGATTGCATTTCTCCAGAGTAAATTTCCCTTCACCAAGTTAGATGCCTTCCTATTACACTACCTATAGATTTGCAATGCCCCTTGACCTGATACAGCCACATTTTGTGAATGTGAAGTTTTGTTAAAGATATGCCGATACCACGTCTGCAAATGTAACTGGTTTTAAAGTAGTTTAACAATGATTCCCACTTCCTTCTCTGTCCCACAAATAATGGAACTTGTTATCATTTGAAGGAGCAAAAAATTCCCAGCTCACAATCATGCATCTCAGTTGTATGTTGATTTGCACAGAGGTAAGTAAAGATATTACCCTTGTATGAATAAGTAGCATCTGAATTGAAAAGCTCAAACTCTGGACTGAAAATCCATCTTTTTATGGCCCTCTGGCCATGCCTTCTCCACATGACACTGCTTGACAGTTTTCCAGAATTTGTGTAGCTTCTTTCCCATTCTCTGGAAATGCCACTGAAGCATAGCTACCGGCAGCAAAAGCTGTAAGCCACAATATTCTGGTGTATTTTGGCCTTATATTCTTGCCCTTAAGAACTTCTTTGGATTTAAATTTGACACTTGGTCTGAAAGACGTTCGCCATATTTGTTTTTTACTTTTCAATGCATGCTTATGAGTAAAAACGGGACACTAATTTACTGGCGGTGCCAGTGATAGAACCAAGGGGTTTTCAGGAGTAATTTCAGGTTAATCAATTTCTGCATACTGTTGCAAAGGAAATTAAGAATTTTCACAAATCCACAGTACATTGAAGGAAACCAAACTATCTTGAAGGAAAGAGGTAAAATCAGCCTTACCAAGAGGTAAAATCAGCCTTTTTTGGTACAGCGAACAAAGGCTAAAACATGTGTGTACTAGGGCTAGGTAATGTAAGCACCTAGTAGTCTCATCAAAGACAACAAGCTTAGGTTTTACTGGAATTGGCAGAGAGCCCAGATCTTTGTAGAATAATGCCCTGTGAAGTCATCTGGCAAAATCCTTAAGCCTTTTATTCCAATTTTAATCTCTCCTTCTTTAGAGAATTCTCTCATATAGTTCAGTGGGCAAATCCAGAAAAATGATGAGCATCTGAGGTGTTTATTAATGTAAAGATGTAAACAAAAGCAAAGATGCATCTTAAAAACCCTTGTTAGCCTGACCAAGAAACAGCTCATTACTGTCAAAATTTGGGTGAGTCATAAATACAGGCCAGAGTCATCACAGTTATCTTTTTATGGCTACAGCTGACCCAGGTCAATTTTTGACCATCAGGCAGATGGCAATGGGATTCTAGCCATATACTACCTGGGCACTTCTGAACCATTCATCAATTTTAACACTGACTTTGGGAGGTAGGGATGTACTAACACAAATTTATAAATGAGTTACTGGGCAAGGTAGGAATTAATCTTCTCTTCCCTTAAAAATGTTCAAAAAATATCTAACATTATATATTTATATGGGTTCTAACATGTGTTGGGCATTTAAGATTATATACAGAACTATAGAACTAGGCAGCCTTCAACCTAGACCCTAAAGAAAAAAACAAGAAAGTTAGGAAGCAAATACTGGGTGAAAATACATAAGCAAAAATATTATAAAATTGCTTGAGCAGGATTGTATAACAGAAAAGAACCCACCGTTTGCAAAGTCACAGGTTATAGAGAAGTATGAACTTTCCTCCTCTTTTTTACATATTTATTAGGGATGGGATCGTTAGATTTCTGAGACTGCAAATCCCATAATTCTCCATTCTGGGAATTCTACCTGTTACCTTGCATATGCCTAAATGTGGCTTTGTTTCTTTGTTTTATTTATAGGCCACTTTTCTCCCGACAAGGGGATCCAAGGCAGCTCACAATATTAAAAGAACAAAATTAAAAACATTGTAAGTTAAACATTTAAAAAATGATTAAACTACTGTATATACTAATTAAAATGCAATTGAATAAATAAAAGCAGATAAACATTAAAAACTACCTTAACTTAAAAAAAATGGCATTCAGGGACTCAGTCATGATTGTTAAAAGCCTACTTGAAAAAAATAGATCTTCTGCTGTCGGCAGAAGGATAAAAGGGAAGGGGCCAGCTTGATCTCCTGAGGGAGAGCATTCCATAACTGCTGTCGAGCCTCCTCCTCCTCCTTGGACCTTTGCCCAGCCTGGCTAACCAAAGCAGCCAGGCCGATAACAACAGAATGGGCCACTGCAATAATAAATGGGTCTTTCCTTGAGGGCAGGTTTCCATCTGCCCTCAAGGAGACACTCATTAGGTGCATAAGAAAGAACCCTAATTTGGCTGTGGACGAAATTGGCAATTATAGGCCCGTCGCCAATGTTTCTTTCATGAGTAAAGTGGTGGAGAGGGTGGTGGCCGACCAGCTTCAGGTCCACTTGGATGAAACAAATGCCCTGGATACGTTTCAGTCGGGCTTCAGGCCGCGCCACGGTACAGAGACGGCATTGGTCACCCTGTACGATGACCTGTTGAGGGAGGCTGACAGGGGCAAAATGTCTCTGTTGGTCCTCCTTGACATCTCGGTGGCCTTCGATACCGTTGACCAGGGTATCCTCCTGGGGTGGCTCTCTGAGTTGGGAATTGGTGGCTTGGCGCTTGCCTGGCTCTGTTCCTTCTTGGAGGATCGCCCCCAGAGAAGTGCAGCTTGGGGAGAATGTTTCTGCCCCGTGGAGTCTCAATTGTGGGGTCCCACAGGGGTTAATTATCTCCCCAATGCTGTTTAACATCTACATGAGACCGCTGGGTGGTGTCATCAGGGGGTGTGGAGCATCGTGTCATCAATATGCTGAAGACACCCAGCTCTACATCTCCTTTTCACTAACTGCAGGTGATGCCATCCTGTCCCTTCAGTGCTGCCTGGAGATCCGCGCGGCCCCCAGTTTGGGCACTTTTAAAAGTCAACTAAAAACATGGCTATGTATTCAGGCCTTCCCTCTAGCTAACACTTGATTTTCTCTTGTTCTCTCTTATTTATTTTTGTTCTATTTTTGTATTGTGCATGTTATAATTATGATTTATGTAACTCTTTGTATTATTTTATTGTTGGAAGCCGCCTGGAGTGGCTTAGAGTGGCTTTTTAGGCCAGAAGGGCGGGGTATAAATAAAATAAAACAAATAAATAAATAAACCCGGTGTGTCCCCATTAATTGTGCCTACACTGGCAGTGGGACAGAGAGAAGGGTCTCCCCTGACCATCTTAAATGCCAAGGCTCCTATGGGCAGATAGTGCAATTCTTCAGGGAGTCTGGACCAACACTTAGAATCGGCCTCAGACGCGGACTGTGGTTGTTTTTGCAGGGGTGTGATATGTTCCTATAACCTGGACCATATTCTTCATAAGGCTATCTAGGGGCCAGGCAGGGACTAGGGGGCCTGTCTATTGACCATGGTCTGGCTGTGAGCTGTAGTGGGGTGAAAGACTGAAGTGCGGGGGGGGGGAACAAAAATTCTTGAAAGCCTAGGGGCCTGGCCATGTGTTCATATGACCCTGCCTATAACTGGCACCAGAATAAAGAACTTGATTCTATTTTCTACATCTTGAGGCTTTGTCTCTCATTTCTAATCTGGACATTCAGGAGAAAGGCCTCAAGTGGAAGGCTTTGAGGCTTCACTCGGCCTAGCTTCACCCAAGCTTCCTGTTCATGCCCTGGTGCTAGTTTGAAGCTTCCTTTCTGAACAGGAAGCTAAATGGGGGCTAGCTTAACTAAGCTTCAGAGCTTTCTAGATTTTCTTGCAGGTGAGTCACGTTTAGGTATCTGAAGAAACTGGAAGTATTTATTTTCTAAACAATCTCCACAGCTGATGAAATCATTAGCTGGTAGAGATGTGTTACATGTGTAATGTGCTATTTTTCATGTTATGGATGCTGTGCTATTGTCTGTTTTATTATTATGTGTACTGGAGATGGCATTTAATTTCGTTGTATGGAAGTACAATGACAATAAATTCAATTCAATTCAATTAGCCTTATGCAGCGTAATGTAGGCAACAAGTATTCTCACCTTCTTTGCAACAAATTCCATAACCTTTTTCTGCACAAAAGGCTTTTTCTGCACATTTTGCCAAATGCAGTCCTCTTTTGTTGGTGGGTCATATAAGAAGTCCTCTGGGCAACTGTGATTCCCAAGGTGACAATGTCTAGTAATTTGGGAACAGGTTTTATTTATTATTAATAAATTATTATTAATGCTAGAATAGGAAAACTTTTGAGCTGATTCAGCAGGACTCTTTCATTATTATGGTAGGAAGAATAGCCCACTTACAACTTCTTGCAAAATTAGGTCACAGTAGTTCAAGTGACAGTGATGGCAAATGCATCAATTGTTTGGTGACTGCACCTATCTAAACTGAGGAAATACACTGTTGTGATCTTTCCCTCTCACATGGCTCCTTCATCTACTTGCTCCATCCCCTTGGAGCAAGAAATAGGGGAGACAAAAAATCTGCATTCTTCCAGCAGTATCAAGCCAGCTCACCAACTATCACCTTCTCATCTCATGACTCCTTCTCTCAACAAGCCATTTGCAGAACTACTACATTATAGCTGGTCCTTTAAATTAACTGCATAACTTAAGCAAGGTAATCTCTCAGATGAAATCAGCTTTATTGGGTTGATGTAAGAATAAATAGTATCCTTTTAGAGACAAAAGTAGCATTACTTGATTGCTAAACAGTGAGTTGTTCTTGTGTACTAAAGCAAAAGCAGGTGCTTACACAATGGACTGCACAAGTGTCAGGTACAGCAAAAGCACAAGTCATCGTTTATTTCACAACTGCTATCCAATAGGTACCCACCATGTGTCATCAAAAATCTTCCACTTGCTGAAAGTAGCAACAAAATCTTGCATTATTTGCAGAGAGGAAATGATATTTTCCCAGAGGTTTCATACTGCTGTTTGTGTGCTAGGAACATGCAACAGAAGGGAGATAATGCCTATGGATCCACAGCAATGGCAACAAGTGTGCATTTATTCATGCAGAGACAGTGATTTGCAAGAGCCTTGTGAAAATTTGTGCCCCCTGTCTATTTAACAGCTTTTAATGGGTTATGCTCAAAATCCTACAAGGTAGGCTTCAGCAGTATGTGGACCAGTACAAGCTGGAATCCAAAGGGGCAGAGGAACTAGAGACCAAATTGCAAACATGCGCTGGATTATAGAGAAAGCCACGGAGTTCCAGAAAAACATCTACTTCTGCTTCATTGACTATGCAAAAGCCTTTGACTGTGTGGACCACAGCAAACTATGGCAAGTCCTTAAAGAAATGGAAATGCCTGACCACCTTGTCTATCTCCTGAGAAACCTATACAGTATGTGGGACAGGAAGCAAAAAACGGCCTGAAACTCAACATCAAAAAACTAAGACCATGGCCACTGGTCCCATCACCTCCTGGGAAATAGAAGGGGAAGATATGGAGGCAGTGACAGATTTTATTTTCTTGGGCTCCATGATCACTGCAGATGGAGACAGCAGCCACGAAATTAAAAGAGGCCTGCTTCTTGGGAGGAAAGCGATGACAAACCTTGACAGCATCTTAAAAAGCAGAGACATCACCTTGCCAACAAAAGTCCGTATAGTCAAAGCTATGGTTTTTCCTGTCATGATGTATGGAAGTGAGAGCTGGACCATAAAGAAAGCAGACTGCCGAAGAATTGATGCCTTTGAATTGTGGTGCTGAAGGAGGCTCTTGAGAGTCCCCTGGACTGCAAGGAGAACAAACCTATCAATTCTGAAGGAAATCAACCCTGAGTGCTCACTGTAGAGACATATCCTGAAGCTGAAGCTCCAATACTTTTGCCATCTCATGAGAAGAAAAGACTCCCTGCAAAACACCCTGATGTTGGGAAAGTGTGAAGGCAAGAGGAGAAGCGGACGACAGAGGATGAGATGGCTGGACAGTGTACGCGAAGCAACCAACATGAATTTGACACAACTACGGGAGGCAGTGGAAGATAGGAGGGCCCGGCATGCTCTGGTCCATGAGGTCATCAAGAGTCGGACACAACTAAACGACTAAACGACGACAAATGTTGGAGCAATTATAGTGGAGGTTAAGCTAGTGGTTTTTTTTTTCATGTTCCCCATTGCTATGCAGACAAACAGCATGTCACTGTAGAGATATCATATTGTCTGGTGAATGAACAAATGGCTTGAATAAATGCAAGCTGTAACTGTCTCTAAACTATTGGAATCAGTAGAGCTGACAGCAAATCATCACCCAAAAAGAGGACAAACAAATGAAAGAGCACAAATGGGGGGGGGAGAGGGATTGTTAACTGAGAGAAAAAATTGAGAGCTAATCAAGGAACTAGAAAAGCAAAGCAAAGCAAAGGGAAGGTGGAACAGATAAATCAAAGTTGTGCCCTCTTTTCAACAAATTTCATTCTTTATGGAAGTGTGTTAAGAAAGCATTTTAAAAACAGTATTTTGGAAATTTTCCAGGAAAATTATTGATATTTCGATACTTTCTAAACCAGTGGATCCCTACTTTTTTCAAGTTGTGACCTCTTTTATAACAGCCAAATAACCGGGGACTCCCCCTTGTCACATTTGCATTAAAAAGCATTTTTAATTAGGTAAAGTCCTCCATCACTTCTCAGAAAACAGATGTTTCCCCAGGCCTGTTTCTTATACATACACACTAACTTTAATATCTGGCTCTGAAAGGTCAAGGAATAAATTATTTGACAAGGGCTACAACACATATAAGGAGAGCCATCACATCCACCCCACTCCCGAAAACACTTTACAATTCCTTGTGGGTCACGTCCCTCAGGTTGGGAAACACTTCTTATATCCTAGCAAGGCCACTTTTACCCTTCCACAAGGGTTGGGAGAAGTACACTTGCCAAGAGGGGGCTCTCCACAAGCTAGCTCCTTTTGAGGGTGTGGGGAAATGCCAGTCCTGAGGTGGTCCTTGCAACCACGTCACGATGATAGATGATAGGGCATTCTCTGCTTTGGAGAACCATCATCTGGAAGATTCCCCTAAAACCAGCATTCATGCAAAGCAGTCAAGTTCTATGAAAAGCTTGTCTCCTATTTCTGGAAGTTTTGCTGCCCCAAGTGTTTCTCTCATGTGCCACTTCCAGCTGGAAGGAAAGAAAGAACAGCGGCAGTTCTCCAGAAGAGGGTGGGTTCTGAATCTGGGACAATGGTGGTAGCTCACAAGACCTGCCTATTCACCATCTCCAGCACCAAAAGTATCTCCCTCAGTGGGCCTAATGGTGGGACTGGCCTTCTCCATTTACTCATATTTATATACCGCATCTTCCATAAATTGTTCCTCTGCCTCCTTTGCCTTTTCCCATTCCTTTAATAAATTGCTTTGGCCCATTCAATATTGACAATACTAGACTAGACAGACCAACTGTGTAACTAGGTGTAAAACATAATGTATGTTAACACATAACAGGTGGATGTGGTATATGACAGTAGGACCAGTCTTGTCTGAGTAAAGTTGCTTTGAACACACATCTTCAATATCATCCTCCAGCTATCTGCAAATTAATATCCAATCTAAGTGGAATTTACTGAGTGCTAGTGCTATGAAAGGCCCTCGATCCGTAATAAAAATTCTTAAAGGGTGTGAATACAACCATATAGATGAAATATAGGAGCAATCTTTCATATAAATATACTGGGAATTATTTTAAAAAATTGACAGTGAGAGAGACAGCCCTCTAATCAAAAAAATGCATTCTAGCTAGTCTAACAAAACACCCATGAATCATTAACTTGAAAAGCAACTCTGTCAATTATGCACACAGCACATCTACATAATCTTATGTTCTTATTACTGCTACACATGTCTTCTCCTTTCCCCTCCTACTGTCATATGCTACATCCACCTGTTGTCTCTTAACTGTTATTTAAATTAAGACAACGTTGTCTTTAATGTTCTATATGATGCCTTGTACAGGGAGTGATAGTGCTAAAAATGGATTTCACAGAAGCCTATAGGTGTCTAGTGAAGCACAGAGGTATAGATTGTATTGTGAATCAGCAGCTGGAAATGAAAAGTTAGCAATGAGGAGCAAAAAAATAACTGAAGATAAAGGAATAAGGTGGGTTACAATATTTTAAATAAATAATTAAATAAATGAACTACTTTTTGTGTGTTTATAAGCTTTGTGACTGGTGATGATCTCAAAGTAAATTTTACCCAGTTTACTTGCGAGTAAGGAGACAGTAGCAACAGCAGCCAAGGATAGCTGAAGCATGAGGGGAGAACATTGGGGAGAAGTTTAGGGAGACAGAATGGAGGTAAACCCATCTTTCCCCCACCTTTCTCACTCTGTATGAGTTACTGGCTTCCAAAATGTCCAGTCATTAAGAGATCTGGTCAGATCTTGCAAACCAACAGCATCTCATGTTAGGTTCTTCTCTCTTCCAGCTGCCCCTACCCCTTCCTAGCAATATTGTCTTTTCCATTAGGTTCTGCTCAGATCTTGGAAACTGTGTCCTTTACTTAGTCAACGCGTGTCATGTTAGTTCTTTTCCTTTTCCTTCTGCTTCACTGAACTTGTCTAAGCAATATAGTCTATTCCTGTCACTTCTGTACGTATTTCACTTACGTATATCTGCATGGTAGGATAGCTACAGGTTACTCGTTTTTGCTTGAGAGGGAATTCAGGTTTGACTTGACTGAGCACTCACATTTCTGCTTTTCTGGCTATCTTTTGCATCAGTACCAATACCACATTTCAAATGACTCGATTTTTGTCCCTATCTTTCTTCATTATCTTCCTTTCACATAGTATGGATAGTTCGGCCTTGGTTTCCAGTGACACAACGTGTTCATAGAACTTTCTTCCTCAGTTTGCCTAACTCAAAGAAAGGGATATGAAATTGAAATATAGTTTTCCAGTCTGCATTTGATGGAGTGAAGAACAAGCCTTGCTGAGGGAAAATCAGCATGGCTTCTGTAAGGGCAAGTCTTGCCTCACAAACCTTTTAGAATTCTTTGAAAAGGTCAACAGGCATGTGGATATGGGCGAACCAGTGGATATTGTCTATCTGGATTTTCAGAAGGCGTTTGACGCGGTCCCTCACCAAAGGCTGCTGAGAAAACTCCACAGTCAGGGATAAGAGGGCAGGTCCTCTTATGGACTGAGAATTGGTTGAGAACCAGGAGAGAGGTGAAAAGTGGTGTGCCCCAGGGATTTGTCCTGGAACTGGTGTTTTTCAACCTGTTCATAAAAGACCTGGAAACAGAGAAAAGCAGTGAGGTGGTCAAGTTTGCAGATGACACAAAACTTTTCCGGGTGGTGAAGACCAGAAGGGATTGTGAAGAGCTCCAGAAGGATCTCTCCAAACTAGGAGAATGGGCGGCAAAATAGCAAATGTGTTTCAGTATGAGAAAATGTAAAATAATGCACATAGGAGCAAACAAATCAAAACTTTATTTATCAGCTGATGGGTTCTGAACTGTCCGTGATAGATCAGAAAAGAGATCTTGGTGTGCTGGTGGGCAGTTCAATGAAAGTGTCAACCCAGTGTGCGGCAGCAGTGAAGAAGGCCAATACCATGCTAGGTATCATTAAAAATGGGATTGAAAATAAAACAGTCAACATTATAATGCCATTGTACAAAATGCTGATAAGGCCACACCTGGAGTATTGCATACAAGTCTGGTCGTTGCACCTCAAAAAAGACATTGTGGAACTGGAAAAGATGCAGAAGAGAGTGACTAAAATGATGACTGGGCTGGGGCACCTCCCTTTTGAAGAAAGGCTACAGTGTTTGGGGCTCTTTAGTCTAGAGAAAGGGTGCTTGAGGAGGGAAATGATTGAGACGTATAAAATTATGCAGCTTCCTCAGATGTAGGTGGCAAGGAGAGGTAGAGTTGGGTGTCACCTGCATACTGGTGACACTGAACCCCAAAACTCCGGATGATCTCTCCCAGTGGTTTCATGTAGATGTTAAATAACATAGGAGTCAGTGGCATTTAAGATTCTGACCCTACTTCTGACAAGCTTTGCATTTCCTTCTCATCTGTAATTACCATCTATGAGTTTCATCAGTTATCCATGAAGGCTTACTAAGGACACAGTCCTAACTAGCAAAGATAGTCACTGACAATAAGCTACCCAAGGCTGTGCTGAATCCAAATTCCTTTCCACATAGGGATGTTGGAAATTATTTTGGACTAACCTTATCCAGCCTAAATTTGTGCTGGCATAGCACCTGTGAGCCTGGGTTGAGAGGAGTCTGGATCTTGCATAACTCACCTCTTCCCTCCTTTTTCCTCGTTTCCATCTGTTTTCTGGTTCTTCTGGCAGCAGATCTTAGCCAGTTGGCAGATCCTGTTGTATCAGCAGATGTGAGATTAGCCAGGAGAAGAAGCTGTTGTTCCAGCACAAGAAGATTCTGCCCATTCCAAACCTACTATAGTTGGTGTACCTTTGAGTTTTGATTGCATTGAGCCCTTTGGCAATAAAGTTAACTAAAATATTTCTGGAATGGAATCCACACAGGGTTGTAGATGGAGCCAGAAAAATGAAGGGAATCGTGTTGAAGATATACAAATAGTTTATAGTGTATTGTATTTCAGTGCTGTAGCCATCTTGATTTTATAATAGTAATCTAGTGAAAACTTCTGTCTTTTTAATATGTATGTATATGTGGTGTGTTTGTGTGCGTAAAAGTGATTATAACAGTGATATTAAACCATTGATAACATAGCAGGCACAGCAGGTAAAACCAGTAAATGTGACATGTCTGAGAGTTATAAGATTTACAGTCTTTTTTCTTCATAAAGATGGAGTGCTACTCAGAACAGTGTTTCATTTCTTGGATACGTGTGTTTTTTCTAAAATAAATCCTTCTTGAATCTAGCTGATCATTGATCACCCAAAAATTATGGTGCCCACCCATTCTCTGTCCACTTGAAATTAATAATATGAACAGATTTGATGGTAACGCGGAAAATCTCTTGGATAAATATTAAAAAAGGCATACAAGAACAAATGTGAGCTCTGTTCCTTACGGTTTTGAACTCTGTTGTTGTTAAGTGTCATCAAGTCACCTTCGACTTGTGGCGATACTATTAATTAGCAATCTCCAAAATGTCCTGTCTTCAACAGCCCTTGTTCAGCTCTTGCAAACTCAAGCATCTCGCTTCCTTTAGGGAGTCAATTTATGTCAATTTTGCATACAGATCGAACAGATAAAGGGATAAAATGCACCTTTGTCTAAAACCTTTGCCTATAGGAAACCCTTCTGTCCCTCCATGTTCTGTCCTAATTGTAGTCTCTTGTCCACAATACCGGTTACACATCAGGACAACCAAGTACTGAGGCACATCCATTCTTTCAGAACAACCCATGGCTTCTCATGATCCACATAGCCAAAGGCTTTGCTGTAGTCTATAAAGCATAGACTGATCTGAATCTCTTTGGTCTGCTCCAGCAGCCAGCAGATATTTGCAACTCTCTTTACTAGGTTCTGATAATAAGGATTGGGAATTAGAAATTACCTAGTGGAGCAGTTCTTGGAAAAACACACTGCCTTCCTACAACAATATCAATTTTGTAGAGGAAATCCATATTACTTGCATAATTACACACAATGCATTTACACCTGTACTTGTCATGTAGAATGATTGTATACAGTTTCCTTACATGATGTTATCTGTGCAGGACATTGTTGCTCATGAAGCAGCCTTGAGTATAATGTTAAGTGAAAGTTATGAATATTCTATTGTAGCCCACTGTAGATTATGAATATTCAAAAGTCACCAAGAATGTTTCTATGAATGCCATATGAGTCATTCATGGTAGTCTCTGATTCAAGGACAGGATTGTCTCATTGAATGTGGATACAGTATGTAAAAAATGTAGAGAAGTCATTTGGTTAGTTATGAGAAAGACAATACTGTATAGTTATACAAGTTACACAATACATTATTCTATTCTATTCTATTCTATTCTATTCTATTCTATTCTAAGTAATATACTTTATCATTTGAAAAGGCATGTCCAAAATTAAGTCTTTAAATTCGATTGGAATTTTTGACATCATCTATTTTGAACATCACACTTTAAATGAACAAAATAAATGACAAAATATTTATTACTAGAATAAAAGCACAATCTCAAATAAGATTTTGAAGAGAGCCCTGCTGGATTAGACCAAAGGCCTCTCTTCTCTGACATTCTGTTCACACAGTATCCAACTCATTAGAAGCCCATTGGAAGAAAAGTCCACCAAGAGGTCATGAGTAAAATTCCATTTTTTTTGGTCTCATGTTCCCTGGCATCTGATATATAGAGTCATATTCCTTTAGTCTTTCATTCCTTATGACTGAAGGTTAGTCAGGGAGATTCATAACAATGATGCTCTGTATGTCCACAATGAATACACAGTTGAGAGCTCCCATTGTAGCTTCCCCTGTGAAGTAAAGATTGAGGGGGTCTGACTTTTCTTCCATACCTCTTCAGAATTTGTTCTTATCACTATATACTGCCCTGTCTCTCTAGTTTGCAGGGCCTGGCATTTTATCTCCCGCTTTTCCCTCTTTCCCAAAAGATTGTTTGTGTGAAGTTTGGGAATTTCACTGTCTCTCTGCTTGTTCCAGTGGGACCCTTAGCTGTAGCAATTCCTCCCACTATGAGTCTTCTTTAACTACACAGTCCCACTCCTGAGTTTATAAGTTTCCTGAGTTTATAAGTTCCCTTTGACTCTGCTTCCAAGAAGTAAACCTCCTCACCCTGAGTTTCTACAGTATCTTTGCAAGTGACCTCTTCTTCCACTTTTACCTTCTCCTTTTCCTCACCAGCATCTAGGTTTTCCTCTGTTTCTGAATCATTAGCTCCAAAGCCTCTCTTTGCTCCCTCCAGCATGTCCCTTTTCTTCCTCCTTCCTGTTCCCACTAGTTCCTCCTTTATGTCCCTCATTTCCCACGAGTCTTCCACATCCCCCAACTGTTCTCCTTTCCCCACTCTTTCTTCCTTTTTGGGACTGCTCTCACCTGCCAGATATTGTCTTTAAGACTGGATTAATCTATGCTCTTGCATATGGCTACAAAGCAATAAAGTATTCAAAACAAACACATAAATGTAGAGTGCCATTTAGCACATCACTTTAGAGTTGCAGAGGACTTCATTCAGTGAACTCATATGGATTTTAAATATAATGACAGACAAGCTGTAATCCTGAAAAACCACATAGCACAAGGGCGAGTGACTTCCAAGGGTCCAGGGGCCATTTTTACCTCCAGACTTTGGAGGGCTGCACAGCCCCTTTGAGCACCTCTACCACATCTTCACCAGCTTGGGAGGGCACTCCGAGTTCTATAGGAGGTACCTGTGGCCATGGGCTACGCTTAGCTTCCTCTTGCCATAGGACAAATACCAAAAAGTCAAATAATCACCTTTGGGAATTGTGCAGGTTGAAGTGGAACCACCCAGTCATGGTTCTCTCCATCCCTAAAATGGGTAGCATAACCAGGATTAAGAGAACTGAAAGCTACTAAGAAGTCTACTCCTACTCTGCCTCTCCTTCTCTTGACACAAATTATGCTCAAAAGCAATCAAGGCAGTCTTGGTGCCCGACCCAGTCTTGAAGCCAAACTGAATTGGACCCCGACAAGCAGCCTAAAGCATCTTGCACAAGAAAGGGTGGCCAATACTGTAGTTGTTATTAGCCATTAAAATCCTAGGAGGCTTCCTCCTGGAACTTTCTCACAAACACCTTTCTCATGTTGGGATAATGTCTGTCAGCTTAGAACAGTGGTTCTCAACTGTGGGTCCCAAAAGAGATTGCAAGCCCATCATCTCCAATCACAGTTCATGCTCACTGTGGATTATGAGTATTATAATTCAAAGCATCTGAGAATTAAAATTGGGAGCCATTCACTTTAGCAGAAAGACAGTTAGGCAACAGGGTAATTAATGCAATAACAGCATCCCTGCTTCTTTGATTGCCATTATTACATACAAAAAATTCAAAACTGAGAATCAAGGCATCAGGGGTCCTGTAAAGAGAAATAGACACCCTATAAATCACAACGTCAATTTGATAGTCATGGTTCAACAGCTGTTTTAGGTGACAAAAGGGTGAGGGAGTAAGACAAAGAGAAGACTCTCAGAAAGACTGCCTATACCTGTTACAGCAAAAGATACATAATGGCACATTTTTAGCTTTCAAGTGGCCTTACCTTAATCAAAAACCAAGGCTTACCACATATTCCATCTTTGCTGCTGAGTTCACAGAGACAAAGAAGGGCTGACACAAATCAGGTACTGTATTTGGGACAACCCAGTGAGACAGCAAGAAATAGCTGCTTTGGATACAAATGAACTTGATTAAGGAATTGTTGGCACGCCTTTGATTTTGCACCTATCCCCTTCACTTTGTCCGCATAGAATGGTGTGTGTATGTGTGAAAATAAAGTAAGTAGAAAAATCATTGTTAATATTTCAATAATGTTTACTTCGAAATGTAACACTGAATGAACTACTGGCAATTTGGAGGTAGAAAATTAAGAAGAGATGATGAGAAGAAATTCCTCTTCAAAGGACGCATCTCAAGCTAGCTTTCCCTGCAGTAAAGGATGGCAGAAGTCAGGGAATTAACCACCTATATAGCAAGATACATGATCTACTGATATCTTGTAAAGATGCTACAAGCTTACCAAATAATTTAAGTGATTAACATGATTAGTAAAGATGATGTATAATCTCTTTTTATACTAAAGTTAGTTGATGACATTTCCTACATTTACTTTACGAGAAGCCTTGTTTTTAACAATCATCTTAAGTCCTAGTAAACTGAAGAATTAATTAGCAAGCACAGAGGATCAGCAAACTAATGCTTTAGTCTGTTAAACCATCTGTTGAGGAGCACCCTACACAAATCTTGGCATTACCAAAGATGGGAGAGTACTTTTGCTTCTTATTACTAGTTCCAAGCTGCTATTCCTTGCTGAGAACTCTTCCTTTATTTTAAGCTATGAAGGAAATTATTAAAAAGGTTAATAATTGATCCAGCTTCTGCTGTCACGGCAAAGTTTGTGCCAAAAAGACTGATACACGTTGGCAGGAAACTTCATTTGAAATATGACTCACACATTGTGCACCAGATTACCATATACAGTATTACGTATAGACAGATGCATAGTTGTATAACTTATGTATCAGGATGTGTCAGCACTATTACTTATGTAAGTTTTATTGACTCAGAGCTGGCTTGGTGGCACAGCATTGCTATAAACCTCACTTAAATGGCCTGTATGACAAAGTGCAATTTAAACTCCCAATAAATATATTATGCCAATTAAAAAAACCTTTGGATGGAATGTTATTGTTATGAATTTATTATGGGAGGAATTTTTGGTTATTTCCCTTTTAGGAATATGCTTTATGCTTTTTAGCATAAAGTACAAAAAACTGGAGTAGCACTAGAGAAATGTGAAGAATAGCAAAATGCCCCAGCTTCCACCCAGCCCTTTTGTTCCCCCAGTGACTTGCCTTCTGTATATAAAAATCACTCTACAAGTAGCTTAAGGAGAAAAAGAAAAATGTATTTACCGAACAATTGTGAAACTTCAGTTACAATCAGGAGAATAAAAGGGGTAAAAAAGGTGCACACACTTCCACATAGAAGTGGAAGAGAGTGGAAGTCACTCCATAATGACTGTGTGATCCAGATGCACACAAACCTCAGTTTGGAGGTTTGTGCTGATTCATACGTGCAGCACTACAGTTGCCACACTTCCCCTTCCCAACCTCCCCAGCTGGATCCCCCACTCACCAGCCAGTGCATTCTCCTCTCTTCTCCTCTTTAGCTGATTGACTAGTCTCCAGCAGTAGTATGGGCCTCCCTGCCCTGCCTCCTTGGCTGACAACCCACTCAGACCAGGAAGCAGGACAAGCAACCCCTTGCTCCTGCTGGGAACTAGTGGAACAGCCAAAGAGGAGGAGGAGAGTAGGACATTCTGACTGGTGAGTGGCTCATTGGCCAGGGAGGTATGGGAAGGGAACCGAGGTTCATGCCCATCTCTAGTCCAGAAGTCAGGAAGGAAGAGAGAACTACAAACAATAAAAGCAAATACAGTACACAAGAAGGAGGGGCAGAGGCTTGTTTAGTATGCCACTAGTATTTTCCCAACATTTATAGTCTGACTGTAAGAGATTATTATTCAAGAATGCTTTCCTACCACTAAGAGCTCAGTTATATACCTTGTATTTCTCAACTTTTATTTCCACCTCTGAATTCAGCAGATTTATTTATTCACCTTGTATTCTTCAGCATCTACAAAGTCTTTATCTGCTACCACATGATGGTGGGGTGGTGGTGACCCTGAGCATTTGAATGCTACACCAGTAGAGTGCTAATTCTGGCAAAGTCTACAAAGCAGATAAGATTTAAAGTAGGGAACTAGTGGCTGACTGTGAACCTGCAATCTGAGGTCCACCCTGATTAAGTGCAAAGACTCATCACCGGAAGGTTGACTACTGGGTGACTACATGATCATAGCACTTATAAATAAATTTATCTATTGCTGGAGAGACTACTAGTCCCAGTGTAATAAAATATTTCAAATAATGTTTTGGCCACTTCTTTTCATAATGCCCTGGCCCCAAGGTGGGCCAGAGCTGGAAATAAAAGGTGCCAATACTACACTCCTTCTCTATGTCCTTTGAGAGGCGATCAAGCTATATGGGAAACTGACTGGCTTTAATTACAATGGAAATGATTGATATACATGCTTTTAAAGAATTTTGTTTTTTCTAAATCAGAATTTAAAGGTGCCTAGTATGGAAACATCTGAGGCTCACTGTCTGCAATTTGGCACGTTGACTTCCATCTTTATGGTTTAGAAAATCTCCACATTTCACTTACATCAGTGGGAAAATTTTAAAAAGGTATAGCTGCTTTGGCTTTTCAGTTTCCTTCCTGCATCCTTCTGCCAGCAGGTACAGACTTTTCATTCAAAGCCTCAGTGACTACGGGGACCACTGAAGTGTGTTTCTTCCAGAGGTGAGATGTTTTGATTGCCAGGTCACTGTAATTTGTTAGTTATTCTAATTCTTTTTTTACAACTCAGGTACCCTCTGGAATTGCAATGTCAATGAGCCAGACATTTCTTCATTCTATTGCTACTATGCTTGGTGTGTTATGTTCAATGTGTCTGTCCGTTTGGATCTGGAAATCCCACAAGATCTTGAGTTCCTCATTTTGTGACATCTTCTCTACCTGATGTCCCCATGGGTTTTTGGAGGCTGGCAAATTATATTTCTGCATAATGACCAGTGCACTAATTTTTCCACTCTATCATGTGTAACATTGTAATCTGTTTGTGCAGTCTTTGGACATTCACGGATGCAGTGAGACACAGTTTCATCTTTTTCTTAGCAGAGTCGACATTTGTTGTTAGCAGTAATTCCTTGGATCTTAGCTTTCATCACATTGATTTGGAGTGCTTCTTTTTGTGCAGCAAAAATCAAGCCACCTTCTTCTTCTTCTTCTTCTTCTTCTTCTTCTTCTTCTTCTTCTTCTTCTACTACTACTACTACTACTACTACTACTACTACTACTACTACTACTACTACTACTACTACTACTACTACAAGAAGACAAAATTCTTGACTAGTATGATATAACAGATACAAGTTTTAACCAAAAGACTAAGTAGCATTTAAATATTGGTATAATATGTGTGCTGTTCCAAACATTGCCATTTTTCTTTGCAGTTCTGATAGTATTATTTCAGAGATCTGGAACTGATTTCATATTTTATAAAATTCTGCGGCATTATTTCAAATGCCTTGATAACTATGGGGGCCACTAAAATGTGTTTCATACACAAGCCGTTTCTATTGTCAGGGTTCTGTATTTTGTTATTTTTTTCAATTCTTTATCTTCAGTTCTGCCATCCCCTGAAATTGCAATGTCAATTATCCAGACATTTCTTTATTCTGTTATGTCCAGTGTACTATGCTCAAGGTGTCTGCTTATTTGAATCCGAAAGTCTCACAAGATCTTATCCTAGTTGTTTTCTGACAGCTTCTCTTCCTGATGTTCCCACAGATTCTTGGACACTGGCAGGTTATACTTTTTACAAAACAACTAGTGTATTAATTTTGCAACTCTGTCATGTCTAGCTTCATAGTCTGTTTGTGTAATCTTTGAACATTCACAGTTTCATCTTTTTGCTGACCAAGTCAATATTTTGTGTTTATACTAATTCTTTTAATTTTGGCTTTCATGACATTAGTTTGAAGTGATTGTTATTGGGCAGCAAAATCAATCCCTTGGTTTGTTTCTTGATGGTGCCCAGTTTTAGCCATGCCCAAGTTAAATTGTTATTATGTTTCCCGTCAATATTTCTCAGATGCTGTCCATGCAGTGGTCTATTTTCTCCAGCTATTTAATTTATCGTCAATTTGTTGTTTCTTATATTCACATCTGTTATTTTCAAGATGTTTTCCATCCATCCATCCATCCATCCATCCATCCATCCATCCATCCATCCATCCATCCATCCATCCATCCATCCATCCATCTATCTATCTATCTATCTATCTATCTATCTATCTATCTATCTATCTATCTATCTATCTACCTACCTACCTACCTACCTACCTACCTACCTACCTACCTACCTACCTACCTACCTACCTACCTACCTACCTACCTATCTATCTATCTATCTATCTATCTATCTATCTATCTATCTATCTATCTATCTATGTAACTAACTAACTAACTAACTAACTAACTAACTAACTAACTAACTAACTAACTTTCTCCTTAAAAAGACCCAAGGCAGCTTAGGGTTCAGTCTTTGCCAGATTGGTATCCAATTACTGGAAATGTCCATGTATTTATGGCTTTGATTGTATTTCCACTGTTTAGTTTAGTTTTTAAAAATTTCCAGTTTTTAATGAATTCCTTTTGCATACATTTTTTAACTTTTGTATACAGGAGATTATCTGTTTCTGATATTCCAAGGTATTTATAATTTTCATTGGTTGATAATGATTTTATATTGCAGGTTTTTAGCTGTATTCTGTCTAGGTTTTGGATCTTGCCATGTTGTATAGAACATTTGTCAAGTCTAAATTTCATTGGAATGTCTTTGCTAAATATTTGAACTGTATTTGCAGTGATTCTGTTTTGGTGGAATTTATGCAAAAATAGTCATCCATGTACAGTATAACAGAAGATTGATGCTTCCTGCTTGATCTGAAATATGGTAGCCCAATCCAGTTTTCTTTAAAATTATTGACTGCCATGGAGTAGGCTTTCCAATGGGTTTTAGCACATGTTGAATTGGATCAGCTCCGAGTTTTTCACCATTGTCACTCTTGTCTCCATTCCACTCATTCAATTATCACCAGCTCCTTAATAAACTAAGGAGTTAGTGTGGCTGCCATTGTCGGAGAGGACACTTAGGAGCAATCGTATCAATAGCCCTGGCCATTTTCCCTTTCCCATTCACCCAAGGCCTCTACAGGATCACCTGCCAAGACAGCAGGAAACTCCTCAAGAGCCATCAGGAAATTATTTCGATCCAGGCCTAAACCCTACCAGAGAGTGATCTGTCCAAGTCAGCCAGCCTAGGAAGGAAAGCTGCTGAGCAGTGGGATGAGTGTTATGCCAGCAGAATCTCTATTCTATCCTACACACCCATTTTCAGGTATAAACACTGAAACCAAGTTAACTGTGGGATTGTACAAACTGACGAGGGGGATAGAATCTTGGTAAACTACCGTACTACAACTCCATCTCTCCACCCCTCAGGAATGCTCTGTTGCTACACAAAGAAGCCAGATGATTCACCCGTGGAGGTTGATGGATCTGAATGGTTTCCTGACATCTCTTGGTAAGCTTCCTGTTGTCTTGTCAGGCAGTCCTGTTGAAGCCATGCTTTACCTCTGGAATAAGGAAATGGATGGGGCTATTTGTTTGTTTCTTTGTTCCCATTTCTATACTGCTCCTTTAGTATAGTCACACTCTGACCAGTTGCCTCACCAGACAATATGTCATAAAAACATAACAAACACTATAAAACAAAAATAAATAATACAGAAAATGCAATAAAATACAATTAACCCTGTCACTAGCAGAAACCACTTTTAAATAAAAATACAACAATTAAAAACCAAATGAACATCCCAGGACAAATTTACACTAGTAGAAAGCAATATTGTATGTTGTTAATGTTATGTACCATCAAGTCACCCCCAATGTATGATGATTCTATGAATGAACAATCTTTATAATGCCCTGGCAGCTTTTTGTCCACAATACAAGTGGAGAATCAAGTGGTGAGGCACATCCTTTTCTTTCATAACCCATAGTATATCATGCTCTACACAGTCAAAGGCTTTGCTGGAGTCTATACAAGTAAAGCTTAGACTGATCATCTTCAGAAACACTTTGGTTTTCTCCAAATAGTCAGAGGATATATGCAATATGATCTGTGTTGCATCTTCCTTTTCAAAATCCAGCTTGAACATAGGGCGCACCTATAACTCAGTCTTAATTAGCTTCCTAAGAACAGAGAGGGATAGTGCCTGTCAAAGCACTGTAGAACTTTGTTCTAGAGGATAGGGGGCATGACTGAGAAAGCTCAGTTTCTCAGGTTGGCTTTTTTGGCCTCTTTCGGTTTTACAATTCTTAACATCAAGGACTGTGAGGAATGGGTACGATGGGTAGTTATTTTTTGGAGAGACATTCCTTCAAATATTGAAGTTCTAAACCATTAAGGGCTCACAGCCACTGCTGGGGTGGAGGATCAATACTGATAATATTGTTAATATCAATAATATCCTACTATTCAAAGAGTAGCTTAGCTTACTTCTCTATTGTGTGAGGTAGTCTCTTCTTGTCAGCAATGCAACTGACAAATTTACAGTAATGTCCATTTTAGTGGACAATGGGCAAGGATATAGAAAGGAGGTGGTGGCTTTGCAGTGTGCACATGCCTTGTCCACATTTTCAGGCTGTAGTAGCTGAAACCTATCAAATTTAACTTGACTAGATGGTGCATTGGATATCTCATTCAGATCTACTTGTATGAACAAGGAGTCATGGTCGCGACAGATACTGTCAGCCTTAGATCTAAATTGAGCTGCCATTCAGATGCAATTCTCAACATTTGAATGGAGAAATTGTTTTTTTCTGGAAAAAATCAGGTCAGGAATTACCCAGAAGTATTACTCTTGATGGTTGGAAGGCATCTCAATTAATTCAATATTGTGGTTTCTTGTGGTGGCCTTGAGTTTATTCCAGTATCTTCTGGACATTTTCCTGACAGTCTTCAAGGTTGAATCTGTGGCACCTTTAGTCCATCTGCTCCTAAGCATCCCCTTTCATGCAGTGAAGCTGAATAAGCCCCCTGCTTTACCAGAGAGTTGGCAACAAGTGGGACAAAGACTAGGGATCTGCTCTGACTTAGATTGTCCAGTTGATGCAAGTCCTCTGCAGGTAACTTTGGCCCCTTCTTGTCCATTGATCATGGATACATTTCAGTTGCTGCAGCTTGAGGATGTGAACCACATACTGTATGTGCTGGATTATTGCCCTTTCTGGCTATGAAAGTCACCAGAAGGGAACTGGCTACTGAGTAAGTGGAATGTAAATGCCTTCTTACAGCAAGGCAGGGTGCCAGCATGCCTAAAGAAAGCAGTAATAAGATCATTATTGAAGAAGCCCTCCTTAAATTCCTTTGTCTTGAACAACTACTGGTTCTGCTGAACCTCTCAGTGGACTTTGATACCATTGACAATGATATTCTTCTGGGCCAACAGTGCCTCTGATCCTATTCCGGGATGAGCGAGCACAGAAGATGGTACTGAGGGACTCTTGTTCAATGCTGTGTCCATTAACCTGTGGTATTCCTCAAGGTTCATTTCTGTCCTCTCCACTATTTAAAAATGTCCATGAAACCACAAAAGGAGGTTGTCTGAAAGTTAGTGCCATCAGTATGCTGATGACACCCAGCTCTATCTCTCCTTCCCATCTGCTTTCAAGGAAGCTGTTTCGGTCCTAGATCTGTTTCTGGTGTCAGAAATGAGCTGGATGAGGGCAAACAAACTGAAACTTCATCCAGATAAGACAGAGGTGCCCCTGGTCAGTCACAAAGCAAGTTAGGGGTTAGGGATTCAGCCTGTACTTAATGGGGTTACACCTCCTACCTGAAAAGTCAGGTCTGCAACTTGGGTGTGCTCCTGAGTTCACATTTAGGTCTTGATGATGCCCAGGAGTGCATTTGCCAGAATTGAAGCTGGTACATCACCTGCACACATTCCTGGAAGTGTATGACTTGGCTATGATGACACAT
Organism: Pogona vitticeps; assembly: GCF_051106095.1. NCBI lineage: Eukaryota > Metazoa > Chordata > Lepidosauria > Squamata > Agamidae > Pogona > Pogona vitticeps. Next base: position 54,635,775 of record NC_135783.1, read on the forward strand.
GCCTGAGTTACATCCCATTTGGATTACTGTAGCATGCTTTACATGCATCTGCCTTTGAGTACAGTTTCGAAACTTCACCTGGTTTAAAATGCTGCAGCCAGACTGCTGACTAGAGCCATTTACAGGAAGCATATAATTTCCATGCTACAACACTTAGACTATCAACCAGTTCATTTACAAGCCCTGTTCAAAGTGCTGGTTATGACTTACAAAGCCTTATATGGTTTGGGCCCAAGCTGTCTGAAGACCTGTATCTCCCCATATGTGCCTTTCCAGATCCTGAGATCTTCAGAAAGAAGGCTCTTCTCTCAGTCCCACTGCCATAATTGAGTTTTTATTTGGGGACATGGAAGAGGGGCTTTTTCCACATGGTGGAATGCTCTCCCTCAGGAGGATTGGGTTGGTCCCCTCACTTTTATCCTTTTGGCAACAGTTAAAAGACTTTTAATAACTAAACTAGGCCCATTGAATCAATGCTGGCCAAATATTCTTCTAAAATGTGTTTCTAAGTTTTGAATGTTTTGATAACTTTTAAAATTATTACTATATGTTTAATTGCTTTTTAATTTTGTAGTTTATTATGATTTGAGTCTAATTGCTATCCTTCCACAAGTAGGCAAAACCTTTCTTTTCAAGTTAGCTTTCCCTGAGTGACTGGCTGACTGAATGGGTTTTTTAATGGATTGTTGTACCCTACTGCTTTTCATGTATTTTGGTATTGTTTTTGTTTATTGTTGTTTAGTATGGTATTTGTTTGATCCTTTTAAATATTTGTATACTCACTGTTGTTAGCTTTAAATGTCTTTTAATAATGTAAGCTGCCTTGGGTCCTTTTTAAGGAGAAAGTTGAGGTAAAAATATTTTAAACAAACAAAGAAACCAACAAATTTGTTTTAATCAGTGCGAGTCCCCTCGGGTCCCCTCATTTCTATGCCAGGAAAAAGGTGGCATAGAAATGAAACAAATAAACAAGTAATATTCTGCATTCTATGACTTATTTGAATATAGAGGCCAAAATCTTACTGACAATTTATGTGGGCTTAAGTGAAATCATATATACTGTGGAAGCAAATTATTGTTTCCATTCCTGGCTGCACCTCTCTTTGTTCCCTGGAATGCAACCAGAACTTCATTAATTAGTGGAAATTTGCTGCGGCAACTTACACTTTTTCACTTATGCATGTGTAAATCAGCAGTTAAGTTTTTGACCAACTTGGATTGTTCAGTAGCTAACTGTTTGGGAACATTCATGAGATCTGAAATTGTAGCATCTGTATTCAAACACCGTCTTAAGAAATATCCATAAAATTTAGGACCTAAAGCATCTACCTATTAGTCACTGTTAGCTGACAGAGTAACAGGCTATATGGAATATTACCTTGGTTGATTATGGCTTCTGTTCTTTACTTCTTTCTTGACATGGCTGTTTTAATAGACATTTGGCACAACATAGACAGGTTTTAGAAATGCAATTTATTTGGGCATTAAATGGAAAGAACAAACCATTCTTAATTTCTGTTGAATACATCAATTCAGTATATATATCATATCAATGATATTCCTCTCTAAAAAGACAGTTTTCACCCATCCTTTTTGGTTTCAATATACACCCATTATGTATCAAAACAAAAGTGGTAAGGATGGAAGGTGGAAGAATTCCTGAACCACTATGTGATAGTAGGATGATGTTCTTATTAAGCCAACTGAAGCTTTCATTCTATGCACATTTATTTGGGTCTAAGCATTATAGCAACCACTGTTACTCTTGAGAAAGCAAGAGCTTGGTTGCTTACATGTTTCATTCTTTTAAGAACTGTACACTATTAATAGCACTCTATGAAAAAATACCCTCACTCTGTCAGTTGAGATGAGGAACATGTGGCCTTCCAAAAATTGTTGGACTGCAACTCCCAGCATTTCATTAATTATGCTGGCTAGGGCTGATGGGAGTTAGTGTAACATCTGGAGCACCAAACATTAAAACCGCTGGATAGCTCAGTGGCTCAGGTATCTGGCTGCAGAGCAAGAGTCTGAGAGTTCAGTGTCCCACTGTGTCTCCTTGACAGGGGCTGGATTCGATGATCCACAGGGTTCCTTTTAGCTCTGCAATTCAAGCTTTAACCAATCATTAGTTGTTGAAAGAACAATTATCTAATATCTTTTTCCTATTCATTGTGCTGAACTTATACACATTAATAACAGTATATTTGGCAATTCAGTAACTCTCAAGGAAATCAGACAGTTATCTTTGGTTACCTTCTCAGTTTTCACACCTCTTATAATGTGATTACATGTCTGGATTAAATCCAATTTATTTCTATTGTGGCTCTGGGCTCTTCCAGACCAGGCTTTCAATTACAGTTTCCCGAACTCATTCACAGGATGTAATGGTTACTAGAAGTCCAGATGTTGCTGTGTTCCACGTAGAAACCTTTTATGTTTTCCCATCCGATACTTCTTCTAATGAGAAGAAAAGACCACAAAAATCCACTAAGAAGGAAATAGCTGCATGGCGCCTTTGACTGGAAGCACTAGGAGCTTTCTATCTGGAAGCACCATTTTTATAATAAAATGATGACTCAAAACAGGTTTAACAGTGATGATAATGTATTTGCTCTTTAACAATCCAAAGGCTATAGTGTTCCAAGATGAAACTGTTAGGTGAATAAAGTCAGCTAGAGCATAATAGTCTCAATAATGAATGCTAATGTGTTTTCACCTTAAGTATGATTTCACTTCTTAAAATACCAGTTTTGTGCCAAGTTCATCGACTTCAAGTGCTGTAAAGGTGAGTGCTATATAGTGAAATTCAGTACTAAACAATAAAATAAGTAGTGTGCCTCTGCAAAAACACTTCCTGAAACACAAGCCATTTGAATTAGCAAAAAGCTGTTGAGAAAACAGGATGCTGGTTATTGCTGGGATGGAGGAACAAAGCAATATTAAACAAACAAATTACCCAGATTTCTTTCAGGAAATGGGTCTATTCAACACAGAGAAGTACACTGTACACTGCCCACTTCTTTGTGAAAGGAAGCATCAGCTTGTTTATCTTCCCACCTCATAATAATGTCTATGGGGCCTATATTTTTAAGACATTTATACTAACAATTGACAATTGACGTAGAGATCTGTTGCTTAGTAGTACATTGCAACTAGAGTAGGCCCATTGAATCAATGCAACATAAAGAGGAATTACTAACCAAATCTCCACTGATTCGATAGGACCGTTCTAGTTGCAACTTACTATGTTAAGTAACAGGATTTCTGCCTAGAAAATATTTTTCCAGTTTGGAATTCTGTACAAGTCATTATCAATTACAAATGAAATAGGTTTGTGTCTGCACAATTAATTTGTGCTGGCAAATCCACAGTTCCAATCTCATCTCAGTTGTGAATTCACTAGGTGGCCTCAGAAAAGTCACCCTTCCACTCATCCCACTAAACTTCACCTTGTGTTTCTTCCACTGCATGTAATACACAAAATGCTGGCAACTCACCTTAATGAGCTATTTTAAGAATTTTTTTAGACTGTGTGATGCACATCGAAAGCTTTGACCATTTTATTGCACTGTGTAAACTTTTATGATTGTACATTATTTTGAAGATGCTTTTAGTAGTGACCAAGGAGGACAATTACTTGAAATGAACTTTATAGCTACTATCACAATTATGTCAATGCATAGGAAATTCTACCCTGCTCAATAGGTCTGTGAGTTGGGAGTACAGGGGGCTAAGAGTTTGATTCTTCAGGATGCCTTACTGTATGGGCAAAAGCTCCCATCAACTGATCACTAATCTGTTATAACACACACACAAACACAGCCAATAAAGAAAATTATTTTTTAAATTTGTTTCCATTTTAGAGAAATTTTAAAAAACAATTTTGAAATATTTTGAACCATTTCTTGATGAGAAGCTGATTTCTTAAAAGAGAAGAGACATGGTGTATTAAGAGTTTACATGGACAGAAATCCTACTTAAATGGCATCAATTGGCACACAATTGTGAAGAATAAATGAAACTCTTCCATTTAAAAGACATCCAGATGGCAGCCATCACTGCATCTTGGGGCAACAGATTTCATAGTGAGACTACACACTATATAAAGAACCATTTCTATTTGTCTAGAAACTCCCACTATTCAGCTTCATTTAATTACCCTGAGTTGCAGTATTATGAAAAGGGGTGCAGTTTACTTATTTCCCTATCCTTCTTCTACATCCTGCATAGTTTTATACCTTCCCACTTATATGCCTTCCCCTAAACTCCCAAATATTGAAACTGTTCCTCAACCAGAATCCTACTGGTGTTCACAGAAGGATGGTGTTATTTGTAATGGCTAATTGGTGAGGTACTCAGGTAGCTGCTGGCTATGTCATCAGGTATGTGACCAAGCACCCACCTGACAGGTGCCCTGCACCTTTTCACTTAGCCACAAATAGCCATGACAACTTACACATTCCCTCTTTGAATACCAATGATTCAAGCCTTTATAGGGGCTTTGCTCCAGCTTCTTGATGATTTTACTTTACTCTTTTAGGAAATTTTCTCATCTCTATAACATTTTTTTAGACTAAAACTACACACTACAATATTTCAAGTGCTACCTCTGATTTGTACAGTATAATGTTATTATGATGCTGGCAAGTTTAACCCTTCTTTTCTTAAATATCCTTAACAAGGAATTTGTGTTTTTCAGAGCAGTTGCACAATTAGTTATTTTCACTGGGTTATCCACCACATCCTTAAGATCCCTTTCTTGGTCAGTCAATGCCAGGTTAGTCCGCAAAGATATATGTGGAGTTGTTTGTTTGCCCCAATCATTCTATGCATACTTACACTTAATTGTTTGCCAATTTAGTGCCCATTTCCTCAGTCTGGACAGGCTTTTTGGTTTAACCACCCCAAAATCTGATGTCCCCTGCAAACATGCTTACCTTGTTATTTCTGTATCATTTGAACAAGTTTAAACACTGACCCTAATATTGCAAAACTTGTCTCTTCATTCCTGTTCTTTTCTTCCTTTTGTTTTATCCTCTCAACTCATTACTGTTAAAATTTATGCTGGCATTTTAAGTGAGGGAAGTAAACAATGTCTACCCAAACTCAGTGTTGGGTAACAATTTCATTGGGCTCCTAAATATTATGAAAAGAAATCTTTTTAGTCTTCCAGGGCTACTTCAACAGGGTGCACATTGCAGATTTGGGATAGGAAACAGAAAAGTAGAATCATCATCCTATCTAGATGATGAAGTCACAAGGTCTGTTAAAAAATAAAGACTGCAGACTTGAATGAATAATCACTTTGAAGTATGATAGTACCATGATTCACCTCTGAGATACAGTATCAATTCTCTTCATATAGACAAATGATGTTTACCCAATCAGCCTTATCAATATGCTTATGGGCACTCTCAAATAACTCTAAAGCATTAGCAAGACTGAAACTATGTTGATTCTTCTTCAGCATGCCTTTTTCTTTTTTATATGCTTATTTTCTTTAGAATCAATGTTAATTAACACACCAAGAATACATTAAGCTGTAACCCTTACCTTCCTAAAATCCCTTGGATCCCATTAAAAATGGCATTATACTGGTTACTTTTCAGTCTGTAGTTACAGAAGGATTTTAGACACAGGCAGTACATTTTTGTTAGATGATCAGCAATTTCCCACAAGCTATGAAATCTCAGATGGCTATTACCTGGAAATAAATATTTTTGTTAATTTGCTAATAAGATTTTGAATTTAATCTCTTCACATCACTAGCTGCCCAAGTTCCTCAGACGACTTTCCTGAAAGTGACAATTCTGCCATTAGTATCCACCCTACACTTTCTGCAATAAAGATAGTTATGAAGAATTCATTCAGTGCAGCCATGTTGGGCTCCTCTCCCTCCCTCCCTCCCTCCCTCCCTCCCTCCCTCCCTCTCTCTCACACACACAAAAAGCCGTGTGGTCTTTGTAAACAATCCAGCAACAAGAGTGGGTGATACTTGACTGGGTCACTGAATTCCCATACATAGCAGCTAGCTTTTGACTTCTCTTTGTCAGAGGGAGACTTGGAGCAGGAAAAAAGTTATAAAATTGGGCAGATGTGTGGGTAAGATTGACAAGGCAAATTGCAAAATGGGGGTTGCAGAATATATTTCAATCTAGAAGGCTTTAGATTTAATCTTTTGCAGTGTAGATTATAATGTCCCAAACTTCTTAAATAAAGATCTGCTGATCATTTTGTCCTCCCACCCACTGCACTCTCGTCAAAACTTGTGGTTCCTTTTTGGCTAGGGACACAGGGACACAAAAACATGACAGACCAGAATACAGACACATTGGGATTAAATTTAGTGTATACACTGGGTACGCAAACTGCATCCAAATTAAAACATTTACCAAATAGCTGAAGAAACAGTCATGATTGAATGTCCTTGCTTGCATAGTTATAGATACAGTACTGCCTTGGCTGGCTATTCAGGTTATCTTTCATAGTCCAATAAAAAAATACAAAGGCTGTGTGGTTCTTCTGCAAGATCCAAAGACAGGAGTGCGTGATACTTTAAGTAACAGTAATGTTTTTCTCATTTATGGTGATTCTTCACAAGGTTTTCCAGATATAGAGTATTCATAAGTAGCTTACTAGTTAGTTTTCTGGGGTACTCTGAAACCAAGCAGCTTCTTACCCACAGCAACACAGGCTGGCTTTTCTTCCCAGAGGCTCTGTGGAAAATTGAATTCCTGATCCCAGAGCTCCAGCTCGGTGAGCTTCTTGTACATAAAAGCTAACTTTTAACCCTACACAAAACTTTGTTAGGCAGTGCATTCAAAGCTGCAGATATTCCAGAAAAAAAAACTTCAAAATACATGGCCAGATGTACAGGCCTGATCCCCATAAAAGAAGTTCCAAAATGGAGGCTGGAGAGTCCATTTAGAGGAGGCAGATTTCCTTTGAATTCTCTTATAATCCAGTGTCCAGTCATTTCATCTATTGGTTTCCCATTTATAATGTATTTTGTTTCAACTAATGTTTTGAAAACTAAGGTCAATGTTAATTCTACTCTGTGCTAAAGGTGTATATTACACAATTTTATATCTCAGCCATTCAGCCTTACAAATGAATACCACAATGATGGTGGTATTCAGATGCCAAAATTAGTTTTATTTATTTAACAGCGTTTGTACAACGCTTTTGAGAAATAACAGTATTCCAAGCAGTCCAAACTAATATTCTTAAGATTTCGAGCTGGATTATATTACCCTCACTAGAATAGATCTAGAAAATTAGATGCTGCTGATGAAATGAAACAAACTGTCTCTTCAACACATGTGCAAAATTTCATTCCAGTGTCTTAATGATGAAAGGAGAAATTGTATGGATCTTCACTTTTGAAATCAGGTCTGGAGTATGAGCTAGTGTTTGAAACTGACATATATGTAGCCTTGTTTTGAACATATGTACAAATTTTAACTTCATTATCTCACCAGTCAATAGCTTATCTCAACCAGTTAAAATGCAGAATGTATAAGTTAAACCAAAGATTTTACACAAAATGTAGGGGAGGTTTGAGAAGCAAAATACAACTGTAATTACCACTAATTTTTAACAATAATTTAAATACAAATTAAAAATAACAATGTTGTAACCTGATAGATCGCTCATTTAGGTGTGTTAACTCAAACAAGAGGCATGCTACTTCATTTACATGGCTCCAAACAGCAATTATGTCTGTTCTCTCATAGGCAAAATATCTTCTTGATACTTCACCTCATATTTGTTATACAGTAGGTTCAACTACATCATACCAACCCTTGGGGAATAGCAATTAATACCTGCCTACAACCAGGTAATATTTGAGAGTTAATTCTCGCCAGTGCTGAAAGGAGAAATACCCACTGTGGTTTATAGCTATATCGTTTTGTAGATCTTGTTCACTGCAATTGTTACATCACCGGATTAGGTATTACTTGGAGAGCAGTTGCCCTGAAAATTGGGTAATAGTTTCCTAAAATAAGATGAAAGTCATGTGAAATACATCCATATCTGCCAATCTGCATGCTTGTACCTGTACTAAACAAGAAAGAGCCAAATATTAGTGCCAGACAACCACAGCTATCAACCACATCCTTCAGGCTCTTTCAAGACACACCGCACTTCTAACCTGCCAGCTGTTCTGAGAACTCTTGTTTAGAGACAGCAGGCCATGAAAATAAGATGCGACGGCTGCTCTCACTCTATTTATAACAATATCAAAGCTAACGAAACCACTTCAAATATGTATCAGTTTTCTCATTCGAGTCCGTGACGGGTAACACAAATCCTGACGGAATGGAGGTTTCCGCAGCAGCCTTGCTCTGAACTCTTGCCACGGCGGGTGAGTTTCCAGAGCCGTCCTGGTGGTTCTTCCTCCCGGCCACCTTCCTTCTCCTCTAGGGTCTCTTCCGACGTGTAGGTTTTCCTCTGGCTTTCGCCTCTTCCTCTAGCCTCTCAGTGTTTCCCCTGTCTGGGCACCGGCTCCGAGGGAGTCCTCCTCCACCTTAACTGCCCCCTCCTGCGCCCGTCCCCCCGTTTCCTGAGGGCTCGCCAGGCGCAGCTTCCGGACTCCCGGCGGCTCTTTCTCCCTCCAATCCATCCCCGGCTTCACCTCCGCCTCCCTCCCTCGCTCGCTCGCTCTGTCTGGCGGCCCCCGCCTTTTCCCTCCCTGCTCTGTCTGGCAGCCCCCCACTCCACTCCGCGCATCGGCGCTTCTCGCGAGAACTGGGGGATGCCGATGCTGCTACCGCCGCGGCCGCCACCGTCGCGGCCGCCGCCTTGGAGGGGGAGACACTCGGGGGGGAGCCAGTGACGTCGGGAGTTTTCCTGAAAGTCAATAACGAGCCTGGCGGAGGTGGTGGTGGTGGCGGCGGCGGCGGCGGCAGGAGCCGAGCCGAACGCTGGGCCCGGGGCTGCTCCGGGGAGAACCGCCGCCCGGGAGCCGCGACAGCCGCCGCCGCCGCCCTGACTCCGTGGATGCTGCGGCCGAGCTGCCCAGGCGGGCGGGCGCCTCCCTGAATAGCGGAGAGCCGTCGTGGTCGATGTAGCCGCCGCCCCTCCTCCTGCGTCTCCTCTGAGGGGCTGCCGCCAGAGGGGCCGGGACCTTTCTCCGCAGCTTGGAGGCAAAACAGCGGCCGTGAGGGACCGAACCCGGCAGGGGGGACGAGGAAGGAGGGATTGTGGGGGCCCCCCTGCCCGGAGCCGCCGCCGCCGCCGCGCCTCTTCTCACGCCAACGGTCAGCCTCCACCGCCCTCGCCTTTGCCGCAGGTAAAGCGCGAGCGGGCGCGTGAGGTGTTGGGAGCCGTCAAGAGCCCCGGGAGGCATAATAGCGGAGCGGAGCGGTCTTGGGGAGGGGAGGGGGGGCCCGCTGGGCGTGCGGAAGGAAGGCTGGGCGGCGGAGGGATGCTGGCGGCTGGGCGCTGCCTGGTCTTGGGGCACGTGAGGTGAGGTGCGGGCGGGAGGAGAAGGAGATTGGAGAGTGTGTCTGTGTGTGGGGGGGGGAGGGAGATGCCTCCGATCTGCGGCTTGGCACGCAAACCGCCGAGACGGCCCCCCTTCCTCTCCATCCTTGTCACTCCCTCCCTCCTTGTCACCCTGAAGGGGCATTTGTGGCCTAGCGGTCCTCTCAGGGTCTTCGGCTGGCCAGGGAGGGGGTGGTGGGCGACGGATCCCCCACCGGTTTCCCTTCAGCTCCTCCTCCTCCTCCTCCTCCTTCCCCATCAGGCATCGTGTGCCTCAAACGAGGCTGAAAATATATAATAATAATGCCCTGCTCTCGTTCTCTGTGCGCCTGCCTGTGCGTTGTGTCTGTGCTTGGCGGGGCCTGCTAGACTTCTGTTAGAGACAGACAGGTTATGTAACATTAAAGACTGGCGGCGGGAAGGTTGACACGGGGTGGAGGGTGGGGGGGTGGGAGGAAGAGAAGGAAGACGATCTGCGCTTGGCCACGAGGCACAACACACAACGCGCGCGCGCGTGCATACACAGACACACACACATGCGCGCGCGCGCAGTTATTTATATAGAATGCCACTTCTTTGCCGCCGAAAGGAGGGTGTAATAGGCGTCTCCGCCCCGCCCCCTCCTCCAATCTTTTGGGTCACTGACAATGTTTCCTCCTCACATGTCCCCATCACCCTCACTTTTCTGCTAAAGGGCTTGGAAATACTGTAATTAGAGGTAAATGTATGACAAATGGCGTGAGTTAATAAGCAATAAACGTTAAAACGTCTGTGTGCTATTAATAGAACTAAGGAAGAACAGTCTTTCCCCTTATAGCAGTGCCTTACTGGAGGGATGCTGCTGCTGCAAGTAAACAGTCTTCTCTGTGCTTTAGCTGGAACAGCCATTGTGGCTGCTTTGCACATAACAGCAGTTGATGTACTTTATTACCTGTCAGACAACTGCATCTCCTCCATGTCTTGCCTGTATGAAGCATAATTCCAATAGAGTGCATAGACAAAACACATCATACCGTTTCAGACAAATGTCTGGCCTAGTGGCATGGTAGATAATAAATAATATATATATATTATTTGTAAATGAAATCTTAAAACATTTTAAACATCACAGGTCTATCGTAAGTCTGTCATAGATACAATGTATTTCAAATTGCTTTTTCAGTTTGTTCCGATATTTTGGTTCTTTCCATGGACATTTAATTATACAGTAGTTGTTTTAAATTCATACATGTTGGCAGATTGGGATCACTGAAATTATATGGGGCATTTTTTTTGTTGTTGGTTGATTTAAATCTGTTATATATTTACTTCTGTTATGCTTCAGAGGTTGGGATGTAGAGAAACTATTTGGACATCAAGTAAAACAGTATTCTGAAAGTTTGGCAAGATTAAACTTGTATCAGTTTTTCACACACAATTTTAAGAAAATTAATTTTGGAGCTCAACTGAATATACTGTACAGACAATTTAAGTTTTGCACTACTGCTTAAGATACCTAAGCTCTCTAGTGTGTATGTCTGTGAAACTCTAGTAATGGGTCTGTGTGTCTTTACTGCCCTATTTGAAATATATACATGCAAATTATACTCTAGAGGGAGATGTAATGTCATTTATATGCAATTTTAATTAATATTTCCCAAATAAATTTCTTACATTGTTTTGTAAAATTGTCAAGTAAAAGGATATGATCAGCTTTAGTACTCTGTTTCCCCGAAAATAAGATAGGGTCTTATATTAATTTTTGCTCCAAAAATGCATTAGGGCTTATTTTCAGGGGATGTTTTATTTTTTTCACCTACAACAATCTACATTTGTTCAAATACAGCCATGTCATATTCTGTTTGCTGCACAATGGTAGAGGGCGGGGTTTCACTTAACTAAGGCTTATTTTGGGGGTAGGGCTTATATTATGAGTATCCTGAAAAATCCTGCTAGGGCTTATTTTCAGGTTAGGTCTTATTTTAGGGGAAACAGGGTAGCTGTAGGAAAAAATACACATTTGAAAAAAAGGAGGGATGATTTCTGTTTATTTTGAGTTCCTTGAAGTGATTCTATGAGTAGTTCTTTTTGTTTTCTTGTAGTGACTTTTAATTTGTCTCCAGTATCAATAATCTGATTGGACTGCTAATTATAATGTATGTACACCATGATTGGATGAGGGAAACATGGTTCAGATGAACACTTAGAAGATGGTGCAGAGTTATTTGCAGTGTGACAGAAATTGTGTACAGTATATGTATATTTAGTTAAGAATGTCTTTGAAGACTTAATTTTCTGACCAGAGGCAAGAGTTCTTTCTTTTGTTTTTTTGAAAACTGGCTATTTTTAGTGTTTGTTTTTACCATGTTTTAAATTTTACAATTTGTTCTGAAACGATACGGTATTACAATGCATTGTACATTGTTATTATCACATATTACAGACATTGCAAAGACAGTTTGAGTCTTTGAAATAAAGTTTTTTTGGTGTTACTGTTATAATATATTGTAAACATTATGAGAACAATTTGATTCTTTGAGATAACATATCTGCTGACAGTAAAACAAATAAGCATTCTGGCCGTATGCACATTTACTTCAAAGGAAATACCAGTATGTTCAGTAGGACTCATTCTCAAAAGTTTGATTGGATAGAAGTGGCGTCTTAAGTGATGGTTTATTTGATTTTAATTTAACTGTGCCATTTGGAAGTGATAGTTTAAAAAATCATAACATGTTATGCTAATGAATATGTCTTTCTGAGTTCAAAGTGATTTATTCCCAAGAGGATGTACATATGATTAGAGCCATAAGGCGTGGTCACATTGTTTTCTAAACTGAGAACGTGAAGTGCATACAATTAAAGATACAAACTTCTGATTGTTTTAAAAATGACCAGTATCAATTCATGACTTAAACTGTGAGCAAAGTTATATCAGGCATATTTTGAGGTTGTTAATCTATAAGGAACACATAATCAGTTGATAGTTACGTATTTCTTTTCCTCTTTTAAAATAAATGAGTTGCCATAGTCTTGAGTTTTTACTCTAAATTCACTTGCTTGGAAATGTATGTCTAATTGAAGCAAAGTGGTGTTTTTTTGCTGTTGTTTAGTCGTTAAGTCGTGTCCGACTCTTGGTGACCCCATGGACCAGAGCACACCAGGCCTTCCTGTCTTCCACTGCCTCCCGGAGTTGGGGCAAATTCATGTTGGTAGCTTTGATGACACTGTCCAACCATCTCGTCCTCTGTTGTCCCCTTCTCTTGCCAGAAGTAAAATGGTGTTTACTTCTGATTAAATGCAAGTGTATCTAGTCAACAGTAAGCCCCATTGAATTCAGTAGTGCTTATTCCTAGAAAGGGGTATAGGATTGCAGCCTAAATACAATTAAAGCTGGGCTGTTAAGGTTGCAGTTGTATGAGCATTTACTATAGGCATAAGTTCCTTAAGCTGCATACTATATTTGCCCATTGCTTTCCAGCTTGCGCATATGCACGAAGGAGTGCACACTCTCGCACAGGTGTGCATGCGCTCATGCACATGCGTGAAGGAGGGGGTGCTTGTGCGGGGGCACTCTCGTGCGCATGCACAAATAGCATCGCTCATGCAGTCGCTCGTGTGCATGCGCAAAAGGGTAGGGGAGCGGTCATGTGGGCGCTGGTGCTCGCACATATGCGCAAAGGGGCTGTGCGGGGGTGAGTGCATGTGGGGTGCATGTGGGAGGTCTGCCTCCATGACCTGGTCTGGCTCAGGCCACGGACCGGTACTGGGCCGCGGACTGAGGATCGTGGACCTCTGTGCTAGAACATAATTATGATGGTATGTAGAGTTTAGAAATACCTGTATATGTTTAGTCTTGGAAACACCTGTTTTTGTTGTGCCTGTTTTGAAAAAAAAGTTATCAAAAACCACTATTAATTAATTAAACTTATATACCGCCTATGTAGAACGTGTCTACTCTGAGTGGTTTACACAAGATCCAGAACTCTTTCCAATCTCTTTACCACCATCATTCATAGAAACCTAAACCTACAGTATTTGATTCCTTAGGAGAGGGAAGCATTTTTTTAGTCCCACTTAGATTAAAGTCCAATTGATTCAGATGGTCTACTTTAGTTGAGATTGTCTGTTGGATTTAGGTCTAAGATTTTGCCATGTTTCTGAAACACATATTTAATCACTATAGGGAGAAACTCTGTAACTCTGTTCACAACAAGTTCTATGCATATTCTGCAGCCCAGAGTAGATGTTGTCTAAATGGGCAGGGTATTAAATAAATAAATAAATAAATAAATAAATAAATAAATAAATAAATAAATAAATAAATAAATAAATAAATAAATAAACAAACAAACAAACAAACAAACAAACATACATACATACATACATACATACATACATACATACATACATACATACATACATACATACATACATACATACATACATATATTGACTTGAGAGGAAGCCCTGCAGAACTCATTAAGATTTACTCCAATATAAGTCATTATTGTACTCAGCGTTGTTAATAATACCATGCTATCATGTACAGTACAATTAATAGAAATCAGAATGTACAATTTTGAAACATGAAAACTGTTTTAAGTCCCATTTCTTTGTGATTCTTTGACATATTTTCTAGTGATAGGTGGGAACAATAGACTTGGCAAACAATGGCCTATGCCACATTTGAGTAAATTCTTAGCACATTTTGATTTCAGTTTTGAAGCCCAAACAAGACTCGAAGCCATCTTTTTAAAAGAAGGTTACAGTATATCTTTAAAAGAAAGTTATATTTCCAGTCCATTTTTATTTAGTATTTTAGAAAAGAGGTTTTTTCCATGGTTCATGTTAGAGAAAGAAGCATATGTGGTAACATTGTTTTCTTTATGAAATAATATGGACAAATATTTGAATATAAATACTGTAGAAATTTAGTGTGTACTAAAAACACAGAAATAAAAATCCTTGCATTTGTTCATTTGAACACATCTGTTATCCTAGTTGTTATTTCTGATGTGCTTTGAAATTGAGAAGAGTTATCATGCCCTAATAGAGATTGTATTTGTGAATTTTTCCCCCCAAGCAGATTCCTAAGTATGGTGCTTTTGGAGTTTGGTATTTGTACTGACTTGCAAGCTCAGTATTGGAGCTTGTTAGAGATATCCTAGAGAACGGTTGTTGTGCTGGTTAGTCACATGGATAAAGTTACTTGTTTGTTCTAAGCTTCAAAGAAGTAGACGCTTCAGGAAACGGTCAAGTTTAAGGGTTGTTAATAATATATATGCTTTTTCATTGACTTTGCAGGATACTGTTTCAAGACCTAAATAAATAAATAAATAAATAAATAAATAAATAAATAAATAAATAAATATAAAATGTCATCTTCAAGTTAATAGTAAAGAATGAGTGCTATATTTTTCAAATGTTGAAATATTGTGAATTCTTATAATTATAATTTTCCCAAAGTTAGAAATCCAAGAAAGTTTGGTCCTTTGATTTATTTTGATTACAGACAACAAAAGCAAAAGTAAGACTAATGTGTATGTTTTAGTGTGAGCTTTCATGTGTACAATCCACCTGTTCAGACATGTGGCAGACAAATCTATAAACAAATTTATAGACAGTGTACATGGTGGTGAGGATAGGGATGGTGTGGATGAAACAACATGTGGGAAGGGTGGGAATGGGACCAAGTGAAATTGCAGTAGGATATTAACAGCAGGTAATGAATTTCCAGGATGACAGTAGCCTTATCACACCAGTGAACACTCAAGACATTGATTATCTTGGCAATCCTGGCAATAGGAAGATGTAAATGATATGGGTTTTCAGGAAGAACAGATTGTGTTGAGGTCAGAGTTGTGTCAGAAACAAGTACATCTTAGGGATGTGCCTGGGGAAGATAATCAGAGTGCATTCTTTCTGGGGTCTTTCAAGGGGTGTGTGGCTCATTCAGTTTTAGGTGTTTCAGGTATTCCTTCTTTTATTGAACAAAATGGTCTGCTTTTTAAATTTTCTTTTGTTTAATTTTTCCTTATTTGGTTTCTGAAGTCTGTTGCCTTCCTTGCTTGGCAGGCAGGCCCATCCTCTCTAACCTTTGGTGCACAGCACATGGCACTGCCACTGCCCTTCCATGGTGCCATCGATACAAAAAACAAGTTATTGTTAAATGACACGAGTGAATAATCTTTGGGATGCAGGAGAGAATGCTGACTGCCCTCAGAAGTTCATGAGGAGTCAGAGAATTTGACTGGCTGACATCATGTACAGACTTTATTTCCTTCTCCCCTAAGATATGTCTGGCTCCTAGCAAGTGGGCTGCTTGCTGCGTAATTTAGCCATACCTAGGTCTCATCACAGACCATTCTCTTTCACCCACGCAGAGTCAGTGACACTACAAGCAGATCCAGTGTCTGAACCTGGCATACAAATACTGTATGGACATTTACCAATCACCTGTTGCACATGGCATCAGGCAGGCAAGTATTATACACATATCTGCGCCTTCATTCCTGGTTCTTTCTAGTACTACCACTCTAGGTTCCCATTCTAACCATTTTCTATGGTCCTCCTCTAACAGTTTTAAATTCATACCCACAGATTCATCCTGTCAAGGCTATGCCATTATCTCCCATCATTGTACTTTCTGCATTTCAACTCAAAGGCACACAGTTGTACTTTGTGTGCTTGCTTACTCAACATTATCACAATCAGAGATCATGGAGAGAGGTAGACTTTTAAAATATCTTTCCTTTCTATAGTGTATATGCATGTGTTTACGTGTGACCTATTAACACAAGGATCTGTGAATTTAAAAAAATACATGTGGGTCAGAAAGGGAGCAGTGAACCTAGATTATTCTTCAGTGGGACCTTTTCTATTCAATATTGTCTTTAGGTGCAGGGGAAAAGCTAACCTTCCACACCCTCCCCTGTCTGCAGCCAGGGAAATCTTATTTCAGTTTTCTTCCTTGACTATGGCTATAGGAAAAGTGAGAGAGCAGTAGTAGTGGAAACTAGGTTATTACGGTACTGGACATTTTCTGTTTACAGTGAGGTCTTGACTTGAGAACTTAATCCGTATTGGAAGGCAGTTCTCAAGTCAAAAAGTTCTCAGGTCAAATCTGCATTTCCCATAGGAATGCATTGAAAACCATTTGATCCGTATCTGCTCTTTTCCGTCCATAGAAATTAATGGGAAGCTGCTATTCCGCCTTCGACCACTAGAGGGGGATATTTTGTTTCTTTTTTTCTTAGGTCAAGAAAGGTTCAGGGAAGGCAGGGAAAATACAGTACAGGCAGTACAGTGGACCCTTGACTTACAGAATTAATCCGTATTGGAACGGTGGCTGCAGGTCAAAAAGTCTGTAGGTCAAGTCTCCATTGAGCTACAGTGCATTGAAAACCAATTAATCCCGTAACAGGCCGTTTTTGTTCCATTTTTTTTTTTCTGGTCTGTAAGTCAAATCTCAGTCTGCAAGTCAAATCTAAATTTTGCGGCCAGAGAAGTCTGTAACTCAAAAAGTCTGTAAGTCAAGCCGTCTGTAAGTCAAGGGTCCACTGTAGTTACGAGTTTAAAGACAATGGAAAATCTTTATATTTACATTTCTTTTCTTTTTTCCTTACCTAGCAATACTTTCTACTTTCCCTCTCAATGTAGACATTTTTCTACATTTCCCTCAATGCACCTATGTAATCTCTTGGTTTTAAAAAAATTCTTATCTTTTTCCTTTCTTTATCCTCTCCTTAAATGTCAAAATTTTGTGCTGTAATAGAAATCAACCTGATTCTAAATGGCTTTTAATATTTTATTGTACTATATTTTAATGGAGTATATTATATTGTTTATACCGTTTTATATTGTTTTATCCGATGTATGTTGCAATAGTCTGTATGCCACACAATAAACTTATATTGCTTGCTTGCTTGCTTGCTCCTTTCTATGCAGGGGGAAATTTTCATTTTAGACTTTTAAGGGACCTTTATCTTGTCCTGCCCTTCCTGTTTAGCTTGTGGCCAGTGATAGAGATAGTGCAGGCCACTCTTCTGTGCTCCATTACTCTATGGGTTGATAGGAGTAATCCAGAAGAGGCAGCTTAACCTTGAGGAAAATCAACATTTCAGTCCTCTTGCCCATAAGGCAGGAATGTTGTCGGCTCAGGACTGCCCCACAATAGAGAATATACATTTGCTCTCCATGTTGGTGCAGGTGTGTGTGTGTGTGTCTTGTGTGTGTGGCACTAAAGCAGCTCAGTGGTATTATTGGCCAGGGCTAGCTGTACTTTCATCTTCTGCATCCAGTACTCCAAGGAACTGATAGCAACATCCACATCTTCCCCCATTCAGCCCACTCTAACCCACTGACTGGGAGGCAGAACTCTACTGTTGTTGCTATAGGCAACACTAGTAGCTGGCTCCAGTATTCCAGCAGTGAATGAAGGGGAGTGGGGGGGCCCATCAACTCCTCTTCCCTTTCCCTTTCCCCCTACCCCTGGCTCATGATCTTCCTGCAGCTGTCAAGAAGGTCCCATAGCTCCCTTGCCTCTTGGTCAACATTCCCTCTAAGCTGTGCAGCTGCATGGCCTTGCAGTGCTGTGTCAGTGCCATGCAGCTGAGCCAGTGTTACCACCTACTTGCTTCTAGTCACAGCGAGGACCACACATGCGTGGGGTGAGGCCCCCACCCAGCACTAGCAGAAAATTAGGAGGAGGGGAAGGCATAGTTGAGGAGATTGTGGAAACCCAATTTGGTCAACTGAGAAGGGGAAAACACCAATAGTGATCATTTTTCTGAGTTAGCACCCTCTGCATTGCCTGGACCCCTCCTTGTGTGCAAAGAGAAAAAGAAACAGTCTTCATCATAGTCTGCTGCTGTGTAGAGGGATTTTGCTTTGATTCTGACTGCGCTTCCATGTGCTCATGATCCACTGGAGGAGGCATATTGCCACTGCTTTGAAGTGTCAATGGCACACTAGTCTCAGGACTCTTTGCTTGCTGAACTGTAGTCTGGGTATGGCTGTAATTGGTTTTAACCTTTAAAGGCACTAATTTTAACCTTTGAACCCCTAAACGACTTAGTGTCTGGCTATCTGAGGACTGCTTACCTTGTTATGAGCCTGTCCAGATGTAAAACCTTCAAGAGAAGCCCTCTTAAAATTACAGACAGTTGCAGAAACCCATCTAACCATCACAAGGAAGAGGGATTTTCCATTGTTGCACCAAACTATGGAATGTACCCCCTTCCAACATGCAATCTGTTTTCACTGTGGCTGATTTTAAGAAGAAAATAAAGACTTATTTTTTAAGATTGGCATATGTTTATGCTGTCCTGTGGTGTTGTTTTTACTGTATTCTTTGTTAATTTTAATTGATTCTACTAAATGGCCAAGATAAAGCTATTGAGGTAACACACTTCTGGTCAAAAATAGTCTAATTAACATTGTAATGTATTTTTAATTTTACTTATTTTTTATATACACTCATAATTTTAAATTGTGCAATGCTTTGATATAAAGAAGAAAGAATGGTTAATTTTGCCCTTTCCTACTGCTCATTTTCTCTTGCCCAACATCTGGTTCCCAGTTCCCTTCACTGCTGCTGAGGGAAAATATTTTAAATTTTTCTAGATCCTAATCTTTAAGTAAAATATTTGTAATTAATTCTTAACCTTGTTTTTTCTTCATTTTGACAGTCAGTTTTGTTCATCTTACATCTATAGGGCCCATTTTAAAATTGTGTATATTGCACAAGTAAAATACCTCTCACCAAGGAAGTCTAAGTTCCTTCACTGTTTGGTTGAGGAGTACCAGACTCAAACTTGCCAAACTTACCGTAATTTCACTTGAGTGGCAATTAAAAAATAGACAATCCAGACTGAAGTTTAATCTTTGAGAGAATTCATTAAAAGCAGTAGATAATATCTTGAATCAGAGAACAACATGAGTTTCAGCAGTTTCAATTTATAAGACATCATCCAAAAAGGTTCTGATGGAAACACTCCAGTCAGAAACCACATTGTTTAATATAAAAAATGTTCAAAGAACAGAGATATTGGACTCCATGCAAGACATACCAGCTCCCAAAACACAAAGTGTATACCGTATTTTTCCATGTATAAAACAACACTTTTTCCTAAAATAATTACAGAAAAAAAATGAGGGTTGTTTTATACATGGAAGGCAGCAGGAAGAGGCGGAGACTGAGGCAAAGAAGCAGCTGCGCTCGGCCGCCTCTCCCAGCTACCCATTGACTGCCGCCCGATCGCCCCCTCCAGCTATTGTCTCCTTGCGATTGGGCAGTAGTGGCAGCAGTCAATGGGCAGCAGCAAGAGACAACTGATCCCGGCTGCTTCTTTGCCTCAGTCTCTGCCTTCTGCTGCTGCTGCCTTCACTGCTGGTTGTAGGCTCAGTGATTGTGCAGCCCTTTGATCCCTGCTTTTCCCTTCCTTTTGCTAAGTCCTGTGGATTAGCAAAATGAAGGGGAAAGAAGCAGTCAAATTTTCAAATTTGGGATTAGAAAGGGGGATGTCGTCTTATACATCAGGTCATTTTATAAACGGAAAAATATGGTGATTGACTTTGAAATCAATAGCGTTAGTTTCAGTCATCACCACAACTTTTATCTTGATCTTTATCCAACTCTGTTTCACCCCTTCAGCTTTGAATATGAAAAGATCACCACATCATACAAGATCTCAGCTTTTTCTTGGTGAGAGAATCCATGTATCCACTGTGCTGTTTCAGAGCTCTGCCACGGTTGTACACTGAAGCTGACTAGCATTAGCCATCCCTCTACTATGAATATCAGAGTGTGGAGGGAGAGAAACATACTTGCTCTCTCCTTAGATCAATTATATGCTCATTTTTCTTATTAGTATATAATGCACAGAATTTTGGTCTTGAACTTGCCTGAATCAAAAAGCTCTTGATATACTGTAGAAAAGAACAATGTTCTGCTCACACTCAAAAAGGTTGAAACCAAGGTCTCCAGTGCCAGACTAATTCGCAGCAGAAAACATGCTGAATTGTGTCATGTCCATTTTGGTCATCAACTTCGAAACATACTACTATATGTGTGATTGGTTGGTGCTGAAATCCCCAATTTTGACATTGGAAAGATATGAAAACTGGTTGGATTCGGCTTCAAGCTTGAGACCATTGACACTAAAAGTCTCCAATTCAGATGTCAGTTCCTAATCATGAACATTCTAAAAGTTTAGCTAAGAAATCAGTATAGAAAAAGAGACAGTGTAGTGTGTATACTAACATGACTTCAGCATGGGTTAAAGATAAAAACAAACAAGTTTCTGCAAATAAGGCAACCCCCCCCCAAAAAAAAACACTTACCAAACCATTTCCCACCACACAAGGCACTTCAAAAAAGGACAATCTCCAGGAAAACCCTATAAGAAATAGAGTTGGACAACAGCTCCCATCCTTCAGAAATGGAATCTGATAATGAGTTGACAGAAGAGCTGCTCTCAATACTAGCAACACCTGAATCTGGTCTAGATGATGTGAATTCTCCGTCTTCATCTGAGGATATTAGATCTTATTCAGATCTTATGCTAAAGATGGCTGAGTATTATAGAGGTACAAAGCCCACTATCACCTAGGTCTGGTATAATATTTGATAGGGTTCGCAGAAATGCTGCAGTGCTTGTTCAAAATGGTCTGCTATGGTTAAAGAATCTGGGTGCTATCAATAGAGCAAAAGGAAGTACTTTAAACTCAAATATAGTCCAAAGTAAGGCATAGGAAATAGTATTCTGGTCAGGTAGAGATATGCATAACATCTCAATGCTGCAGCAGCTAACATATTCTTTGTAGCACAATTAGTTGCATACTGAGCTGAATTAAATAACTATTGATAGTAAAAAGACCTTTGATGGAAAAACCATCAACGTTGCTTCCAACATGGTAAGGAAACTAGTTTCCTGTTAAAAACACCCTCAGCCTCATTAGATTATTGTGGAGGCCGTACAGATAAGAAGAAAAGATAATCAAAATACAACACTGAACAACACGGGAAGCAGAAAACTCAATGTTATTGGCACGAGAATTTATTCTATAGCAGCTCTGGAAATAAGAGTGGCAAATTATCAAGTGATCATGTTGGCTTACCATCAGTTTTATGGGGGGGGGAATCCACCCCTTTATAAACAGTTTGTCAAATTATAAAAGAACTCTGGCATTCCATCCATCTCTAGCTTTAGCATTCCTTGTATCTCCAGAACTGGCAGATCAGCTATGATGGTGGACTGATATACACCATGGGCAAACTGTTCAAACATCCTCAACCAAAAATTCAGATAATGACAGATGCCAGTATAATTGGTTGGGGAGCTCATTATCAAAACAAGCAACTTCATGCTCTATGATCCCAGGAAGAAAGGAAATTACATATCAACAAATTAGAAATGTTAGCTGTGTAAAAGGCCTTCAAAGCTTACAAAACTCTGATCATAAGCAAAGTAGTGCAAGTGACAGTAGATGACAACACACATGAGATCTGCCTCTGAAGGTATACAAGAACATTTGACGTCATTGGAGTTGAGCAAAAATAGATTTGTTTGTCAATGAAAACAAAAAAAAATGCATTAAGTACTGTAGTGTTCATGGGCGGATCAAGGGAAGAATTCCTTAGGATATGCTTTTACGATCTGATGGATGAGAAAACTTTTCATACTTATTCCATTGATTCACAGGATAGCAGTGAAATTCTATCAGGGAAAAGCCAACACAATTCTGATTGCTCTGTGGTGGCCATGCCGACTCTGGTTCTTGATGTTACCACAGATAGCAACAGACGGCTATCTGATAACATAGCAGCCCATTATGAGGGGAAAATGTGTACCAAATGGCAGAGAAGTGCATGTAGGTTTTTGTACTATATAATTTTAAATGTTAACATTAACACATACATATATTTATCAGTTATCCAATCAGTACTGTGAGAATGGGGGAGGAGTAGGGAGGAAAAAAATTGTGTCAAATGGGATTTAATTTTGTAGGCTAGATCATTCTGCTTGCAGATGTCAGATAAAAAAAGGAAAAGTGCTAAAGTGTATGTGGGATTGCTGTGCAGAAATTGTAAAGGTTACACTGGAGTTCTGTACAGCAAATAAGTCTGTATTGTTACATAACGATCGCAAAACGATGTTTAAATAGGGAAAATCCTATTTGACGATGATCGGTTCCCTGCTTTTTCGTTTTACAACAATCAAAACAGCTGATTGTTGAGTTTCCGAAATGGCCGCCCGCTGTTCAGAATGGCTCCCCGCTGTGTTTAGGGCGGATTTTTCGCTTTACAGGCACCAGAAAATGGCCATCCTATGGATGATCTTCGCTGGACGCTGAGGTATTTCACCCATTGGAATGCATTGAGCGGTTTTCAATGCATTTCAATGGGTTTTTTACTTTCGCTTGATGACGATTTCGTTCTACAGCGATTTTGCTGGAACGGATTATCGTCGTCAGGCGAGGCACCACTATACTGTATAACATTGGACTACAGTTACATGTATCTTTGTTAAGATATAAAAGTTAAAAACATCATGTGTAATTCTTGAGATAAGCTTATGATACCCATTATCTAAGTATTTGTAATCTCAGTGTCATTTAAAGTAATTTTCAAGAAAGCTAATTCAGATAATTGTGTGTTGTATAAGATTGCCAGAACCATAATGACAGTTTTCTTTCCAAAACACATAGAAATTCATATTTTAAAAAATTCCTCTGCCAGTTTAAGGCCATACTTAAAGCCACTGTATGTTGCCTCAAGTTCTACAAAGCTAGGAAATTAGATGCAAATACTGATACCTTAACACAGAGGTCGTCAACCCCCGGTCCGCGGCCCAGTGCCGGTCCGTGGGTTGAGCCTGATCGGGCCGTGGAGACATACCTCCCCCCCCGGACGCACTCCCCTCCCCACAGCTACTTTGCGCACGTGCGTGTCAGCGCCGGCGTGAGCGCTCCCTCACCCCTTCATGCAAACCCCCGTGTGTGCAAAGCAGCTGTGGGGAGGGGAGTGCATGCAGGGACGGGTGGGAGGTCTGCCTTTGCGGCCTGGCAGCGGCGGCGACTGGGGTGGGGGAGAGCCGGGAGGAAGAGCAAGGCCCGGGTGCTCTCCTTCCACCAGAGGCAGCGGTGGCGATGGGGGTGGAGGGAGTGGAGAAAGGCTGGGAGGAAGAGCAAGGCCCGGGTGCTCTCCTCCCGGCAGCAGCGGAGGTGGCGACGGGGGTGGAGGGAGTGGAGAAGAGCTGGGTAAAATAAAAAAAATTAAGACTCCCAGGCTTTCCGCCACTGCCATGGGTGGGCACGCGCTCCTGCGCATGCCGAAGCATCCCCCGGACGTAGCTTGCTTAGCTCTCTCTTGCTCGTTCTCCCCTCTCTCTTGCTCTCTCTGTCCCCATTAAATTAGTTGACTCATCATTCCTCCTCCTCCTGCTGCTGCCACCGCCGTCCCTCACTCCTTCCTCTCTGCTATTGCCTTCTGCTGTTGCTGCTGCTTCTTCCTCCTGCTCCTTATTTTAGTACAAAATAACATCGAGGGCCACCGACTTTATTTTTTAAGAAAAAAAATGTGTGCAGCCCAAGACAGTAAAGAGGACGTAGCCTCCCTGCTGCTGCCTGGAGCTCTTTCCCGGCGGCCCGGGATCATCCAACATGTCCTAAGAAGGAGTCACAGAGACGAGCAAAGAGGAGGCGGTGGCGGCGGCGTGGAGTAAACCGAGGAAAGCCGGAGGGGGGGGAGGGAAGAAAGGGCATCTAGGAACGGTGGAAACAGGAATTGGATTTTAAAAAGGAGGCTGGAGGGTTAAGACTGAAGGGGGAAGGGGTTAAAACTACAAAGCGCGCGGGGGAGGGGGAGAGAGAGAGAGACAAAGGGAGGGGTGAAAGGGAGATGAGGAGTGAGAATGGAGGGGTGTTCGATTTCTGGCACAGGACGCGCAAGAATTTGTAATCAGCTTGATTAGTGTGAGGCGGCTGTGCATTTATTACACACAATACCCAGAATAACAGGGAGCAAGGTGAACGAGAGAGGGAGAGGGATGCTGCCACTGGCAGCACAAGGCAAGCGAGCGGAGCGTATGCAATGAACTGGCGAGCGGAGGAAGGACGGCGGCGGCGGCGGCGGCGGGGATGGGGGGTGGAGAAGAACTGGGTAAAATAAAATAACAATTAAAAAGACTGCCAGGCTTTCCGCCGCCGCCGTGGGCTCCTGCGCATGCGCGAAGCAGTGAAGGAAAGCACGCGCACCAAAGCGCGCGCGCTCCCCAACCACTGCGCGTGTGCATCAGAGAGGGCAAGCGCGAAGGGCCGCCCCACCTCCCTCAGAGACTCAGCCGGTCCGCACTTGTAAAAACGTTGGAGAACACTGCCTTAACAGATATGCCCCATGATCACTTATGAAGTACAATGTCACTGATTGTACTTTTACAGCTTACCCTCTAGTCAGTAACACTTTGCATTGGGCTTTCACCCAGCTACTGATGAAAGGAAATACAGTGCCTTGGGCCAGGAAAAATGTCTATTCCTTTTCTTGTCCTTTGTTGCTTTATGAAGCAACTGAGCCTTAGTGTATTGGTAGAAAAGTCCTTGTATGGATTAATCCATGTCTGATTGTTTCTTACATCCATAACTGGCTAATGAGGTCCACTATGGAGAGACACCCCTTTTCTTATACCCTTCATCATTATGATGCTTTTTGTGTACAGTAGTATTGCAAAGCTGAGTGAACATGAGAGTTCAGGTGCCTGTACATGAGAGTTCAGGTGCCTGTTTTGGATATAAAGCCGCCATGCTGCATGATGATGGCAAATAACACCATGTTGAGATTCCCACCATTGGACATGCTGCATGTATCTGACAGTCCTTTGAAATTGTGGGAAATGCTTGGTGTGGATAAAACAGATTGGTTGCTATAGTGCTGCAGTTGGAAAGAAGTTGTAATTGGGTATGTTAAGCACTGCCCTTCAGCAGAGTGTTTCTTTGCTTCAAGCTGAATCCTCCCCCGGCTACTTTGTAGCAGTAAAGATTTGTAGGAAAAGGCTTGCTAGCAAAATTGGCTAGAATTCTCTTGGCGATTTATGCCAGCATAAGTGTAATTGTTTAGATTGCAGCTGCAACTTGCTGCTAATTAACATGTTGAAGCTCATTTTTATTTATTTTATTTATTACATTTATGAAGAATAGATTGTGGAAGAGATTGTCACTCTTGCAGTGGCCTTCTCAGCCACACTAGACGCTGTTCCAAGTCCTCTCAGAGCACGTTACCATAGTCTCTCGAGACTGAAGGATGCCTAATGTAATCTAAACATTTATACCCTGCCCATTTAGTGCCCAAATGCTACTTTGAGTGGCTAACAGCAGTTAAAAACACAACTACCCATCTTTGCCCACAAAAACATAAATAGAACCAGAAAACATTAGTAACCTAGGAAATCCAAAAATAAACTTTGATGGTAAATCAAAATCAATAATCAATTCATGGGCCTATGAGGAGGTCAAAGGGCTAAGATATTTCTAAATGACTCTTCAAGCAGTATGTTTTTTACCTGTTTCCTGAAGGCGAGGAGTGAGTCTGGTGTATATTTGCAGGTAATGCACTGCATAGTGTTGTGGCCACCAGTGAGAAGGCCTGGTTTGTGGTGGTAGTTGTCCAGGCTTCTTCAGGAGTGACCACAATAATAACCAATGCAACATATGCCTGGCTAGGGTGGCCCAGGGGAGAATCTTATTCCATCATGTATCAGTTGTGTGACCATTTAACTCAATCTTAAAAATCAGATGAGTGTATGAACATTTACATTGCCTTGTTAGTCATATAGGGACTGAAGTCCTTTTATAATACTTTTTTAGATGTTTTACATGCATAAATGACTCTTCCATTTGTCTCTGATAATATTCTGTTATGGATAATGCTATGTTCTGTCCAGTATGAGGCGGGTTTTGCCAAATATATTTCTGAAGAATGTGCGTAGAACCCCTCTCTTCTCCAACCACTGAACATTTTTCTTCATCACTGTAGACCAGTGGTTTTTAACCTTTGTTACTCGGATGTTTTTGAACTGCAACTCCCAGAAACCCCAGCCAGCACAGTTGGTGGTGAAGGCTTCTGGGAGTTGCAGTCCAAAACTCCTGAGTAACCCAAGGTTAAGAACCAGTGCTGTAGACTTCTAAAATACATTACTTTCCCCCCTTGTAAATCGTTTGTTTGTTTAGTAGTCGTGTCCGACTCTTCGTGACCCCATGGACCAGAGCAAGGCAGGCCCTCCTATCTTCCACTGCCTCCCGTAGTTGTGTCAAATTCACGTTGGTTCCTTTGCAGACACTGTCCAGCCATCTCATCCTCTGTCGTCCCCTTCTCCTCTTGCCGTCACACTTTCCTAACATCAAGGTCTTTTCTAAGGAGTCTTCTATTCTCATGAGATGGCCAAAGTACTGGAGCCTCAACTCCTTCCAGTGAGCACTCAGGGTTGATTTCCTTTAGAATGGATAGGTTTGTTCTCCTTGCAGTCCATGGGACTCTCAAGAGCCTCTTCCAGCACCACAATTCAAAGGCATCAATTCTTCGGCGGTCTGCTTTCTTTATGGTCCAGCTCTCACTTCCATACATCATGACAGGAAAAACCATAGCTTTGACTATTCGGACTTTTGTTGGCAAGGTGATGTCTCTGCTTTTTAAGATGCTGTCAAGGTTTGTCATCATTTTCCTCCCAAGAAGCAGGCGTCTTTTAATTTTGTGGCTGCTGTCACCATCTGCAGTGATCATGGAGCCCAAGAAAGTAAAACCTGTCACTGCCTCCATATCTTCCCCTTTTATTGGCCAGGAGGTGATGGGACCAGTGGCCATGATTTTAGTTTTTTTGATGTTGAGCTTCAGCCCATGTTTTTGTGTTCTCCTCTTTCACCCTCATTAAGAGGTTCTTTAATTCCTCCTCACTTTTTGCTATCAGAGTGGTATCATCTGCATATCGGAGGTTGTTGATATTTCTTCGGACAATCTTAATTCCGGCTTGGGATTCCTCCAGTCCAGCCTTCCACATGGTGTATTCTGCATATAAATTAAATAAGCAGGGAGACAATATACAGCATTGTCGTACTCCTTTCCCAATTTTGAACCAATCACTTGTTCCATATCCAGTTCTAACTGTTGCTTCCTGTCCCACATATAGGTTTCTCAGGAGATAGATCAGGTGGCCAGGCACTCCCATTTCTTTAAGGACTTGCCATAGTTTGCTGTGGTCCACACAGTCAAAGGTTTTTGCATAGTCAATGAAGCAGAAGTAGATATTTTCTGGTCTCTGGGTGTCTGTGAATTTCGTTGTATGTGTATATACTTACAATGACAATAAATTATTATTATTATTATTATTATTATTATTATTATTATTATTATTATTATTATTATTATTATTATTATTATTATTATTATGGACTATATTGTGCTATCTCCACGTTTTTAGAGCTCTTGTGCAAGACACCCTCTGTGGGTTCCTCTCTGTGATCCTGCCTTCTCTTTACCATTGTTCCCATTGGTTTCTTCCCCCTCATTGCCATCCCCGCTATGAGTGGTTTGCTTCACAGAACGAACATTGGTAGGCATGATCTTAATGGATAGCGATGGTGGAAGAAGTGGCAGCAGAGAGGAACTCTGGCGGAAAGTTCTACATAAGTTCTTGATTTCAAGAGAAACAAAAGCAGAGTTTAGCTGCATGTATACATTGGATTTTTAAAAAGCTAATTTAAATAAACTCAGAACAGTGATAGGTAATGTCCCATGGCAGGAAATCCTAACAAGAAAAGGAGTCCAAGATGGCTGAGAGTTTCTAAAAAAGGAAAGTCTAAAGGTTTTTGTTGTTTAGTCTTTAAATCATGTCAAACTCTTTATGATCCCATGAACCAGAGTACGCCAGCCCCCCCTGTCTTCTACTGCCTCCTGGAGTTTGGTCAAATTCATGTTGGTAGCTTCAATGACACTGTCCAACCATCTAGTCCTCTGTCATCCCCTTCTCCTCTTGCCCTCACACTTTCCCAACATCAGGGTCTTTTTCAGGGAGTCTTCGCCAAAGTATTGGAGCCTCAGCTTCAAGGATCTGTCCTTCCAGTGAGCACTCAGGGTTGATTTCCTTCAAAATCGATAGGTTTGTTCTCTTTGCAGTCCAGGGGACTCTCAAGAGTTTCCTCCAGCACCACAATTCAAAAGCATCAATTCTTTGGGGGTCAGCCTTCTTTATGGTCCAGCTCTTACTTCCATACATCGCTACTGGAAAAACCAAAGCTTATTGAGATGCTGTCTAGGTTTCCCGTTACTTTCCTCCCAAGAAGCAGGTGTCTTTTAATTTTGTGGCTGCTATCAGCATCTGCAGTGATCATGGAGCCCAAGGAAGTAAAATCTGTCACTACCTCAATATATTTCCCTTTTATTTGCCAGGAGGTGATAGGACCAGTGGCCATGATCTTATTTTTTTTGATGTTGAGCTTCAGACCATTGTTTGCACTCTCATCTTTCATCTTCATTAAGAGGTTCTTTAATTCCTCCTCACTTTCTGCCATTAGAGTGGTATCATCTGCATATCCAGTCCTGTCTTTCGCATGATGTATTCTGCACATAAGTTACCATATTTTTGCTCCATAAGACGCAGTTTTCGCTCCAAAAAGTGGGGGAGAAAGTATGTGCGTCTTATGGAGCAAATGCTATAGAAAGGGTTCAGGCACCATCACCCAGAAGCCTCCCACCGCCATGCTGGGAGGCCTCTAAACTGGCACCAGAGGCTACTTGCTGTGGCAGCCACATTAGACCTCACCACTCTGCCATCTACACTGCAGCCTTTCCAGGATCTGCCTCCTGGAGCCCATCTGGAAAACCAGCAGGGCCTATGGCAGCAAATTTAAATGGCAGAGGGCAGTGAAAACAGGCAAGGACCAAAGGGGAAGGAGTGATTCTAAAAAGACCTAGGGGAAACCACAAACGCAGTCCCCCACTACCATAAATTAGGCAATTGATTTCCCCACATTTGGGGAAATCACAGGGATCAGCACACCCAAAGTGCAATGGATGAGCCTTATCCTGGGACAAAGCCACTTTTATGATCATGGTATCTCCTCTGCCAGGTATGAGTTGGAGTGGCCCCTGCAACTCCTACCCCCTTGTGTGCCCTGTCCCCCCAAGGCATGGTGACCCTGGCTGCACCTCCTGCTCAGAACAGGGCTGCACAGCCCCAGTCCCCCCAGAGGCCAAGAGAACTCAGTGTTTTGGGGTGCCCCATGGGACCCCCATCAGGGGCTGGGTGTTCCTCCCACAATCCTCCACTGCACAGATATGGGCATACCTAATGTGCGGAGAAGGCAGGGAAAGCAGGAAATTCAAACTTTTAGTTAGTGAAGAGGCTGCTTGTCTGCTTCCTTGCTAGTCCAAACAGTTAGAGAGCAGGGAGAGAGACCTAGGACTGCCTGATATTGTCATTTTAAAATGTAAAATTTAGTTTAAAAGCTGCTTGTTAGTGCTTGGGTGAAAAAGTGCTCCGGTTGAGTTGAAACCTGCTTGTGTAGAAACGTGCATGCTTGCTTTAAAAGCTGCTAATTTTGCTTTAAAAGCTGCCTGGGAAGCCTTTCAGACCAGCGCCGATCAGCTGTTAGGTGGGGAGAGGGAAGGAGCGGAGAAGAGCACAAAATGGCTGCCAGCTGTTGGCTTTTAGCTATTTGGTGCTCTTTTTCGGCTGTTAGGCACTGTGAAGAGCTGGGCTTAGTCTACAGTACCTGGTAAGTGACTTTCTTTTAATTTTTTTTAAAATTTCTGACCCCCCCCAATAAGAATGCATTAATTAATTTTCAGTGCATTTCTATGGGAAATTTGGATTCGACTTGCAAACTTTTCAACTAGTTCTGGGCATCTAATAGAGAATGTATTTCCAAAGGGAGTTGCAGCAAGGAAACTAACTGTGCTTTATGAGCCAGAATACAAACTTGGCTGCTGATCACAAATTACCCCTGCATACATGGGAAAGCAAAATTCAGTCGTACTTTTAGTTGTTTCCAAGTCCTTATGGTTGTGGTATCTGTTTGATGTATATAAATCAGAACAGGGCCAGGAAATCTCAGAGACAGGGCATAGTTATTTGGTTAGTGTTTTTGGAATAGAGTTCTTGCCTGTAGCACATGCTACATTTGCTGATACAGTAGTTTGAAAATTAAGAAAGTCAAAATTCTTAGTGACTTCTAACTGGATTACAGTACCTGCTTCCTGATTTCAGCTACTATACAGTGGTGCCTTGCTTAACGAGCGCCCCGTTTAATGATGAACCCGCATAGCAATTTGTTTTTTCTGATTGCAAAAGTGATTGCATTGCGATCTTATTAATGGCAAAAAATTGCTTTGCGATGATCGGTAAGCTGTTTCGCTTACCGATTTCTGCATAGCGATGTTTTAAAAACAGCTGATCGGTGGTTCCAAAATGGCCACCAGAAAAAATGGCTGCCTGCTGTGTTTTCGCGCCCATTCCTCGCATACCGGGCAGTGAAAATGGCAGCCGTATGGAGGATTTTCACATAACGGTGAGTTTTTTTCCCATAGGAATGCATTAAACGGGTTTTAATGCATTCCTATGGGCCTTTTCGCATAGCGATGAATCCGGATAGCGACAATTTTTCCGGAACGGATTATCGTTGCTGTGACACACCCAGTTCCCCTGTTTGTTTCTCTCCACAACCCAGGTTCACTTTCAGGTGTGACACTTATTTTTCAACTCTTTCCGCTGCCACCAGAGGAGTCCCTCCTCAAAAAATCAAATATGATTCTTAAATCAGTGTTATTCAATCAAACAAAGTTTATTAAAGTGTTCATAAGTAAATCATATAAAGTAAATCATAGATGGTCTTATTTCATTTAATCAATCAACAGTGCTTTAGTAACATTTATATTTGCTTATGCAGAACCATGTTAATATAAGTATTTATTCAGTTCTTTTCTTATTCATTTCTTTTCCTGTCTCTCTATTACTCTTCACTAACACAAGACTGGTTCTAACTGCCTAACTTTTTCTCTTTAACTGAGGTCCTTACTTCATCCCTGACTGAAGTCCTCTCTAATTCTAACTCATATATACAACTGAACTTCAACTGCCTTCCATTCTTCTTAAATATCCTCCGTTCCGCCTCTTCTGTTCACCCATTGGTTGATCTGTCAAGGTTCTATTGTGATGGACAGGAGTGTTACTGACATGTCCGTCATAGTCGCTATGCGGGGAACCACTGTAGTTTGTATTCAGTTTTTTTGGCTTGCCAAGAACATTGTTCCTGGCTTTGTCTTGAATAACCTGTTGTGCCTTGCATGCTATAAACGTTCAATTATGTCAGAAAACCGAGATTTGGACTTGTGCTGAGCGTGTGATACTGCTGGCGAATGGGATCAGGTTAAGCTTTATGTTGCTGTTCTTTTGCATAACCTAAAGTCAATAAGGAAAACCAGCTGTTAAATAGTTTAATTCCACTATTATAGTTTAATTCCACTAAAAGGGACCTCTCAGTGCAGTGCCAAATCAGACAAACCATTTCTAACTTAATATAGGCTTGAGCTGTAGCTGGGCAGAGTTGCACAACAATCTCATCTGTCATTGAGACATTTCTATAAGCATGGGGAGGAGGTGGATGAAAGGAAATGTAAAATATAGCTAGTGTGATATAGGTCTTATCACTGGCTGGTAATGGTCTATATGTACTTGACTTAAATTTATGGTACACAAATTTATGGTACATAGAGTACACAAACCTTTAAGTCTCTCCGTTTGTTAATGACAGTGGTAATGGTTCTTAATGCCACTGTTGACTGCTGTTCACTTTACATCAGGGGTCTCAAAGTCAATTTACCTGAGGGGCCTCTGGAGGCAGAGTCTGGGTGAGGCTGGGCCGCATCAGATTTTCCGCCAAGCGGAGCAAGAGCCCGAGGGAGCCGCCCAGGAGTTTCCTTAGCCTGACTGGGGCTATGAAGAGCATGATCCCTCATCTCTGGCCATGACCCCCTCCGGCTCCTTTTTCACTATCACCAGAAGTAGGAGCAGGATGAAGAAGCGGAGAAAGAAGGGAGCGCCGGTGACCGCCTAGCCGGGGGGGGGGAAGGGGGAGGGCACAACATAATTTTTTTAAAACCCTCACAAAATCACCTTGCCAAAGGAGAAAAGTCCCCATCAGTACCCGCAAAATTAAACAAAATGGGGCAGGTGCGCGGGGGCATGAGCGCATGCACACAAGCACACACATACACGGAGGTCCGGCAACCTTCCTCTGAAGGCCCCTCTCAAAAAAAGGCACACTCAGCAGCAGCAGCAGCTACCCCCACCACGACTGAGGAGCAAACTTTGCCAGGCCAGCCCAGGCAGCCTCCAGAGCTGAGGCGGCTGAAGTAGGACGAGGAGGAGGAGGAAGCACCACTGGGTGCTGAGGCGGCCGCTGGCTGGGCTGGTGGTGCTGAGAGAGAAAGAGAGTCAGAGAGCCGCTTCCCTGGAAGAGGAGGCAGCAGCAGCAGCTGCTGTTGGAGGCACTCTTTGAGGACAGGGTGGGAGCAAGCTCTGCTCTCAGGCATTGCTCGGCAGCAGCTCGGGCACTCAGGGAAAAGGGATGGCAGCGCACCTCGCTCGCCGGATCTCCCCCAAGACAGCACCTCTTGCACCTTCCATCCAGATCTGCTGCCGGCTGACAGGTGGGCTGGCTGGCAGGCTGCAGTCTGGGATGGAGGGTGCAAGAGGTGCTGTCTTGGGAGAGAGCTGGCGAGTGAGGCGAGGCTTTTTTTGACTCTTGACAGCAAAGGACGCATGGTCGCTTTGGGGGGGCAGGAAAGGCGAGGGCCACAAACTGTCATCTGGAGGGCCGGAAATGGCCCCCGGGCTGCATGTTTGAGACCCCTGCTTTACATGTTTCAAATGTTATTCTGTTATAGTTTACTATACAGTTATAGTATATTATATATAGTGGGTCCTGATGGCACTTTTAATTGTATTTTAATCATTTTATCTTTTATTGTATTTTAATTGTATTTTAATTGTTGTAAGCCGCCCAGAGACCTTTGGGTAGAGTGGGCGGCATATAAGTTAAATAAATAAATAAATAAATCAAATAAATCAAATAAATCAAATATTTTATTACACTATTTGGTTCAGAATATTTTTCCTGTGTTCCTCCTCTAAAAATTAGGTGCGTCTTAAGGTCAGGTGCGTTTTATGGAGCAAAAATATGGTAAATAAGCAGGGAGACAATATATAGCCTTGTCATACTCCTTTCCGAATTTTGAACCAATCATTTGTTACACATCCAGTTCTAACTGTTGCTTCCTGTTCCACATATAGATATTCTAAAGGTGCAACTACAGTGGTGCCTCGCTTAATGAGCACCCCATTTAATGACGAATCTGCATACCGATGCGGATTTTGCAATCACATTACGATGTTGACTATGGGGAAAAATCGCTTTGCGATTTTTCCCCATAGACCAATTTTCCCCTAATTGAGCGGCGGGAGCTTTGAAGCCCCGCCGCTCAGCTGGGGGAAAATGCCGGTGGTGGCCTCGGCAGGACCCTTCCGAAGCCACCACCGGCATTCCCCTTTGGAAGAGGCATTTTCCCCCAGCTCAGCGGGAGCCCCGCCGCTCAGCTGGGGGAAAATGTCGGCGGTGGGCGGCGGCCTCGGAAGGACCCCGAGTCCACCGCCGACATTTGCCTTCCGAGCTCACAAAGGGCCCCCCTCCGACATTGGAGAAAGCCCTTTGAGAGCTCAGAAGGCTCTCAGCGGTGGCGGGGGCAGGGTAGGGGGCTCCTGAAGGCTTCCAGGCCTTTGCCTGGAAGCCTTTGGGACCCCCACACACACCCTGCAGCCGCCGCCACCGCTTGAAGCCGCTCCACGCCGCCTACCCCAGCCGTGCTCGGACGCCTGGAAGTCCGAGAACGGCTGGGGTAGGCAGCGCAGGGCGGCTTCAAGCGGTGGCGGCTGTGGCTGCAGGGTGGGGGGGTGTCCCGAAGGCTTCCAGGCAAAGGCCTGGAAGCCTTCGGGACACCCCCCCACCCTGCTGCCGCTTGAGCCCGCTGCCCAGCTGGGGGGAAAGGCCGGCTGGCGCTTGGGAAGGAGAGTGGAGGAGGTCCCCGTACTCCTTCCCAAGAGCCCGCTGCCCAGCTGGTGGAAAATGTCGGCAGTGGGCGGCGGCCTCGGAAGGACCCCGAATCCACCGCCGACATTTGCCTTCGGAGCTCACAAAGGGCCCCCCTCCGACATTGGAGAAGGCCCTTTGAGAGCTCAGAAGGCTCTCAGCGGTGGTGGGGGCAGGGTAGGGGGCTCCTGAAGGCTTCCAGGCCTTTGCTTGGAAGCCTTTGGGACCCCCACACACACCCTGCAGCCGCCGCCGCCGCTTGAAGCCGCCCCGTGCCGCCTACCCCAGCCATGCTCGGACGCCTGGAAGTCCGAGAACGGCTGGGGTAGGCGGCGCGGGGCGGCTTCAAGCGGTGGCGGCGGTGGCTGCAGGGTAGGGGGCTCCCGAAGGCTTCCAGGCCTTTGCTTGGAAGCCTTTGGGACCCCCACACACACCCTGCAGCCGCCGCCGCCGCTTGAAGCCGCCCCGCGCCGCCTACCCCAGCCATGCTCAGACGCCTGGAAGTCCGAGAACGGCTGGGGTAGGCGGCGCGGGGCGGCTTCAAGCGGTGGCGGTGGTGGCTGCAGGGTGGGGGGGTGTCCCGAAGGCTTCCAGGCAAAGGCCTGGAAGCCTTCGGGACACCCCCCCACCCTGCTGCCGCTTGAGCCCGCCGCCCAGCTGGGGGGAAAGGCCGGTCAGCACTTGGGAAGGAGAGTGGAGGAGGTCCCCGCACTCCTTCCCAAGAGCCCGCCGCCCAGCTGATCAGTGGTTCCAAAATGGCTGCCTGTTTCGCGCCTCGCTTACCGAGGTGGCGAAAATGGCAGCCCTATGGAGGATCTTCGCTGAACGGTGAGTTTTTGCCCCCTAGGAATTAATTAAACAGGGTTTAATTTGTTCCTATGGGGTTTTTTGTTCCGTTCAGCGATGTTTCCGTATAGTGACGTTAATCCTGGAACGGATTAACGTCGCTATGCGGGGCACCACTGTATATAAAAAATTCCAACAAGAAAAAAGGGTGGAAGACAGCAAAAAAGACCAATGTCTCAGAGACAACCCAAAAACAAAAAAGGGGACACATGTAGGAAGTGGAAGGAAAGCCTGGCAACAAAGGTAAAGTACAAACAAGCAGCAAAGAATTGTTGGGATGGCATTAGGAAGGCAAAGGCTGAGAGCGAACTGTGGTTAGCAAGAGATGCTAAAAGCAAGAGAAAAAGCATTCTTCAGGTATGAGGGGGTGCTGATAAGTATTGAGCCTTTCTCAGAAAAAAAAATGAGCTAGGAAGTGGTAACTGCCACACTATTCTACATATTCCCCCAGGAAATCAATGCACTTGCGACATGTTTCCTGCAGCTTCCAAAATCCCTGCAAATAAAATTCTTCCGATTGCTGGTGTAACCACTCATTTGCAACATTACTTGCCTCCAGAACACTCCCAAATTGTCCCTTTATGTGTTTTTTGTGTTTGGGGAACAGATAATAGTCAGAAGGAGCCAGGTTGGGAGAATAGGGTGGATGGGGCATTACTTGAAAGCCTAAGGACATTAGTTTTGTCATTGTTTCACCTGCATTGTGTGACAAGGTGTTGTCATGCACCAGGATGACATCTTTGGAGAGCTTTCCTCAATGTTTTTCCTTGATTTTTCCTCCAAGAAGAAGGAAGCAGGGAATTACAGACTAGTGAGTCTGACATCAATTCCAGGGAAAATTCAGGAGCAGATTATAAAGTAGTCATTCTGCAAGCACCTTGAAAACAGTGCAGTAATAACTAAAAGCAAACATGGATTTGTGAAGAACAAATCTTGCCAGATTGATCTATTTTTTTTAAATTATATAACCTCCCTGGTAGATGGTGAGAATTCTGTAGATATAATATATCTTGACTTCAGCAAAGCCTTTGACAAAGTGCCCCATGATATTCTCATTAGCAAGCCAGGTGTGGGCTGGATAGAACAACTGCTGTGAATACATAGTTAGTTACAAAATTATATTCAGAGTGCTTATCAATGTCTCCTCAAATTGGAGGAGGTAACAAATTGGGGTACCCCAAGACTCAGTCCTGGGCCTGATATTCTTTGACATTTTTATTAATGTCTTGGATGAGAAAGGTGTAGGGAATACTTGGCCAGATCTCACCTGTACTATGGGTTCAGTTCTAGGTATGACAGTTTAAGGACAATATGACAAGAAATGTATCTGGAGAAGGGTGACCAGGATGGTTGAAATAAGAAAATTGCCTGTAGGAGTGGGATTTGTTTAGCCTGGAAGAGAGAAGACTGAGATATGATAAATGTTTAAATATTTGAAGAGCTGTTACATGAAATATGTGGCTTATTTTTGTTTGCCCCAGAAGATACAGTGGTGCCTCGCACAGCGAGGTTAATCCGTTCCGGATTAACCCTCGCTGTGTGAAAGCATCGTTGAACGGGGCAAGAAAACCAATTGGAACGCATTAAACAGTGTTTAATGCGTTCCAGTTTGGCTGAATACTCACCGTTCAACGATGCTTCCGGGCGGCTGGCAGCCATTTTCGCGCCCTCCCCTCGCTGAACGAGGGCACAAAAATGGCTGCGATCAACTGTCCGGCGGGTCCAAAATGGCCGAAATGGCCGGCCGCAGCGTTTTCGCGCTCTTGGTAAGCGAGGGGAGGGCGTGAAAACGCTGCACCATTTCAGCTGTTCCGGCAGCGTTTTCGCGCCCTCCCCTCACTTACCAAGGGTGCAAGAATGCTGCGCGCGGCCATTTTGGGGTCGCGCGGTGGCCATTTTGGACCCGCTGACCAGCTGATCGGCGGGTCGCAAAGCGATGGTCGGTAAGCGACCCGCTTACCGACCTTTGCTCTGTGAATTGTGCCCTATCTAGATGCCGTTTTGCGATCGCTTTTGCGATTGCAAAAACGGCACCGTTGCGCGGATTCGTCGCTCTACGGAGCGACTGTTCTGCGAGGCACCACTGTACTATAAGGCCCCAGAGGATAATATAGTGGGAACATTGTTGGTCTCTGCTTTATTTTAGCATTATAGAAGTCTGTATCCTTGATCTAAGAATTGTATCAAGCAGACAGGATAGGTTTGATTTAAATCAATTTGATTTAAATCACAATTTAACTCTCTAGTCAATAAGCATTTATTTTAAAAAAAATCCAATTTAAATAAAACAAGTAAAAATCAATTTTTATATAAACTTTTTAAAATTAAATACTTACTAATGGATGATAAAATCATGATTGAAATTGACTTGATTTAAATCAATCATGCAAGCAGTTTATTTCATGTTTGATATAGATAAGACAATTTCATTCCAACATACCACTCCAGTGACCCATCAGATCACTTGTTTTTGGTTGAAGAGGAAAAGCATACCTAGATTTGTGCGAAGAGTAAGATTTTAATGTTCCGTTTGTCTTGTATGCTTAGTTTGAAGGAGCAGTATTGCTTCTCTGATATTGATGTATTTTCCTCATGATCAAAATAACAAAATAGCATTCTGCACTGTATTACGCACATGATCGGAGTTCCAAGGGCTGATCTGTGAGCCAGAATTACATTTGTTTCCAAATATAAAAACCAGTCAATCAAGTTACATATGAGTAAGCAAATTTGCATAGATCGGTTTCTGAATAAGAAATAGTTTTGAAGGAAAAGGTGGAGGTACCATCTTAGAAGTAGTGTTGACAAACTATTTAAGAAAAAGAAGCATTAAAAAAGAAGTAGTATTTAAGAAAAAAAAATCCATTTTTCTTAAATAGCCATTTGGAGATCCATAAGAGTGTCCTGGGACTTTTCTTTAAAGGTCCTTTTACAGAGAAAGGAGGGGAGAAATATTGTAAATAATTCAATATAGAAAGAGTTATCATCCACAGGTTTTATAGTTAAGAGTATTAAAGTTGGTAATTTTCTCTTTCTTAAAAAGGTGTTGCCCAATTAATTGGAGGTATTCTTTAAAAAATTCAAACTATTTTAAAATTATTAATCTCATTGATTAATCAATGTCGTTTTCTTGCAGTTGTCAGAGTCTGTATTTGCACAAGGCACAAATTTTCTAGATGAACAAAGACTAGCAATATAATCATGCTTTATTATGTAGCAATTTCCTTAATATTTGTAAAATAATTTCCGTGGAGAGCATAGTTTCTTTTTGAAATTGGGGACAAATTTAAAGCGTTATTAATTTGGTTTCTAAGTTAACTTTTGGGTAGCATCTGTTCTGGTTAATTTTGTTTCAAACACTTTTTTAAAGCTGTTAATTGTTATATGTGCTTATAAGGTAATCATATTCTTGGTGTGAATTTTGTAAATCACCTACTGAGGAAAGATGACCTAACCTTCCCCCCAACCCAGGTTTTTGGGAACTGGCTGTTGGGTGTAAAGCATATCAAGGGTTAATGTTTGTTTTTGTTTTTTTTGTATTTCTAGGTTGATTTAAGATACTGAAAAGTCAAGGAGACGTGAAATTCTAAAAGTGATAAAGCAAAATATTATTTTTTTCTGAACTGAAGGCTCAGTGTGGAGCCATCATGAGCGATGTTACAATTGTGAAAGAAGGATGGGTTCAGAAAAGGGGTAAGTTTTAAATGAAATATATTGTGCAATAAGAAATAGGACCCTAATTATTACCACAATTTTATTTTTTATCATACATTATAAATCTGTGTTTAAATTATCAATAATAGC
The DNA here is from genome assembly GCF_051106095.1 of Pogona vitticeps. Lineage (NCBI taxonomy): Eukaryota > Metazoa > Chordata > Lepidosauria > Squamata > Agamidae > Pogona > Pogona vitticeps. The sequence continues at coordinate 54,675,030 of NC_135783.1, forward strand.
TCTCAGTTAATATTATTACTTTAATCTTGAACACATTTTAAAATGTAATGTTTGGCACTATGTATCTCAATAAGTACACAAAGTTCTAGAAGTGTATTCCTTGCTATCCTCAGTTATTTATTTATTTTTATTGCTGGAACTAATCCGGTATTTAGAATGTCTAGTAAATGTGGAACCTACATTGCAGCCAAAGTGGGAGTATAATTGTTCTTATTTCTTTAAAACAAAAAAAGATTTTTTTAAAAAAAAACTCAACCAATTCTTTTTTATTCATTATTTGATTAAAAATATTTAAACCATTCCTTATTTGTGGCGTTTGTAGGTCCCACACGTTTATTTGCCAGTTATTGTGGGCTACCGTGGTGTAATGGATTATTGTCTTATTGTATTGTTGTTGAATATGCAACCAAAAGATTGGGAAGATTTGCCTTGAATCCTGATCCTATAGTACATTAATAATTGTAATCTAGAATCCAGCTCCCATAATAGGCTTTCATGGGTTTTTTAAAATTATTAATAATATTGTGGAGAAAGAGCAAAATCTTCAAGTTATATCCAATGGAATTTTTAGAACTGTTTGTTTAACAACTTTCCTTCATTCAGTGTGTTTGCTCTAATTAGGATTAACAATTTGATTTAGCTCCTAGTTAGAGGCAGTTTGTGGATGGACACAAGGGGAATGCCTCACTCCAAAACTGCCTTAGTCATGAGCCATTTATGCTCCTAAGTCTCTTCTGGTTTTGATTGTCATTTAAATATTTTGTAGTATTAGAAGTGACATTCAGGGAAAATGATGGGGAAATTTTGATAATTCTAGGCAAATATCTTTAGGTTTTCACATTGATTTTATATACATATAAAGTGTCTACGTGGAAATAAGTGGAAAGTAGTTTGGAATTTGTTTGAGCAAGTTACTGCTTCACAATATTTGGGAGCTGTGTTCATGTTTAATTGGTCATTTCTTGATAATTAAGTCAGGCTGTGTATAAATTATGCAGATGCATTAATATGTTTTTCAAGAACTCATGGAAGGATTCAGATAATATTTGCCATCTAATTATCATTGACTTAGGTTGGTTTTATTCTGTTTGTTGGCGAATGGAAAAGGTGAATTTAGGCAGCAGTGAAAACTGAAGTACATTTTGCAGCTGTTTAACATATATTAAAACTTTTCTCATGGAACATAATTTATATACTAATTAATTCAGGAGGATGCAGGTTCCTCTTCATCATGGTAGTCACTTCAGCATAGCAAGAAGAAAAAATGCTGTGTGGTTCCTTTACACAGTCTGAAACCAATAATATTAAACCACTAAAATCTTGCAAACAGGCAAACTTGAGTTCTCATGAACTCTTCACTAGCAATGGTATTACAGAATGTATGCATGTGTAGAATAAACAGGAAATTCCCCAAAATCATCATGGCCAGATGTTATGACCAGGCTGTTTTGTGTGAAGTAAGTTACAAAATAGAGTCTGCAAGCATTTAAAATCAGATTGAAGTACAGTGGTGACCCGCAAGACAATGTTACTTCGTTCAGCGAAAATCGCTGTTTAGCGAAAACATTGTCTTGCGAAATGTGGTTCCCCATTGGAATGCATTGAAATCCGTTTAATGCATTCCAATGGGGAAAACTCATTGTTTTGCGAAAATCGCCCATAGAGAAACCGTTTTGCGAAGCGCAGATCAGCTGTAAAAATCGCTGTCTTGCGAAAAACGGTGCTGAAAACACCTGTTTTGCGAATCGCGGACTCAGCTGTCAAAATCGTCATCTTGTGAAAACCAGTCCTGAAAAAAAAACCATCTTGCGAAGCACGGTTTGAAACATCGTCCAGCGAAAATCGCCCATAGGAAACACTGTTTTGCGAAGCGCTATAGCGATTGTAAAAACTCATTGTCTAATTAACAGTTTTGCGAGGTAATCGTCTAGCAGGGCACCACTGTAGTAGTTTTAGGTTTCCCCTTAGACAATGTACATAGATTTCATTGCTTTCCCAATCTTGGTAGACAAAGGACTACCAGTCACTCAAAAACCTGCATTGCCTTATATTGCTTTCTATCAAAGTACATGGCAGAAATGTAGCAAAACCCAAATCGGAAAACTCTGAGATAAAATTAGTTTAGCCACTAGGCAAAACACAGTCAGTTACAGCCACATTAAGAGTATTGCCCAGTAACTGGAGAAAGATACAGTTCTCAGTTAGTGCATCCTTCTTGGACAATGGTTAATGTCCTTGCTTGGTTTTGGTATTGTCCTATTCAGGATATCTTTTATAGTTCAGTAAAAAGGGGGAAAGCCTTGTGTTCATCGTAGACAAACAGAGATGGTCGGTATCTTTCTTAGATCATTAAATCTTTTAAACAAGCAAACTTTCAAATCTTGCGGGACTCCAGACAAATTAGAAGAAAAAACTGGGTAATTTCAAAGATTGGAAATTAAATTAAAAAACTCACCATCGGTTAGTGTTGTGAATTTTTTGCTTCTATATTAAGTGTTCCCCCCCCGAAAAACTGTCAAAAGATTCAGACTTACCTGACAGGAAAAGAGTACGCTCCATTGTTTATGTGATCAGTATGTTGGGGAAAGTAAAGGGAAAAGAAAAGAAACTAAGATATTGTAACACTTCAAAGGCTAACAATTGTATTCCAGTATGGGCTTTCATGAATCAAAAGTCCACTTGCTCAAACACTGGTGTACCAATACATGACTAATATATTCATAGATATCCCCATGACCTGGTGCAGATATACTGTAGGTTATAGTCAAAGTGGTTTCTTAACTCAGCAATGGGACTGTCAAGCTGTGAATTACTTCAATTAGCAGGTCCTGGCCAGGACAATAGGTGTTGGCCAGGAAGAGTTAACTTTAGAGGCTGTCAAAGGAGGCAACTATTTTATGTGTGTAGTATGCTAAGAAGGCTTGATATTTGCCGAAGCTCTTAGAGATGTGCTGGAGCTTGTTAAAGTAGCTAATTTATGCTGCCTCTTTTCTAGAGTCTTTATAATTCAATTTTTTCTTAAATAGTCATTCTGAGACCCATAACACAGTGTCGTGGGACCTTGGCGTGTTCTAAAACTGGCTTCTCTATGTGGCCCTTCCTGATGTCAGATTTATGTCAGTTCATTCCTTTGTGCAAAGATTGTCCTGTTTGTCCTATGTAGAAAGCACAAAGACAGTTCTAAATCACATTAGAGTGGAAACATGTAAATCAACCCCTGTTGTTGTGGCTGACATTGATAGGGGTATTTATGGTGCTGCCATTGTAGATATGGAGCACCGTTGGCTTCTAGGTTTACGACAGGGTCTTGATTCCTGCCCCTGTCCCCATGTTGTGTTATCTGTTGTGTATCAGTGCTTGTTTAAGTTTCGGAAGTCATCTATAGGGAACTATGTGCTGGTCTTCAGAAATCCTGGGAGAGGAAAATATTATGAGGTGCAGTGATATGCTGTGTCTCAGTTTGCCTTAGTTGGGAGCTGTAGGTGATTACCACTGATGTTCTGTCATTCTCCCTGTTGGCCTGTCTTGCAGCAGATTGTTATCCATCAGTTTACTTTTTCGTCATGTTGTGTGACTGTTGTAGTTTAAAAAATGCCTGTTTGGGCAATAGTGATCAACCTTTCTGATCTCTCCTCCAATGTTTATGTAGGATTGATCTGAGTTTGAAGCTTCTTTGTGAGTTATTTTGTGCTAATTTCTTACCAAAAAGGGTTTGTTAAAGTATATACTGTACTTCAATTATTATATAGTTATTGTAGTTATTTTGATTGTTGTTAATGTCTTATGGAATGATAACTGTTTACTGTATGTTTTTATCATTGTAGTTACTATATATACTCGACTATAAACCTAGTTTTTCAGCACTTTTTTTGCTGAAAAAGCACCCCCTTGGCTTATACTCGAGTCAGTGTCAAAATTACATGTTCTCCCCTGCAGTGCAGGTGTTCTCCAGACTCCCCCGCTCATCTACTGGTGCCTGCAGCCTCTGTGGGTGGTCCAATGACCCAAGTTAAGGACACTACATTTCCGCTTTCAGGACACTCCCATCGTCCTCCTTCTACATATTCTATGTATCCACCTTCCTCCTCCCACCTTCCTCCTCCATCCTCCATCTTCCTCCCTCTTGTTGTGCAGAAATAGAGCAGTAGATAAACGCAGCATCCATTATGAGTCCTCCCTCTGCAGGCAGTGAAATGTGTCTGGCAACTCAGAATGGCAGTATTTTCAAAAACATTTAACCTACTGATGCCTCAATGTAATTTTATTGGTATCTATTTTTATTTTTTTGAAATTTACCAGTTTTATTGTAGGCATCCTTCAGTCTCGAGAGACTATGGTATCGTGCTCTGTATGGAGGTCTTGGAACAGTGTCTTGTGTGGCTGAGAAGGCCAATTCGAGAGTGACAATCCCTTCCACACTGGAGACAAATCCAATCTGTCCCCTGTCCAGCTCCCTGGTTTTGCTTGTTTCGGGACTGCCTCTTTGCCTCGGTCTGCTGTACAAGTGTCTCTTCAAATTGGGAGAGGCCATGATGCACCGCCTGCCTCCAGGCTGAGCGCTCAGACGTCAAGGTTTCCCATCTGTTGAGGTCCATTCCTAAGGCCTTCAGATCCCGCTTGCAGATGTCCTTGTAACGCAGCTGTGGTCTCCCTCGGAGGCGGCTTCCCTTCACTAATTCTCCATACAGGAGATCTTTTGGAATCCGACCATCAGCCATTCTCACGATGTGCCCAAGCCAACGTAGACGGCGCTGTTTCAATATTGTATACATGCTGAAAATTCCAGCTCGTTCTAGGACTACTCTATTTGGAACTTTGTCCTGCCAGGTGATCCCAAAAATGTGTCGGAGACAACGCATATGGAAGGTGTTCAGCTTCCTCTCCTGCCGTGCACAAAGGGTCCAGGACTCGCTGCAGTATAGGAGTGTGCTCAGGACACAGGCTCTATAGACCTGTATTTTGGTTTACCAGTAGCTGCTGCATTTTCCACCCTCGGCTTATACTCTAGTCAATAGGTTTTCCCAGTTTTTTTGTGGTAAAATTGGGTGCCTCGGCTTATATTCGGGTTGGCTTATACTCAAGTATATACAATGTTATGGTTGTATTTTAACTGTTTTTGACTATTGCAGGGGTCTCAAACATGTGGCCCGGCCCCTCGTCTTGCCTGCCCCCCAAAGCGCCCACATGTCCTCTGCTGTCAAGAGTAAAAAAAGCCTTGCCTCACTCGCCGGCTCTCTCCCAAGATAGCGCCTCTTGCACCCTCCATCCAGAGCTGCAGCTTGCCAGCCAGCTCACCTGTCTGCCAGCTGGCAAGCTGCAGTTCCAGATGGAGGATGCAAGAGGCACTGTCTTGGGAGAGAGCCGGCGAGCAAGGCATACTGCCGGCCCTTTTACCTGAGTGGCCGAGCTGCCGCCGAGTGATGCCTGAGAGCGGAACTTGCTCCCACCTTGTCCTTGAAGAGCGCCTCCAAGTCACCAACAGCAGCTGCCGCCACCGCGGCCTCTTCCAGGGAAGCAGCTCTCTGGCTCTTTCTCTCGGCACCCCCAGCACCAGCCTGGCCAGCGGCCGCCTCAGCACCCAGCGGTGCTTCCTCCTCCTCCTCCTCCCTTTGTCCTACTTCAGCCGCCTTAGCTCTGGAGGCTGCCTGGGCTGGCCTTGCAAAGTTTGCTTCTCTGTCATGGTGTGTGTAGCTGCTGCTGCTGAGTGCGCCTTTTTTGAGGGGGGCCCTCAGAGGAAGGTTGCCAGACCTCTGTGTGTATGTGTGCTTGTGTGCATGCGTGTGCACGTGTGCACCTGTGGTGGCCCTGCCCCGTTCTGTTTAATTTTGCAGGTCCTGGTGGGGGCTTTTCTCCTTTGGCAAGGCAAATTCTGTGAGGGTTTAAATTTTTTTTTATGTCATGCCCTCCCCCCCTCCTGGCTAGACGGTCGCCAGCACTCCCTCCCTTCTCCACTTCTTTGTCCTCCTACTGCTGGTACTAGTGAAGAAGGAGCCGGAGGAGGTCGTGGCCAGCAACGAGGGCTCGCAGGCCCCTCCTCCTCCTCCTCCTCGGAGCCCCAGGTGGGCTAAGGAAACTCCTGGGTGGCTTCCTCGGGCTCTTGCTCTGCTTGGCAGAAAATCTGATGCGGCCCAGCCTCACCCAGCCTCTGCCTCCAGCGGCCCCCAGGTAAATTGAGTTTGAGACCCCTGGACTATTGGAATATGCTTTGGTATAGAGCGCAATCAAAATAAATATTCACCGTTTTATATTTAATATAAAATTATTTATATTTAATATTCAAATTATTTATCGTTTGTAGATTTATGCATGGTAACTTACTTTACTGGCAGAGAAGATCACCTAGAGATGGAAGTGAGGGGAGTGAAGACTGCGAAGTTAGTATTATAGCAGGTTTTATAATTCAGGCTCGTACTATTGTCCTTGATGGGTCAGTGTCTGGGCACAAAACTTTGTTTTATTTATCTTCCTCTTTTAAAGGATCAATTTTCTGTGTGGAGAAAGAAGCAGAATTTTGTTTCTTTTTACTATAAACCTGCTAAGCAGTGCTGATGTTTGGTTTTTACTGCACTTCAGAGCAGACAGGGGCACCTGTATTTGTTTCCCTGGTGAAACAATATGAACTGTGGAGGTGGGACAGAAAGTTTCCCTGCTCTGCTGATGAGTGGTTGGTTGTGCAGGGAGGCGGGAAGGGCTTTCCAGGCTCCTGCCAGGATTGGGATGAGAATGTTGATGATGGAGCTGAGCACCGCACGGAGCCTGGGAAGAGGCCCAGCCAGTTCTGGGGCTGGGATTGGTGCCGTGGTTTATATTTGTTTCTCCAGGGAAATGAATACGAAGTGCCCATGTCTAAGCTAGAGCTGTGCTACATAAATACAAAGTGCTCACTAGTCAGGATACTCACCAGTTGCATGGCAAGCAGGCATTCAGTGGCTGAAAAAAAATAGTAAGTCACAACTATGGTAGGCCATTGAATCATTGGGAATTTGATCAATCAACTCCGTAAGTTCAATTGATTCAGTAAGCCTACTCTAGTTGCACCTTAGTAGAGTAAGCACATTCAATCACTGGATCTTGAGAGGAACTGACACACCAAATCCCCATTGATTCAGTGGGACTATTCTAGTTGTGACCAGCTACTGGAGTCCAATCAATAGGTGCCAGGTTAACTGGCGCACAAAGAAGACAACAGCAGCAGTGGGTATTCTCTTGTACTTAAAGTGAATAGAAGCAAGAACTTTAATGCAGGCAGACCTCATGTCCAAATACAGAGGGATACTTTTAATAGCAAAAAATCATTGCTGGATTGTCATCACTGTGATAAGTCTTAGTTTCCATAGGCGTTATCTGAATGTCCTCTGTAGGACTGCTGATCTACAGACTCCCTATGAGAGACTTATAGACTTTATGTCCTTCACACATCTGCCAAGGAATTAATGGTCTTAGAAGATATTGTACCTTGTTCTAATTAATTAGTTCTGCATTCCTGGATACCTTTTCTCCTTTTCTCCTTTAAAAAGGTTTATTTAAAAAGCAAGCAATTGAGTAAATAAGAGCCAAAAATGTAAAATATACTTGGAATAGTATAAGACTTAGGTTTATATTGAAGGATATAAAAAAAGCACAGAGTGCTGTCCTCTGAAGATGCCAACCACAGAGACTGACGAAACGTTAGGAAGAACAACCTTCAGAACCTGGCCAAAGAGCCCGGAAAACCCACAATGATATAAAAAAACTAATTCCTTTTAGTAAAAAGTTATTTTTTTAGCAAAAAGATCAATTAGATAAAACTCCAATACAGGCACATAAAAATCTCTATTGAAATACATTTTGTTATTAAAACCAACTTTAGCAAAGCATGCACATCATAAACAATTCACATTGCGTTATATATTTCTCACCCAATTTCCCAGCAGAGATTCCCAGCAAAAACAGGTGCTTGTGCTTCTTGGAAGATGTTCCATAAACATGATAGAAATCTCTGTTAATATATTTTTGATGTTTTGGGTTAGTCAAAACATTGCAATGTATACTTTTTTCTCAGAAACAAACAGTCTCCTTGGATAGCTGACTTTTAGGGTAATAGCCAGTTGAGTTAGCTGAGCTGTATAGTTGTCCCCACTTGGAGTAAATTTCATAGCACCATATTTGGGCAGTACAGTACATTTTGAATGTCAATTTCCTGGTTTTTACATTTTTTATATTCCCCTTTTAAACACTTTGAATTTTTCCTGCCATATATATTTTCTAAAACCAATAATTGACAGGACTGCTATCTGCGATTTAGTGGCAGTTTTTAAATATTAGAGGCCTTTCACCATCCTGAGGCTCCATAAGCCTTCTCCAGGGCAAAGAGAGCCCTAGAGAATTATGGAACCTAAAAGGAGGGGAACAGGAAGCTTTTAGTTACTTTAAATTAAATGCTTCTGGCACCCGATCCAGATTACAGTATGCAACATTAAGTCAACAGATTATTGTCTACTAATGATTTGTGTCCTGATGATTTCAGGAGGCTGAATGCATGCCTCACTTCCTTTACATCCCCTGAAAGTATTTGTTTTTATATTAAAAAAGGAAAATGGGATATGAATGTTCCCAAAATATGAACTTTATCACAAATATACAACAACAAATGGTATTTGTTGCAGCATAGTTTCTAGAGAAACACAAATAAATAATGATTTTACAAATACAGTTTGAATCAGAAGTGCTTCTGTGATACAGAAGAGAAAAACTGATGTCAAAACATAGGTAGAACCTTCTAATCAATTGAAGTAAAGTTACAAAGTTAGGTAAGTTTGTAGTTAGTTATAGGCAAGGATCTTGTCTGATATTTATATGCACACAGAACTCCAAGAGCCACTGCAATGATCTCACACATTGCCAGTCATTTGTGATCAGTCACATAAATTACACAGATCAACAGGGCGACTTCCATAGTTGGAGTTCCCATGCACAAATATTAAACATGACACTTGCCAAAAAATTTAAAAACATATGTTTTGTATAACTTACAAATATTATTGTGAGGGTCCGCTATTCTTCACCTCCCCCGTCCCAAATAAAGCCGTAGACACATTTGAACTGAACCATTTGTCTTCTTTATTTAACTGGGGTAACGGGATGGAAACGTCAATCAACTTGGGGACAAACTTCTCCTGCTGAAGTAACGGTTCATACAGGGGTACCCAATCTTCGTCGAACGGGTTGCTTGACTTCGACGCCCATGGACCTGCCTGAACCCGTGAGGGTTCTTCGGGATCGAAGTCTTCTCTCTCGGTTGTTAGTAGAGGGGTCGTCTCTTCGAACCCTGTGTATCCCCCAGGGTATGGAGGTCTCTGCCCCGGGTTGTTCCCAAGGTCCTGGCGATAACCCAGTCTCTTCAGCTCCTCCAAATGCCATCTGGTCTTCTCCTCCTTTTCTCTCTCTACCCTTTTCTTCTCCTCCACTAATTTCCTACGCCACTCTCGGGTCTCTCTTTCTCCCCAATAAGAGGGTCGGACTCTAGCCTCATTCCTCCTCCTCTCCTCTGCCTCCTGTTTCGTCAGGCATACTTGTTCCCATTTACCCGACCAGGGGTCTTGGATAGATACCCACTCCCATCCACTCTCTTCCCCTGACGGCCGGTAACTGACTTCCCCTGCTGCTCCCTCCTCGGGGTCCTTCGTCCCCCTCCCTGCGCAGACCCGAGGAGTCTGGGTAGATATGCTTAACCCCTTCACTCCCTTCTCTAAGTCTACTGTATCCACGGACTGGTGTAACATCCGGGGTGGGAATGGCTTGGGAGCTGTCTGCGTGCCCACGGAGGCTTTGGGGCGAGACGGCACTCCTAGCATCACCTCTCTACCCGGTTCACGGGTGTCACACATCCCCCCCTCCGAGAGTGCCGCTCGCTCTTCCGCGCTTCGCGCCCACGGACCCTGCCGAGAAAAATAATCGACATTAGTATGCTCTTTGCCTTTTCTGTACTTCACTCGGAAAGAGAATGGCTGCAATGCTAGGTACCATCTGGTTAGACGTGGATTGGTTTCTTTCATTCTCTCTAACCACTGTAGCGGGGCATGGTCTGTGACCAGGTCAAAGGGCGCTCCTAATAAATAGTATTTAAGGCTATGAGTAGCCCACTTAATGGCTAGAGCTTCTCTCTCAATGACAGCGTATTTTTGTTCCCGGGGTGACAACTTCCGGCTTAAATACAACACCGGGTATTCTACCCCTTCTTTAACTTGAGAGAGAACAGCTCCTATGCCTCGGTCGGAAGCATCTGTGAAGAGGGTGAAGGGTATATCAAAATCCGGGGCAAACCTAACTGGTAACTCGCATATGATCTCTTTCAGGGTAAGGAACGCTTTTTCTTGGGAAGGACCCCACACTACTTTCACCGGGGCCCTTTTTCTCGTCAAATCTGTGAGTGGGGCGGCTATCGAGGCAAAGTTAGGCACGAACTGCCTGTAATATCCTACTAGGCCTAAAAACTGCTGGACCTCCTTCTTTGTCCTGGGCCTGTACCACCTAGAAATTTTTGTTACCTTCTCTTCTTGGGGTTGTATTTCTCCTTGTCCTACTTTGTAACCTAGGTACTCTACTTTGGGTAACCCTATCTTACACTTTTTGGGGTTAACGGTTAATCCTGCTTCCTGTAACCTCTCCAACACTCTTCTCAAATGGGTTAGATGTTCTTCCCACGAGTTACTAAAAATAATAATGTCGTCGATATAGGCAGCGGCACAATCTTGTAGGGGTTCTAAAACCCGGTCCATTAAGCGTTGAAAGGTGGCCGCTGCGCCATGGAGCCCAAACGGCATCTTTTTAAATTGGAATAACCCTTTAGGGGTGCAGAAAGCCGTTTTCTCCTTATCTTGGGGGCGTAACGGAATTTGCCAGTAACCTTTCGTTAGGTCGATTGAGCTCAGGTATCTGGCCCCCCCTAACTTATCCAATAAGTCTCCCACCTTGGGCATTGGGTAAGCATCGAACCTAGATATGGCATTAACCTTACGAAAATCGATACAAAACCTCAAGGACCCGTCAGGTTTGGGTACCATCACGGGGAAGCTCCTCCAAGGCCCATTGGAGGGCTCAATCACCCCCAACTTTAGCATTTCTTCCACTTCTTCATTGATGACTCCCGTTACATGTCTGGGCCAGGATCTTCCGCTAACCCTTACTACCTCCCCCGGGAGGGTCTCAATATGATGCTCTACCAAATGTGTACAACCCGGCGTGGTGGAGAAGACCCGGGGAAAATCTTCCTTTAAGTGTAACGCTTGTTGTTTTTGTTCCCCCGACAACAGGTCTCCTATAACCACGTCACCTCCTGAGGTGAGCTCTTCTCTATCAGGTCCTAATTCGTCGTCTACCTCAGACCCGAACAATGCCTCACGGTCTACCCATTCTTTCAATAGGTTTACATGGAACACTTGTGTCTTCTTCCTTCGGTCTGGGGTTTCCACTTCATAGTCTACCTCATTTAACTTTCTTAACACTGTGTACGGTCCGTGCCACTTAGCTAAAAATTTGGAGGTGTCCGTAGGCAACAATACCAACACCTTTTGTTGGGGTTCAAAACTCCGAGGCCTTACTCTCTTGTGGTAAGAGGCCTTTTGTCTAGCCTGGGCTTGGCCTAAATTCTCTTTGGCCATCTCCCAGGCCACCTGCAGCTGGTTTCTCATTTCTGCTATCTGCTGCAGCACCCCCTTTGAATGATCTTCTCCTTCTTCCCATCTTTCCCTTATTAGATCAAGAATGCCCCGGGGTCTCCGTCCGTATAACAACTCAAAAGGAGAAAACCCCGTGGAAGCCTGAGGGGCTTCCCGAATAGCAAACATCAAGGGAGCTAAAAAAGTGTGCCACAATTTGGGTTTCTCCAAGGACAATTTCCTAAGCATCCCTTTAAGGGTCCGGTTAAACCTTTCTACCAGGCCATTAGCCTGAGGATGATAGACAGATGTTTTTAAAGGCTTGACCCCTAGTAATTGCCACATCTGTTTAAAGGTTAGGCTCATAAAATTGGAGCCTTGGTCTGTTAGCACCTCCTTTGGGAAACCGACTCTGGAGAATAGTTCTAACAACTCTTTTGCCAACACTTTAGCCGTTGTAGACCTTAGGGGCACCGCCTCGGGGTATCGGGTCGCATAATCAATCACTACCAATATATATTGGTGTCCCCCCGTCGACTTATTGAGGGGTCCCACAATATCTAAGGCGATTCTGTCAAAGGGCCGGTCTACCAGGGGCATAGGGACTAATTCTGCCCCAGGTCCTGCCTTGGGTTGTGTCATTTGGCAATTGTTACAGGACCGGCAAAACTCCTCCACATCGTGAGCCATCCCCGGCCAAAAGAAGCGTTGTTTCACTCTGTCCAATGTCTTTTGGGTAGCCAAATGCCCTGCCACTGGTAAATCGTGAGCCCAATGCATCACCCAGAATCTTAAGCCCTCTGGGATTACCAGTTGAGACTCATCATCGCTGGACGCCTTGTTAATGTGATATAGCAAGCCTCCCCTCATTTCAAATCCTTTTTCCCCCTCTGGGGTGGTCCCCTCCTCCAGGGCTCGTTGCATGCAGTTGGAAAGTCCTGCATCATCTTGTTGAAGGTTTCTTATCTGTTCTCTAGACAAATTCATGACTTCTAACTCTCTGGCCTCATTTTCTTCTTGTGCCCAGCCAAGTTCCCCAGGCTTTGAAATCAAAGTACTCAGTCCCGGCCAGTCTCTCCCTAACAGCATTTCACGGGTCATCCCGGGGACTATCCCCACTTCCATGTTTCTTTTCAAACCGTCCACCTCCACCTCAGCCTTCGTGGTAGCGTATTCTTTGGTATCCCCGTGAATGCATCGAATGACGGTAATCTCTGGCAACAGTTCGCCCTCTAGCTCTTTCACTAGGGTCTTACTGCACCCAGTATCCACCAAGGCCTTTTTAACGTGGCCATTGACCTTCGCTTCCACTACCCACCCCGGGTGGTTCTCTTCACCCACCTTGGAGGCGCCGGTGTACGCTTCTGCCCAAGCACACTCAGTCACTGGGCAGTACTTCCGGATATGGCCGAACTGGCCACAGGAAAAGCAAGCGGTCATTTTGTCTTTACCCAGGTTCCAGGTCGCCGCCTGTTTTGAGGCTGCCGGGTCGCTCGTGACGGTCGGCCTAGGTACCCGTGTTCCCACTGGATTCGCGTACTCGATCCGGTCCGGTCTGTTCTTTTTGGCCCCCGTCTGTCCGGCTCCTCTTGTGTCCGCTTGCCCGCTTGGTTCCGCCATTTTCTCCCGCGGCTTAGCTCCGTCTCCTTGTGACGCACTTCGCATTTGCCACGTGTCCTCAGCCTCTAGGTAGTCTTCTAACAGCGTTACAGCGCCCTCTAGGCTAGAGGGTTTATTCTTGATGACCCAGTTACGGGCCCCGCTGTTTAGCGTTGAAATTAGCTGCTCCATAACAACTATTTCTAAGACCTGTTCTGCGGTCTTCCCCTTTGGTTGAATCCACCTCGTGGCATTGACCCTTAATTTCTGGGCTAGTGTTCTGGGGTGTAACCCGGGTTTCAGCTTTAGTCCTCTAAATTTTCTCCGGTAGGCTTCCTCGTTTAAGTTGAGAGTGTTCAAAATGGCCGTCCTTACTATGTCGTAGTCCCCCGCTTCTTCTGGGTCCAGGGTATCGACGATTTCTTGAGGTAACCCTGTGAGATACGGGGTTAATATGAGTGCCCATTGATCTTTCGGCCAATGCGCTGAGGTGGCAATCCTCTCAAATGTGTGTAAGAACGCTGCTGGATCGTCTTGAGGGCCCATTTTCTGTAACTTAATGGGGGGTCGTGTCGCGATGGGTTGTTTCTGTCCAGGGCTCTCTGGGGTCTGATTTAACTGAGGGGGTCTCAGCTGTTCGATTATCATCCGTTGTTGGTCGGCTAGCTGTTTTAACAGGACCTCTTGCCCTTCTGTTATCCGTTGCATCCATTTCTCCGCGTCTGTAGGTTGCGGGGGAGGCCCCGCGTTCTGGGCGCCAATATGTGAGGGTCCGCTATTCTTCACCTCCCCCGTCCCAAATAAAGCCGTAGACACATTTGAACTGAACCATTTGTCTTCTTTATTTAACTGGGGTAACGGGATGGAAACGTCAATCAACTTGGGGACAAACTTCTCCTGCTGAAGTAACGGTTCATACAGGGGTACCCAATCTTCGTCGAACAGGTTGCTTGACTTCGACGCCCATGGACCTGCCTGAACCCGTGAGGGTTCTTCGGGATCGAAGTCTTCTGTCTCGGTTGTTAGTAGAGGGGTCGTCTCTTCGAACCCTGTGTATCCCCCAGGGTATGGAGGTCTCTGCCCCGGGTTGTTCCCAAGGTCCTGGCGATAACCCAGTCTCTTCAGCTCCTCCAGATGCCATCTGGTCTTCTCCTCCTTTTCTCTCTCTACCCTTTTCTTCTCCTCCACTAATTTCCTACGCCACTCTCGGGTCTCTCTTTCTCCCCATTAAGAGGGTCGGACTCTAGCCTCATTCCTCCTCCTCTCCTCTGCCTCCTGTTTCGTCAGGCATACTTGTTCCCATTTACCCGACCAGGGGTCTTGGATAGATACCCACTCCCATCCACTCTCTTCCCCTGACGGCCGGTAACTGACTTCCCCTGCTGCTCCCTCCTCGGGGTCCTTCGTCCCCCTCCCTGCGCAGACCCGAGGAGTCTGGGTAGATATGCTTAACCCCTTCACTCCCTTCTCTAAGTCTACTGTATCCACGGACTGGTGTAACATCCGGGGTGGGAATGGCTTGGGAGCTGTCTGCGTGCCCACGGAGGCTTTGGGGCGAGACGGCACTCCTAGCATCACCTCTCTACCCGGTTCACGGGTGTCACAATTATGTAATCATAACTGTTTGTATTAGATAATATTTCTATTCTCATTGTACCATGATAATTGTAATGTTGAATTCATAGCTATGATTGCTTCATATATCAGTTGTTTATATAGCAGAAATATGGCACAGAATTGGAGAAACAGGGTGAGCGGATAGCCAGTGAGACAGATCTTTCCTTAACTTTTCACGGCTTGCTCTGTTAGCAATTCCTTCTGCCCTCCTAGTGTTGTGGCTGAATGCCAGATTATTCCATAATAAAGTAACAATAATCCTTGATTTTATTGTGGGTGAGAGGGTCAATCTAACTGCTGTCATCAAAATTTGAGTGCGTTTGGTAGTCTCTTTCTTAACAGTTCAACTGGATACTCAGTTCAGCATAGATGATATTGCTGTGATCTGTACACTTTCTTCCAAATGATCTAGGAAGACATGGTTCATCACAGTCACCATCTGTGCCTTATGGGTGAGCAAAAAAAGAGTTGGGAAGGTGGGAGATCGGATCAGCTGGTCTCTTCTAGAATGTGGTAGCTATGGTAGTGCTTTGCAGCCCTGGAATATTGATGGAGAAGGAGCGTGTTGGGAGCTATTGGTTATACCTCTTCCATGCCAGAAAGAACAAGGTTGAGATAAAATAAGCTGTACTCATTTCCGTTGCTCTGTCCTGTGGTTTTACACAAAGAAACCCTGACCTATATGTTGTTATATAGAGGGTATGGCCTAATTGAAAAGGTTTAGGTTGACTCTCTACTTTTGCAAATGTGGGGTTTTCTGGATGCCGCCTTCCTGTTTCTTGGTAGCACTGTTTTGCCAAAAAGGTCAGCTTAGTTTATAGAATGGTAGAATTTTAGAGCTGGAAAGGACCCCATGGGTCAATGAAGCTGATATTCTGCCAAAGTAGGAAATCCATGCTAAAGCATCGCTTGACAAATGGCACTTAATCTCTGTTTAAGAATCTCCTATGAAGGAATGTTTAGCACTTTTTGAGGCAGCATATTCCACTGTCGAATAGTTCTTAAGAAGTCTTTACTAATTCAGGCAAAATCTCCTATTTTGTACTTGTAATTCATTATTTCAGGTCCATCATCCTCATGACATTCCTTTACATATTTGAAGATGGTTATCATACTACCTCTCTTCTCAATGGTTCTTCACAAGAGCTTAGTTTCCAAATCTTCTATCATTATGTTCATCCTCTAGTCTCATTCCAGGTTATTGCTATCTTTTCTAAACTGTGTTATCCAGAACTAGACATAAGAGTCCAGATGAGGTCTGACCAAAACAGAATAGAGTATTACTATTACATCCTTTGATTTGGGCTGTTGAAACAACCAAATGTTGCATTTGCTCTTTTTTTTGCTGCCATGTCACACCGTTGACTCTTGTGTGGCTTGGAGTCACCTAGGACCCCTAGTTTTTTTTTTTTTCATATGTGTCTTATAAGCTGTCTTATATTTATGTCTCTGGTATTTGCAACCTAAATGTAGAATTTCGTATGGGAGCCTGTTGAAACTCTTATTGTTTGGTTTGGCCCAGTTCTCCAATATATTAGATCTTGAATTTTGCTTTTATCTTGTGAAGCCTTAGCTACCCTACAAGTTTGATGCCATCTGCAGGATGGAACCCTGTTCCCCCCCCCCACTTTTCACTCCTCTCTAGGAGGTTGAGGAATAATTGCTGAATATTTTTAGTATGAAGCCTGTCACTCACTTACAAATCTATTGAACAATAGTCTATTTCATAATTTACCAGCTCGTCTTCATTTAATATAATGGCAACTGTCTTAATTTGGGGAGGGGGCACTCCAAACAGAAATCCAAAGTCAGAAGGTCAGTGATTTCAGGAAAGAAACTTGCATGATAAAAACAAGTTCATTGACCTTAAAGGAATGTAACAAAGCCCGGCAAAAGACAGCGTGCTTTACATGGAGCCTTCTCAATCAGAGCTTTGATAGAATAGCTTTGACAGTGAATGCTTCTGATTATGGAATTTCCATTAAATTAATCCCAGCTCCTTTTTCCAGTTTCAGTCAGAGACTAGTATTGCTTCAAATTGCTTCAAATGATGTATTAGTTTTGTCAAAATTCTGAAAAGTAAATGTGAAAGACTGGAAGAAGTTCTTAGCTTTCATTACTGTCATGGAAGGTGTGCATGCGCTCGGAAACTGATTGCTGTGCTCTGAAGTAACCATGGAGAGAGGGAGCTGATATTTTTAAACAGCAGCAGCAGCAGCCAATGTTGACTGTGGCAATAAAAGGATGAAACTGTGTCACACCTCATCTGTGAATGTTCAGAAATTATGCAGACACACTACAAAGCTAGACATGATAGAGTTGCAAAATTATCACACTGGTCATTATGTAAAAAATATAATCTGCCAACATCCAAGAATCTGTGGGAATATCAGGTAGAGAAGGTGTCAGGAAACAACCAGGTTAAGATCTTGTGGGACTTTTGATTCAAATGGACTTATAAGCTGTCTTACATTTAAGTTCAACACACCAAACATAATAGTAATATAATGAAGAAATGTCTGGATAATTGACATTGCAATTCTAGGGGATTCCAGATTTGAAAATAAAGAATTGGAACAATTAACAAAATACAGAGCCCTGGCAATGGAAATAACTTGCTTATAGATGAAATATTTCAGTGGTCCTGGTAGTCATCAGGGTACTGGGAACAGTGCTGCAGAATTGTATAAAATATCATAATTAGCTGCAGTTCTCTGAAAGAATACCATCAGACCTGCAAAAAAAAAATCAGCAATATTAGGAATACATACAGTATTACACCACTATTTAACTGAAACTTCCATTTTTTTGTTAAAACTTGTATCTGTTATATAAATGCCAATCAAAGACTATGGTATTTTTGACTAAAATTAATAATTGTATACTGTCGGGTCAGCTCTGACTTGTGGTGACCCTTTCCATTATTTTTTGTTAGCAAATGCTCAGAAAAGGTTTACTATTCCCTTCTTTTGGGTCAAGCTGCTGTGCAGCTTGTCTATGGTTACAGACTGGCTGTTGTCCCTGGAGGTAGAGTGGGAAATTGAACTCCAAACGTCTAATTCACTCTGCTTTCTGTAATACTTTGTATGGCGTGTGTTATGGAAATATATATGGAAGTGGTTAAGGAGTCATCAGAATTCTGTTGATGATATAGTATGCATAGGTTAATATGTTTAACTCTTTGCAGCAAATTGTCACTAAATAATGGTTTGTTGTTTGCATTATAGGACATACCCTTGATTGCTCAAAAGGTGTACACCCTAATGTAATTGCTCCTTCATTAGTAGCAATTCACTGGAGGGTGTCATGTAGCTAAGTGTACACATATGGAGACCATGAGCAGGATTCTGGTCAATGGAACTGTTTTGAACGGTGGCTCCCAAGCTTGGGCTATTTCAGAAGGCTTGTCTATATGAGAGAATTATTTCTTCTAAAATAATTCTGTACAGAAGGTGTGTGGGTGTTTCCTTTTTGTAGACGAGAATGTACAGACATGCATGCCCCCTTCAAAGAACACACCACTAAATACCAATGTTTAATAAACACATTTGGTAATGCTACATTGACAAAGTTGTTTTTATGATGCTGCATTTATTGATGGCATTTTGTCTTAATTGACTGAAAAGCGAAGCTGTGTCAGTGTTTACCTTTAAGAATCTTCTATCCATTATAAACTCTTTAAGGTTTTCTTTTTTAAAAAAAATTGTTTTTAAATTAAAAAAAAGAAATACACTGCAATAAAAAATACCCAGAAACACAAAGAATACAAATCTAGAAAAAAAAGAGAACTTAATAAGACAAAACAAAAATAAACTATATGATTATAGTGTAGTCTTCTGATGGATCGATCTGGAGATATATTAAGTCAATTCTCCCCCCCCCTTATGTAGCCCCATTGCCCTTCCAAAACTGTATTGAATTTTGCGAAGGTATACAACCCTTCTTTTTTATTAATAAATAATCAAACACTCCTCAGATGTCACTGAAATACTATAATTTACCAAACTCTTTTTTTACTTTTCTCACTCTTATACCTGATGAAATTGACATATTCCACAAAAACTTACATTAAAATATAGTGATTAGTATTTAAGGCACCACAGCGTCTTTTTTGATTTTGTTTTCTCTTTCTTGTTGAAATGTTTTACTTCCATAGCTATATTCCATTCTTCTTTATATCAAAAAGTATGACTGGGGGAGTGGGCAAATAACCTGGGCAGCACTGATAGACAGATTGGACTAGCAAATTGATAGTGGTGGGTGGGAACTGTGCCAACAGCATTGTAAATGGACTGTGCCATTCTATTTTATTTAAAGGGGCAGCAACATTTGGTTTACCTTAAGGAAAATATGTTTAAGAGGGTTGCTAGAATGAACCCCATTCTTCCACAAGGAAGCAAATCTGTAGTGGAGCAGGTCCTTTAGTTTGCTGGTCAGGGCCATCACTTCAGGTGTAAAAAATGGTAGTCTCCCTCAGGAATCCACCTATTAATGGTCTCCTCATTATGCCCGTATTAAGCGGGATGTGGTGGTGCTGTGGGTTAAACCGCAAAGCCTCTGGGTTGCAACATCAAAAGATTAGCACTTCGATCCCATGCGACGGAGTAAGTTCTTGTCGCTTGTCCCAGCTGCTGCCAACCTAGCAGTTGGAAAGCATGTAAATACGAGTAAATAAATAGGTACTACTATGGTGGGAAGGTAACAACATTCTGTGTCTAGTCACACTGGCCATGTGACCATGGAAACTGTCTATGGACAAATGCTGGCTCTATGGCTTGGAGACGGGGATGAGCACCGCGCCCTAGAGTCGGACACAACTGGACAATTTGTCAAGTAGAACCTTTACCTTTACCTTTACTGTTATGCCCTCCAGCATGTCAACCAAGCTTTGGAACTTTGGGAACACCTTTCTAAAATTGGCTGTCTCTCCACTAAGGATCTGTGTTGCACTCTCAAGGCTTCGGAGGACATAGACCTCTTGAGCCATAATGTTCCATTTGTCTCTATGCAGAGGAGCAGCCACACCAATGGAAATTGCCAGTCCCAAATCATGAAGTGTTCTTTGCTGTTCAAACAGCGTTGGAAAAACTGTACAGGAAATTGGTGTTCCATTGAGTTGTCCCATTCTGGATTAGGCAGTGCAGTGCCAATCCTGATTTTTCTTGCCTCCACTGTAACAACTCACTGGTCTAGACATTTACGAGAAAGTTTCCTGCCATCTGTCTGGCCCACTCAGTTATATTAGGTATGCCTGTGTCTTCCTTACCCTGCAAAGTCCCCCTGACTGCAAGGTTGAGAGTGTGGGCCATATACCAGTGGTCACCAACCTTCGGCCTCCAGATGTTCTTGGACTTCAGCTCCCAGAAATCCTGCCCAGCAGAGGTGGTGGTGTAGGCTTCTGGGAGTTATAGTCCAAGAACATCTGGAGGCCCAAGGTTGGGGAACACTGCCATACACCATATCCCTTTCATCTTCCCAGCCAGCAGTGCTACCACTGTGTTTTGTCCCTTTGTCTGTGACAAACAAACCTTGTGTTTTTATAGCTAGACTCACTGCAGCTGAATGTCCCTCGTAGTCTCTTAAAAGTTGTGAGCTGTATGACTGCATTCCACCACAGCCACATTCAACAGGGCTCATTTGTATTCTGCCCTTGTGTGTTGTTCTATGCCTAATGCATCCCATCAGTATCCTTTCAGGGAGATATAGAAACATTTTGCACCCTGGTTGCTCCAGATGTCGCTTGTAAAACATAGCACCTGTGCCCTGGCCAACTGCTGCTCTATAGTTACCTGACATCTCAATATAAATCTGGCATCACCCTGTTGCTAAGGGTTGTTTGGGATGGCAATTGGTAATGGGGTGCCAGTTTACCACAAAACTATGGAAATCAGTGTTCTCCACCAGAGAGAATGATTGGTCATCCAAGGCTGTCATCTGCCCTAAGCCACAAATAATCCTGGCATTTTTATGTTTGTTGAAGGCCTTTTTCTGCACCTATCCAAACTCCTCCTGAGGAGCCTAGAACTTATTCTTCAGATGCATGTCTGGAATTGGCTGCCTCCCACCTCTTACCTCCAATCTCTGCCCTCTGATGACTCTTACCCTTCACAATAAGGAAGCCACTTGCCCCCACAGTACCTGTTTCACTTGCCAGCAGCAATGCCTTGTCCTGAGTCTTGGCTGAGCGTGCTGCTGTTGGAGAGGTGGTCCAAGTCCTGCCTACGTTTGAGTGTCTTCTTGCAGTGCATGTACTCAGGCATAAAAGCATCTGTTGCATTGTTGAAGATATATCCAGATTGTTGACTTCTTGGAAGCTCTAGGTTTTGACTGCATGTTCCTAACAGGGATTACTAATTTATCATCATTGCTAGTTGCGGAAACTGGTGGGGCAAATGCAGTTGGAGGGGCATGGGTAATTTGACTTTCATAAGCTTCCTAAATAGTGTGCACCTGAATCCCCCCACCCCAGTTTCCTTCTCCATGTCAGATGTGCAAGTACTTGATGGGAGTACCCACCAATCAAAATGCTGCTTTGCACATGAGAGATTTGCTGGGAATGTGGACTGAGGGCCAATCCTTCCTTGAATATGATGAAGCTGAATGGTATGGATATGGAAGGCTATGTTTGGTGCTCCTCATCAATCTCAAAATCTTATTCCCCTGCTGATATACCCCAAAGAAGACTATGTATACCTAATATAATATTTTCCTGTTGATTTATAATGAATTAATCTATTAATTTACTAATCCTTAATTTTATTCCTAACTATATTCAGTGAACAGTATACAGTGAGATGTAGAGAATGTCAGTGTGAGTTGAGGAGGGGATTTATGAGCAGCTATGTCCACCTTTCACTTGGAAAGAACTGATGCGAAAAAATACCTTCTGGTTTCTATGTCTGTTTCTAGATTGCATTGGTGGAGATGGACATCATTTATCCCAGTCCCCCTCCCTTGGGAAGCCCATGGCAACCACAGTCTGGAGATACTTGAGTTCTCTGCCCCAGTATCCTTGGTGCCAGAGTGTCTTACATTAAATTTCTCAAGAAATAACTCCAGAATGCCTGAGAAACATATTCCACTTTCATCTTTTCCTCTAACAAGTGGAAACCTAGCCTTTTGCTTTCTAATCTATAGGAATAAATGGGAGTCCAAATATTATGAATTATAATTATAGATATTTGGAATGATGAAATTCAGAATTTGGATATACTTGGAAGTATCTGAATATGACATTATTTAGTTAATTCCAAATATGTTTTGTATCCAAATGTATATCCCTAAGCATTTTGACTTCTATGCCACCAAATTTATAATCAGTTCTTTCATTGTCAGTGTCCATTGTTTCCTCTCAAATATGAGTAAAAGTGCTACATTAGGACATAGTTTTAGATTTTAATTTAATATATCACTTATTTCTTTAAAAACTAGCTTCCAAAATTTAATTATATATTCACATTCCCACCACATGTGGTTGTAAGTTCCAACTTCTTACTCATATTTAATCTCCAAAATCATCTCCAAACCAATTTATAATTTTTTCTTTTATTCTGAAAGAAATTCATTTTAATTTTTTTATCCCATAAATTCTTCCACACTTCAGTACTTATTTCCTCTCCTCAATCTGTTTCCTGTAGCATCTTTACAACCTCTTGCTGATCCTCTACTTCTATTAATATTTTATAAATTGTACTTATCTCCTTCAATCTTTTATTCACATTTCTTTTTTTTATTATTATTGTTGTTGTTGCTGCTGCTGTTGATAATAATAATAATAATAATAATAATAATAATAATAATAATAATAATAATAATAATAATAATAATAATAATAATAATAATAATAATAATAATAATAATAATAATAATAATAATAATAATAATACACTGCATTTCTCCCAACAAGGGACCCAAAGTGATTCACAACATTAACATTCACACAATTTAAAAACACAATAAGTTAAACATTAAAAGATGAATTAAACAATATACAATTTAAAATACAATTAAAAGATAGGAGGCGGAGCGATGGCAGTGAGAACAGGGGAATCCTAGGGTTCTGGGAACCTCTGTGTAAACTCCGAGTCAGTGGACCCCAGAAGTGAAGGGGGGGTAATCTTTCTACAGGAGAGTGGACTTGCAGCAAGTAGGGCCGGGAAACCTCCAAATTCAGACAGCAAATCTGTCTTTGTGAGAGTTTCATTCATAAAGCAACTGGCCGGGAGTCGCCATGTCTGGTGAGTTAGCTGCCAAGAGAGGTGTGTGAAGAAGATTTATGCCTGACTGCATGAACAGTGAGTAAATGACTTTCTATTCAGCTTCAGCATGTACAAATCAAACTTAAGAGGCTGACTTTAAAGGAGAGAAAAATAAACTAAAAGCGGCATAAAAGCATTTGTATTCCTGAAACATCAGCAAATATTTACAGTGGGGTCTTGACTTACGAACGGCCCGAGTTACGAACATTTTGACTTACGAACCGCTCTCATAGGAAAATATTGACTTGACTTACGTACTTAGATTTGAGTTACGAACTGGAAAAAACCATGTGGGAGGCAGGGAAAGTGCAAAATTTGAACTTTCAGTTAACTGTTGGCCAGTGAAAACGGTGCCTGTCTGCTTCCTCACTCCTCCCAGCATTTAGAGAGTTGATTGGGAGACAGTCTTCAGACTGCCTGGACTGTATTTTCCCTGCCTTCCCTGAACCTTTCTTGACCTAAGAAAAAAAACAAAATATCCCCCTCTAGTGGTCGAAGGTGGAATAGCAGCTTCCCATTAGTTTCTATGGACGGAAAAGAGCAGATACGGATCAAATGGTTTTCAATGCATTCCTATGGAAAATGCAGATTTGACCTGCAAACTTTTTGACTTGAGAACCACCTTCCAATACGGATTAAGTTCTCAAGACCCCACTGTACTGTGTCACATTTGAAAGAAACAGAAACTAGCTAAAGACATAGCTGTCCTCCGTGGATGGCATAATTATCACATCATAAAATTAGAAGTTTAAGAAGACTGGGGAACCCTCCTTAAGTGATCTTGCTATGAGCTGTGAATGGTGGATTATAATTTAAACTGCTCCTGGCTGAAGTTGGATTTACAACTGGATCCGTTAGTGGGAGTCTGAATCTGGGCTGCCTTATTCAACATGAGGGAGAACTGATTAATGGTTTTACTGTTTTATGGCTTCTGACTTGAAGGGGGGGGGAAATAAAAGCCGGACTTGGTGGGCTTTGGAGAAAACAGAACTCTTTAACGCTGTAGCAGAAAACGTTATTCTACATGAAATCTACATTCAGGAAGCAGAGAGGTTGGCGCTTGTTTAATGTACAAGCCCATCAAAATTTACAATGGAAGATTCCTTCAAGAATTACATACAGGAGATTCAAATGAACATTGTCAATCCAATTAAGGATCACATGAAGACCCAGATATTTGAAGTTAAGGCCGTGATTTCACGATATAATGTGGAGGGAGAAAATGTGCAGATGGAAGCCCAGCCCACCGGAGCAGTGGAAGCACACACAGAGAGACTTTAGAATTAAGACCAAAGGAGGCTAAAATAATTGGTCTGCGTGAGAGGGAGGGTCAGGTGGATGAGTTGAGGATTTATATTAATGAGAAGACTGCTCAAAAATGTATACAGTGGTGCCTCGCTTAGCGATGTTAATTGGTTCCAAAAAACACGTCGCTATGGGAAAACATCGCTAAGCAAAACACCATTTCCCATAGGAATGCATTGAAAACCAGATAATCCGTTCCAATGGGAACGGATTACCGTCCTTAAGCGAAAATCGCCAAAGGAAACATTGCTAAGCGAAACATGGTTCCCCCATTGGAATGCATTGAATAGGTTTCAATGCATTTCAGTGGTTTTGGCAGGTCCGTTTCTGCTATTTTTAAAGTGTCTTAAAATGTTCAAAAACTATTTAAAATGCTTGGAATCATTAGTGCACCCTGTAAAACCTTTGCAAACTTAATTTGGCTTTGTTCTGAGTCTTCGTTAATTTTTGGTGAATTTTTTCTCCCCCCCATTGAAATGCATTGAACTGTAGGTTTGACAGCTGTCAGTGCATTCCAGTGGGGGGAAGAAATCACCAAAAGTTAACGAAGACTGAGGAACAAAGCCAAATTAAGTTTGCAAAGGTTTTACAAGGTGCACTAACGATTCCAAGCATTTTAAAGTTTTTGAACATTTTAAGACACTTTAAAAATAGCAAAAACGGACATCGCTAAGTGAAACAGGGGGACCCAAACTGTTATCACTATGCAAGGCATGGTCCCGAACATTGCTATGCGAAATTCCCCCATTGGAAACATCGCTAAATGGAGCGCAAGATCGCTCCTAAAGCCTCATTGCTAAGCGAATACATCATTAAACCAAGCAATCGCTAAGCGAGGCACCACTGTACTTACTTGATAGAAGAGATCTTAAAGAAGGAAATGTGAAGGCAGTGAGGTTGGAAGGGGTACAAAATTATAATTATACTGTCAGCAATTCTGGATTCTTTTCTGTTTAAGTGGTTGATAAGTATATATAACCTTTAAATTAGAAATGAAGGTTATATCTTAAAATCAATTCAGGTCAAAATACTGTTAGTAACTTTGGACTTTCCTTTGTATAGGTGATAGATGAGCATATATTGTTTTTTTTTAATTAGAAATGTCTATGTTAAATACAATAACAGAAATTGCTGAGTGAAAAGTAAATATATGTGTACAGTGGTGCCTCACTTAACGGCGATAATCCGTTCCAGGAAAATCGCCGTTAAGCGAAAACATCGTAAAGTGAAAAAAAACCATTGAAACGCATTGAAACCCGTTCAATGCGTTCCAGTGGGGTCAAAACTCACCGCCCAGCAAAGATCCTCCATAGGGTAGCTGGTTTCACTGCCTGTCTTGCGAGGAATCCGTCCCAGAAAACAGCGGGGAGCCATTTTGTTTACCCGATGGCCATTTTGAAACTGCCGATCTGGTGTTTTAAAATCGTCATTTTGTGAAGAATCCGTTTCCGAAGCAGGGAACCGATCATCACAATTGCGATCGCAAAAAGATTGTCATAATGCGGTTTCGTCGTAATGCAGGACAATCGTAAAGCGAGGCACGGCTGTAGTAGTTATGTAATTAAGATTATATATTAGTCTATTATGGTAATCACTTTAAATTAGGAAGGCTTTTGATGAATTTAATATTAGAAGTTTTGATCTGAAATATGTATGTGTGTATATACATTATATATACAGTGGTGCCTCGCTTAGCAATTGCTCCGTTGAGCGATGAAATCGCTTAGCGATGGGGTTTGGGCCACCGCCAAAGTGATGGCTTAGTGATGGCCCCTATGGGGGAAAATCGCTTTGCAATGATCGCGGGGAAGCCTCGCCCATTTTCGGCCAGCTGATTGGTGGTTCCAAAATGGCCACAGGAAAAACAAAATGGCCGCCCGCTGTTTTGCCTCGTTTTAGAGGCACCGAAAATGGCCGCCCCTTTGGAGGATCTTCACATAAGGTCAGTTTCTAAGCCCATAGGAACGCATTAAACACGTTTTAATGCGTTTCTACGGGCTTTTTTATTCCGTTTAGCGATGAAATCGCTTAGCAACATTTTTCCTGCAACGGATTAATGTCACTAAGCAAGGCACCACTGTATATATACTGGGTGGAGAATATAATATGGTTTAAAGATGTTAGGCAAGGTTTTGAAAAAATATTCTACTATAGAAATATATCAGAAATATATCGTTAGAGCTTCACCATTGTTATGGGATGGAGCTCTGCAATCCTGTGATGTAACACTTCTAAAATGCAATGCTATCCATGTTTATACAAGCATAAGTCCCTTGTAGTCAATGGTGCTTATTCCCAGGGTGTTTATAGTAAGACAGGCTTGATAAATGATTATTCATTAATCTTTCTGGATTTTTAAAGGACAAAGTAACAGTATGAGTACTTAATCCATTCATTGGTTAAGTATAACATTCAGAATGCCTCCACCTATCTTTAATTGAATTAAGTTATGCCATTTATCAGGTTCCTTAGGTGATCTTCGTTAAGATACTGGTTAGATCCTGATCATCTGAGACTTCAGCAAAGTCCCCAGACTCTGTTTTTGATTCCCAGGGTCCCAAAACTGGGAACTTTGAGAAACGCTGCCATGATAGATGTGACTAGTCATGGGATACTCTGCAAAACAAACCGGTGAAGTGAAAACAAATGTAGTTTTTCTAAGAAAAGCATACAACAGAGATGGGGGTTGAGCTTTAAAAAACACTACTCTTTAGGCAGGCTTTTCAATCCAGCCCTGTCTGAGCACCTCCCATCTGGTCCTCTTTTTTCTGAAAATTTGTTGGTGCCATTGGCTTTTATGGTTTTGATTTGTCATTGCTGTTTTTAATGCATTCCTATGGAAAAAAGTCCCCAAAAATCACTTACCTCCTCACACTGCCTTGGTAGCCTCAGAAGAGCAGGAAAAAGAGTGCCAAACAGCTCAGAGTCAGCACCCAGCAGGGAGCCGGCAGCCATTTTCTGCTCTTCTCCCCTTCCCCGCCTCACAGCTGATCAGCGCTGAGTCTTAGAAGCTTCCCAAGCCTTGCCCAGCAGGTAAACAGGCACCAGGGAAGGCTCTGAAAGCTGAGCTTTGCTGGGGTGGTGGCTAGATCTGGGTGGGCGGGTGGCAGGGGCAGGCCGCCCCTGTGCTCGTCCGCCCCCCCCCAGGCAAAGCGCAGCTTTCAGAAGCCTCCCGGGTGCTTTTCCAGGTGCTTTTCGACTGCTGAACAAGCCCTGGGAGGCTTCTGAAAGCAGCACTTTGCTGGGGTGGGTGTGGGTGGGTGTGGGTGAGGGGGTGGCAGGGACAGGCCTGCCACCCCCACGCCCCCCCCCCACAGGCAAAGCGTGGCTTTCAGAAGCCTCCTGGATGCTTTTCCATTGCTGAACAAGCCCCAGGAGGCTTCTGAAAGCGGTGCTTTGCCGGGGGGGGTGCAGGGGGGCGGGCCTGCCCCTGTCACCCCACCCCCACCCCGGCAAAGCGCCGCTTTAGAGGCTTCCCCGGTGCATTTCCACTGTCTATTTGCCTGCTGGGAAAGCCTGGAGAAGCCTCTGACACCCTGCGCTGATCAGCTGTGAGGTAGAGAGGGGGGCGAGAGTGGAAAAGAGCACACACACCCTGCCCCCCCCTCAGAGCAGCACTTTCAGAAGCCTCCCGGGGCTTCGTCTTGTGAAACAGGGCCATAGGAAACATCGTCTTGTGAGGCACCAAAACCCTCACTGGACCCAATCATCCAGCGGGTTTTTCGTCCTGTGAGGCAATTGTCTTGCGGGGCACCACTGTACTTAATAAGCTTTATAAATAGGGTGCATTTAATTCAGTGTAGCATTTTTCACTTGATTTTTTTCTAAAAGAGCTGTCAGTTGGAGGAATCAATAAAGAACCACACAAACAAAATATGTAAATGACATGAGTTATTTTTTTTTCTAAACTAAAACCTCAGTATTCAGGTTTAATTGCAGTATTGGCACTTCAGAATAACTAATTTGGTTTTGTGTTGCTGTTTGGGGACTCGGGCTCAAAAAGGTTTGCCATCACTGGTATAGATGTTCAGTACTGGATGACTTTCAGACTAGGTACCAGACCAGAAACAGATTTCTTGTAAACTAAGGCTTCTCCTCCATTGTTCCTTCACTGATTCAATACTGGTGCTATACCAAGAAGTATGGTAGACCTTTTAGGGAGAAGTTGACTGTTCTCTCCTTTGCCAGTCAAGTCTGTATTGCAGTTAGGCCCAGAATAAAGCATCATTTCCACTGACCAAACTGCCATTTATTCATCAGTATCCACAAATTAGAGGGAACTTCAAGCAAACCCACAGAGATACTGAGGCTGGGGGGGGGGGGAAGCACAAGACGAAAAAGATCATAGAAGTCTCAGTTGCCTTCTCAACCATCATTTGCCTTCTGCTAAAATATCTCTTTCTTCCATCTATTGTGCTTATACTGGTTCCCAATTTCTTACCTCTAAGGCACATAGGAGGCCTTAGTCAGCTCCAAGATGCATAAACATGCAACACCTCACATTCTTTTTTGTTAAGAACATTAGGAGGGAGAGGGAAGCAAGGACAGATGGGTGCCTGCACAGCCTTTTATATACGCACCATCCAGACACATATCCTCTCTTTAGATGCATCTCTTTATTTGCGTGTGATTCCAAAAGACAATACACTGTACAAGTATTATGTATATACAATATATATACAAGTGTAAGCACACACACACACACACACACACACACACACACACACAAACACAAGTACAGACATTATAAAATATATTAATGGAAGACATTTGAATATGTAAAACAATGAATTTTTTGGAAGAAATGTAACACCATGTTTAAGACACTGATAAGCACAAGGACATCTGCTTTTTAAATGTTGTTAAATGATAATAATTAAAAGGTTAAATAAAAGCTGGAAAAGCTTTGGATTTTGAAATGTTTGCAACAGCTAGTAATATGACTTACTGAAGACATTTTTGTCAAAGTTGAAGAAGTTAGAGCTAATTAATTTCTTCGGAGACATATGATGAAATAGTAGGTGTGATAACATATTTGAGTAACATATGGTCGTTATGGGGCACCTTTCTAATGACTGAACAGCAAATTAAAAATAGACTTTTCTGCTTTTCAGTACTAGGCTATTATTTATATTATATTTAACTACATTTAATTCTTGCTGTATGTTAATTTTATTTCTTCATTGTTGTAATTGTTTCCTTATAGCGTGGACTATATAAAGTAATATGATTTATGAACTGTCTGTGTAATTCATAAAATGTTTATGTAGATGTTGCAGAAAGGTTTTGTTTCCTAAATTGAGAAGAAAATTGTAAAAAATTGGTTCCTTTATGACAGGAAGTGGAGCACCAAGGTGGTTTTTGTAGCTCCCAACCTTTCTTTTTTCAACAGCAGGAACAGCAACAAACGCTGATTTGCACCTTCTGGAAGTTTCTGGCAATAGAGATTCATCTCTTAAATAGGTCACATAGCTTCTTTGTGTAGTTAGATACTTCCAAAGAGGTTTTTTTTTTTTTTTTTAAACTGGAAGTCACTTCTGGACATGACTTCTAGTTTGTGTGTGGTTTGTGTGTGTGTTTACATTTATAACATTCTGTGCTATTTCTGAAGTATTCAGGGGGGCAAAAATTGCCCATTGGATCCACCAGAGATGTTCATCTCTGCTCCAAGCTTACCCGTTTCTAGCTTAAAACCTGATGTTTGATATTTGAAAGTGAAAGAGAATTAGCTTTCCTGAAATGGTCTCTTCTATGTCTCTTACTCCACTCTTTCAGCCATTATTGAGGCCATGTCATCTGTTACCTAAAGGAAACACAAACTGGGTTTGCAGCAAGTAATCAAGGCATGTATGTCCATTCACATTCTGACTCTTGACTTGCTTGGTAAAAGAACTTTTCTAACTTGTGATGCACATTGTATACCACATATGTTCATTTTTGGTTCAGAATATAAAACCTGTTTCACATGTAGTCAGCATTCAGCCAGTCTATTTGCTAGACTCATCCAGCACCATTCTTTACTGTTAAGCTTTTATTATTGATTGAACTTTTGTAGACTTGGAATACCGTTTGTTCTAGCCATGAGTAAACTTGTGTTTCTCAATGTTTTTTGTCATGCCTCTCTTTTATAATAGCCAAGTAACCTGTGACCACTCCTGTCACACGTGCAGAAAAAAGCATTTTGAATAGGGTAAAGAAAACACTGTACATTTTTTTCATAATATAATTCTAATTTTAATCTAATATTTGCCTCTTTGCTGTTCCTGAAGCTGTTGATCTTCTTGATTGTATGTGAAGAGAAGAGTAGCAGGACATTTTAGGCGCTGCCATGAATGTGTACATTTAGTGAGCCCTTGGGCTGGATTTGGAAAGAAACTGATTTTTTAAAATTATATATTTAGAAACAAATATATTCATTTCTACTTAAAGAAGATTTGTGGGAAGTTAGCCCTAATTTCTGTGAATTTGGTTAGCTACTTTGGGAAGTAGGATGCTGGACAAGATGGACTTCAGGTCTGATTCAGGATTGCTTTTCTTCCTTGTTTAGTGGCATAGGGAAGAAGTACAAAGGTTGATCAACTCCTTTCTTCCTGCTTACTCTTCTTGATGCTTGTTATCAGTAACAGATAATGGGGGCTAGTACTCCTCTCTGAACTGGCATGTGAAGAGGACAATAGTCCAGCTGTTTCCTTTCCTCCATCATACTCTTTGTCAGCTGCTCAGCTTCTCAAGATTCATTCCTCCTCACTAGGTGGTGTGATGCCTAGGTTTTCCTTTTATGCAGTTTGTTATTCCTGGCAAGTATAGTGTGCATGTGTGAATACTGGTATATAGTAGGGTAGTGTGGATGGCTACTGTTATATTATAGTCCCAGAATAGTTTTTTTGTGGAGAGAGAGAGAGAGAATTCAAAGTATACTGTATTAAGCATGTACTGTAGGTATAGAGTTGTGTCAAAAGTGGTTTTTCAGATGAATGTTCAGTAGTATGAGAAATGTTGAATGTATTGCATTACACTTGATTACTTTTCTCAGATTACATCTGCAGCATAGAGGTTGTATTTTTCATAAGGCATAAACCACAGTTCTACAAAAATTAAATTTTGTCCTCAGCTAGGGCACTAATTATTGCAGTGTGTTCTGTTTGAATTGCTGCTTGAGTACTCCTCATGCACTGATGCAGCTAATAAGATGTTATTCAATTGTCTCACATTTATTATGTCATTTTCTGAAGTTAAAATATGTAAAATATTTTCTACTATATTTTGTAATTCCCATTCTCAAATTTGCTGCACTTGATCTTCTTTTCAGTCCTGATTATTGATAAGATCTAGAGTTGACGATATCCTACTCACATTATTCTTAAATTTAAACAAGAGTAATAGTAATTTTCTAAAATCCTTTTACAGGGACTATCATCAGTGGATTGAAGCTAGGAAAAACAGTGCACAGTGAATAAAACCTGGGTGTTTGAAAATTTGGAAGGACGCAGCAAGTTTTAAACAGAAGCAGATTAATCGCTGAGTAATTTCTTCTTCTGTAAACAGTGTTTAGGAAGGTTACTACAGCTTGTGTTGTTTTCTTTACTATCACCTTTTGAAGAAAGAGAAAGCAGTGTTGCTTTGTTTCCAGGCATTTAAGCAAATGAAAGTAGTCCAGACAGTTGTTTGACCTCAAGTAAACCTTTTAGTCTCTGGCTTGTCAGATGATACAGACAACACAAAAAGCATAGTTAATTGGCATTCATATCACAGGCAGGCAGCCACTGGGCTCAGTATGTACCAATGTACTGGCTTGGGCTTTAGATAGACCTATCCCTGGAAAAGCATCCCAGTTGTCAGAGTAGCTCGTTTTCTCCTAAAGAAGTACTACATAATGTAGAGACTGAGTACAGCTATTAGGCATGTTGCTTTTTTTAAATGTTAAAACTGGCCTTAACCCAAGAAAGCAAACATCTTTCCCCTGGAAACAGTGTTTCCTGCTTTTGTCTAGTCAAAAAAGCAGCCATTATTGTTTGTATATTTTAGTAATTTAAATAAATTATAGGGGTCACATATGGTTTTGGATAAATCACTTATGTCTGAAAAAGTGGATAATGTTCCATGAAAACTTACATTAAAATATATCAGTTAGTTTTTAAAGCGCCACATCTTTGTTTTGTTTTGTTTTGTGTTTCTTGTCAAAATACTTGCACAGACTAATATGGCTACAACTCAGATAACTCACCTAAGAGGAGGAAAGTGAGGATAAAAAGTCCTGAAATTTTTTGTAACTTCAATTATCTTTATCTTTGCAGGCCTTTTCGGTTTTTTGGAATTGTTACTTAAATTTTAAAAAGTTTAAAAAGATTGATGAATTTGTTAGCAATCACTTTGAGTTGGCTTTTATTACTTTGTGTTCATCTCTGTGCAGTCTTTGGGGATTTGATTTCTTTCTGGTAATGTTTTATTAGAGTGACATCACAGTTTATTCAGTCTTTTAAGATAGTTTCCTCCACTCAGTTTGATCTAGAGAGAGACATGGGCTTTCAATCTCTGTTAACCAAATGGATTTGACACACCAGTGGTACATGCCAGAAAGAGTTGTGAAATAATTTGTTTCTTTTCTACTTTTCTTTGAATTTTTGAAACTGTTGTGTAGGTTTCTGCATATGGAAAGGTAATCTATCGTTCAATAAAGCCTGTTAACAAAAGCACTGTGGCAGCCATTAAAAATTGTTCGATTGGTTGGTCTTTTTCTCTTCCAGTAAATGAAGACTAATTCAGAGTTATGCAAGTTGTTCGTAGCAGAAAGCCAGAATACTCATGGAACTGTTTGTATGTTCATTTATCCTGTACAAAAACAAGGCAGACAAATTCTTATACATTATAACATTAAACACTTCATGTGATGATTTTGAAAATCTTTGGATTGACAGGTTGCAAAGCAAAGAGTACTCTGATCTCTAGATCTTTGAAAACAATAATAATGTATCATCAGCCGCAGTTCCCTTAAGATGCTTCTCATGTTGCTCTTGTGGATACATGGGGAAAGTAACCCTTTCATTTTTCTTTCTTTGTTTTTTGTTATTTTGCATCCTTAAAACTGGAAACAAACTTTTCTGTTTTACTTTCTTTGAATTACAAATGTGCCCCTTTTTTATGAATAATACACCAGCAGCATTTAAATAATGAAGTGATTTACTTTATAGTCATTCAGTGATATTGTTCATAATTAAAATTTCAGTTCCTGTTCTTTCTTTTATTATCAACATCTCTTAAATTTAGAGAAAAGGAGCACACACATGTGTTATTAGAAAATGTTGACCGATTGTCTGGGAATAGCCACAGAGGCAGTCCAGTCTTTCTGTGAATTTGCAATGGTGCCTTGTATTGTATCTTATAACTTGGTTTTGCCTTGCTTTCCCAGGAGTTCAGCACCATGCAGTAGGTTTTTGTTTATTTATCTATCTATTTATTTATTTTTGACTTTGAGCATTGTGATTAATGATAAGCTTGGAGTAAACTTTGACTGATGAGTGGTGGGGCCACTAGGGGACACATCAGGCCGATTCTGTTTAAATTACATTGGCTACCAGTTGTTGCCCAGGCCCAATTCAGAGTGCTTGTTTTAACATATAAAGCCCTAAACGGCTTGGGCCCTGGATACCTGAAGGACCGCCTCCTTCCATATGAACCTACCCAGCAGTTAAGATCCAGCCAGGGGGCCCATTTGAAAGAGCCGTCCCTCAAGAAGGTAAGAGTGATGGCTTGTAGACAAAGGGCCTTTTCGGCAGCTGCCCCCAGACTATGGAACGCCATCCCAATTGATATTTCTTTGGCACCGATGCTAATGACATTTCAGCGCCAGGTCAAAACCTTCCTTTTCCAGAAGGCTTTTAATTGAAATAATATCAACTGTGGGTCCTAATGGCAATTTTTAGAGTATATATTTTAATTGTATTTTACTGTAATTGTTTTTCTTTTTTTATTGCATTTTAATTGTTGTAAGCTGCCCGGAGACCTTTGGGTAGTGTGGGCTGCATATAAGATGAATGAATGAATGAATGAATGAATGAATGAATGAATGAATGAATGAATGAATGAAATCTAGATAGTGTTATTTTGGACTGGATGGTGCATCAGCTATTAAATTCTGTCCCTTCCAATGATAACCAGACTGGAATCAGAACTGCACAGTGATAGAGAGGTTCTTTATTCTTGCTGTTTTAAGTTGCTCTATATCAGAGCTTGAACATAATGTATAAAGAGTCACAACAGTGCTTTTTTTCTTTATTGCTATTAACTGATCAGAGTAGTTTTCGTCTTTTCCTAGTAGGTTCTCAACAGGAGAGTTCTCATTGCAAGTTTTGTGTATTCCCTTGTGCTTTGGACTATGAGTTCGTTAATTTCTTAAATTTCCCTCACAGAATAAATGACTTTTCCATAGAAGCATCAAACAATCCTGTGAATAAAATAACTTTAGAAGTTTTAGGGTGAGACATTAAAATTCTTGTCTGTGGAGACTGATCACCCTGAATAAATTCCTGACAACTCTGGGATAGTTTCCTGAAGATAGGACTGATAATTGACAAAACACTGTATGATTACCGGACATCATCAGTTTTAAGCACCCATTCAGTGGCCTTATGGAGACATACACTATAGAGCTGAATTTCATCTCTGTTTAGGATTCGGAGTGCTTGGGGCTAAATTAACCTTACGGGTTTTAAATAGAATCTCAGGGACTGTAAATTCACAGCAACAAATACTCTCTACATTTATGGAATACAATAAATATTTATATAAATCAGAAATAACACTGAATATAAACACTAAGAAATTTATAAACACATTACCAGTCAACTAGATTTTAGAGAAACATAAAGATTATTTGAACAGCCCAGTAACAAAAACTGAGATAAATTCAGTTATTAAAAAACTGAAGAAAAGAAAAGCACCAGGTTGTGATGGATTCACAACTGATTTCTATAAAGTTTGGGAAGAAGATGCCATAGAACATATTCTAAAGCTATTTAATTCAATTTTGGGCAGCAAAGAAATACCAGACTCATGGCATACGGCCAGAATAATAACTATATTAAAACCAGAAAAAGATCCAATGTCTCCTTCATCATATAGACCTATAACATTGCAAAATCAAGATTAAAATTTTTCTCAACAATACTGGCACAAAGATTAAGTAGTTTTATTACTAAATATGTCCATACAGATCAATATGGCTTTATGCCAGGAAGTCAAATGCGAGATGCTATCCACAGAGTATTGAATATTATATATACAGCTAATAAAGAAAAAAAAGAATATAGCAATACTCTCATTGGATGTCCCTAAGGCCTTTGATCACATGGAATGGAAATTCATGTTTGATTTGTTGGAAAAAATGAATATGGGTAAAAAATTTTTTAAAGTTCTAAAGGAGTTATGTATAGGAGCAGGTGTTACTGTACTTACTAATGGAATTGTTGTTGTTTAGTCGTTAAGTTATGTCCGACTCTTCGTGACCACATGGACCAGAGCATGCCAGGCCCTCCTGTCCTCCACTGCCTCCCGGCAGATATCACATGTAGATATATTTCTCCAAAATAGAAGCATTCTGGTGTGAAGTAATTAGATGGATAGAGACACTGATTAATCAAAAAATAGACATGAATGAAACATTATTGTTATCCTCAATATTTACAGGGGGAAATGAGAAACTTGAAAATAAAGAATAACTGTAGTAGCAAATCTTATAGGGACAGCAAGTTCTGAGATTACTAGAAATTGGAAAATGCCCAAGATCTTTCATTGCACACATTTATGAATAAGATATGACATACAATGCTGATGGAAAACATGTACAGTGGTGCCCCGCATAGCGATGATAATCCGTTCCGGAAAAATCGTCGCTATGTGGATTTATCGCTATGCAAAATAAAAAAGCCCATAGGAATGCATTAAAACCCATTTAATGTGTTCCTATGGGCAAAAAACTCACAGTTATGTGAAAATCCTCCATTTGGCCACCATTTTCGCTGCCCGGTAAGCGAGGAATCGGCGCGAAAACACAGCGGCCGGCCATTTTTTAACCCGGTGGCCATTTTGGAACCGCCGATCAGCTGTTAGGAAAACATCGCTGTGCGAAAATTGGTAAGTGAAACAGCTTACCGATCATCGCAAAGCGATTTTCTAAATCATCGCAATGTGATCACAAAAGCGATCACAAAAACTTAATCGCTATGCGGATTCGTCATTAAACGGGGCGCCCATTAAGCGAGGCACCACTGTATTGTAAATTTTTGGTTGTTGTTTTTGTTTTATTTTTTATGTGTATTAATAAAATGCATTTTAAAAGATAGAGTAATCCTAAAGGAAGCAGTAGTGAAACAACTGATGAAAACCTTTTAGTATATTTCTCTGCCCTTAATTTCAAGCCAGGTTATAATCTTGCATTTTTGGCTGAGATAGATGAACAGTTGTACCTCAGCTCTTCAACTCCATCTCAGCTCCTTCTAGTTAATGCAACTCCAGCTTTTTTTTTCTGATGATAAAGATTCTGTAGTCCGGGATGGGCAAATTAGGGCTTAATGGTTGCTTGTGGGCACTAGGAGCTCTACTACCATATTCATTTTTTCTTCTTAAAAGAAAAGAGCACAGGGTGAAATTTTATATATATTGTGAAAACCTTTCAGGCTAAAACAGGTGAAAAAGTCCTAAACAGATTAGGGAACCCTACAACATGACAAAATTTCATATATGATTTTAGTATATGAAAAACAAAACTAAATATAATTTTAGTTTTTTTTAAGGCTTCTCTTAAGATTTGAAGAGCTAGTCAATTGCACAGTGATATTACCCTCCTTTATGGCTACTAGAAGGCATGAAGGGACATTTCAACAAACATTTCTACAAAACGTTGCTATGGATGTACAGTGGTGCCTCGCTTAACGAGCGCACAGTCTAATGACGAATCCACATAGCGA
Source organism: Pogona vitticeps (assembly GCF_051106095.1). Classification (NCBI taxonomy): domain Eukaryota; kingdom Metazoa; phylum Chordata; class Lepidosauria; order Squamata; family Agamidae; genus Pogona; species Pogona vitticeps. Next base: position 54,712,407 of record NC_135783.1, read on the forward strand.
TGCGGATTTTGCGATCGTTTTTACGATTGCATTGCGATGTTTTCTATGGCCGAAAATCGCATTGCGATGATCGGTAAGCGTTTCGCTTACCAATCTTCGCATTGCGATGTTTTTTTAAACAGCTGATCGACGGTTCCAAAATGGCCGCTGGGTGCCCAAAATGGCTGTCGCAAGTGTTTTCGCGCCCTGCCCTCGCTTACCGAGGGCGCGAAAATGGTGGCGCTATGGAGGAACTTCGCTGAACGGTGAGTTTGGGAGCCATAGGAATGCATTAAATGAAGTTTAATGTGTTCCTATGGCTTTTTCCATCCCGTTTAGCGATGTTTCTGCATAGCGACGATTAATCCGGAACGGATTAACGTCGCTATGTGGGGCACCACTGTAGTGGCAAGGGATTTGTCCTGGGTTTTGTTATGGGCCCAATGTAGTTCAGCATCTTTCTAAATGGCTTGGATGAGGTAATGGAAGGTATGCTCATCAAATCTGCACATGACACCAAAGTGGGAGAGATAGCTAAAAGTTCAGAAGACAGAATTGGGAATTGAGATGATTTGAACAGATTGGAGAAAAGGGCCAAAACAATCAAATGAATTTCAGCAGGGTAGAATGTAAAGTTCTCTATTTAGGAAAGCCAGATGCACAAATGTAAGGTAGGTGAAATCTCATTGGAAGGAGTATGTAGGCATCCTTCAGTCTCGAGAGACTATGGTATCGTGCTCTGTATGGAGGTCTTGGAACAGTGTCTTGTGTGGCTGAGAAGGCCAATTCGAGAGTGACAATCCCTTCCACACTGGAGACAAATCCAATCTGTCCCCTGTCCAGCTCCCTGGTTTTGCTTGTTTTGGGACTGCCTCTTCGCCTCGGTCTGCTGTACAAGTGTCTCTTCAAATTGGGAGAGGCCATGATGCACTGCCTGCCTCCAGGCTGAACGCTCAGACGCCAAGGTTTCCCATCTGTTGAGGTCCATTCCTAAGGCCTTCAGATCCCGCTTGCAGATGTCCTTGTAACGCAGCTGTGGTCTCCCTCGGGGGCAGCTTCCCTGCACTAATTCTCCATACAGGAGATCTTTTGGAATCCGACCATCAGCCATTCTCACAACGTGCCCAAGCCAACGTAGACGGCGCTGTTTCAATATTGTATACATGCTGAAAATTCCAGCTCGTTCTAGGACTACTCTATTTGGAACTTTGTCCTGCCAGGTGATACCAAAAATGCGTCTGAGACAACGCACATGGAAGGTGTTCAGCTTCCTCTCCTGCCGTGCACAAAGGGTCCAGGACTCGCTGCAGTATAGGAGTGTGCTCAGGACACAGGCTCTATAGACCTGGATTTTGGTGTATGCCGTCAACTTCTTATTAAGCCATACTCTCTTTGTGAGTCTAGAGAACATGGTAGCTGCTTTCCCAATGCGTTTATCCAGCTCAACATCTAGGGAGAGAGTGTCAGAGATTGTTGAGCCAAGGTACACAATTTCATGAACAACCTCCAGTTCTTGAATGGAGATAGTAATAGAGGGAGGTGAGTCCACGCCCTGGCACATGACTTGTGTTTTCTTCAGGCTGATAGTTAGTCCAAAGTCTTGGCAGGCCTTGCTAAAGAGATTTATGAGTTGTTGGAGGTCTTCAGCAGAGTGGGCAACAATGGCTGCATCATCAGCAAAGAGGAAGTCCCGCATGCATTTCAGTTGGACTTTGGTCTTCGCTCTCAATCTAGTGAGATTAAAGAGCTTTCCATCTGATCTAGTCCGGAGATAGACACCTTCTGTTGCAGTTCCAAAGGCCTGCTTCAGCATGACAGCAAAGAAGATCCCAAACAGGGTCGGCGCAAGGACACAGCCTTGTTTTACTCCGCTTCGGATGTCAAAGGGATCTGATGTTGAGCCATCAAAAACTACAGTGCCCTTCATTTCCTCATGAAAGGACCTGATGATATTAAGGAGTTGAGGTGGACATCCAATCTTGGGAAGTATTTTAAAAAGTCCATCCCTGCTAACCAAGTCAAAGGCCTTTGTGAGATCTACGAAGGCCACAAAGAGTGGCTGTTGTTGTTCCCTGCATTTCTCCTGCAACTGTCTGAGGGAAAATATCATGTCGGTGGTGGATCTATTAGCTCGGAAACCACACTGTGATTCTGGATACACTCTGTCTGCAAGCACCTGAAGTCTCTTCAGCACAACACGGGCCAGCAGCTTCCCTACAACACTGAGAAGAGAGATACCACAGTAGTTATTGCAGTCGCCCCTGTCGCCTTTGTTCTTATACAATGTGACGATGTTTGCGTCCTTCATGTCCTGTGGTACTCCACCTTCTCTCCAGCAAAGACAAAAGAGTTCATACAGCTCAGTGGTGATGATCTCTTTACAGCACTTGAAAACTTCAACGGGGATGTTGTCCTTTCCAGGTGCCTTGCCAGAGGCAAGGGAATCCAAGGCCGCTTTTATTTCTGCTAAAGTTGATTCACTGTCCAGCTCTTCCAAGAGAGGCAGGCACTCAGTGTTATTTAGTGCCTCTTCCGTTACTACATTCTCTGGTCTTCGAACCAGTCAGCCGTCTTTTTGGTCTTCTTGCCAAATGTGGACAAGGCAGTGTTATAAACAGTGTTCTTAAAGTGTTCCCATCGTTCAGGTGCATTCGCATCAGCCGAGCCTTGGAAGGGTTTCCTGAAGCGCTTGGGCAAATTCCTCCACTTTTCTTTGATTGTGAATCTTGTTGATATCTATACGTGGTCTTCCTTCCTTTTTAGTGTGATACAATCTCTTTGTTTGCAGTTTTATTCTGCTACACACCAGGGAATGATCAGTATCACAATCAGCACTCTGGTAACTGCGTGTGATTGTAATACTAGATAGGCTAGAATGTCTAGTGAGGATCAAATCAAGCTGATGCCAATGCTTCGATCTTGGATGTCTCCAGGAAACTTTGTGTTGAGGCTTTGTATTAAAGAACGTGTTAGTGACACAAAGACCATAATAACAGCAAAACTCCAGCAAGCGTTGGCCATTTTCATTCATCTTCCCAATGCCAAAACGGCCTAGACAGGTGGGCTAAGAGTTGTGATCAGCACCACCTCTAGCGTTAAAGTCTCCGAGAATGAACAGCGGCTCTCTCTCAGGGACTTTTTTGATAGCAGCTGCCAAATCATCATAGAATTTGTCTTTGACTTCTGTTGTGGATGACAGTGTTGGTGCATATGCACTGATGAGGGTGACCAGTCCCGCTGAGACAGGATTCTTTCACTCCCCACAGTAGGTGGAACAATGGATCTCAGCAGAGTATTTCTGACCGCAAAGCCAACACCATATTCCCTGGTCTCGTTCAATGGTTTTCCCTGCCAGAAGAATGAGAAGTTTTTTTCTTTGACAGATCCCATGTCTGGCAATCTCGTCTCTTGCAGGGCAACAATGTCCATCCGCAGTCTACTCAGTTCAATGTCGATAACAGCTGTCTTGCGCACATCGTCTATTTCTTGCAGATTGTCAGAAAAGCCAGGGGTCATTGTCCGAACATTCCAGGTTCCCAACTTTAGGGCAGATATTTTCTTCTGATTGTTGCATGGTGCAGGGTTATTGATCTGTTTTTCGGCTCTCCCACCATCAGAAGTAGCCCCTGGCATCATGCTCTATGCCAATCGAGCAAAACGTATAGCCAGTAACTGCTAGTTCCTGTGTTATTTCGACACTATGCAAAGCTGGAGTGTCCTCTCCAGAGCACGAAACCTGGGTAGAATAATATGTAGGATAGGCTGTTACCCAAGCAGCAAATCCCCCCTCTCCACGTCACTGAAATAGTCCAATGGAGAGGCAAGAGCCAATACAACTGGTTCAGCGACGTTGGAGGAGTTGGCAGAACAACACGAACTGTCTACGTGACTCCGGCTCCGGATTTTGCCTCGAGGTTATCTCCTGAAGCCTTTTCCATCAGTGGATATAGCCACAAGGCAGTGGAGGTTTGAAATCAGAGTTTTCCTTCTCCTAGATGGGCTGCCTTACATGGCTGACGAGTCCCACCTACCCGGCCTGCTCCCTAATAGTGCGGAAGTATGATCCTACTCCTGAAACATTCCTGCCCCCAGGTGTATGAAATACTGTTTGGTTGTCCTATTTAGGAGATTAGAGTAAAAAAATAGAATGAGAGGATTTCGCGCGCCGTCAGGCGCACGCTTCTGCAGGCACTAATTTAAAGCCAAAGCCCCGCTCCCTCAGACCATGTGGTCAAAGGGTCAGCCTACCAGGAAGAGCTCACCAATTAAAATGTCCCCCAAACACAGCTCCCTCCTGCCTCTGCTTCCTCTTCAGGAAAGGGGCTTAGAGCTTCTGCAGGCACTAATTTAAAGCCAAAGGAGTACATTGTAAAAATTCTGTGGTGTTCAGCAATGCAGTGGACTTCTTTGGAGGCTGTTGGGATTGTTTTCATTTAAAGTTTTAAAACAGAAGTAAGATGGCCACCTGTGAAGCATGCTTTAGTTGTGGATTTCATGTTTCATGGGTGTACTACTTGCTGACCATTGATGTTCCTTCCAGCTCTGCACTTATGTGATTCCATGGGTTGCAGGAATGGGTGTGGTGTGCTAACGGCTCAAGTCAGCATGCATATCCCATGGATATGTGGAGTTGCTGCCGCTATTCTTATTCCATTCTGTTGTAGTTTCTGAGGCAGTTTGACTTGGCCATCCCTTGGAAACTTCATATTGGGAATGAATGTACGTTTGCTGGTTCTGCAGGTTCTCTCAGTGCCATTTTATACCACCAACCATGGTATACTTACACTCCACCTTTCTAGGCTGAACCTGGGGAACATTGGTTTGTGCTGTTTCTAATCCTAACTAGAGGGGTGTCTCCAGATAATTGTGCTGGGGAGCTATTGCTTATCCCATTGGTATTCCTACTCTTAATTTGGGGTACTCGATACAGTAGGACCTCTGTATCTGCTGGATCAATATCAGCTGATTCACTTATCCACAGTCTGGAAACACTTTTGTTGTTTAGTCCTTAAGTCATGTCCAGCTCTTCGTGACGCCATGGACCAGAGCATGCCAGGCCCTCCTGTATTCTACTGCGTCCCAGGTTGGGTCAAATTCATGTTGGTAGCTTCGATGACATTGTCCAACCGTCTCATCCTCTGTCGTCCCCTTCTCCTCTCGCCTTCACACTTTCCCAACATCAGGGTCTTTTCCAGAGGGGTCTTCTCATGAGATGGCCAAAGTATTGGAGCCTCAGCTTCAGGATCTTTCCTTCTAGTGAGCGCTCAGGGTTGATTTTCTTCAAAATGGATAGGCTTGTTCTTGCTGTATTAATAATATTAAAAGAAAGAAATCCTCCCTAAAAAAAACACACGTATTTTACCAGAGCAGGCCGCTAGATGGAGCCGGAGATCCTGTTATGAATTCTCTTAGATTACTGTATTTTTTCTTTTAGGACAGTGGTTCCCAAACTTTTACAACTCCCTTTCCTCACCTATCCTGGTGAGTCAGCCCCTTCGCCTGCTGCAAGAGGTAGATGGAGGAATGTGTAGCTTGCCTGGGCCACCTCTCATGGTGGTAGCAGTCTCTGGCCTTGCCCTGCCCTTTTATCCCTGGACATCCAGTTCCCTTCTCTTGTGCACGGGAAGCTCATCCTCCTTGCCAGGTTCCGCTTCCAGTCCACTCACCTGGGCTTTCAGTCTCAGACAGGCAGGTGTGATCCCTCCTCTTCTGTTGCTGCTTTGAGACTCCTTATAGGTGAGGAAGCACAACAAGAAAGGGCAGCTCTTCTCTCATCCCTTCATACTCAGCCACCCTGGTGGCTCTTCCCCCTGCCTGCTGTCGCTAAGGGAGGGAGGTGGAGCAGTGTGAGGCTGGCATGGGCCACTTTTCACGAGGGTGGTGACAAAGGTGGGAGGTGGGAACGTTCACTATTGTCTGAGGTTTTCAGGATCTGTAGTGGGGTTTGGAACCACTCTCCCGCAGATGTGGGGGGTCCTACTCTACATGTCAGAAACCTGCAGGCTGCTGACAGTCTGATACGGTAGCTTGAAAACTAATACAATTTCCAGATTAGAAGGACTGGAATTACATTCGACATTCTGCTCTGGATAGTGGAACACCCTTGTGGGGTTTTCTGAAAGAAAGAAAAAGCTGGAACTTAATCTTGAAAAAAATTTAAATTAAGAGGAAGAGGGTTCATACTTAGATTTTTGAACGATATCCCGGGCAGAGGACTGAAACAAAAGTTCCATTGAAAGAATGAAATACTGTAATATAACCTGATATAAACCATGGTATGATAAATGTACCCTGTCCTCTTCATTTATTTGATGGAACATCATGAAAATCATATAGAATCTGTGTCTAAGAAAGTGTGTCTTCAGATTTATACAATTGCAGCACAGTCCTGTCAAGAGTCTATGTTGTTTCGGATTTATAGAATCATATAGAATAATAGAATAATTAAATTGGAAGGGATTTATAAGACCTTTGAGTTCAACCTCTTGCTTAATGCAGGAATCCGAAACAAAGGAGATCTGACAGATGGCTGTCCAATTTTCCCTTGAATGCCTCCAGCACTGGAGTGCACATCACTTCCTGAGGTAGTTGTTTCCATTGTCACACTGTTCTAACAGTTAAGTTTTTCCTGATACTCAGTCTAAATCTGGCTTCCTGTAACTTGAGCCCAGTATTATGTGCCATGCACTCTGGAATGACTGAACAGATTCTGCCCCTTTTCTGTTTGACTGCCTTTCAAGTATTTGAAAAGTGCTGTCATCTCTCCCCTCAGTCTTCTTTTCCCAAGGCTAAACTTGCCCAGTTCTTTCAATCTTTCCTTATAGGGTTTCGCTTACAGAGAAAAGTACCAAGGATTTTTGCATTACTCATGGACTATTGATTAGTTTAAAAGTATACTATTTAGTTTCACCTGTAAAGGACTGCCTTGAGAAATAGCTAACCACAGTAAGTGGTGGTCAGACTTTCTTGAAAATGAACACTTACATACTTGAGTCCAATTTAGGTGTTACTTCTGAAATCCATTGAAATGTCACCAGGATGTGAGGATGCAGATAAGTCCAATCCCTCACGTTCCCATCCTGTCTGGAAGTCAGACAGACCCTCATGTTTTCAGAGCATGAGGTTGCTTCAGTCTGTGTATGCACAAACATCTGAACACACTTGAGGTGTTCCTTTCATTTGGTGCTCCGATAAGGCAGTTCCCAGTCAAAGAAATGCTATAATCATACTCAGCTGATAGTAGGCATCCTTCAGTCTCAAGAGACTATGGTATCGTGCTCTGTGTGGAGGTCATGGAACAGTGTCTTGTGTGGCTGAGAAGGCCAATTCGAGAGTGACAATCCCTTCCACACTGGAGACAAATCCAATCTGTCCCCTGTCCAGCTCCCTGGTTTTGCTTGTTTCGGGACTGCCTCTTTGCCTCGGTCTGCTGTACAAGTGTCTCTTCAAATTGGGAGAGGCCATGATGCACCGCCTGCCTCCAGGCTGAGCGCTCAGACGTCAAGGTTTCCCATCTGTTGAGGTCCATTCCTAAGGCCTTCAGATCCCGCTTGCAGATGTCCTTGTAACGCAGCTGTGGTCTCCCTCGGGGGCGGCTTCCCTGCACTAATTCTCCATACAGGAGATCTTTTGGAATCCGACCATCAGCCATTCTCACGACGTGCCCAAGCCAACGTAGACGGCGCTGTTTCAATATTGTATACATGCTGAAAATTCCAGCTCGTTCTAGGACTACTCTTTTTGGAACTTTGTCCTGCCAGGTGATACCAAAAATGCGTCGGAGACAACGCATATGGAAGGTGTTCAGCTTCCTCTCCTGCCGTGCACAAAGGGTCCAGGACTCGCTGCAGTATAGGAGTGTGCTCAGGACACAGGTTCTATAGACCTGGATTTTGGTGTATGCCGTCAACTTCTTATTAAGCCATACTCTCTTTGTGAGTCTAGAGAACATGGTAGCTGCTTTCCCAATGTGTTTATCCAGCTCAACATCTAGGGAGAGAGTGTCAGAGATTGTTGAGCCAAGGTACACAAATTCATGAACAACCTCCAGTTCTTGCATGGAGATAGTAATAGAGGGAGGTGAGTCCACGCCCTGGCACATGACTTGTGTTTTCTTCAGGCTGATAGTTAGTCCAAAGTCTTGGCAGGCCTTGCTAAAATGATTTATGAGTTGTTGGAGGTCTTCAGCAGAGTGGGCAACAATGGCTGCATCATCAGCAAAGAGGAAGTCCCGCATGCATTTCATTTGGACTTTGGTCTTCGCTCTCAATCTAGTGAGATTAAAGAGCTTTCCATCTGATCTAGTCCGGAGATAGACACCTTCTGTTGCAGTTCCAAAGGCCTGCTTCAGCATGACAGCAAAGAAGATCCCAAACAGGGTTGGCGCAAGGACACAGCCTTGTTTTACTCCGCTACGGATGTCAGCTGAATGAGCTTACAAATGTGGCTACAGACCTGTGCTGTGAACATGTAATAGTTTCCTTTACCTCCAAGTGGGGAGCAGCATCTACATGCATACAGTGGGTACCTTGACTTAAGAACTTAATCCGTATTGGGACTGCGTTCTTAAGTCGAAAAGTTCTTAAGTCGAAGCATCATTTTCCATAGGAATGCATTGAAAACCATTTAATCCATATCTGCTGTTTTTCGTTCATAATTCGAGGTGCAGTTCTTAAGTCGAAGCATTAGTTCCCATAAGAACTAATGCAAAGCCGGTTAATCCGTATCTACCACTAGGGGGTGAATTTTTTCTTCTTCTTTTGACCTAAGGTGCACTTAGGTCAAAAAAAGGGGCAGGAAAGTCCCCCCCCCTCTTTTTTTGAGGCTCCATTCTGAAGTCGAAGCAACTTTTTGCGAAAGGAGCTGTTCTTAACTCAAATTGTTCGTATGTAGGGACGTTTTCAAGTCGAGGTACCACTGTACAGTGGTGCCCCACATAGTGAGTTACTCCGTTCCGGATTAACCGTCGCTATGGGGAAACATCGCTATACGGAACCGAAAATGCCATGCGTTCGTAAACTCATAAACTCACAGTTATGCGAGGTTTCCCCATAGCGCCGCCATTTCGCGCCCTCGGTAAGCGAGGGCAGGGCGCGAAAATGGTGCGGGCGGCCATTTTGGGCATCAGGCGGCCATTTTGGAACCGCCGATCAGCTGTTTTAAAAAAATCACTATGCGAAAATTGGTAAGCAAAACGCTTACCGATCGTCGCAAAGCAATTTTTCCCCTATCTAAACATCGCAATGCGATCGCAATTGCGTGTCGCTATGCGGATTCGTCGTTAAATGATGCGCTCGTTAAGCGAGGCACCACTGTACTTTCATCCCATTATACTTCAAGTCACACGTGTTTTCAGGATGTGACAGCTGACTAGAACTTTATAGGTTTTCCAGTTCCTGTGTTCTGATGTATTTAAAAATGCTTTGTAATGTTGTTCATTTCAAATTTCTGACCTGTTACTTTTTCTCTCTCAGATTGCTATACGTTTGCTAGCAGTCATACAGTATCTTATTAACAAGTAAGGCTGGTTAACAAAAATTAAAAATAAGCCAAGTATTTTGAATCTGGATGGATGGATGGATGGATGGATGGATGAAGACTTTTTTTTATGCAGCTTATTTGCAATATATCTGGGTTAGCCCTGGGCAGGAGGCACAAACTTTGGCTCCTGGTGGCTGCATACAGGATCAGGTTGGATACAGGGCCAAATCCAAGTGATGGGGATTCTTCTCCCTCCACAATTCACATTCTTTCACAGCAGTGCCCCTTATTCATCCACATATGCTTCTCTGTCTCTCACAAAACCTTTTCATTGTATGTAAATGGGCAAGATTTAGTTTGTGAGGTAACATAATTTCATGGCCCGGCTGACCGGTGCAGGGACCAATTGAGGGACAATTGGATTTGTATATGCTGTTTGACTGGGAAGGAGAAAATGCACCATTGAAGTGGTAACGATTGTATTCAGGAATGACTCCTTTTGTATTGTATCCTCTCTGTCATAATTGTATTTATCCACAATGTGCTTTGTGGAGTAGTGTGATTTTTTAAAAAATTTTTTATTTCTATAATTATAACAAAAGCAAAATCATATACATATAAGCCCCAGTTAAATGAAACTCTGTCCTCCACCATTGTGCAGCATTGTGCAGCAACCAGAAGAAGGTATGACTGTAAAATAAAACATCCCCTGAAAATAAGCCTTAATGCATTTTCGGAGCAAAAATTAATATAAGACCCCTGTCTTATTTTTGGGGAAACACAGTATTGTCAACTAGTGTGTTCAAAATATTTTAAATGGTGTAACCCTTACATTCCATATAAACAGAACAGTCCTTTATGAAACCTTGATCTTCTTTTAGTTTAGGGAATGATTTCTAGAATTAATAAAGTTAAACCTTAGAATAAAGGTAAGGAGGACAGAAGTCCCAACAGAAAGAATAATTTAATGTAGACTATCAGAGTGCTATAGTCGTTTGATGGATGATCAGCACAGAATGATTTAACTATAATTATTTCTATTTCATCCTTCAGTATGAGACTTTTTGTACCTATTTTTCTGTTGCTTTGGAGCTCTAGTTTCCCCCACATTGCATCTAAAAAAATTAGCAAGATCACAGTAGCTGGCAGACTATCACTAAAACAGCAAATGTAGCTCCTCCTCCTGTTTATTGTTGTACCTTCTTTGAGGATCTTTCCCTTCCAAATAAAGTCACAGGATTTAAGATGCCTAGAACCAGTCCTAAGAGCCAGTTGTAACTTTGGTTTGAGACCAGAGTTATTTGCTTGTCTGCTCACTTCTCCAACTCCCAGACACTAAACATACATGTCTTGGAGGGACATTAACCGTTTCAAAAAGATGAGTGTGTGTTTTGTCAACTGTCCTTGATTAACAAGTACCTACTTGGTAAGGACTGCATGATTTTTTAAAGAAAAGCAAGAGCTTTAAGTTAATTTATGGTTTATAGATTGCAACCAGCAATGTTATTGGACAGGTAAAAGGGAAAAGTGCAGGAAAACAGCTAATTATAGTAATTGCAGCTGGTTTCAAAGTACTTCTAACAGTTTGGGCATAATGCTTACTTGAAAGCATCAAATGGGCGCTAGTTGTGAAATAGAACACCTGTTTGTTGTTGAGCATGTGTTTATGCAGATGATTGTTGTTGTCAAAGCACCTTGATGTAGAGTAGTCCTGTTTACATTTACATTCTCCCCAAAGGATTAACAGTGTTCTCTCAATAAATTTGCAGTCTATTCTCCTCTCAAAGGCTGCTGTTTGGAGGGTGGTGTGAATGAGGCAACAAGTGCTTGCTAATCACTCGAATATACATAATTAGCAACAGTCTGGTGCACTGGAGTCTTTGTATAACCAGAACAATACTGATTGGCAGCAGCAGATAACAATAGTTGTGGAAAGATGTTGCCTGCTGGCTGTTTTAAAGGCATCTGTATCTTTCTTAGTTTGTTCACAGTGGGTTTTTTTTTTTTAAATTAGCCGTGCCACTATTTTAGTTACTTATTTCTTTGAGTTGCTAGCAAAAATGAATCCTCAAGACTTAGATTCTCACGCTAGTAGTTCTCTGATAAGAACCTAAATTGGAACTTTCAGCATGTGTTTTGGGATCCAGAAAATTCAGAAAGCATTTTCCTCCTGATCAACCTAATTAACAGAACTGTACAACAAAACCATATTTTAAAATTACTGGCCAACAAATTTTGCACAATTTAATGAATGATATAAGGTAGTTGTTATTATTACAACTGTTACTATTACTGCTTTGAAATAAAGCTGCCAGAATAAAAGACTCTTGACTAGATATATCAGTGTTTTAGATATCTGGCTATGGAGTGAGACATTGGGAGTTTGATTCTCCTGTTGTGCCTCCAGGGAGAAGAGCCAGTCTGTGTAGTCACCGGCAAACTGCATAATCCCAGGACTCCCTCAGAAGGAGGAAGCGGTAAACCACTTATTTGTATTCTCTAGCTAACAAACACTGGAAAGGGTCACCATAAGTGACTTGATACCACACAATTATTATTAATAATGCAAGACTAGCTAATGTCAGACTTCCATGCCCCCCACAAGAATTTGTTTTTATCATGTTGCCCCCAGTCATAATGTTTGTGCTGTTTTATTATTTGTCTAAAACCGAGTTAAAATATTTTCTGTTAAGTTGTCAAAATTATTTGCAAAGTGGTTGACATCTATTAAAATGTCTAAAGAACATGAAATGATTGACTTCTATGCAACATCAGCCAAAGTCACTTCCGTCTCTCTCAGTGGTTTTGGCTGGTAGACCTTTTGTTGCATAGAGATAGCCACTCTCACTCCCCAATAAATTATTTACCACTAAAGATGTGATGACCAAGGGAAAGAAATCAAGGAAAAAGCATATATGGAGTCTTTATTGCTTGTGGATTACTGCCATTCTTGTGCTGGTGAAGTTTTTCCTGTTTGTGGAGATATTCACAGTACAAGAAATATTTATAGCAGACTAACAACTTTAATTTTTTCCTTGCTGATGGTCATCAAGTGAATTGTCATAAGTCAAACCCTACTTTACCATTGAAGGTCAGTGCTAAAATAGGTCTTGCCTCCCAGATAATTTTCAAGCTTCAGTTCTTTCATCTTTCTCACATCCTTAGTAATCTTCCTGTCCATCTTGTGTCAGTTTATATGGATTGTGACATTCATCTGAACTTGCCAAATAATTTTGATTCTCTCCTTTAGTATACAATACACTCATAGCACGATCTTGCTTGCTCTGTCTGCGTTGCTTGAAAGGCCACAGGTTTAAAACTGAGTTTCAGTTAGATTTAGTGGTTTAGGTTGGGATACTGTGTAACCCTGGAGTGATTGTAAGTGAGAGTTGTAAAGCAAGCTATGGTTAAGAAGATAGGATTCTGTATTTTAGGTGTTATAAATGTTGTGGTTTCTATTTTTTCTTTTCCCACTTTTTTGGAAAAAATCAGTTCAAAAAGTTCGCTACTGACCGAGGATATGGGGGACAATATTGGCATGTCTTGAGACCCCTATAATCCTCATCCACCATGCTAAATTGTTCAAAAATTGGCCATGAGGTTGCAAGGATGCTTTTTCAGTTCAGAACCACCCCAGTTTTTCTAAGAAAAATTATTTGGATGGGGGTCACAGGAGCAAGTGCAGCTTTCCAGCATCTAAGTAGAAGTCCATGCAGCCTCCAGACTCCTGGAGGTTACATCTTCTTACTTTAAGGAGTCACAAGACAAGCTGCCTATCATTATCCCTTCTCCCTCTAGTTTCTTTGTGATTATGCTCTTTCTGTCTGGCCTCCATCCCCCCCCCCAATGATTTGTGGCTCCCTTTTTGCTACTCTCTTCTCCACCTGCTACTGTTACCCTAAGGGTCCCTGTTAGATGGGATAGGCTTCCCTCTTCCAATCAGTTAAAGCAGTGGTTCTTAACGTGGGCGATAATGCCCCCCAGGGGGCGATTTCATTTTTCAGGGGGGCGGTAGAACGAAAAGGGGCGGCGTGGGGGCGCTGGAGCAGAAGGGGGCGGTAGGGGGGCGCTGGAGCAAGCCAAACCTGTGAAGATGGCTGCAGCCTTTTTACATTGTGCATGAAAATATATTTTCCTCCAATTTTAATTTAGTTTCAGACTTTTTGTCTTGAAATTTTTAGTTCCTGAATTTGTTTTTATGCCCTTTTTATATTTCTTTTTGCATCTTAAAATTCACTTGCAACTAAATCATCAAATGTTACTTTTTGGGGGGCATTTCATTTTCTTGGAATTAAATTTTGTTTTCAGGGGTCATTGGATTTAAGTGAAATAAATAAATAAATAAATAAATAAATAAATAAATAAATAAATAAATAAATAAATAAATAAGAAAGAAAGATATCATCACCGCGGGGAGGGGGGCGATGATAACTTCCTCAATGGCTCAAGGGGGCGTTTCTTTCAAAAAGGTTAAGAACCACTGAGTTAAAGTAGGCTCTCTACCCCACCCCTTGTTGTTTAGTCGTTAAGTCGTGTCTGACTCTTCGTGACCCCATGGACCAGAGCACGCCAGGCCCTCCTGTTTTCCACTGCCTCCCGGAGTTGGGTCAAATTCATGTTGGTAGCTTCGATGACACTATCCAACCAACTCGTCGTCATCCACCTCTGCATTCAAGTAAATCAACAAATGTGTGACTTTTTGCACCTATGTTTGCATAATAATTCAAGGACAGAGATCTTTCCTTTTTGTTAGCGCAAAATCACGGAAATCCAGTAGAATCAGAAGAGTAATGTCCAGTCCAGGAAGTCCAAATAAATCACACACACACAGGCAGCTTCTCCCAACACCAGTGTGTATTTACAGGATATACACAGCAGTGCAGTCTGGCAGCATAACAGGATAACATTCATCATAGAACAGGAAGATACATCTACTTTACAAGTTCACATATGTACTTATGCACTGTGTCCAATCACATTAGACATTGCATCATGTATGAGTCAGCACTCATTAGTCATCACTCAGCATTACTACACACCTGTTCATCATGGCTGCTCATTAATACACTTTGTTGTGCTCAGGCCTGGAAATTATCCTTGACATTTTTGTTTGCTAATATACCTCAGTGCAGAAGCCTGTACATATGCAATTATAATACAATTATGCTGGGGAAGGGAGGAATGAGTGAAAATTGCAGCATGCCCCTTATGTCTGCCATGAGGGAAATGGCTAAATGCATATCTAGGTTTTAAATACTGTGGGTGTTCGTCATATTTCTCTTAATGATAAACAACATGGGCTAGTGTTCTGGTGCTAGTCCCAAAAAAGAATAGAGCCATTGACCCAGTGGATTCCAAGGGTGCTTTAGTTGAGAGCATTAGTAGAATACAAGTTAGAGAATTGTGTAATTAAGGCATTTTGATCTCTTCTGTGTATATGCAAACTTGTCAAATCTTTCTAGAGCTAAGCTGAAGTGTGGTACCAGCTACAACATATCTAGGACAGTGATGGCAAACCTATGACATGTGTGCCACAGCTGGCACACAGAGGCATAAGTCGCTGGATCACTACCCCCGGCAGCCAAACTGAGGAGGCGGCTGTAGCCACAGTGCTAGCACCCTGATAGGCAGCGGGCCAGGATCCGGAGCAGCTGGTGCTGGCAAAGTTTGGGCACGATTGGAGGCAGGAGCCCGGGAAATTCAAATGGCCTTCCAGCCGGCCTCTTAATCCCAGTGCTGTGTCTGTCCCCGCTGCTCGCTTCCCAGCCGGGCTCTGCCTCCCGGAGCCCGGCCGGGAACCGACCAGCGCGGACTGACCCAGCACTGGGAGGCAGGAGCCCAGAAAATTGAAATGGCCTCCTAGCCAGGCTCAGCCTCCTGGCACTCGGACAACACCACCACCAAGAGGCAAGTGGCTGGCCAGGCTCAGCCTCCTGGTGCTCGGACACTGCAGCACCACCTCTGCTGGGAAGCAAGCAGCCGGAGGGAGCACCCCATCCAGTCTTAGCCTCCTGGCGCTCGGACACAGCTGTGCCGCCTCCACCGGGAGGCGAGCGGCCGGAGGGAGCACCCCAGCCAGGCTCAGCTTCCTGGCTCTTGGATACCGCTCCCGCTGCCACCACATCCCTTTCTCTAACCATTGGGGCGAAAGAGCTACAAAGAAGCAGCCTCTTCACCACCAACTGTTTGAAATTCCCGCCCTTTCCCCCTGCCTTTTTTGGTTCATGTCAAAGCAAAATTTTGTGAACGGAGCTGTTCATAACTCAACATGTTCGTAGGTCAAGGCATTCGTAAGTCAAGGCACCACTGTACACTGGTTGAGAGATCACATCACACCTTGGGTTCTGTGTCTGTCACACACAACCCTTCAGACAGTCTCAAAAACTGTTTATCTGTTATGGCTCCCATAAAGAGGGACAACTGGTGTCCACCCAGCCCCCAGCAAAATGAGTAGTAGACACACTGTTATGAGGTGGCCTACATACCAGTGCCCTGCCTACCAGAGACCATTTAGTAAGTTCCATGACCACCTCTAGCATTAGTGCCTCCTCAGGACACATATAATGCAGCTATGTGGAGTCCGTCCAGCACCTTTGTGTGACACCACCACAATGTGAGATCTTGTCCAACCATTTTTTTGCGCTCTCCTCTTTCACCATCATTAAAATGCTACATACCAGTATTAAAATAGGACTTCTTAAACATTAATTCCTGACTAAGGAATATGTCAGTTCCAGGTTTAAAAGATTGACATGTACGTAAGCTGCCCAATTTGCAGTAGCAAGTATGTAGAAATAGATGGCTGTAAGGAATGGAAAAGCAAAATGAATCAATAATACAGTATATATTTTCTCTGCTACCTTAGGGTGAATGGTAGTGCCTTTGTATCCTTTTCAAAATATATTTACTAATTACTTAAGGGTTCTCTGATTTGAATTTAGAATCGATAATGTTGCAACTTGGTATTCACATATGTGCTGTTATTTGCATTTGTCTTTTTTGATGCAAGTTTAGAGATAATATATGCATGTATGTAGATCTTAACATTGCTGCTTCATTTATTTACCTAGCTAGATTCAAGTTCCCAACTAAGAAGCCAGTAATCTACAGTATTGCCAATCCCAGCTAGAGTAAACCCATTGACTAAGTGGTAATTATGTAAATATCGATTTACTATTCAGCAGTTGATTCAATGGGTCTGCTCTCTAGTTGAGACTAGAAAACAAGATACTGACTAGATCTTGAGAAACATTGATCTTGCTACGTAGTAGTAAGGACATTTTACAACATAGCCTCCAATTCTTTTTGCTTCATAATTTCCTCTTATTCTTCAGTCTTTTTTTAACTAAATGAAGTTAATGAATGAATACAGTATACACAATCCAAATCAAAATTAAAAAATCAAATAAATGTATTGTCATTGTAAGTATATACATAGTATACCCATACAATGAAATTCACACAGACACCCAGAGACTAGACCCACATGCACACACATAAAAAATCCCAAAACACTCCCCACCCACTAAAAATCCCCCACTAAGAATACAAACATCCAGGATCAACTGTAACAAGAGTTTATAAAGAATTTGTCCCTTATGGATGTTACTGGGATTCTGGGGTGTGTGAAGGCTGCTTTGTGGTCTTGATCCTTGTCCCTCATAGTTGGATGAGGCATGTTCAGAGAAAGTAAGAGATTTCCTGCTGACCCTAACTAACATTTCATTGTCAGAGGGTGTCTTCCCAGAGGTCTAAAAATGGTGGTTGTCAAGACCTCTAATAAAGAAATCTACAATAGATAGGAATAAATTTCTAGACATCTGCCAATTTCCAACCTGCTCTTTTTGAATAAGGACTTGACAGCCTTATAGGCCCCTTCCAGCTTCATTATTCTATGAAGCTTTACTAGCAGAGCAACTCCAGGAATACCTAGAGGATGCATTCATATTTGACTCTTTCCAGTCTGGATTCTGACCTGAGACAGCTGAGGTGGCCTTGTTGAATTATCTCCTTTTCTGTCTCGACAAGGGAGAGTCATCCTTGCTGATATTGTTAGATCTTTCAGCAGTCTTTGATAAAGTGGATGATGGTAAAGAGATTGGAAAGAGGTCTGGATCTTGTTGGTTTTTATTGTTCCCCTGTAAGAGGAGCGTAGTGGTAGGGAAATGTCTATCAGCTTCCTGGGAATTGTCTTCAACATATATATGAGGCCACTTCAGAGATCATCTGTGATTTTGGAGTTGGGTGTCATCAATATGCACTCCATCGCATGGATTTGATCTTACGACTGCTGGTCTTCCGACCTTGCAGCACAGAGGCTTCTGCCGTTTAACCCATAGCACCACCACGCCCCTTCTTGTAGTTTCTATGGCATTTGCAGGTAATTCCTATGCATATTCACATAGAACCAACTATCATTAAAGTCCCCCCCCCCAATTTTTTTCTATATATCTAGAAGTACAGTAATTCTTAAAAGATCTCATTTATGGTCTTGGGAGTTTTTTTTATTTTATTAGCTGCATGCTTGTCACTAACTACCAAGACTTTGGCAGCACCTTTGTACCCACAATCTGGTATCCCTCCATTGATCTTAATCTCTGGATGCATCCAAACCAGAGATGAAAAAGAAGTTGCATCAGACTTAAAGTAACTCAAATTCAGTTTTCAAAATAATTGAGGTATTTAAGGACTGGTTTTACCATTGCCAGCAAAGCACTCTTCCCGGGGCCCCCCCCCCAATGAATTTGCATGGCCAAACAAGGATTCAGACCCAGGTCTACTGAGTCCCAATCTGTCTTTCTATCTTTATTGCCACATACAGCAGAGTGCAAACTAGAAGAATTGGGGATTGAAGCAGATGTTATCAGAGTGCAAAAAAGACTATAGTGTTAAGAGAAAAGCCTTATCTGAGGAAACACTTAAAATTGTTAAGAACAGGCAGGAAGCAAAAGCAAAGGCTGACAAAAATGTCGGACTCTGAAATTCAGCTTTTCAGTGATTGATATGTAGCAACAAAGCTATTGTCAAACCGTCACATCTAATCCTCAACCAGCATATGATTTTTATCGCAGTAATTCTAAATTCCCACTCTAGTATAGCAAACCTTCCAAGAGAAAGAGCCAAAGAGTTAATTTTCAAGGTGATGCACCTTATTCATGCCTACACAGTTGAGTAATATTTATACAGGTGGTATTGGGTTTCATGGCATTTATGGTTGTTGATTTATCATGTTCAAAACTCTTTGTATGACCTCTTCAAATGTGGTTTATTTGACATTTCAAACTGAAACGAGAATGCAGTTGAAGGCATGGGTCTGCTCATGAGTAAGGGGTGGCAGAATGTGTGGGTCTACTCATGAGTAATGCCTGCAGAAGGCGCGGGTCTACTCATGATTAAGGGCGGCCAAAGGCGCTGGGCTGAGGCGTGCGGGTTGGAGGGGCTCCTCCAGGGACCGGGCGTGTGGCGATGGCACAGGAAGAGGCTCCCAGCCGGGAGTGAGTGCCATTGGAGGAGGCTTCAGTCTGCCTGGTAAGGTGCTGCTTTTTCCTTTTTAGAAACGTCTGGGTGGGTTTTGCAGGGTCGATTTTGGCTGAGGGGAGTTATGTTTCTGTGCTGTGTTGGTTTTTGCAGTCCCAGTGTGGGGATTGCTCGATGTTTATTTTTGGATTTTATTTTGTTTGGGTTTTTTTTTTGCAGCCTTTGGGGCTTGCTGTTTATTTTTGGGTTTTTTTTTTAAAGCCCCAGTGCCGTCTGATGGGGCTTCCTGTGTGCTTTAAAATTATTATTTTTTAAAATGTTTTCTGGTATTTTTTTTAAATGCTAGAACGAATTAATCCCATTCCCATGCATTTCAATGGGAAATGGTGCTTCAACTTACGAAAATTTCGAGTTACAGCCACTGTTACAATACGGATTAAATTGAGGCACCACTGTATCAAGGGCATTCCCTCTGTTTCAGACTTGGGCAGTGGGAACCATGGAATTTGCAGAGTTTAGTTCCAGTATGGTCTCATCATTCTGCGTAGATCTGTGAAGATCTTGATCCATCTTCTGATGAAGTTCTGTACTGCAGGCATGGTGCATCTACCTTCCAGTTCATAATCACTAATCCCATGGTAGAGAGCACACAACATATAAATGTGCTGAATATTTTGGCAGTTACAAAGATCTTTCAGGTGTTTGCGATAATATTGAGGTAATATTGGCCATGTTGTTCTCTATGCTGTGGATAACACTATAGTGGTAATACTATAATGATGCACTACGTCTTTTGTCAAGGAGGGATGAAATTTTATCAACTATTCTTGGGAGTGGTACCTCTCATGTCATATATGATTGACAGCCACCCATTTAGAGGGAGAAGAAAACATGTTAGGAGATTCTCTCAGTTGATTGGAGTGGCAATACACAAGTGGCAGTCGGACCCCAGGTTGTACAAATCGTTTTCCAACTTTATGGTTTCCCGAAGTAGATCTTTTCACAACTCTGTAATACACAATATCAGATATATTGTTCCAGGTGCTGGGCACAGTTGGGGTCCTTCAGTGATACCTTCTATAGAAAGTGGACAAAAAAGACCGTGTTATGCATTTCTCCCCTTTTATCTACTGTAATTTAAAGAGTTCTGGTGAAGACCAACTGCAATAATGTGAATGCATACTGATGCCCCCAACCGTTTTGGTTTCTGCTGATGACTAGCCATCAGTGCTGGAAGCTTCAATTTTGCCCAAATCTTCTCACTATGTCAGAAGTCAGACACTCAGATCTGTGTTCCTCAATATTGACTGAAATGAGAAAATCTTAACACCTGGTGTTCTTACAGGGCAAAATGGTATCCCTTTCAGAAATTCTTTGATATGAAAAATGTAAAAGAGTTCTCTCTCTTTCTCTCTCTGGGTCTGCAGTATATGTTGTATCTCAAGCATAATGAACTAGCTATGTCATTTATTAGTGCAGTACACAATTCTGGGCAGTTTACAGCAAGCAAAAAGCATGTAATAATCATATAGTATATAAATAAAACAGTTAAACAAACCACAAAACTTTCAAGAGGCATATATTGTAAAAATAAAGCACAGAGTGGGAGGCATATAACCAACCAACCAAATCAGAGAAACAAAAAATTAGGAAAAACATGTCAGATAGGGTTGCCAAAAAGGCATCTCTGTAAAGCAGTGTTTTAAAGTGCTTTTTATATGTGGGGAAGGTGGGAGCCAGGCACAGCTCTACTGGAAATTGGTTCCAAAGTGGTGGTGCCATGGGAAAGAAGGCCCTACTTCTGGTGGACAATTTCTTGTCTTCCTTTGGAGTGGCTACTCAGAGGAGTATTGTCTAGACACACCTCATGGAGCAGGTAGAAGACCTTGGGGAAAGAGGTTCTGACAGGTAACGTGGTTCCAAATTATGAAGGCCTTCATATTCAAAACCTTAAATCTGATCCAAGATGCAACAGGCAACCAGTGAAGCTGGGCCAATACTAGGTAGATGCAATCAAAACTGCTCATACCAGCCACAAGGGAAGCCCCACATAAAGAACATTGCAACAATCTATATGGGAGATGACTAATGCATGCACTGAAATCCTGAGGGAATCCTTGTCTAGGAAGGGGTGGAGTTGGGCCATACACCTCAGATGGATAAAGGCGGTTCTGAACACAGCTGAAGTCTGGGAATCCTGAGACAGCTGGGTCCAGGAGCATGCCCAGATTGCATACAACCTTGCTCCCTAATGGGAAGGACAACATTGTCCAATTTAGGGTAATCCCTGCAACCTATCTGAGCCCCACCTTGCAACAAAATCTCCATCTTGTCATTCCAAGACTGATTCCAGGCAGTATTTGAGCATTTGGACTGCATCCATTGCAGAGGTGTTAAAGGAGAGATAGAATTATGTATCATCAGCATACTGATGATATCTTACTCCAAATCTCCTGACAATCTCTCCCAGTGGTTTAACATAAATTTGGATACTGAAGACATTTGGGGCACTCCACTACTGAGGGTCCATAGTGCCAGCAACCCAACACCAAGCTGAACTCTGAACACAGCCCTCCAGGAAGGATCGGAACCAGTTAAATGCTAGTCCCCTGATCCTCATCTCTTAGAGACTATCTGGGAGGATACTGTGGTCAACAACATCAAAAGCCATGGAGATATTTAGGAGTGACGACAGGAAAGATCCTTATTTATCAGCCTCTCTTAAAAGGTCGTCATGCAATGTGACCAGTGCATGCCATCACTCGCTCAATCACTTTGCCCATATAGGATGTGTTGGCAATGGTCTGTTTGTTAAGATTATCCATCACCAAGTGAGGTCATTTAACAATGGGTAGGATGATAGTTTCCTTCACCTGAGAGGGAAGACATTTCTCACTCAAAGAAGCATTGACAATATTCAAGGCCCAATTGACAATTACCCCATTGGCAGCCTTTATTAACCATGTAGACCAAGGATTGAACAAAGATGAAGTAGGTCTACAGCTAGCCTGTTTCTTAGACACCTCCTCCAGTGTTACAGGGTTAAACTGAGCCAATTGGGCAGAGGGAGAATGCATAGAAACAGCCATTGGCTGATCATCCAAATTGCTGGCTGAGTCAAGATCAGCCTTAATGGCCTCAGCTTTTTACTTAAAGGAGGCTGCAGATTCATCACTGGTAAAGTCACCAGGATGTGGCTGTGATTGACCAGAGTTAGTTAGTTAGTTATTTAGTTTAAATTTATATCCTCCCCATTTAGTCGACAAGACACTACTCTGGACAGCTTCCAAAAAAATGACAAGAATTTACAACAGAATTTTAAGAATAAATGTATAAAAACAAAACCCTCGTAAACTCCAGTCTGAGAAGAAATCCCAGACTCAGAATGGCAAATTGTGGACTACCAAAACTTACTATACAATTAAATTAAAATTTGCATTTAAAACTTGAGTTCTGGGTCAGGAAAAGAGGTTGGGGGAAAATACGCAGTGTTTTAAAAGATAGTGATGTGTTTCTAAGTTTTACCAGGAAACGAAGGTACCTTGAAGGTCAACAAACAATCACCTAGACCTGATGGACCTTAGACATACCACAGTTTGTAACTTTACCCATTGGCTTATTTTGATAAGTGATACTATTAGTCCTCCAGGTGACATCAACACTGCAAGCTGAAATGAATTTGGCCAGCCCTGGCAGGAAGAGTGCTTGGGTCATCTAATTGTTTAAGGTGAACTTAGCGATGAACATGCCTTACTCTCATCCTGATCCTAATACTGTGTGATTTTCTTATCCAGTGGTTGAGTACGTTTTAAAAGGCCTCTTTAGTTATTTTCTGCCAAGAGTGCTGTCAACATTCCTGTGCAGTTTATATGTCATCCTTTTGAAAAATGGATGAAGAAATCATTTGAACTTTTTTAGATGTACTGTGCATGGAGGTTGCATTTGTGGCTGTTTAAAGAGTTAGTGTATTCTGTTTTTGTTATGTATGTTTGTTATGTATAGACAACCCATACTTGGTCTTCCATAAAGAATAAAGTAAAGGTAAAGGTTCCCCTTGACAATTTTGTCCAGTCGTGTTCAACTCTAGGGGGCGGTGCTCATCCCCGTTACCAGGCCATAGAGCCAACATTTTGTCCGAAGACAATCTTCTGTGGTCACATGGCCAGTGCGACTTAGACACGGAACACTGTTACCTTCCCACCGAGGTGGTCCCTATTGATCTACTTGCATTTGCATGTTTTCAAACCGCTAGGTTGGCAGGAGCTGGGACAAGCGACAGGAGCTCACTCCATTGCGTGGATTCGATCTTACGACTGCTGGTCTTCTGACCCTGCAGCACAGGCTTCTGCGGTTTAGCCCACAGCACCACCACGTCCCCTATCCATAAAGAATAAGTGGTACTAAGTCCTAATGTTTCCACTGCTTGCATCCCACTTTCATGTTTCACAGGACATCATCTTACCCATCCTTTATCAGAATACTCCTTCACTACTGTAACTTTCCTTGATGTCCTCAGCCTTCCATAGCGTACAGTGGTGCCTTGCTTAGCGATTGCCTTGCTTAACAATGTATTCGCTTAGCGATGAGGTTTTTGGAGCGATCTTGCGCTCTGTTTAGCGATGTTTCCTATGGGGAAATTTCGCATAGCGATGTTCAGGACCTTGCTTCGCTTAGCAATGATAGTTTAGGTCCCCCTGTTTCGCTTAGCGATATCAGTTTTCGCTATTTTAAGTGTGTCTTAAAATGTTCAAAAACTGTTTAAAATGCTTGGAATCGTTAGTGCACCTTGTAAAACCTTTGCTTTGTTCTGACTCTTCGTTAATTTTTGGTGAATCCCCCCCCCATTGGAATGCATTGAACCATAGGTTTGACAGCTTTGATGAGGAAGTAAATACTGCTTACAATGTCAGTCCTCCCCCCCGAAACATTTTGGGATTTTAGAAACACAACACTAATGAAGCATGTTCCCCCCTTGACTTCAGAATTTAATATGTACCATCATCTCTATGTAAACTTTTGTTGCCGTGTTCAAAAATTCTGGAATATTTCTGAAGCAAATATTGTCTATACATATTTTTCTGTGTATAAGACTATACTTTTGTCTAAAATCTTTAGACTAAAAATTGAGGGTCATCTTCTACACAGACGTAAGCTGAGGAGAGAACAAAAACAAGCAGGAATCAAAGCAATCCTGCAGTGCTTTGATACCTTTTCCCCTACGCTTGCTAAGCCCCACTTATTTTTCTTAATTTTGGATTAGAAAAGTGGGGGGGCGTCTTATACATGGATAATACGGTAATTATTCTTCCTTGGAAACACTTGTACTTCATATTTATCAATTGTGTCATTTGCTAAATTTCATTAATTAATTTACCTGAAAGAGTGCAGCCTGAATTATCTCTCAAGGATGGATTTTAAAATGTCTAACAACTTGGGAAAATGTGGTTATGATTAGAATCAGTGTGTCTGAAAAAAAGTTCTCATATTCATTTTATTTTAATTAAAACGTGTGCATCTCTTTCACTCTATAATAGAAGATTCCAGAGTGAGGTACTGAAAAGCAAAATAAGTTTAAACAGTTATAAAACCATTTTAAAAATTCAGCAGTATAAAATGAAGCCATCTTGTCAACGCCAAGCTAGGGTCACAAGGACTCGTGTGCTGGTGTGGAGAGCCAGAATTTAAATTGATGCTAAAATGAGGCCAACATCCCTGCCAATTAGACTTCCAAAGTGCAGGCATTCTATAACCTGGGTGCATGGTAGGGAATGTTCTCTCCTATGCCTCTACATAATATATTGCTTCAGTGGCAGGATGCATCTGGAAGTTCCCCACTTCTACAGTAGACATGGTCTAGAGGGGCGGGGTATAAATTTAATAAATAAATAAATAAATAAATACATAAATAAATAAATACATAACTCTCAGTCTAGACTACTGTATTGTAGTATATGTGGGACCATCCTTAATAATAACACAAGAGCTGCACCTAGTGCAAAGCATGGTGTCCAGAATGTTACACAGAAAGCTAGGGGACTTATCTAGACAGTAGGCTAGATTGTAAGGGACATCACTGGGTCTGTGTTCATGATACAAGTGATGACAAAGTCTATATTCTCGACCAAGCACTAGGCTCTCCTGAAAAGGCCCTGATATGCATCCTGCCACTGAAGCAATATATTATATAGAGGTATAGGAGATAACATTCCCTAACATGGCACCCAGGTTATAGAATGCCTGCACTTTGAAAGTCTGACTGGCATGGATGTTGGCCTCATTTTAGCATCAATTTAAAATCTGGCTTTTCACAAGTTTTGCAGTACAACAATAAAAACAAAAACTCTTTTCATTACTCTCCAGAGGAAAACCAAAATAACATGCAGTATTTTCATATCGAACCTAAACTTATTTTAATATCTCAACCATATAACATACTTCATTCATAAATTGGTTAGTACATAAAATTGTACCATATGACATATTTGTGAAACTTAAACATATAAAGCCTTCATTTTGTGTAAACAAGATAGGGAAGGTATGTTATATTAAGAAGAAATAAGTGAACTGCTGCACCTTACGCTACTGAAACACATTTACTTTAGTTCTTTCAATCTGAGAGTGAAGTAAACATGATAACAGAAGCACCCAACCCCAGGCTCACCCATGTGACTGCGTTTTTTTTTCTGTGTCATTGGCTTCAGGACCAGGAACAGCATGTGTGGCTGATGAAATTATGTCCTGTGCTGCCTGTGTGGCCTTGGACAAGCTGCAAGGTCTAGCAGCATTACCAGAAGAAGGGACTGATAAACCATATTGCTGGAAAATCCTGAGTAAATAGCAATCAACTTGATGGCACATTATCATTATTAAATGTTTTAAGTATTTTACTGTAAGAATGACATAAAGTAGTTACAGATTTTTATTTTGATTAAAGGGAAAACTGGCCTTTGAATTAGTATCATTTAAAAGCAGAACTATAAGTTTTAGTTGTTTTACAGATGACAGTATGAATAATAATTTTACAACTTCTACAGTTTCAGTTCATTGCCAGTGGATATCTTATTTATCTTGCATTTTTGTTCCCCTGTTTATGATGGAGCTAAGTGGAATATAAGTAAATCATAAACACTTTTCCTCTATAGAATGATGATAGGTAACATGCTAAATCTTGGTTTAGGAAAGACATCCAGATGTATTTTGCCTGTATTTTCATTCACAGTACTGGTTCTTCCACTAACGAACCACAATGTAGTGTTTCATTAAAGAAAAACATTTACAAATATTTTTTTGTTCATTCAGATCCTATGTATCTGTGTCTTCTCTCAAAGGAATTTCTGTTGTGTATCTGTTATCTGTACCTCCTAGGAAATGTTAAACCTAGTATTTTTCCAGTATTAAGTAAGGTCATTATTATACCAATTTTCTTTTGATCCCTGACTGTTGTTTACTGGGAGTGGAGTGGTTTTACAGTTTGTTCAACTTCTGTGCATAGCTACATATGGTGTGCCCCTACATACTTGTTCTAATTACACCACTCAACCTCCTTGGAATATCAGATATTCAGATCCATCTATGAATGTGGTAAAGAGAATAACAACTGTAAAACAAAGCACTGTGCCTATAAGTGACTGTTTGCATGTATTTCAGAAGGGATAAATGCTCACCATATGGTACAATTACTGTGTCCAAGTTTTCAAATTAGCTTCTCTCATCCTCCTTATTACTGTCTTTAAAAAGAGAGAGAGAAAACCCAACATGATTTATCTGCTCTGCAGCAGAACTCTTGACGCAAAACAGCAGCCCAGTTCTGTCCAGTTTTTTTTCTCCCTAGCATAATAGAGGCTGTCGGACTTTTTTTTATACTAATTATTGTGTGAGCCTCAGATGAACCCCTTCAATTCACAGGGCTTTGTTAAGGGAGGAGCTGTCAATGTGTCTGCCCGTTTGCAGCTGTGCTGTGGCTTTAGCTTGCTTAACATTATGCTGCTTTTTAGACTTGACAGAAGGGATTTTTTTTATTATTAAAGCAAAGCAGCCTTGTAGCGAAATGGTTTAAGCAGCTGCATTGTGGCAAGGCACAAAGAAGTTATTATTGTGTCTGTTTAGGGGGGGTGGAATGGAGGGGAGAGATATTCGGCTGCTGTTGATGCCGATTGTTGACTTGCCATCTGCCAGATAGGGAGAAGAAAAAAAATGACAGCTCCAGCAGGGTGTTCAAGAGGTTGTTTGGAGAGACGCATAAACATGTGCAGATGTCGAACTGAATAATGGCAAGAACTTGAGACGGTTTATGATGCTGCTGCTGTGTGTGCATATACAGAATAAATGTACAGAGGGGGTGGGGGAAGAGGACACACACTAATTATCCTTGTTCCTTCCTACCTCCTTTCATCTTGATAATTAGTTCAGGAGTTGAATATTTTCCCGCCCTTCATTATTTATATCCTTTTAAATACTTACCCAAACTTTACTACATAGTTTTAAAGTTTGATCAACGTGTTACTTGTCATATGAGAGCTAATACAGTTATCTTGATACCAGCCTTGGTACAAGTAGGTGCTTTATGTTTTCTATGAAACAATTTTGGATGTATCTGCTTATTTTGGGTGCATCTAGAAAGTGGGATATTTGCACATTCCTGTTATTGCTTGCATTTATGTGCAGGAAATATTACTTACGCAACCCTATTTATTTTTAAAATGTCAAATTATCACTAAGTCTGTTTATCACACTTGGGAAATCAGTGTTTGCTGCCTCAAAACATAAATTTGGGGAGGGAGGGTTGTTCTGCTTTTTTCAGGGGAAGATGAAATACTGTAGTTCAATGGCCATTACCACAAAATTACTTTCTTAGTGTTGTTTTTATTGCTATTACTGTTTTAGCTAAATTAAAAGGAAAACCAAAACTAAAATGTCAGTTTTTTCCTTCATCTCAACCAAGTTTCTCTTTCTCCTTTCTCTACCCCAGTTTTTGTTTACTACTAGAAACTCGATTTACTGATTAAATAGCTACACATGTTCAATCAGTTCTACTGGTATAGTTTATTTCTATGCAATTGTCACTGTTTATTTACTGGATGGCCAATTTCCCACCAATTTGAAGATATTTTTGAACACCTTTCTTCTGTTAAATGGGACTGCTTCTGATAATATCTTTTTCATTTAAAAAAGTACAAAATATCAGCTTCACACACCAGTTATTGTGTGCATGATAAAACTGTTGCATTTCTCTCATTCCTGCAGTTCTGAAAATTCCATATTTATAATAGATACAAAGCACATGAGATTCTCACTATATACTAGGCATCATAACAGGTACTTATTTACTGTCTCCTTCCCTTCCAAACTTAGATATACGCATGCATACTAACAAAATATATGGTTTATTTGCTATTTAAATTTTTCCACCCCAATTTTTATTAGATTTCTCTCATTTGATGGGCAACTCATCTAATAGAAAGTCATCACTATCTTGTCTAGCTTGTTTCTTAGTGATTTATACCTTTTAAAAAGCTATTATTTTCTCTACAAATTTATACTAGTTTTCTTTATTATGCAGCTAAGTATAATAAGGATTATTGAACACACTGCATGTTGAAAATTTTGCACGAATGACAGAAAATTACTAAAAATCAAACTGAGAATGAATCTTCACAAAATAATGGTAAGAACAGATGAAAAGTAATGCTTGCCCACATATTTTTGTTTTTGCTAGTGTGTGATAAAGATTGCAGATATTTATTGTTATAAGCAGGAATTGTGGAACTAGGGAGAAACATAGGTTGATAATTAAATTACTGTAGGTTTTTAGAAAGAATACTTTCAAATGTACAGTGGTGCCCCACATAGCGACAATAATCCATTCCAGAAAAATCGTCGCTATACGGATTCGTCGCTATGCGGAACAAAAAAGCCCATAGAAACGCATTAAAACGGGATTAATGCATTCCTACAGGCTTCAAACTCACCGTTCAGCGAAGATCCTCCATAGCGCGCCCATTTTTGCTGCCTGTTAAGGGAGGAATCTGTCCCAGAAAACAGCGGGCGGCCATTTTGAAATTGCCGATCAGCTGTTAAAAAAGCATTGCTTTGCGATAATCGGTTCCCCAAGCAGTGAACCGATCATAGCAAAGCACAGCCAGCCAGCCAGCCCCGGACAATGCCCGGCCTCCTTGGCGGGGCTGTCTCGGGGCGCAGATGAGCGGGCCGGAGGGTCTTTCTTCGGTGAGTGAGGGCTCCAAGGCAGCCGCTTGGGGCAGGAAGGGGCATGTTACCCACCCGCCGCTCGCCAGCCAGCCAGCCCGGGAGACGCCCGGCCTCCTTGGATGGTGAGTGGCGGGCTCGGAGGCAGGCAGCCGCCCGGGGCGGCAAGGGGCTTGCCATCCACCCGCCGCTTGCCAGCCAGCCAGGGAAACACCCGGCCTCCTTGGATGGTGAGCGGCAGGCTCGGAGGCAGGCAGCCACCCAGGGCGGCAAGGGGCGCACCATCCACCTGCCGCTCGCCAGCCAGCCAGCCCGGGAGACACCCGGCCTCCTTGAACGGTGAGCGGCGGGAGAAGGGTTCAGAGACAGGCAGCCGCCTGAAGCGGGAAGGAGCACGCCACCCACCACCACCCAGCCAACCCCGGACGCCCGGTCTCCTTGGCGAGGCACAGACGGGGCGAGGAGGTCTCTGGCATGCCGGCCCCCCCTCCAGCCGCTGCCACCCTGACTGCTCTTTGGCTCGGCGCCCCAGAGGTGTGCGCGGGGATCAGGGCCAGGGCCTTCGCCCCTCCTTTCCTCCTTCCTCCCGAGGTGCCAATCTGGAGCGCCCCGTTCCCCCCTACCGCCATCCCCTATTTATGCAACAGCTCCGGGGGGTAGCGTGTTAAGAAAGCATTGCTTTGCCATGATCTGCCACTGTACATTTGAAAGTAGTACCTGAATGTAATAATGAAGGTTTGACTACATGGGCAGATGCTAATTGTTGAGGGGAAACTTGAAGGCTACTGCTCTCCTTTCTTACCATTCTTTATTTCTGACAGACTTAAGACTAAAAGTCTGTCCTTTTAAAAGTAAGACACATAACCAAACCTTCTCAGCAAATACTGACCTGCCGGGTAGGTGGGGCTCATCAGCCTTGGAAGGCAGCCCATCTAGGAGAAGGAAAACTCTGATTTCAAACCTCCACTTCCCTGTGGCTATATCCACTAATGGAAATGGCTTCAGGAGTTAACCTAGAGCAAAATCTGGAGCTGGAGTCCCGAAGACAGTTCATGTTGTTCTGCTGACTCCTGCGACGTTGCTGGAACCAGTTGTATTGGCTCTTGCCTTTCCATTGCACCATTTCAGCAACGTGGAGAGGGGGGATCTGCTGCTTGGGTAACAGCCTATACTCCATATTACCGTATTTTTCACTCCATAAGACGCACCTTTCCATAAGACGCACCAATTTTTTAGGAGAAGAAAACAGGAAAATATAATCTGTTTTCTTCACTCCATAAGACGCACAGACTTTCCAACCCCCTGTTTTGTGGGGGGAAAAGTGCGTCTTATGGTGCGAAAAATACGGTACTTTACCCAGGCTTCATGCTCTGGAGAGGACACTCCTTGATACAGAGCACGTTACCATGGACTCTTGAGACTGAAGGATGCCTATGCACTATTAGAAAGAATAAAATGTTTTATTCAAATACATTTTTTAAAAACGTATTTCATATTTCATATTTCTTTTAGTGTAATTAAAATACTTATTTTCAGAAACAAAAATTGGTATTTAGCCTACTTTTATGTTATGAAACTATTACCAACTTTGTTATGAATGCTAATCAACATTTTTATGAACCTCAGATTAATCATCAGTCTGATAAAGGATGCTGCAAAATTTTTGAAAATCATTTCCTGGCCTTTCAGTGAAAAGATAACTGAAGAGAGTCTAATAACATCATTGCTCTTAAACAACTGATACTGCAAATGCAAAATCTGTTTTGATTCATAAGTATAGGGAGCAGATATCTGGAGTACAGTGTTCATGTTTGCACTACCATTAATAAAGAATGTTGCCAAGGTGAAAGTGATTCATAAGAAAGTTGCAGAGGATTAGAGGAAAAATCTTGTGTGGGCAAAAATGCAGAAACTAAGCATAACTATTGGAGATTGCAGTCCCATCATTCATGGTCGTCCACCCCAAGGAAATAGAATTTTTCTAATCTCTCAGTGTGGAATTAGTAATGCACCCAAAGAGAGAGCTATGGCCTCATAAACCTTCTCTGTCATTCTGGATGTGGTTCTCTTTGAAGAAAAGTTCTCTTGGATAAAAAGGAGTTTAGTAACTCTGTAGATCCACAGCCATCCCATTCCCCAAACATGCCACCAAATGAGAATGGGGAAATACTGCCAAACTAGTGGTTTCATGGCTTATTTTGTTCTAATGTTAAAACCAATGAAAAGAAAATTTTGTTGTTTTAGTGATAGTGGTTGTGGTTGTCAGTTAACAGTGCTTTAAAACTGTAAGAACTGCCATCTAGATTGAGCTATGTAGAGCAAAGATGCTTTATGGGATAGAGATCCACCTTCCAGTACCTGAGATGGTGTATATAGTTGTCCTCGTTGCATTAGGTGTGCACAAGCATCTATTCAACAGATGGTCAGTGTAATCAGCTTTATAATGCTGTTCCTTCATTGGAGGATACTTAATACAAGATCCATTTCCCTTCTTCCTTACAGCAGTGATCAGTGGTCTCAAAGCTTGTTTGTTTGATTACCTGTTTGATATACAGTATTTGTCTTTGGCTTGCCACTGAGTGCAAGAATTTCTTGATCCGCTGGTGTCCCATAACTTTACAAAATATTGATGTATCTCTTTGAAACATCAGGCTGAAACATCATTGGAACAGTGGTTCGGTATCTTTTTTTGTCTGGAACTGTCCAAATTTTTTCTTATGTAAGATATGTATATATCTTACGTATGTATTATATGTTAATATCTTATGTATGTATTTCATAATGTAAGATATGTGTATATCTTACATATGTATTCTTATGTATTATACACATAATAATGTGTATTATGTAAGAAACAGGTGCCCAAGCAGGTGCTTCAGCCTAATGCTTCAAAAGGACACACAATGCTATTTCTACATTTTTGTAGTATTAGATTTTCTGCATTTTTCTGAATTTTTCAGCACGCTAGAGTTGTTGATAATACTTAGTATGTTTGAGGAATAAAACATTTCCGATTCCTTCCTGCGGAAGTCCTGAGGTTTTATGGAATCTTGTTCATCATCAGGAAACCATTGAGGACCATAGAACTAGGATCAGTTTTTTGATTACCAAAAATAGTGGTTGCCAGGATGTCTTTACCAGTGATGATGCTTTTTGGCAATTAAAGACTCCGCCCCCCAAATCCTATGTCCCCTAATGGCTTCTCAGTGTTGAAAGAGATTGCATAGAAGCCTTGGACCTTTGCAAGGGTGGGGTGGGTGGGGATAGAGGTCCACTTGAAGAACCATGGTTACAGGTAAGTAACCTGTCTTTCTGTTATCACCTCTTTTCCATGATTTCAAGAAAATAATCGACAGTGGCCCTGTGATCTCTTCAGCTATTTCCTTCAGTATCCCTGGATGCAGTTCATCTGGCCCTGGGAATCTGAACGCATTCAAAGTAGCGAAGTATTCCATGGAAATTTGTTTATCAATCTCAAACTACAACCCTATTCCCTCCCTTTATACTTCACATTTACCTGGAGGCAATGTACCCTCTAATTTTCGCTGCACTGTGCGGGGCTGAGCTGCTCTCTCTCACAGCTTCACTGTGTGTGAATGCAACTCTGCCCCTGCATGCTGGGTTCTGTCATGACCGGAACCTCAAATGATTGCTGCATGGAGAAGGAACGCACACGCCTGCTCCTAACATAGCGGGAACCTTGCCTGGAAGGTCATAGTCTTTTGGGAAAAGACTAAGATTAAGTAGGAATTGAGTATTTCTGCCTTTTCTTTGTCATCTGTTACCATTTCCCCATCCCATGGAATACCTGAGTAGCCAATGCTTATTTTCTTTATCTTTCGCTATGCATGTACCTGAAACTGCCTGCTTCCCTCCCCCTGCCCAGGCCTTAGCACTGAAGAAAATAAAGAGGGGCTGAGACCAATGAAGTTTCTAAGGCTGCAACTTCAGTCAGTGCACTGTGTTCCCCACCTCCAATCTGGAAGCACCCCCAAACCCACCTAGTTGTTTTGCTTTCTGCAGTCCCTTCAAGAATGCCAGCAGAGGACTCATCAGCTTGCCCTTAAGGTAGCGGTTCCCAGCTTAAGGTGATCCAGGTGTTCTTGGACTGCAACTCCCAGAAACCTCCGCCAGCACAGCTGGTGGTGAAGGCTTCTCGGAAATGCAGCCCAAGAAAACCTGGGTTACCCGAGATAGAGAACCTCTGCCCTAAGCTAAATTCCAACAGGGCAGCTGAAGTTCTGACACATAGCCACAAAATGAAAAGGCACCCCAGTCAATCCCATCCTACAGCAGAGGTCCCC
The DNA here is from genome assembly GCF_051106095.1 of Pogona vitticeps. Classification (NCBI taxonomy): domain Eukaryota; kingdom Metazoa; phylum Chordata; class Lepidosauria; order Squamata; family Agamidae; genus Pogona; species Pogona vitticeps. The sequence continues at coordinate 54,745,850 of NC_135783.1, forward strand.
AACCCCTGGTCCGCAGCCTGGTGCTAGTTTGTGGTCTTAGCTGGACTGAGCCGTGGAAACAGACCTCCCCCCCAGCCCCGCATGCACTCCCCCCACACAGCCTGTGTCCGCGTGAGTGCTCCCCACCTCTTCGTGCATGCGCACAAGTGCCCCTGAGCGCTGTATGACCCTTCATGCATGTACGCAAGCACGCCTGCACAAGCACCCTTCCGCTCCTTCGTGCATGCATATGAGCGTGCAGACCCCCGCTGGCGAGCGCCCACATCTTCACGCATGCACACAAGCATGGGGGGTGCCCTGCCTTCCCTAACTGGTCCACGGGGTTAAAAAGGTTGAGGACCGCTGTCCTACAGCATTGACTGAAGCTGCCTCCCATCTATCAAACTAAAGCCAATTGATAAAGAAAATAAAGTCAAAAGGAGATGGAGTGGACTTGCCCATTGAGGACTGTGGAGGCTTGTGGAAGCTTATAAGAAAGCTGCCGCACACATTTTGTTTCAACAACAAACTATAATGTATACCTCTGTTTCACACCTTCCACTTCCCTAGGCCTTTTTCTGCCATTATGCATTTTTTCCACATACTGTACCCCTAAATGTCCCGGTTTGTACCCTGTGGGTATACATACTGCAGGTTGAGAACCACTATAGAATAGCTGTATTCTTCATCGTGGTCTTCTGTGAATGCACACAAAGGGTTAATACCAGCGCCAGCGTTGGGCCTCTCGGAACGTTTTCTAGCTGCAAGAGAAAAGTAACAATGTTTAGGACTACCCCTACTGCGCACGCCCAGCCTAACCGTCCCTCAGTTCCATTTTTCCGCCTAGCGGTTTGGAGCCTCTCGTCTTAGCTGCGTTTATTGCGATCTATCTATCTGATTTTTGGCTTTTGACCTCAGCTTCGCTCACGGACTACCCTAGCGCTTTTTCCCTTCAACTTGACGACCCGGTGTATTTCTCTGGCTTTACTCGGACTGATTTCGGATTGCTCTGCCTTATCCTCGGACTTGTCGTTTCGGTTTCCTTACTGCCCTATGTCCCCTTCCGGGCCGTTCAGCAGGTGTGTGGTGTGCGACCGCAAAATTCCCCATCAGGACGGCCACGATACTTGCCTGTATTGTTTGGGGGAGTCGCACAATCCCAAAGCTTGCCCACACTGCAAAGCCTTCACTAAGGCCGCTCTCAGGGCTCGCCAACAGCGCCTTAAACTCCATCTGTGGGAGTCAACGTTGTCTTCCACGGCGCCCTCGGAGGGGGAAATGGCTTCCACTTCTCGAGCAGCTCCTGTTCAGTCAGTCGTCTCTAAAGTTTCCAAAATGTCGAAAAAATCCGCGTCGTCGAAATCGGCCGCTCCTGCTTCGAACCCCGAGCCTCCGGCTCCGAAAGCTAAGCCGTCGAAATCGTCCAAAGCTAAGGCGGCCGCCCAGCTTAAAATGACATCCATTCCACTTTCTCCGAGCTCGGGTTCCATCCCATCGCCGATTCTTGAAGAGTTGTCGAGGCGCTTCGGGGCCTCGTCTGAGGCACCCGCGCCTCCTCCTGCTCGACGTACTGAGGTGTTACCGCCTTCGGGAAGGTCTTCCCCGACACCGAGCCAGTTAGTCGCTGTCACTACTGGCCTCGCTTCTGCCCCGCATAGCCCTTTTCCTGCGGGCCAGGGGTCGCCTCCCGTGTCGATCTCGTCCGTACACTCGGACTCGAGATCCCCTCGAGAGAAGATACCTCGATCACCTGTGCGTTCGAGGTCGAAATCTCCTCGAGGCAAACGTTCTCGCACGGAGAAGCATGGCTCCCCGAGTCGGTCCCCTTCCTCCGGCCGCTCGAGGTCGAAGTCTCCTCGACGGAAACGATCGAAGAAGAGGCATCGAGCTTCCACTCAGTCCGACTCTGGCGATCGCTCGGACTCGAAATCCTCTAAGCGTAAACGCTCTAAGAAGAAGCACCGTTCTCATCGACGTCGTAGCAAGCATCGACGTCGGTCCTCTTCTTCCCGTTCAGCGGATTCCGACCGCCCTAAGCGTCGTAAGCACCATCGACGTCGGCGCGACCGCTCGCGGTCTCCTTCTTCGTCGTCGACATCCGCATCTCGAGACCGGTACCGCAAAAAGATCCGGTACATATATGTGTCTTCTTCTTCGGAGTCGACCCGGCCTCGACGCCGACGCCGGGCTATTCAAGCCAAAGACCACCCTCCAACGGTACCGGTTGCCCCTCCACCGCAACCGGCCCCTTCCACCTCGGCGCCAACTGTGGTCCCAGTTCGACCCCCGACAACGCAGGTCGGCATCGAGAAACCCCCTCCAAAGAAGAAGAGGGATGTCTTCTCCTCTGATCCAGATGAGGTGTCCACGGAGCGGTCTTCTGACTCCGATCAGGAGCAACCCCCACCCTTGCCACCGCATGATTTACCTCCGGGTGATCTGGTGCTTTCCGATACTGGCGATACTCACGCTCCTTCTCCATCTGAAGATTTTTCTTCTTATTCTCAGATGATGTCCAGGCTTGCCAAGACACTCAAATTGGACTTGAATCTCCCTTCCCCTCCGGGAGAGGACTTGTTCTTTGGGGACATCAAAAGGGACAGTACTGCTCCCCCCAGTATAGCCTTTGTGCCTGTGGTTATGGAGGCCATCAAGGAGTTCTGGGCTCAGCCTGCGACTACACCTAACGTCCCTCGTCGCACAGAGCACTTCTACAAGATTCATGGGGCTGACACTCATTTTCTGCTCAAGCACCCCATTCCAAACTCACTCATTGTTGAGACAAGCTGTTCAAGGCCTTCGGCCAAAGCCCATGTTACCCCAGTCGACAAGGAGGGTAAAAAGCTGGAACTCATCGGCAGGAAGATCTACTCCCTTGTCACCTTGTTGCTTCGAGTCATAAATTATCAAACTGTGTTGGGAGCTTATCACAAACAATTGTGGCTCAAGCTTTTACCGGGGTTGAAAATGATACCTGAAGACACCCGGCAAGCTTTTCTTAACTCCTATGAGGAAGCTCAGACGGTGTCCAAGTATGAACGCCTTTCTATCAGACATGCAGCAGAAATCTCTGCCAGAGTCCTCATGTCTGCCATCTCTATCCGGCGCCATGCTTGGCTCCGTTCTGCTGACATAATGGAGGACGTCAAGTCAAAAGTTGAGAGCCTCGCCTTCGACGCTACCGGGCTGTTCAACGAAAAGACCGACTCCCATTTGGAGGACCTTCACAAGGCTAAGAGAACTGCTAAGTCCTATTCTGTTCAGACTCAATCTAGACAGCGACGCCCTCAATGGCGTAAATCTTATGGACAGTATCAATCTTCCCAACAATACCGTCCTTACAAGCACCTACCTCAGCAGCGCTCTGGCCAGTCCTCTTCTTCTGTCCAGGGTTATCAGGGATACCGCCCTCGTCCCCCCCATCGCCGCCAAGCCTTTAAGCCACCTGGCAGGAAACAAAAACAGTATCTTTGACTTTCGGCCCCCCGTTTTCACCCATTCACCACCTACCACCCGTCTTCAACCGTTTCTTCACAACTGGTCTGTCATCACAAACGACACTTGGGCTCTAAAAATTATTCAGCACGGTTACCAGCTGGAGTTTATAAGATCTCCTCCGCTCGGTTTCATAACTCATTCTCCCTTCGACTCCTCACTAGAGGAAGAAATATCATCTCTCTTGGAAAAAGATGCCATCTCTACAGTACCACCTCGCGACATACAATGCGGGTTTTACTCCCGCTACTTCGCCGTCTCAAAAAGCGGAGGAGGCATAAGACCCATCCTCGATCTCAGACTCCTAAACACTTACCTGCGACCCAGACGGTTTCGGATGCTCACCTTAGAGTCCATCATGCACTTGCTGAAAAAGAACAACTGGTTCGTCCTTATAGATCTAAAGGACGCATACTTTCACGTCACTATTCACCCCGACCACCGCAAGTTCCTTCGGTTCATCTTTCAGGACACGGTCTACGAATTCCAGGCCCTGCCATTCGGTCTGTCCACAGCTCCCCGGACCTTCACCAAGGTCATGGCTCCAGTGGCAGCTTACCTTCGTCTCAGGGGCATTCACGTTTACCCTTACCTGGACGATTGGCTCGTAGTCTCCACCTCGCGAAGACAATCCCTGAAAGACACAAAATTCATCCTGTATCTTCTCTCCAATCTCGGTCTCACTGTCAACCAACAGAAGTCTCAGCTCATTCCCTCCAAAACAGTTCAATACATAGGGGTCTGTTTGGACGCTGTAAAGGGTCGAGTCTTTCTTCCCCCAGAAAGAATACACAAGATTCGACGAGCCATCAGGAAATTTCTTCCCGGTGCTCGGGTGACAGCCCATCACGCCCAACACCTCCTCGGCTTGATGTCTTCTACAACGCCGGCGCTAGCGCACGCTCGCCTCAAACTCCGGTCGCTCCAATCTTGGTTTCTCACCCTTTTCGACCCCATGATGGACAGTCAAAGGAAACGGCTTCGTGTCACCCCGGAGCTCACCAGCCAGCTCCAGTGGTGGATGTACACACCCCATCTCACGGTTGGCCGGCCCTTTCGTCCACTCCGTCTCACCGTTCAAGTTACAACGGACGCCAGTCCGTCCGGCTGGGGGGCGCACTGCGGGCGTCGCACCATTCACGCCCTCTGGACACCACAGGAAGCCATGTTCCACATCAATCACCTGGAACTGCTGGCGGTTATCAAGGCCTTCAGGTCCTTCCTTCCTCTCCTGCGCGGCCGTGGAGTTCAGCTGGTGACGGACAACACTACCACAATGCATTATGTCAACCAGCAGGGCGGAACCCGCTCTCATTCACTCCTGTATCTCTCCATCCTCCTTTGGGAATGGTGTTACCGTCATCATATCTATCCAGTGGCCATCCATGTAGCCACGGAGGACAACACACTTGCGGACACTCTGAGCAGGCTTCAACATCAGACACACGAATGGGAGTTGAACCCTCTGGTCTTCCAGGACCTTTGCCGCCAATGGGGGACCCCAGTGCTGGACGTGTTCGCATCCCCTCACAACGCGAAATGCTCCCGGTATGCGTCCCGGGCAGGTCTCGGTCGCCACTCGCTCGGCGACGCATTCATGATCCCATGGAACCAGGGTCTCTTGTACATATTTCCACCGATCCCGTTGATACAGAGATCCTTGATCAAACTCCGACGTTCAACGACTCCGGCCATTTTCATTGCACCCTTTTGGCCTCGCCAAGTGTGGTTCCCCACTCTAGTCAGCATGGCCGTGGACTCAGTAACCCTTCCGATGTGGCCGGACCTGCTGACCCAGGAAGCAGGCAAAGTCCTTCACCCCGACCTCGACACGCTCCATCTGACGGCGTGGAGGATCGTCCAGAAATTCAGGAGGTCTTGACTAACGCCATCAAGCCCTCCACGTCTCGCTTGTATGCCTACAAGTGGAAAAGCTTTCTGAAATTTACCCAGCAGAGGAATCTCGCCTCCTCCCCTGTGTCTCTCTCTACGTTTCTGCAGTATCTCCGTTACCTGTTCGATTTCCACCTGTCTATTTCTACTATCAAGGTGTACCTTGCTGCGGTTGTCTTCTTCCAGCCCAGAGCTTCTCCCTCTTCTCGCTTTTTCGCCCATCCTACCGTCAGGATGTTTTTGAGGGGTCTCTCTAACCTCCGACCTCCCGTTCGTCCTCCACTCCCTCAGTGGTCCCTCCACTTGGTTCTGCATGCCCTAGCCAGACCCCCATTTGAACCCATGGCTACCTGTGACCTCAAGATGCTCTCTTTGAAAACGCTATTCCTGGTGGCTATCACCTCTGCTCGTCGAGCTAGCGAGTTGGCAGCTCTCCGTCATGACCAACCTTTTCTTCAATTCTTTAAGGACAAGGTTATGCTTTACCTGGACGTATCTTTTCTTCCCAAGGTGGTCTCCGACTTCCACGTCAATCAGCCACTTATTCTCCCAACTTTGTTTCCGTCCCCGACGACTGATGTTGAACGCATGCTCCACATGCTTGATGTTCGACGGTCCTTAGCTTTTTACGTGTCCAGGACCAAGGACTTTCGCCTGGCTAACAGACTCTTTCTTTGCTACTTTGGCCCAAAGAAGGGCTGCCCGGCCTCGCCGTCCACGCTCTCTCGGTGGCTCGTATCTACCATCGCCCTTGCCTACGAGCTCAACCACAGAGATCCTCCACAGGGACTTAAAGCCCATTCCACCCGGGCTGTTGCCTCATCCACTGCCTTACTTCGTGGCGTCGACCTGCCCGACATCTGCCGGTCCGCTACCTGGTCCAATGCCTCTACCTTCATAACCCACTACAGATTGGACGTGAGGGCAAAAGAGGAGACCAAATTCGGGAGGGCAGTGCTAGCATCGGCTCTTCAGTGACAGCCCACCATCCGGTTAGTAAGCGTGCTAATCACCCTTTGTGTGCATTCACAGAAGACCACGATGAAGAAAGAAAGGTTACTTACCTGTAACGATGGTTCTTCAAGTGGTCATTCTGTGAATTCACACAATCCCGCCCGGCCTCCCCTCTGTCTGTCTGTCACTGGCATCTCTATGACTCGAGGGCCTATGGCGGACAAATGGAACTGAGGGACGGTTAGGCTGGGCGTGCGCAGTAGGGGTAGTCCTAAACATTGTTACTTTTCTCTTGCAGCTAGAAAACGTTCCGAGAGGCCCAACGCTGGCGCTGGTATTAACCCTTTGTGTGAATTCACAGAATGACCACTTGAAGAACCATCGTTACAGGTAAGTAACCTTTCTTTTTTTTTTGTGGACAGTGAATATATATATTGATTCTTTGATTATTTTTTTAGGAGATCCATATTACTTATATTGGATAGTACACTGAAGGTAATAGCCAAGGAACATAACTACGTATAATGAAACATCTGGGGATGATTAAATAATGACTGAGTCATATCTCCAGTGCTGTCGTAATTGCTGTGCTGGTAGTGATGAATAAGGTGGTACACACAACCACGGAGAGGGACATTGAAAGGGCTTGAAAAATTTTGGAATGTCTCACCAGTCAAGTCAAAAATTTCACCAGTCGGCATGACCGGACTATAGCCTTGCAATTTATTGGGATTGGGAATCATTCATTTATACCCTCAGACTTGGGTTGCTTTATTACCTGCATGCCTGTGGTGTCATGAAGCTTGTATTTTGAATGCCTTTCTTTTGAATGTCTCCAGAAAAAATAAAACTGAAAGCAAAAGTGCCTGGCCTCTTAAGGAGCCATGGTTCCCTCCCACCCCAGTATGTGTCCTCGTTCGGTTGAAATTGGGAGCAGGGAATCTCCATATTCTCCTGCATGGGACTACTCTACATTCTCCTGCAGAGCTATATCTGTATGTGCCGCTCGAACTTTCTTCTCACGAGAAGAGGGCAGTTTTCCTTTTGCAATGGGAGGGGGAGGGGAGGACTGCAGGATTAGAGAGATAGGGGGGTGGAGGGGAAGGAGGCAGGCAGGGAGGGAGCTGTGACTCGTCGAGCAGCATTTTTCACTCGTCACAGATGAGTGGATGAGTGCATTTTTCAAGCCCTGGACATTGAATTTACTAAACAGAGCATAAGAAAGCGCTACTAGGAAAGCTGCATATGGGGTTGATCTCTGTATGCCTGAAATTGAGGCTCCTATAAGACATGGAGGGTGGAAGTAATAATAGGAGCACATGGGGAAGAGGATGGAACTCTGGGTGGTCCTCCGTTACAGGGGTAAGGTACAGCATCAACTTAGAGTTAAGATGCTGCTTAGTGAATGCATTTTTAATGATGTCTCTGTGTATGGCAGTTAATATTTCAGCAATGCATATGTTGGTGTTAATGTTAACACCTATTTCCTTAACTGCAACTTGAGGTTTTTTGTTGGTATGAAGCTGGCTGAAAGCTCTGTTTTTCTAGGAGAGCTTTCCTCTATATTCCTGTATTGCCTAAATTACCCTGGTTGGACATGAGAGAAAGCATTCTGGATTATAGCATAGACTCTTTAAGGGGAGACAGTGCTGACTACTGGTACTGCCACTTTTGAGGGAGCAGTTCTTTCTCACTGTGGTTTTAATAAACTAAATGGCTTGTTTTGATATTTTAACTTGCTGTTGGTTTTTGCTAGTTTATTAGTTATTAGTGTTGGCTTTGATGATTTTTTCTCTCTCTTGTTCTCTGTATTTTTCATTGAGAGGTTAGTAGACAAAAACATGTTAACATATAACAACTTTTGTTGATATAGCAAAGATATAAAATACCAAAGATGAACATATTTTTATTTAGCATAAGCATTTGTGGACTGCAGCCCACTTAGCCTGGAGAAGAATCTTTTAATCAGATGTTTGCTTTTTACAGTAGTTGGTGCAAATACGTGAGATTTATTGCATTTGCTATGTTGACTGTAATTTTGTATACTAAAGTTATGTCAAAGTCTGAGGGCTTGAGTTTATTTTTTTGAGACACAGAGGGGTTTGGGCAGTTCAGATTTGGTAGAATTAATCATTCAAAAACTTTTACTCCTTCAGGCACTAAAGAGGTTTGGGATTTTTTCATATATAAACCAAAACTGGTCAAACATTGTAAAAAGATATAATGAATATTAATACCCTGGATCACTTTGACCAGACCATATGTTATATAGCTTTGAAAAATGCCTATCTTGTGTGATCAAATATAAGTACTCAAGACTGATTTATATGAATTGGTTGTAAATACAGGAATGTTTGGTGACCAATTGAGCACAGCATAGTCATACAATAATAGTGAAATATTTATAAATACAGAAGGAAAAATGGATCGGAATTGGTTTCTTCAAAGAAAAAGCTGAATCAAGATTAATTTTACATTTAAAATAGTTGGTATAATTCAGGCAGGTCTAGCACAGAGAGCATTTAAGATAGTGAAATGTATTTTGTCTCTGACAAAAAAGAGTGCACTTTCATTATGTATATTTTTGAGCTACCTTACAGTTTTTGCTTTAATTAAAATTAGATATTAAAGTGCTCATTTTATCAGAAAATGTATTTACATAAAAAACTACCATATTTTTCCATGTATAAAACAACACTTTTTCCTAAAATCATTAGAGGAAAAATTGAGGGTCATCTTATACACTGAAGGAGGCGGATGCAAAGGAGCAGCCACGCTCGGCTGCCTCTCGCAGCTGCCCATTGACTACTGCCACCGGTGCCGAATCTCCTCCTCCAGTGTCTCTCAAGGGATCCTTTCAGGCGGGGGAGAAGACAGCTGGAGCATTGGTGGAGGAAATCCCACTGGGAGTCTGATCAAACACAACTTAGAACCGATTATTGGGCCTATTTCATGGCAATACGGCTGGCGAAACGGCAATTATTTCACCATCCATATTGCTTTGTCAGAATGTCATCCAGCAGAGCTGTTTTGGGTGATCCGGGATCTTGTTCAACCGGGAAATACAGTGGAGGTTCCAGACTGCTCATCAGCTTACTCATTTTGAGGGGAAAATCACTCAGATTTGCAGTGGGTTGGACTCCACCATTACTGCAGAATCAGAGAATGTGTCCAGTGCGCCGTGCTTAGGTCAAATATTAATGGATGAGTTTCAATTGTTGAGACCTGAGGATGTGGACAGGGTGCTTCGATCTGTCCATTCTACCACCACTCCGCTTGACCCTTGCCCATCGTGGCTCACTGGAAGATCTGCCGGGGGGGGGGTTTCGCACCTGGGTCCAGGAGGCTGTGAATGCCTCTTTGAGAGAGGGAGTAGTCCCTACCACCTTGAAAGAGGTGGTAATTCAGCCACTGGTTAAAAAAGCCTAACCTGGACCCAGGGTTGGTGGTTAACTACCGACCAGTGGTGAATCCCCCTTATTTGGGCAAGGTGTTGGAGCGAGTTGTGGCTGGGCAATTCCAGGCACTGCTGAATGAAATGGATTTTCTGGATCCATTTCAGTTGGGTTTCACACTGGGCTTTGGTACGGAGACTGCCTTGGTCACCCTGTACAATGACATTTACTGGGAGAGAGACAGAAGGAGTGCGACCCTCTTGATAGTCCCGGACCTCTCAGTGGCTTTCGACACCGTCAACCATGGTGTCCTTCTGGATAGGCTGGCTGGGTTGGGAGTTGGGGTTTCTCAGGGTTCGATACTGTCCCCCGTGCTGTTTAACATCTACATGAAACCACTGGGAGAGGTCATCAGGAGGTTTGGGCTGAGGAGTCAGCAATATGTTGACGACACTCAGCTCTACATCTTGTTTTCCACCAATCCAGGTGAGGCGGTTTCTGTGCTGAACTTGTGTCTCAACCTGATAATGGACTGGATGAGGGTTAATAAATTGAAATTCAATCCAGACAAGATGGAATTGCTGTTAGTGGGTGGCTAGAGGGCCCTTTTCCTATCCTGAATGGGGTTGCACTCCCCTTAAGGGACAGGATCCACAGCCTTGGGGTGCTCCTGGACCCTGGGGTAACTTTGGAAGCCCAGGTGGGCTTGGTAGCCAGAGGTGCCTTCCTTCAGCTGCGGAAATTATACCAGCTACGGCCCTACCTGGACGAGCAGAGTCTCATGACAGTTACACATGCACTGGTAACATCCCATATAGATTACTGCAATGCACTGTACGGTGGGAGTGCCTTTGAAGACAGTCTGGCAACTGGAACTGGTTCATAATCGAGCTGCACAGATGGTGAGTGGTGGGGCTGCTAGGGAACACATCAGACTGATTCTGTTTAAATTACATTGGCTGTCAGTCGCTGCCCGGGCCCAATTCAAAGTGCTTGTTTTGAAGTATAAATCTCTAAACAGCTTGGGCCCTGGATACTTGAAGGACCGCCTCCTTCCATATGAACCTACCCAGCAATTAAAATCTAGCCAGGAGGCACTCCTGGAAGAGCAATACCTCAAGAAGGTAAGAGGGATGACTTGTAGACAGAGGGCCTTTTTGGCAGCTGCCCCCAGACTATGGAACGCTATCCTGAGTCAGATTTGTCTGGGGTTGACGTTAATGACATTTTGACGCCAGGTCAAAACCTTCCAGTTCCAGAAGGTTTTTAATTGAAATAATATCAACTGTGGGTCCTAATGGCAACTTTTAGAGCACTGTATTTTTAATTGTATTTTAACTGTTTTATCTTTTTAACTTTTTACTGTATTTAAATTGTTGTAAGCCACCCAGAGACTTTGAGTAGTGTGGGCAGCATAGAAGTTAAATAAATAAATACATTGCTGCCTCGACTTATGACCACAATCCGTTCCAGAAGATGGACGTAACTTGAAATGGTCGTAAGTCGAAGCACCATGCCCCATTGCAATGCATTGTAACGCGATTAATCTGTTCCAGAAACAAACAAACAAAGAAACAAACCACACAGCAAGCCCCATTGGAAGGGGCTTTAAAAAAACAAAGAAACCAAAAATAGAGCACACAGCAAGCCCCATCGGAAGGTGCTGGGACTGAAAAAAATAAACATACCAAAACACAAAAAAACCACAGCACAGAAACATAACCCCCCAGCCCAAACTCACCCTGCAAGACCCCGTAAATGTACTTACTCAGAACCAGAATGCAGCACCAGGCAGTCCCAAGCCTCCTCCAACGCACACACTCTAACCGTTGGGGTGAAAGAGCTATAAAGAAGCTCTTCACCAACCAACGATTAGCCCTCTAATTTGAATTCCCTGCCTTTTCCCCGCTGCCTCTTTTGATCACAACTCGAAGCTCTGGTTGCAAGTCCAAGCAAAATTTTGCAGCTGGAGCTTGTCGCAACTCAAAATGGTTATATGTCGGGACGGTTATAAGTCGAGGCACCACTGTAATAATAAATAAATACCCAGCTCACTCATGCATTAGAAAGGCAACTGATGGGGAAAGGCAGCTCAGGAACAGGGCATTCTTATATGCAAAACAGTCTTCATGGAAGGAGAAAGGGTATTTTATGTGTGCAGTTATCTGCAGTTTTAAAAACAATCAAAACAATTGTATGAATAGATCTCCTGTGTCTAGTGAGATGAATGCGCAGCCATGCCAACTTACCTCCACTAAAAGTCTATTACAGAGATTGCTTGTGAACATCATTGCTTTTGGTCAAGCTGATTTCAGTGTACTTGGGAACATAGGAAATCATTCTATATGGCTGCCCTGTTGGTAGATGCCAAGAAGAGACTACTCATACAACCTTATGTATGCAATGTAAATACAGTGGTGCCCCGTATAGCGAGGTTAATCTGTTCCGGATTAACCTTCGCTATACGAAAACATCGCTGTGTGGGTAAGCAAAGCCTATTGGAACGCATTAAACTTAGTTTAATGCGTTCCAATAAGCGCGGAAACTTACCCCTCCAGCGATGTTTTCGCTCCGGCGGCCATTTTGGAGCCGCCGATCAGCTGATCGGCGGCTCCAAAATGGCCGCCAGATGACCCGAAATGGCCCCTATCAGTGTTTTCGCGCCCTCCGGATGGCCGCCGGATGGCCCGAAATGCCCCCCCGCAGCGTTTTCGCGACCTCCGTAAGCAAGGGGAGGGCGCGAAAACACTGATAGGGGCCATTTCGGGTCATCCGGTGGCCATTTTGGAGCCGCCGATCAGCTGATCGGCGGCTCCAAAATGGCCGCCGGAGGCCCCAATCGTCACAAAGCGAGTGCGGCGATTGGGGCTGATCCGTATAGCGATCCCCAAAAAGGGATCGCTATACGGATTCTTCGTTAAACGGTGCGCTCGTTAAGCGAGGCACCACTGTACTCTACTTTTCTAAGGAGTTCAAATTTGGTAGTACAGTTATTGAAGTACATTTGATGAGGTTTGTAAATTCAATGAACTAATTTCTTTTGGGAAAGATTTTGACAATTGGAAAAATGAATTTCCTACCAGTGGGTAATTTTATGGAATTTGGAACTTCTTGCAATTCCTGCAATACCTTAGGGATTATGCTTTGTGAAAAAGAGCCCTCCTCACAAAACCATCATTTATTAAAATGGTGTGGTTATTGTATCAGGAGAGAAGAACATTGGCTTGTTTGTGTTGTAGCAGTTTAACATGTTGTAGCAGTTTAACTAAATCTAGAGATTTATCATTCGTTTTTCATAGGTATGGGTACTAATGTGAAAGTCCAGTAGTTTGTTATGGTTTTGCATATGGCTCAGGAAAAAGTGAAACCCACCATTTGTGTGATGCCTGGGGAGTTATTTTAGTGTTCTTCCTACTCATGAAAAGTTCTGTTCCTATTTAGTAGTAGTAGTAGTGATAGTAGTAGTAATAGTAGTAGTAGTAGTAGTTACCTGGTAGAATATTTCATTTTCAGCTTTGCTTACTTCGACATTTATTTAATTCTTACCACTGATAATCGTTCATATCAGAAATTTGTTGTTAGATTTCAACTTGATCCAGAATTTTAAATATATAATAATAATCTGAAAACTGAAATGCTGGGAAGAACCCTGTGGATCATCATCTAGCCCCTATCAGGGAGGCACAGTGAGGAACTGCATTCCCAATATCTGGCTCTTTAGATATATACTACGGAACTACCCAGCAGTTTGTATATTAAGCAGTTGTTTTGAATATGTATGTAGCAAGCAGATGAATATCTTCAATTCCACTCAAACATTTGTTTTCCTTTGTTTTAAATTCAATGTAATTTTAAAAAGTATGGAAGCTTGTTGATTTTTAAAATTTCGTATGAAATATGAAATTCCATTACAGTACATAATAAATTTGCTAAGAAAGGTTTGTAAGAAATCATTTTCTGGGGGATTGGCAATCATTGTTGGGTTAAATATTATTTTAATAGTGTGATGCTATTTTAGTATCTAATCTTAGGTAATACTGCCCTCAGAGGGCCAAGGTAAGCAAGTTCAGTTTTATGATAAATACTTTTGAACCCTTTAAAGGTAGGATGTTTTATTTTCAAACCATCTTTGTGTATGTGTGTGTTTAAAAATATTCCGTTTGATTTCTGTCATTTAATTTTCATTTACCTCTTTCTTTCTTTCTTTCTTTCTTTCTTTCTTTCTTTCTTTCTTTCTTTCTTTCTTTCTTTCTTTCTTTCTTTCTTTCTTTCTTTCATGTATTGTATTATTAATAATTCATGCCAAGAATCTTAGTAAAGTTATGTTGTATTCATACCTGGATTACAAAATACTGTAAATCTATAAAATATTTTAAAAATATTTTTTGTTACCTCTGTGTTTGAAAATCTTGCTTTTGTCTGCATGATAGCTGTGGCTTCTTTTTGAGAAGCCATGATATTGAATTCCAATAATTCTGTATTTTACATATATCTTAATAAAACAAATATAGTATGCCTTGGTGTCTCTGGTAGGGGATTTTATTTGCAGAATTAACTTATAGGAGTTTGACATATTTAAAACATAGTGAATTAGAACATAAAACTATTGTTCACAACTGAAATCAGTTGTTTTTTCATTTTGTTCCCATTAGTACTTTACTTTAACCATTCCTCATAGAAGATAAAAAACGTAGCATATCAAGTCAGTTCTTCTTTGTGGCCTCTGTGAATCACACTGTGGGTGATCCGCACCTGTGCAGAGCCTCTTCAGAATATTCTAGAGCTTCTGCGGTAGCAAAAGCCATATTAGAATAGACCCTCCTCAGTATAAGTACCTTGGCGCCAGGACTCTCCCTTCAGTTTCTTTCAACCGCTGCATTGAAGACCCTCGTACATCTATCTTCTGTGAGTCTGATACCACATCTAGTCTTATAGCCTTGATCAGTGGTGTCCAACCTTGGCCCTCCAGATGTTCTTGGACTTCAACTCCAAGAAGCCTTCACCACCACCTCTGCTGGCCAGGATTTCTGGGAGTTGAAGTCCATGAACATCTGGAGGGCTAAGGTTGGACACCACTGGAATAGATGTTCAACAGAAGTCTGATGCGGCATTCGAAGGTGCTGTTTTGGCTTCTGCCTTGTCATGACACCCTGCCTCCAGGTAAGACAACTTGCTAGTCACCCACAGTGTGATTCACAGAGGCCATGAACAAGAATAGGAGGTTACTCACCTGTAATTGTAGTTCTTCAAGTGGACCTCTGTGATTCACACATCCCACCTGATCTTTTCTCTGTCATGCCATGCAATATTTTTTTCCCTTGTGGCAGTTGATACAACTGTAGGGAGAGTCTTGGCACCAACGTACTTATACTGAGGGGGAGGGGTCTATTCAAATGTGTTTTTTGCTACCCCAGAAGCTCTAGAATGTTCCAAAGAGGCGCAGATCACCACAATGTGAATCACTGAGGTCCACTCAAAGAATTACAGGTGATTAACCTGCCGTTCCCATTTTACTTTCCTCAGAACTTAGAAACATCTGGGCACCTCTTCTTACTACACATTTAATGTTTGGGCCCTATTCAAAGATTGTGCTCCGTGTATGAGGAAGTGGATTGCAATTCATAAAAGCTTACACTGAAATACATTTTTTAATCTTTAAGATGCCACATTTGTTTGTTTGTTTTCTGTCTTTTTTGTTACATAAGTGGGCCCTGATAGTTTAAAAGCTTTTTTTGTCATTTATGTACACTCAGATTTCATACACGACAAGACATGTTTCTATTTAATACCCAGAGCCTAGATGAAACATGCTGTACTGTACAGAAGAACTCATAAAACCATACTCTGTCCATTTCTCAGTGCAAGTCATCCACTAAGTGGATATGTCTCAGGCTTTTTGTGTCTCAGAAACAGGCTTTAATTCAGATTGGAACAGATGCAGATAATCATTCTACCAAAATTTGTGCATGTAAGAGCTCCCTACTAGAGATGGGGGTATTTGTAGACTTAACGAGGGCCTGGCCCCTGGGGCTGCAGCGTCCCACTCATGCATCTAATGGTGGCTTCACTCATCCTTCCAATCACTCTCGGAGCCCCGATCTCTTCCTGCTTGGCTGGCCACTCGGCCGCCATGCAGGGAGACTCGTCCTCCCTCCTCCTGCCTGGAGTGGCTGGCCGAGTGGGAAGAGAGCGGAGCTGTGGGAGTGATTGGAAGGATGAATGAGGCTGCTGCTGGTGCCAGACATGTGAGTGGATGGTCCAGCCCCAGGGGCCAGACCCTTAAGTCCAGCTGTGTGGGGATATTTCGATGCACATATGAATAAAAATATCCTCATCTCTACTCCCTACTGCTTCAAAACTTTGCTCCAAATAGAAGATTACATGCATGATGATCGTTATTGCAGGCTGCACTATCTTATCAGAAGGTGCTTAAGCACTGCCTCCTTACGGATAGTAGGGACCATTCTTTCGCTAAGAAAATCACTGGTTGTTTCTAAATCCGATAGTGGAGACTTTAGTAGTCAAGATGGATAAGGATCTATAACAGGTGGCAGACCTCAGCTCTCTAAGATGCTTATCTGTGTCATTTTGTTGTATATACTAAAATCATCCACAGTAGGATCAGATTATGTCTTTCCTGCATCCATCTCAGTCTGGGTTTAGAATGTGGTATCCAAGTTGATGCAGATGCAAGCAGTTTTAATTTATAGATACATAAAAAGGAAATTGTGTATGTCCAGATGTATTTAAAAGATGCTAGCTCTTCTGACTTAACGAGTGCAATAATAATTTGATATACTGATATACATAATAATATTCTGATATACAATTTTTGTTTGTGTATGGAAATCATCCGTAACTTCATTATCCCTATTGGGTTTTGTTTTGGTAGTACTATAACATATAGTACTATAGGAAAAAAGACACTAATGGTAGTTGTGTCTTGACTTGGCACAGACTTTTTTTTGCTTCAAATGGGGCTAAAGATGCATAGCCTTGGCCACACATACCCAAATGTAGACTGAAAATCTTGTTGCTTTGCATAATACGTCACACTTAGAGTAGAACCACTAAATAAATGGGTTTTTGGTGAGTCAGCTGCTTCATAATTCCATTGATTGAAGTGGTGCTATTCTAATTGTGACTTGCTATTTTAAAGTAAGCTGCAAATAGAGTAGGCCTATTGCTGCCTTGTCGTGGCGAAGGGGCTTGAGTAACTCAGTGAAGCTATGGGCTATGCCGTGCAGGGAAACCCAAGACGGACAGGTCATAGTGGAGATGTCAATACGAATCCAAGGCAGACCTTTCAACATCACAATAATCCAAGTTTATGCACCAACCACCAGTGCTGAGAAGACTGAAATTGACCAATTCTGTGAAGACTTACAACAGCTTCTAGAACTGACATGAAAGAAAGATGTTCTTCTCATTCTAGAGGACTGGAATGCTGAAGAAGGGTGTCAAGAGATAAAAGGAACAACAGGTAGGTTTGGCCTTGGAGTTCAGAACGAAGCAGGGCAAAGGCTAATAGAGTTTTGTCAAGAGAACAAGCTGGTCATCACAAACACTCTTTTCCAACAACACAAGAGGCAACTCTACACATGGAAATCACCAGATGGGCAATACCGTAAGCAGATTGACTATATTCTCTGCAGCCAAAGATGGGGAAGCTCTATACAGTCAGCGAGAACAAGACCTGGAGCTGATTGTGGCTCTGATCATCAGCTTCTCATAGCAAAATTCAAGCTTAAACTGAAGAGAGTAGGAAAAACTACTGGGCTAGTCAGGTATAATCTAAACCAAATCCCTTATGAATACACAGTGGAAGTGAAGAACAGATTTAAGGAACTCGATTTGGTGGACAGAGTGCCTGAAGAGCTTTATATAGAGGCTCATAACATTGTACAGGAGGCAGCAACAAAAACCATCCCAAAGAAAAGGAAATGCAAGAAAGCAAAGTGGCTGTCGGCTGTCCAACGAGGCCTTACAAATATCAGAGAAGAGAAGGGAAACAAAATGCAAGGGAGATAAGGAAAGTTACAGAAAATTGAATGCAGACTTCCAAAGAATAGCAAGGAAAGAGAAGAGGGCCTTCTTAAATGAGCAATGCAAAGAAATAGAGGAAAATAACAGAAAAGGAAAAACCAGAGATCTGTTCAGGAAAATTGGAGATATTAAAGGAACCTTTTGTGCAAAGATGAACATGAAAAAGGACAAAAATGGGAGGGACCTCACAGAAGCAGAAGACATCAAGAAGAAGTGGCAAGAATACACAGAGGAACTATACCAGAAAGATGTGGATATCCCAGACAACCCAGATAATGTGGTTGCTGACCTAGAGCCAGACATCCTGGAGAGTGAAGTCAAGTGGGCCTTAGAAAGCTTGTCTAACAACAAGGCCAGTGGAGGTGATGGCATCCCAGTGGAACTATTTAAAATTTTAAAAGATGACGCTGTTAAAGTGCTATATTCAATATGCCAGCAAATTTGGAAAACTCAGCAGTGGCCAGAGGACTGGAAACGATCAGTCTACATCCCAATCCCAAAGAAGGGCAGTGCCAAAGAATGCTCCAACTACCGTACAATTGCACTCATTTCCCACGGTAGCAAGGTTATGCTCAAAATCCTGCAAGGTAGGCTTCAGCAGTATGTGGACCGAGAACTCCCAGAAGTACAAGCTGGATTCCGAAGAGGCAGAGGAACTAGAGACCAAATTGCTAACATGCCCTGGATTATGGAGAAAGCCAGAGAGTTCCAGAAAAACATCTACTTCTGCTTCATTGACTATGCAAAAGCCTTGGACTGTGTGGACCACAGCAAACTATGACAAGTCCTTAAAGAAATGGGACTGCCTGATCACCTTATCTACCTCCTGAGAAACCTATATGTGGGACAGGAAGCAATAGTTAGAACTGGATATGGAACAATTGATTTGTTCAAAATTGGGAAAGGAGTACGACAAGGCTGTATATTGTCCCCCTGCTTATTTAACTTATATGCAGAATACATCATGCGGAAGGCTGGACTGGATGAATCCCAATCTGGAATTAAGATTGCCGGAAGAAATATCAACAACCTCTGATATGCAGATGATACCACTCTGATGGCAGAAAGTGAGGAGGAATTAAGGAACCTTGTAATGAGGGTGAAAGAGGATAGTGCAAAAAACGGTCTGAAGCTCAACATCAAAAAAACTAAGATCATGGCCACTGGTCCCATCACCTCCTGTCAAATAGAAGGGGAAGATATGGAGGCAGTGACAGATTTCACTTTGTTGGGCTCCATGATCACTGCAGATGGTGACAGCAGCCCTGAAATTAAAAGATGCCTGTTTCTTGGGAGGAAAGTGATGACAAACCTCGATAGCGTATTAAAAAGCAGAGACATCACCTTGCCAACAAAAGTCCGCATAGTCCAAGCTATGTTTTTTCCTGTCGTGATGTATGGAAGTGAGAGCTGGACCATAAAGAAAGCAGACCGCCGAAGAATTGATGCTTTTGAATTGTGGTGTTGGAGGAGGCTCTTGAGAGTCCCCTGGACTGCAAGGAGAACAAACCTATCAATTCTAAAGGAAATCAACCCTGAGTGCTCCCTAGACACCCATATAATGTGGTTAAAGAACAAATTAACCAGGCAAGAGATACCCAGAAGCAAACTACTGCCAGACCCAGAGGATACAGTGGTGCCTCGACTTACGACCATAATCCGTTCCAGGAGATGGACGTAACTCGAAATGGTGGTAAGTCGAAACACTTTTTCCCATTGAAATGCATTGGAACGCGATTAATGTGTTCCGGCCAAAACAACAACACACCAATAATAATAATAATAATAATAATAATAATAATAATAATAATAATAATAATAATAATAATAATAATAATAATAATAATAATAATACATAAATAAATACATAAATAAATAAAGCACACAGCAGCCCCGTTGGAAGGTGCTGGGGCTTAAAAAAACAACAACCAAAAATAAAGCACACAGTAGACTTGTCGGAAGGCACTCGGGCTTTAAAAACAAAACAAAACCCAAAAATAAACAACACAGCAAGCCCCATCAGAAGGTCCTGGGGTTGAAAAAATAAACACACCAAAACACACAAAAAAAATCACAGCACAGAAACATAACCCCCCCCAGGCCAAACCCACCGTGCAAAACCCTGTAAATCTACTTGCTCAGAACTAGGCAGTCCCAAGCCTCCTCCGATGCACACACTCTAATCATTGGGGCAAAAGAGCTACAAAGAAGATCTTCACCGACCAACGGTTAGCCCTCTAATTTGAATTCCCCGCCTTTTTTCCCTGCCTCTTTGGATCGCAACTCGAGGCTCTGGCCACAAGTCCAAGCAAAATTTTGCAGCCAGAGCTGGTCGCAACTTGAAATGTTTGCATGTCAGGATGGTCGTAAGTTGAGGCACCACTGTATAATGACTGAACATCACCAGTTGTCAATTTCAGTCCACAAGTGAGACCACTCATATGCATCATAAATGATCATAAGTGATTTCCAGTCGATTCTTGATAAGAATACTTGACTCTCCAAAGCAGTTGGTGGCAAACCTATGTTTGCTTACAGACAACCCCACATTCTCCAAAGCCAAAAAAAAAAGGATAAGAAAATATTAAAAGAGTGCATTTTATTGGTAGTAAGTGCAAAAGTGAAGAACACAAAACAAAGTTCCATGTGCTATCTCTTGGTGTAACTAATTTCAACAAATAATACATATTACATATGCGTAGCAGTGGCTTTGCATTGTGTTTTCCTTCTAGAGCAGGGGGTTTGAAACTCAATTCACATGGGGGCCACTAGAGGCTGAGTCTGGGTGAGTCTGGGCCGCATCAGATTTTCTGCCAAGCGGAGCAAGAGCCCGAGGAAGCCGCCCAGGAGTTTCCTTAGCCGACAGACAGGTGGGCTGGCTGGCAGGCTGCAGTTCTGGATGGAGGGTGCAAGAGGTGCTGTCTTGGGAGACAGCCGGCGAGCAAGGCAAGGCTTTTTTCAAAACTCTTGACAGCAGAGGATGTGAGGGCGCTTTGGGGGGACAGGCAAGGGAGGGCCACAAGCTATCATCTGGGGGGCCGCAAATGGCCCCCGGGCCGCATGTTTGAGACCCCTGTTCTAGAGTGACTCATTTTGGCTTATAAATGAGCAGGAGGTAGGTCTATGTATTTTGGAGATCCTGTGATTATTAAACAGTAGGAGAGAGGAACCTTTTACATACATCAGAAGAGTGCATCGACTTAATTGCAGTACAAGGCTCAGCATCTGACAGCTAGCTACTCAGAGTCCCTCCAAAAGTGTGGTTTTTGGCAATGGCAAACTTGTCAAATAGGTGGATGAGTTTCCATTCAGTAAATCAGTTAATTCCTAATGCCTTTGCTGCTTGGGAGTGACTTTGTAGTTGCAGTGGCAAAGGAAAAGAAGTTTTTTTTTTAAAAAAAAGTCATTTTTCCCAGTCTGCATGCAAATAGAAAATGGATATCTCATAATATCTTTTAGAAAATTAATTAACTGGATTAAATAGAGCATTGTAACAACAGTCACATCCAACATATTCTTAGCAGGGAAAATATTAATGTGTATGGACAGACCATAGCCTAATGGGACAAACTTTGTTTTTAACTAGAAATTGAAGCAAAATAAGAATTTTGGTGGTTGTGGAGTCAGAATCAAAATGATGACTTATAGGGCAGAGCCAGTGCTTGCAGGGTGGAATGAGATAGGATATCTTCAGTGAATGATTAAATTTGGCCGAATTTCAAACAAAATTACCCCATTTCTTTCTTTATCTTCTTGCCCTTGATGCAGCAAGTTATCCATTGTTCTCCCATGAGCTATACATAGACATCAGCTACATAAATGAGTGGAAGTCCATATCTGAATCAGTTCTAATTAATCTAGGATTCTAATGTAATTAATTAATTAATTATTCATGATTCTCTCCAAGGTTTTCTAGGTTTAACGTACTTGGCTCCTGGTGGTATTATGGGACCATGCACCTTGATCAAAGTTACAGACAGACTTTTCTCCTGGGATGCACAGTGAGGAATTACGCTCCCAACCCCTGGCTCTATACTAAGGCACTCCAACCTACTGAGCTATCCAGCCAACTGATTTTAACTTAAATGGGAAAACTGTTGCTCTTCTTAAAAAAGTATGTTGCAAAGCATCCAGTGGACTACATTAAGTGCCTATCTGTCCATTGTTCATGCCTTATGCAAAAATACTGTGCAAGGTGGCTGTTAGTGGAAGTAATATCTCAAAATAAACATCTGTAGTATAGGTTCCTTTAGCTCTCTTCTAACTTGTGCTGTGTAGGAGAAGGAGAATCCATTACATTAGTAGTTTCTTTTTGGCTGGTAGACAGTCAGCATTGGTACAATCCTGTGGATGCAGCATGAAAACAATATTTTTTTTCTGTGTTAAATTGTAGGAAAATTCAACAATATAGGATTTATAATTTATCTTCCATTTTATGTTCCTGTGACCTTAATAACACCTAGATTACTAGATTTTAATGGCCTGCTTCACACATTCACCAATCATACCCCAAATTTATTTTAAATCTTTTTCTAGCATTTATTTATTTATTTATCAGCCCAAATAGAAGGGAGCTGGGGTCTTCAGTCCTTTTCCTTCCACATTTGACATTCTTGTGTTGATACAAGATCTCTCTTGTCTTAAAAAGAAAACAAATTATACAAATGAGAAGATTGGAAAGAGAAAATTAAAACTAAAGAACAAGTAAGACCCAATTTTGGTGAAGAAAAACTAAATTGATTAAAAGTTGGAGAAGTGGTTAATAGAGGGTGAGAAATTAAAACTAGGAGATAGAAATTTTACTAATTTTGAAGAAATTATAAAGAATTTAGAAAAAGAAATAGATAAGAAAAAAGAGAAAGGAAGAACATGAGTAATTTATAGAATCTTGATGGATCAGGGAGAACAGTTAGAAGAGTTAAACCATGTGGGAGATGGATATAGGGGAAATAGATGAAAATGACTTGAAAAAAAATCTGGAATAAAAGGGTTTTTTAAAATATGTAAATTAGGATAACAGAAAATGGTTATAAAATATTATGGAGATGGTGTTAACACTGGTAAAATTAAATATTATAGATTTTTAATATTATAGGAAATGATGGAAATCTAACAAAGAAGCTAGGACATATTTTCATTTGCAGTGAAATTGTGAAGTTATACAAAAAGTACGGGTTAAAGTATTTGAAGAGATCAGAGAATTGTTGGAAATCAATATTGAAATGGTTCCAAAAACAGTATTGTTATTGATGAAAGAAAATTGTGATGTGAATTAAAAAAAAAAAAGAAAGAAAGAAAGAAAGAAAGAAAGAAAGAAAGAAAGAAAGAAAGAAAGAAAGAAAGAAATGAATTTGATAACTGCAGCTCGATTGCTTTTAGCGAAGAATATGAAGAAGAATTGGGATTTCCAGCTGCAGGACTGATGCAATGAAATCTGACATATATAGCAGTTAATGATAAACTGACTTTGGAAATTAAGTTTAAAAAGGGAGAGATAAAGGTTAATAGATTCAGTGAAATATGGAGATAATTTTAAAAAGCTGTATTGTGTAAAGGGAAAGGGAAAAACCGGGCAACGAATATATGTATTTTTGGAATGACTTTGGGAGTGGCTAAAGGAGAAGATAAGTTATGATTATAAGTAAAATATGTAAGATACAATGCTCCCTAGGGAGAGGAGTGCACTTGTATTTTGTGTTTATGTATTTAGTAAGTTTTATGTGTTTGTAGTATATGTATTTTAAATAACAATTTGTTATTAAAACAATTTGTTATTAAAAAGATACAATATCTCTGTTATAAACCTTCGCTGTGTAGAGGAAGCAGGGTTGTGTTCTGCACAATTTAGGAGGGAAATGTCTGAAAAGTGTTTATCTTAATTCCAGGAAAAGCTTAATAATACAGCAGGAGTGATGAATTTTGGAGGGTCTGAGGACAAGTTTTCAACCTTAAGGATTCAGTGGAGATCACAGTAGTCCCGAAAATGAGGAAAAGGACAAATTTAAAATCAATGTTATTGGAAGTCTGTTTTAATTTCATGAGAACATATATTACATGGTTTTTGTGAGAATGCAATGGGGAGAAGACACATGTATGTCACCTTGAGCTTGTTGAGGAAGAGATGAAATATGAATGTAACTGGTAAGCACTACACCACTTCTTTCATATTGCAGTAATACTCTTTTCTTATTTAGGAGAATATATAAAAAATTGGAGGCCAAGATACTTCCTGTTGAAGACAGATGGCTCTTTCATAGGATATAAGGAGAAGCCTCAAGATGTGGATCTACCATATCCTCTTAACAACTTTTCAGTAGCAAGTAAGTATGTCTAGCAAGCACTCAGATTTTTTTTTAAAGGATCACCAAATTTATGGCTGAATAGATGCATACAGTGTTTTTTTCCTGCAATCCTTTCATTTGTTTCGTGTGAATTAGGAGTTTGGCTCCCGTACACATTCTTAGAAATGGCAATAAAGTTACATATGCACATGTAAAATAGGCATAAATCCGTTCATGTGTACTTAATAAGCATGCAAAAGACCAGAAGAAAGACTATAGTTTTAGTGCAATTACTACTGTATTTGGTAGGACTTTACTTCTGACTAAAAGTGAACAAACTCTATTATCTGAAATGGATACCGCTTCCATTTCCATCAGCTCCCTCTGCCACAGCACATTGTTATACCACCGTATCAACCTCTGCAAGAAGAATTAAAAAATTTACTTCTCAAAGACGCCATAGAACTGGTACAACACAACAACGTTTCTCTCGCTATTTTACCATCCCCAAAAAGGACGGCGGTCTTCGCCCAATCCTAGACCTCAGAGAACTCAACCATTATGTTATCACCACACATGGTAACCCTCAAGTCGGTTCTACCCCTCAGAAAAAAAGATTGGTTCACAGTCATAGATCTAAGATACCGCTTCCATACATACTTCCACATCACCATCTATCCATCCCACAGGTGGTATCTTCGATTCCAACTAGGGTCTCGAGCCTATCAATTCAAAAGACTTCCCTTGCAACAGCTCCCAGAGTCTTCACAAAGTGTGTGGCCCAGTAGCTGCTTACCTCAGTCTACAAAACACCGTCATTTTCCCATACATTGATGATTAGCTCTTGGTAGCTCACTCCTGTCGCAAAGCTCGCAGAGACACTTGTTTCACCTTATCCCTCCTCACCATCTTGGTCTCATGGTCAACATGCAAAAATCCAAAATGAGCCCTACAAGGGTCATTCAGTACATCAGAACACGCATAGACTCTATCTGAACCCGCGCATTCCTTCCCCTCGACAAACAACAAAGCCTCATCTCTTTGCTGCACAACTTTATCCCCAGTGCTCTGGTACCCGCCCTGCTGGTGCAATGTGTCCTAGTGTCACGTTCCCAGGGGTTACAATAGCCGAAGTCCAGTAAACCAGTCCAGGGTCAGAGATACCAAGAATGCAAACCAGAGTTCCAAAACAAACTTACAGAGTGCAGTCCAAAGTCAAAGTCCAGGGTCAGATACAGAGTCAGAGTCCAAAGTTCAGAGTACGTAGTCCAGGGCCAAGGTCCAAAGTTCAATACCAGTGCAAGTCCAGGGTCAAGGTCCAGAGTTCAGGAACAAGAGACGTGGATGCCAGCCAAGATGTTGACTCCTTGCTTCCACGAAGTTTCTTGCTTCGCTGAAGCTTGTTTTATCCTAAAGCAGCTCCCTGAGCTGTTGGAACACTCTCTATTCTCAGGGCTAGGTGAACGCAGGTCCCTGTGGAAAGCTTTAGAGCGATCCTCTGCTCTTCTTTCCCTGAGTCTTTTCCGAAGCCTGCCCCGAAGCCTGTCTGCTGTGGAGGGAGAACCTGGAGGCTGCTCAGCTGTTTCCAATCTCTCCACATTCTCCTCAGCCACAATTAACCCTTCTGGGTCCAGATCTTCGGGCGCACTCATGACACCTAGGCACCATGACCTCCATGACCTCAGTTGTACACATATATATCTAAAAATGAGGTTGCTACAATTGTGGTTTCTCACCCTCTTCGACCCACTAACGGACTCTCCTCACACTCTACTGAGAGTCACCCCCGAACTCGCCTCCCAACTCCAATGGTGGGGTTTCATTCCAAACCTTTCAGTAGGACGTCCATTCCAACAACCTTGTCCTCAAATACTGGTCATGACTGATGCCAGCCTCACAGGCTGGGGAGCATATTGTGGCTCTCTCAGAATCCATGCCAACTGGTCCCGCAGAGAACATTCCCTCCACATAGACGAGCTGGAACTTCTGGCGGTCGTAAGAGCATGCAAAGCTTTCAGGACCATCCTTATTGGCAAAATGGTACAAATTGCCACTGACAATACTATAGCCATGTACTACATCCTCAAACAAGGTGGCACCCACTCCCCATGCCTCCTCTATTTGGAAATAGATCTCTGGGAATGGTGCCTCTCACGTCACATCTGCCTAACACCTTTACATATTGCAGGCCAGGACAGCAATCTGATGGACCTCCTCAGTCGTGCCAGCTCCCAACCTCATGAGTGGAAATTACAAGTGGGGCACGCCAACTCTGGATCTCTTCGCCTCATGAAAAACGCGGAAGTGCAAACGCTATTGCTCCCATGCTGGAATCTGCAAACACTCCCAGGGACATGCATTCATTGGCCGTTGTTCCAGGACTCTCTTATATCTGTTCCCACCTTTTCCACTCCTTCACAAAGTAGTCATCCATCTACTACAGTACAAACTGGACACCATTGTTATAGCCCCATGGTGGCTACGAGAACCTTGGTTTCCAGTTGTCCACAATCTGTCATCAGAGATTTATCACCTCCCCTATCAGCCACACCTCCTAATGCAGAACAACTCCCAGATACTTCATCTAGACCTACCTGTTCTTCACCTGGCAGCGTGGAGGATTCTGCCTCCTTGATGGATATCGTCCGTCAAGCACGAAAACCTTCAATCAGAAAAGCATATCTATATAAATGGAAGAGATTTCGATCCTTCACTGCAGCAGCTTCCCTACGTCCCATCAGCCCATCTGTTTCCACAGTTCTACACTTTCTTTACATCTGAAATCCACAGGCCTTTCCTTTTCTTCTCTGAGAGTTTACTTCTTGGCAATCGTCTCTTACCAACCACCGACCTCTCCAGCGGCGCGTTTTCTTAGGCACCCCATGCTCAAACATTTTCTCAAGATATTCGCGAAGGCTTTCACTGCCAGGATCTAATGGTTGTTGTGGGTTTTTTGGGCTCTTTGGCCATTTTCTGAAGGTTATTCTTCCTGGCGTCAGGAAGAACAACCTTCAGAACATGGCCAAAGAGCCCAAAAAACCTACAACAACCATTTTCTCAAGCGTTTATCACATGCTTACCTGGATGTTCATCCACCTTCTCCACAATTGTCTTTAACCCTTGTCCTCCGTCAGCTAACTAGACCTCCTTTTGAGCCATTGGCCTCAACGTACCTCCACCTGCTTACCTTCAATCTTAATACAGACAATACATCAAGACCAATCAGGCTTCCTTCCAAAAAGGCAGATGAAAAATAATTTAAGGATAATCTTAAATACTTTGGAATACTATGAAGCTCACCCGGAAAAGCAAATGGCTATGATATTCTTGTATGCAGAGAAAGCTTTTGATAATTTGAATTGGAATTTTATGCTACACCAATTGGAAGTGCTACAAGTTGGAGAAAGTTTTTTGAAATTAATTAAAGCAATCTATAACCAGCAAAAGGCAAAAGTTAGAATCAATGGAGAGCTGACAAAAGAAATACAAATACAAAAAGGTACAAGACAGGGGTGCCCATTCTTTCCATTACTATTCATTCTTACTCTAGAAATATTAACTGAGCAAATTAGAGATAAAAAGGAAATAAAAGGACTGAAAGTAAGAGGTCATACTTTTAAGCTCCAAGCTTTTGCAGATGATCTAGTTATTATACCGGAGCATCCAATAGCCTGTATTGAAGACCTGATGGAGATGCTGATGAATTTTGGTGATATGGCAGGAATGAAAATAAACCAAAAGAAAAAAAATACTTGTTAAAAATATGAGAGACCAAGAACGACAGAAATTAATATAAAGGACTAATTTTCAAGAAGAGAAGAGAGTCAGATATTTAGGGATCCAAATCACAAAGAAAACGAGTACATTAGTCAAAGACAATTACAGTGGTGCCTTGCTTAACGATGTTAATTGGTTCCAAAAAAACATTGCTATGGGAAAACCTACAGCTGTCAAACCTACAGTTCAATGCATTCCAATGGGGGGGGGGGGAATTCACCAAAAATTAACGAAGACTCAGAACAAAGCCAAATTAAGTTTGCAAAGGTTTTACAAAGTGCACTAACGATTGCAAGCATTTAAAACAGTTTTTGAACATTTTAAGACACTTTAAAAATAGTGAAAATGGAAAATTGCTAAGCGAAACAGGGGACCTAAACTGTCATCGCTAAGCGAGGCAGGGTCCTGAACATCGCTATGCGAAATTCCTCCATAGGGAACATCGCTAAACGGAGTGCAAAATCACTCCAAAAACCTAATCGCTAAGCGAATACATCGTTAAATGAGGCAATCGCTAAGCGAGGCACCACTGTATATGAAGTTGATTAAAGAGATAAAGATTCGCTTGGAGAGATGGGAAAAATTACAGCTATCATTGCTGGGAAGAATAGCAACCATCAAAATGAATGTTGTACCTAAAATTTTATTTTTATTTCAGACAAATTTCATAATATTAAAACAGTCATTTTTTCAAGAACTTAACAAGATAATCATGAGATTTGTGTGGCAAGGTAAAAAACCAAGAATTAAAATCAAAGCAATGCAAGATGCCAAACAAAGAGCAGGTTTTGGTCAACCAGATAGGGTATTGTATTATAGATCAACTAGTAGACTCTGTGTACTATGTATTAGTCTGGATAAAGGAATGGATAACTTTAGATAATGATGGACTACTCAAGTTGGAAGGACATGATTTATATTTAGGTTGGCATGCTTTTTATGGTATGATAAGGAAAACAGCAGAAAAGTTTCAACTCGCATTTGATAAGAAGAGCCCTACTAGGGACCTTGAAAAAGATCATCCAGTAGATTTACCAAAAAACACCAGGCTGGGTATCACCCATAGAGGCCTTTACACAACCTAACCTCATGACAGAAGCAAAACTTTTTAAGATATCAAGATCTATTAAAAATGATTGTGAGTTAAGGTCCAAGGAAGAGTTAGAAATGCAAAACATATATCTAGACTGGTGGTTCAGAGCACAAGTGGAATCTAGGTATAGAAAAGATAAAATAGAAGGCTTTTACACAGAACAAACGATATTCGATAAACTTCTGCTGGGCTCAAATGATAAAGTAATTTTAAAAATGTATGATTATTTGCTTGAAACTAAAATGCAAAATGAGATGGTAAAAATGTATGATTAGGTGGGCACAAAATATAGGACATAATATTGATATTGATCAATGGTTGCAAATATGGAAAAATAACAAAGCTAACAAAATCGGCAAATTTCAAGGAAAACATATATAAGATGTTTAATAGGTGGCATAAAAAATTGTCCGAAAAAAATGTCATAGATTTATACAGAGGTGTCAAATGGTTGTTGGAAGTGTGAAGCATAAGAGGGAAGCTTTTACCATATGTGGTGGATGTGCCGAGTAGCGAAACAGTATTGGATAGCAGTATATACTCTGTTACAAAAATACTGCTTTGTAATGTTCCACTAACTCCAGAATTGTTTTTACTGAGCATTATACCAGATAATATAGATAAAACAAAGAACTACTTAGTTGTACATATAGTCACTGCAGCCAGAATTCTTTATGCTAAAAATTGGAAGAAATTGGAGATACCGAAACAAGAGGAACTCATCGAGAAGATATGGGAAGCGGCAGAAATGAATATTCTATCAGAAATGTTGAAAGACTGTCGAATACAAAAGGCAACTGAACAATGGGATTTATTAGTGTTTTAGGCTTCATAAGATGCACCTTTCCATAAGACGCACCAATTTTTTAGGAGAAGAAAACAGGAAAATATAATCTGTTTTCTTCGCTCCATAAGACACACAGACTTTCCACCCCCCTGTTTTGTGGGGAAAAAGTGTGTCTTATGGTGCGAAAAATACGGTATATAAATGGCTTGAGTCACCAGATAGTGCTTGAATAATATAGAATTAAACTAGGATGTACAATGGTGCCCCGCACAGCGAGGTTAATCCGTTCCGGATTAACCTTCGCTGTGGGAAACATCGCACTACGGAACAGAAAAAGGCATTGGAACACATTAAACAGCGTTTAATGCGTTCAAATGCCATAAAATACTTACCGTTGTGCGATGTTTCCCAGGGGCCGGCAGCCATTTTCGCGCCCTCCCCTCGCACAATGAGGGTGCCAAAATGGCTGCCATCAGCTGTCCGGCGGGTCCAAAATGGCCGCCGGAACAGCCGAAAGGGCCCGGGGTGCAGCGTTTTTGCGCCCTTGGTAAGCAAGTGGAGCGCGCGAAAACGCTGCCGGAAGCCCCGAAATGGTTGCTTCGCGAGCAGCTTACCGACCTTCGTTCTGCGATTTCCCGCCTATACGGGCACCGTTTTGCGATCGCATTTGCGATCGCTAAAACGGCCTCGTAGAGCGAATTCATCGCTCTATGAGGCGCCCGTTGTGCGAGGCACCACTGTAACTGTAAGTTGAAACCTGGAGGGCAATCAAATTGTAGAAAGGTGAAAAGTCGACTTGATATCGCAACATGAACAGATTGGATGACAGTACATTTTGTGTTCTCCTTCCCCCTCTTCCCCCCCCATATCCCCCTCTACCTTTAGGTACCCATTACCTTATCCCTAGTTGTTAAAAATAAAAAATAAATTTTAAAAAAATGATTGTAGTGACAGTCTCTCATTAACACCTGTTGTCACTGCTGTGGCCAATGCTATTTACCACTGGACTGTTGGTGACTGAGGAGATTGCTTGCTGAGAGTAGAAAAACATGTTTTGGGAATCTCAGGCATCGTAACTATTGTCCTAGATGGGTTTTGATATTGTTATTCATAAAACATGAGCCCTAATTTATTTATTTTTATTTATTCTATTTGTACCCCGCCTATCTGGTCAATACAACCACTCGTAATGGCCAGCCTTTGGGCTTTTAATCTATAACAGGAAACACTCACAGCCCAGCTGCTCTGATTTATGAAAAAAAATTAGATGACTTCAGACAGCCTGCAGGTTTTCAGTTGGCAAGTATAAGTGAATACAGTGAGAGCGAGTAATTTGGTGAATGACATTTTTATTTGGGGAATGAGTTGGTGAGCATTTTTTTAAAAAAAGAAACAATCCCTAATTGAAAATAAATCATTTGTATGCAAAATCACTTTAAGTCTGCAGTCATGGATACATGTAAGTGGTTTTAAGCCTATTGAATTCCTTTCAGTCAGTTTCTGAATAAGTATGCCTCAGATCAATCTATAGCAGTGGTCCCTAACCTTGGGCCTCCAGATGTTCTTGGACTACAACTCCCAGAAGCCTTCACCACCACCTCTGCTGGCCAGGATTTTTGGGATTTGAAGTCCAAGAACATCTGGAGGCCCAAGGTTGGGGACTACTGATCTATAGCACATGGATTATTTGTCTTAAAAAGACTCTGCAAACTTTAATATAAAAATGTATATTTTTTTATCAGTGGTGGTTTTTTTGTGATTTTGTACTATAGCCCCCAGAATTCTCTAGACAGAATTGTTGGAGTTCCAGCCCGCAAATACAAATTGACAGATTACTAAATTTTGCCCGCCTATAGAAGGACTTACCTCCAATACAGTATATTCTTGTCATTAATTTGGAAAACAAGGGAACCTGCTGTGGTGCTTTGTGGGATTCATAATTCTTTGGAGGTACTCTGTAGAGTCTAGTGGGCAGCAAGACAATGACTCCCAGCATCCTCCACTTGCAGGCAGTCAATTATATTCTCAAAGAACTATGATTCCCAAGAAGCAACATTAAAATAAACAACAGGAAGCAAAGACTGGAGAAGGCAAGGCACTGTCAGATGCAGGTACTTACCTGCAAATTTGTGTTAGTGAACTAGAACACCCAGAGTTCTCCCTGGAGAATTCTGAGGGTAAGCCAAATGATCTTACAAGTAATTACTACCATGTAAATACTATTTTGAATTTAACTCCATCCAAGAAAGGAAGTGAAATATGCAGCCTAGACTTTTATGATTATTTCTTGATTAATTCTTATTCAGTTTATTCACGAAGGCTTTCACGGCCGGGATCTAATGTTTGTTGTGGGTTTTTTGGGCTCTTTGGCCGTGTTCTGGAGGTTGTTCTTCCTAATGTTTCACCAGTCTCTGTGGCCGGCATCTTCAGAGGACAGCACTCTGTGCTCTGGTGTAGTTTGCTTAGGAGTGGAGTATTTATGGCTGTGAGATAGGCTTTTGCCCTATTCAGGGGATGGGTGATTAGTGTATCTTGTTTTGTTGAAACTCAACAAAACTTGGCTTCCAGCTCTGAAAAATACAGCATGCAAAAGGTCAACGACCTCTACTCAGCCACAAGGACCGGGGATCACTACACACAAAAGACCAGCTAATGACACCCATCAATCACAGTGACGGATAATATCCCCTCCTTATCACAACAATACACCCACAACAAGACACACTAACCACCTATTCTTTATACAATTTACCATGGAAAAAGAAATAGAAGGCCAACTCCCGTTCTTAGATGTCATGTTCATACGCAAAACTGATCTCTGACTGGGACACAAGGTCTACAGAAAACCCACACACACAGACCGATACCTACACAAAAATTCCAACCACCACCCACAGCAAAAAAGAGGCATAATTAAAACACTGGTAGACTGCAAATCGGAACTGGGAAGCTCAGTTTCTCAGCACTGAACTCAACCATCTGAATTGGGCCCTATAGGCAAATGGCTACTCCAAAAATGAAATTATAAGAGCCATCAAACCAAGAAAACAACAGCAAACTGAAGAAGAAAAACAGCCACCCACAATTAAAGTATTTCTGCCATACATCAAAGGGGTCGCGGATCGCATGGGGAAACTTTTGAAAAAACATATCCTACAAACAGTATTCAAGCCCAACACAAAAATACAACAGATGTTACGATCAGCAAAGGACAAAAGGGACCCCCTCACCCTGCAGGAGCATACCCTGCAGTTGTGGCCAGGTATACACATAGGATCGTCTTCCTTGCAGGTGAAGGTATCACTTCAGGAACTTAATTGCATCTTTATGGTAGCTCATTAAGATGATAATACCATTGATTGATATCATGGACTAAAGGCTCTCATTTGATTGCCAGGCTTTTTAAAATCTAGTATAGGTCTTAAGTAGCTTCTACCTAAGCCACAAGTATATATTACAGTACATACATGAATACAACCATCTAAGTACAAATCTGGATCCAATGGGTTTCCAGGATACCATGAGAGGGATTCCAGCAGAACTGTCTGGCGCTCCTGTCGAAGCTCTGGTTGATGGCTGGTTCTCCGCCGCTACTAGGGCCATAGACAGGATCGCTCCCAAACGCCCTCTCAGAAGCAGAGCTCGGCCAGGACCCTGGTATAATCAGGATCTACAAGCAATGAAGCGAATAAGGAGACAGCTAGAGCGCGTTTAGAGAAACAAACCGACGGGTTATAATAAGATAGCTGTCAGGATCGCAACTAACCGTTACCTAGCCAAGGTAAAGGCTGCTAGAAGATCTTACTTCGCTGACCGGATAAGCGAAGCTACCAACCAGCAGGCGGAACTTTTCCGTATAGTTCGCAATCTATCCGGAATTGGTCTGGGCGAAGGGCCTCCCGCTAGCATCTCACCTGACCAATTTGCAGCATTTTTAAAATCTAAAGTGGAGGCCATCCGCCGTGATCTTTCTCCATTTTTAAATACAATGGATCGAGCAGAGATGTCCAGTGCTCTGCCTTGCCCGACAATTCTTGAATCCTTTCAGCCTGTAACACCAGATTTGGTTGGCAAGGTGCTTGATCGCTGTCGGGTCACCACCTCTTCTTTTGACCCTTGTCCAGCCTGGCTAATCAAAGCAGCCAGGCCTGTAACAATCGAATGGGCCACTGCAATAATTAATGGGTCTCTTCAAGGAGATACTCATTAGGCCCATTAGGAAGAAACCAAATTTGGCGACGGACGATATTGGCAATTATAGGCCCGTCGCCAATGTTTCTTTCCTTAGCAAAGTGGTTGAGAGGGTGGTGGCAGATCAGCTCCAGGCGCTCTTGGACGAAACCAATGACCTGGACCCATTCCAGTCGGGCTTCAGGCCGCACTATGGTACAGAGACAGCACTGGTCTCACTGATGGATGACCTGTTGAGGGAGGCCGATGGGGGCAATATGTCCTTGTTGGTCCTCCTCAACATTTCGGCAGCCTTTGATACCGTCGACCACGGTGTCCTTCTGGGGAGGCTCTCTGAGTTGGAAGTCGGTGGCCTGGCGCTTGCCTGGCTCCGTTCCTTCTTGGAGGACCGTCCCCAGAAGGTTCAGCTTGGGGAGAGTGTCTCGGCCCCATGGAGTCTCAATTGTGGGGTTCCACAGGGGTTGATCATCTCTCCAATGCTGTTCAACATCTACATGAGGCCGCTGGGCAGGGTCATCAGGGGGTGTGGGGGGCCTTGTGACACCAGTATGCTGATGACACACAGCTCCACATCTCCTTTTTATCTACCTCAGTGGATGCTGTCCTGTCCCTTCAGCGCTGCCTGGAGACTGCATTGGAATGGATGCAGTCGAATGGGTTGAAGCTGAACCCGGACAAGACAGAGGTCATGAGGGTGGGCGGTCCTTCCATCAGCGGTATAGGTAACTCCCTTTCTTTTGGGGGGACAACCGTTGCCTCAAAGAGTGAGGTTCGCAGCTTGGGGGTACATCTGGACCCGGCGCTTACCATGGAAACCCAAGTGGCGTCCGTGGTCCGCTCTGCCTATTTTCATCTATGGCGGATTGCCCAGCTGCAACCCTATCTTGATGGGGGGCTCTCGCTACTCTAGTCCACACGCTCGTAATCTCGAGATTAGACCATTGTAACACACTCTACGTGGGGCTACCTTTGAGGCTGACGCGGAAACTTCAGATGGTCCAGAATGCGGCAGCCAGGCTTCTTAGTGGGGTGAGAAAACACCAATATATCTCCCCCACTCTGGCTGCTCTGCACTGGTTGCCCGTCTGTTTCCGCGTTGACTTTAAAGTGTTAATGATTACATATAAAGCCCTAAACGGTTTGGGACCTCAATATCTGGCAGATCGTCTTCTCCCACCCAGATCTACCCGAATCACCCAACATAGCCAGCAGGGACGGCTGAGGGGTCTGACGCCGAGGGAGGCCCGGAAGGAAAAAACGAGAAACTGGGCCTTCTCAGCGGTGGCCCCTTGGCTGTGGAACACTCTTCCTACTGAAATTCGGCTGGCACCCTCGCTGGGCGTCTTCAAAGGCCAACTGAAAACTTGGCTATTCAAGCAGGCCTTCCCTCCAGTCAATTCAGTGGTGCTTATTTCTTATTTCTTTCCTTTTAACTCATGCCATCTTGGGACTGTTTGCTTTAAATTAATTGTAAATTTACGATATTATTTTTATATCGTTTTGTGTGTGTTTTTTAATGTAAATTTGTGTATATTTTAAATTGTTTTTATCTTGCATGTTGTGAGCCGCCCAGAGTAGACTATGTCTAGATGGGCGGCATATAAATGCAATAAATAAATAAATAAATAAAATAAATTATTTCCCACTTGATAAAATTTGTGGCAATTTACCAATGACATAATGTTATTGTGCATTTCCCACAGGATATCATTAGCTATTGTTGGCAGTGCAGTGTGCAATTCTATGATACCAAAACATATGTACGCCTCCTAGATACATAGTTTACAGCTTTGGCCTTAAGAGAGGAGGGTATGATACACATATTCATTCTTAAAACAGGTAGTTATAATTTATTTCATGTGGAAACTTTGAAATTTAAAACATCTCCAGTATATGGTTGGGCGGGATGAAGGAGCAAATTGGAGTTAAAAGGCTTTAATATTTAACAATTCAATGTTTAAACTTTTAATAAATTCTGAACAGATGATACATTTTTGATTGTATTTTTTTAAAAAAAAACTGGCAGGTTTTAGGCTGTCTAATTGGCTTCCCAGCTACATGGAATAATTACAGCTTCAAGCAAGCTTTGTCATCTGTGGTTCAGAATGGTGTAAGATAAACAGAATGTTTTAACACACAGTGTGCAGTTTAGAGTTGATCAAGAGAATTTAACTTTATTTATTTATTTATTTATTTATTTATTTATTTATTTATTTATTTATTTATTTATTTATTTATTTATTTACTCCTCCCTTTCTTCTTAAAATGACCCAAGATGGCTTATGTCATTAAAGTACAATATTTAAAAGCTACGAACAGCAAGTATGATATATTTAAAAAATAATGAAACAACACACTTAAAAAAGGTAAACAAAATTAATACCAAAAGCACATTCAAAGCAACAAGGCACAATACTCCATTTGGAAAAAACTCTCGACAGCCAATTGCTAAGGGAATGCCTACCTGAAGAGAAAGGTGTTCATCTGCTTGTGGAAGAACAACAAAGATGGGGTGGCCTGGCTTTCCGTGGGAGGGAACTGTGCAATTCTATGATACCAAAATATATGTAAGCCTCCTAGATACATAGTTTACAGCTTTGGCCTTAAGAGAGGAGGGTATGATACACAGAGTCTGGCTCCAGAGTCTAGCTCCAGAGTCTGGGAGCTACAACAGAGCAGGTCCTCTCCTGTGTCTCCACCAAAAGCACCTATGAAAATGGTGAGACTGAGAGTAAGGCCTCTCCTGATTATCTTAAAACCTGGGCGAGCTTATTAAAGGAAGCTTAAATCCAAGTCGTTTAGAACTTTAAAGGGATTTAAAATCAAGTGTATTTTTGTTTCAAGAAGATAATTGCTGCACTCTTTATTTTTCTATGCCATTCATTTTTAGAGATATGCTACATAAAACCCATTCATCTTTTTACACAGTGCTAAACCATGAGGTAACACTAGAGGAGATGCTTCCTTGAAGAGGATAGAATGGACCTTGGCAAACCTGGGTCTTTTGTTTCCTTCTCCTCTAGCACGATTGTGAAAATATCTAAATTTTCTTTGTTTCGGCTACATATGACCTGTGAGCCACATGCAGTTCTCAGGCCCATTTTGCAGTGTATCCAGTGCCCCTACCTAAAATTTTTAAAAGTTCTAAATGTTTTGCTTAGAAAGTCTCCTTGTCTTCTCTAGGGTTGTGAAGACAATTTTGCTGCATTTTGAGTGTCTTCAAGCACCCCTGTTTCCCCATGGTTCCAATTTTGGAAAATGGTTTTAAATATATTTGATTATTGGAAGGTACAGAGAAGTTTCCAAGTAGTTCTTTTTGGCCTCTGTGAATGCACACAAATGGGTTTTACTGCACCTGCGCAGTACTCCTTGGAATACTCTAGAACTTTAAAAGATGAGATTAGTAGGACATTGCCCTGTGGCGCGCATGCTCCGCTCACTCGTAATACCTCAGTTCCTTTTAGCCAGCGCTGAAATTGGACTTCTTTGCGACTCTTAGAACTATTTGTGATTTGTGATTCTATATACGGTTTTCTGATCTTTGGACTGCTTACAGTTTTCGATTCTTGGATTACAGATTTAATCAAGTTTTTTTATTGACGGACATTCCCTGTAAGTTATTTTTTTCTTTGTCTTCTCCCCCTTCCCGCCCTTTTAAAAAGGCTTCCTGAGGCCCATTCAAACACTGCACAACGTGTGCCAATAAAATTCCTTTTATAGATGGCCTTGATTGTTGCTTATCCTGTCTGGGTGAGAGTTACCAAACTCACACTTGTCTGGGGTGTAAAAAGTTAACAAAATCAGCTTTAAAATTCTGGCTTCAACGACTGAGGTCCCACTTGTGGGAAGAATCTTTGGCACCTTCCAGTCTGCCAACCAGCCCGTCTACGGAACTTACCCCAGTTCCACTGTCTCGATCTGAGTCTTCCAATCCTTTGGCTCCTACAACTCCTTCGCTGAGGACTTCTACCAAGGCTTCCAAGCCTAAATCTCCATTGGTATCAACATCGACCTCGATGTTGAAGTCTTCAGTGTCGGCAAAGACTCAATCTATTAAAAAGCAAAGGGATAAAGACAGAGTCAAACAAAAGAAAATGAAGCGGGCTCCTAAACCTCATCAGCCTCGTGAGCCACCAGTTGTCCATGTCTCCCTTCCATCTTCCATCCTGGAGAAATCGTCAAGGGACATCCCGGACCAAGGCTCCATTTCTGAAGCAGGGGAGTCAAGTCTTCGGTCTCCATACTGAGCTTGTCTCCCAGACATGGCCGTTCTGAGGCTGATACTATATCCAGCCCAGCCTCGGCCCATTCTTGCCCTGTTTCGACCGGGCGGGCAACTGTGATCAATCCCCTCCACGGAAGAGAACAGCAAAGTGGTATCACATCTCTCCATCCCTGCAGTATCTGGAAATAATCTTTTTCCACGTCCATCTCGACACCATGCCTTCCCTGAATATGGAGATCCCCTTTATGACATCAATTGACATGGTGATTGCCACCGATACCAATTCAATGAATATGACCCACGGTTTGTTCCAGACTATTATGAGCATCCCAAACGCATTATGCCCCGTCCAAATCCTCTCAATCTCCATCGCTGCCTCCTGTTCGGTGTTGACACCGAGCCTGTTACAAGCCCGCTCCAATGGTGCTGATGTCTAAGAAATCTACTAAACACCATTTGTCTAGCTCTGACGTACAGCATCATGACCCAATTCCATCTCGACATAAGTCCGCTCAACATGAGCCTGTTCCAGCTAAACGGCAACACTCTTCTATGGTACCATCAGCCTCGACCTCGCGCCAGTCTGTCTCTCTATCTAGATCCCGCTCTGATCATCAGGTCCCAGCAACAACCCCTCTTGTTTCTGTTTCTCGAGTTCGTCAACATTCTTCCTCTCCAACTCTTTTCATTTCGGGATAATCTTCGGCATTGACAGTTTTTGAACATGGTCTTCCCTCTGAGACATCCAGTGAGTCTCCTTCAAATCTACCAACCCCAGATTCTGATGTTGCAGATGTTCATCCTCCATCTCCATCTGAGTCCTACAGACTCTGCAAGATCTCGGCCTGCAGGTCAACTACAAAAAATCTCGTTTAGAGCCATCTCAGTCCACGGATTATATTGGGGCACATCTCGATTCTATCATAGCCAGGGTGTTTACCCCTTCAGAGAGAATACTCAAGTTAAGGTGAGCCATTCGCTGCTTTTGGCATTGCACCATAGTCACAGCTCAACATACACAGATTACCTATTTTGCATAACAAGGAGTGAACGCTACATACCTCCCCCCTTAAATATATTTATTTGGGAGGGAAACACATTTTACATCCCAAACAAACATGCATCATTGCATGAAACTTTACTTACCCTCTGGCATCATTTTGCAAGCAATAACAATCTTTATTATAACAATCAAAATCTCTTTTAGCCTAAACATTCCAATACAATTCAATAATATATTTTACCTTATCAGTTATACTTACTACATTTAACATTTTCAGCCTTACAGAAATATACGACAGTCAGGAAACTTTTACATAGATAATTAACCAGTAAATCAATTGTCCATTGCAGTTCGTTTTAGAAATCCTTGAATCGTTCTCCATGTTTCAGTTCATCAATATTCAGTTTTTCCACACTATATACAAACAGAACATTTCTTATATTATCAGCTTGGTTTATTCCCCCCCCCCATCGGTCATTTGGCTTTTGAGGCACAATCTGAATCTCTTTTGCAAAGTCCAAGTCTTTCACCTTCCCGTTGTAGTAAGGTGCACAGTGGACTGGTCCGGTTGTTACTGCCTCCTTCAGCTGGACACATGATTGCTGGCACTCAGGGGTCCCTCTGATAATCAGTGGCTCCTTCTGCATTCTCTTCTGTCAACTGGAGGTCATCGGCCACTCGGTTGTCCACTGGATGTTGTCTGCTTGTCATTTGTTAGTGACCTCTGCTTTAAGTGTGGCTCAGGGCTTCACTTTCTCAGCTGGGGAAAGGGTAGGCAGTTCCCTCTCCTCCTCCCGAACATTTCTGGATGTGTCCCTCTTCAAGATGTCAGGGCTTATGCCTTCTTCCTCACTCACACATTCACTTACAGGTATGTTCATTGAAACAGTTTCCTTATGTGCGCAACCATTATCATGGGTCACTTTAATATTTTCATGCAAGTTTCTCTTAAGTGCAATCAATGATTGGCTTGTTTTGGATGCACTTAGTATGTTAGCTGATTCTATTTCTTTATTCAGTGATATGCTAGCAAGGGGGTTGCCTTGCAAGGATATAAAGACTACTTGTTCCGCCCCTGCCAAACGCAGTTTTCTCCCCTCTATAATTCTCAGTTCTACTACTTGGTCCTCAGGACAGAATACTCTTTCCTGGGCCTCATACAAGCTTTTCTCTTTTTCAGGAGTACTACCCAAGTTTGGCTCTGCCACGTCTAAGGACTTTTTTTCTATATAAAAGCTGCTTATCCAGGCAAGACCTTTCAAGGCATTCAGGAGATACTGGTGGCTGGTTCAAAGCAACCTCCCAAACTAGTTTCCTCCTTCTGCTCCTGAGCCAAACTAGTTTTACTTGGGGTTTTCAAAATCATGAGATCAGTTTCTAAGAGACTTTCTCCCTCTAGGCTTCCCTTTGCTACTGTATCCATTTCTGCTGCAGTGGGTGATTCCTGGCCCCCTTGTGAGCGTGTAAGTACAAAAGCACTCTCAACATGCTCTATCAAATATAAACCCACTCTATCTGTCAGGCCTTTATCAGTCATAGACCTCTCTGGGTGTTCAGGGGTCAGTGGAATGGGATTCTCTCTAACTTTAGTACAGTAATACAATCCTTTAAAGTACCATCTTCAGTTCATTAATACAGGAAAGATTATTAGGGATTTTCAAAATAACCTCATCATTCATTTTGATTACCTCATGGTTCTTTTCTAACTTGGGATGTCCCTGGATAGATTCAGAGGTTTGGGATTCAATTTTTCCCTCAGGGAGTGCCAACTACCAACTCTCAGGGAACCTGTTACTTCAAAAGCACTCTGCACATGTCTAGTGAGATCTAGCCCAATTAAACAAGGTGCAGGAATTTGATCAGAAATTGACACGTCCCAACTTCGGAACCAATCTTTATAGTTTATTTTCACTTTAGCCATAGATAAAATCTCTGGAGTAGAACTTATTCCCTTGATGGTAACAGTCTGGTTTGGGAGAATTTGTTCTTTAGAAATTACCTCAGGATAACAGAGGGTTATATTAGAACAGGTATCAACTACTCCAACATAAGACTTTTCATTAATAAGAATCCTCTCACCAGGGTTATGGATTAAAATATCTTTTGCCTTTACTAGAAAACAATGAATGACCTGGGCTAGTGGCAGATCAGAATTTTCTGTTGTGCCAGTTGCCATGGAGATAGAACTTTGGTTACTGCTTTTCTCAGTGGCTTCAGCTGGTTTTAAACAGTAAACCTTTTCGGTCTGATTATCACCCTTCTCATTCCTAAGTTTAGTTTTCATACAATTGAATTGTAAATGACCGAACTCTGTGCAGTTATAACACTGTCTTCTTCGCTCACTCTGAGGAGATCTGTTCAACTTTAACTTTTCCTCAGGGTTCATTTGGGTCTGAGAACTAGGTCGTGCTAATTTAGGTGAAGCACTACTCTGGCCTTCTTTTTCTGTTGTTTTGCTGAGGTAATTTTTATTAAAGCGTTTCTTATTGTTGTCCCAGTTCTGGTTGTTAAAATTTACCTCAGAGAACCTGTGGTTTCGAATCTCCCCAAGGTAATCCACTGTTTCCTGCTTCTAATAGATTTTTGGGATTTTTGTCCTTAACTAAATTACGCAATTCCGCAGGCAAAATAGAATAAAGTTGTTCCAACCCAATCACATTTTTCATCTACTCAAGAGAAGTGAGATTTTCACGATCCATCCATTTCTCCAAACACTGAACCAATTTAGCCCCTAGTTGAGCATAAGATTCCTCAGGCTTTTTGGTAAGGGCACAAAATTTCCTCCTCAGGTGTTCTGCATTTATCCCAAATCTAGAATACACCAATGTTCTATAGGCTTCAAAATCTCTGACTGCTGGCTTCTGCTTTTATCCACCAGTGCTCCCTTCTCTCAGAGCCTTGGATCTTAAGCTAGCCAGTAGGTCTTTCAAATCCTGAGGTAAAAACAGGATTTTTTTTTCTTCAGAGTCGTTCCCTATCTTAGTCCCCCAGATCTGGGATCAGAAGCCCCACCACTAAGCTTTTCCCAAAAGCTCTAGCAGGTAACCTACTTCTTCACCACAGTGTGTGTGTGTTTAGTCGTTTAGTCGTGTCCGACTCTTCGTGACCCCATGGACCAGAGCACGCCAGGCCCTCCTGTCTTCTACTGCCTCCCGGAGTTGTGTCAGGTTCATGTTGGTTGCTTCGCAGACACTGTCCAGCCATCTCATCCTCGGTCGTCCCCTTCTCCTCTTGCCATCACATTTTCCCAACATCAGGGTCTTTTCCAGGGAGTCTTTTCTTCTCATTAGATGGCCAAAGTACTGGAGCCTCAGCTTCAGGATCTGTCCTTCCAGTGAGCACTCAGGGTTGATTTCCTTTATAACTGATAGGTTTGTTCTCCTTGCAGTCCAGGGGATTCTCAAGAGCCTCCTCCAGCACCACAATTCAAAGGCATCAATTCTTCGGCGGTCTGCTTTCTTTATGGTCCAGCTCTCACTTCCATACATCACGACAGGAAAAACCATAGCTTTGACTATTCGGACTTTTGTTGGCAAGGTGATGTCTCTGCTTTTCAAGATGCTGTCCAGATTTGTCATCGCTTTCCTCCCAAGAAGAAGGCGCCTTTTAATTTCAGGGCTGCTGTCTCCATCTGCAGTGATCATGGAGCCCAGGAAGATAAAATTTGACACTGCCTCCATATCTTCCCCTTCTATTTCCCAGGAGGTGATGGGACCAGTGGCCATGATCTTAGTTTTTTTGATGTTGAGTTTCAGACCGTTTTTTGCACTCTCCTCTTTCACTCTCATTACAAGGTTCTT
Source organism: Pogona vitticeps (assembly GCF_051106095.1). Taxonomy (NCBI): domain Eukaryota; kingdom Metazoa; phylum Chordata; class Lepidosauria; order Squamata; family Agamidae; genus Pogona; species Pogona vitticeps. Next base: position 54,788,769 of record NC_135783.1, read on the forward strand.
TAATTCCTCCTCACTTTCTGCCATCAGAGTGGTATCATCTGCATATCGGAGGTTGTTGATATTTCTTCCGGCAATCTTAATTCCGGCTTGGGTTTCTTCCAGTCCAGCCTTCCGCATGATGTATTCTGCATATAAGTTAAATAAGCCGGGGGACAATATACAACCTTGCCATACTCCTTTCCCAATTATGAACCACTCAGTTGTTCCATGACCAGTTCTAACTGTTGCTTCCTGTCCCACATATAGGTTTCTCAGGAGACAGATAAAGTGGTCAGGCACTCCCATTTCTTTAAGAACTTGCCATAGTTTGCTGTGGTCCACACAGTCAAAGGCTTTTGCATAGTCAATGAAGCAGAAGTAGATATTTTTCTGGAACTCTCTGGCTTTCTCCATAATCCAGCGCAAGTTAGCAATTTGGTCTCGAGTTCCTCTGCCTCTTCGGAATCCAGCTTGTACTTCTGGGAGTTCTCGGTCCACATACTGCTGAAGCCTACCTTGTAGGATTTTGAGCATAACCTTGCTACCGTGCGAAATGAGTGCAATTGTACGGTAGTTGGAGCATTCTTTGGCACTGCCTTTCTTTGGGATTGGGATGTAGACTGATCTTTTCCAGTCCTCTGGCCACTGTTGAGTTTTCCAAACTTGCTGGCATATTGAATGTAGCACCTTAACAGCATCATCTTTCAAGATTTTAAATAGTTCAACTGGAATGCCATCACCTCCACTGGCCTTGTTGTTAGCCAGGCTTTCTAAGGCCCACTTGACTTCGCTCTCCAGGATGTCTGGCTCAAGGTCAGCAACTACATTGTCTGGGTTGTCCGGGATATCCACATCTTTCTGATATAATTCCTCTGTGTATTCTTGCCACCTCTTCTTGACGTCTTCTGCTTCTGTTAGGTCCCTCCCATTTTTGTCTTTTATCATGTTCATCTTTGCGCAAAATGTTCCTCTAATATGTCCAATTTTCCTGAACAGATCTCTGGTCTTTCCTTTTCTGTTATCTTCCTCTATTTCTTTGCATTGTTCATTTAAGAAGGCCCTCTTGTCTCTCCTTGCTATTCTTTGGAAGTCTGAATTCAAGTTTCTGTAACTTTCCCTATCTCCCTTGCATTTTGCTTCCCTTCTCCTCTCTGCTATTTCTAAGGCCTCGTTGGACAGCCACTTTGCTTTCTTGCATTTCCTTTTCTTTGGGATGGTTTTCGTTGCTGCCTCCTGGACAATGTTACGAGCCTCTATCCAAAGTTCTTCAGGCACTCTGTCCACCAAATCTAGTTCCTTAAATCTGTTCTTTACTTCCACTGTGTATTCATAAGGGATTTGGTTTAGATTATACCTGAGTGGCCCAGTGGTTTTTCCTAATCTCTTCAGTCTAAGCTTGAATTTTGCTATGAGAAGCTGATGATCAGAACCGCAGTCAGCTCCAGGTCTTGTTTTTGCTGACTGTATAGAGCTTCTCCATCTTTGGCTGCAGAGAATATAATCAATCTGATTTCGATATTGCCCATCTGGTGATTTCCATGTATAGAGTCGCCTCTTGTGTTGTTGGAAAAGAGTGTTTGTGATGACCAGCTTGTTCTCTTGACAAAACTCTATTAGCCTTTGTCCTGCTTCGTTCTGAACTCCAAGGCCAAACTTCCCTGTTGTTCCTTTTATCTCTTGGCTCCCTACTTTAGCATTCCAGTCCCCTAGAATGAGAAGAACATCTTTCTTTGGTGTCAGTTCTAGAAGGTGTTGTAAATCTTCATAGAATTGTTCAATTTCAGTCTCCTCAGCAATGCTGGTTGGTGCATAAACTTGGATTATTGTGATGTTGAATGGTCTGCCTTGGATTCGTATTGACATCATTCTATCATTTTTGAGATTGTATCCCATTACAGCTTTTCCCACTCTTTTGTTGACTATGAGGGCTACTCCATTCCTTCTATGGGATTCTTGTCCACAATAGTAGATATGATAATCATCTGAGCTGAATTCGCCCATTCCTGTCCATTTTAGTTCACTGATGCCCAGGATGTCGATGTTTATTCTTGCCATCTCCTGTTTGACCACCTCCAGCTTCCCAAGGTTCATAGATCTTACATTCCAGGTTCCTATGCAGTATTTTTCTTTGCAGCATTGGATTTTCCTTTCACTTCCAGGCACGTCCACAGCTGAGCGTCCTTTCGGCTTTGGCCCAACCACTTCATTAGCTCTGGAGCTACTTGTACTTGTCCTCCGCTCTTCCTCAGTAGCATGGTGGACGCCTTCCGACCTGAGGGGCCCATCTTCCAGCGTCATATCTTTTAGCCTTTTGTTTCTGATCATGGGGCGTTCTTGGCAAAGATACTGGAGTGGCTTGCCATTTCCTACTCCAGGTGGATTGCGTTTAGTCGGAACTCTCCACTATGTCCTGTCCGTCTTGGGTGTCCCTGCACGGCATAGCCCATAGTTTCTCTGAGTTACTCAAGCCCCTTCGCCACGACAAGGCAGCAATCCATGAAGAAGTCTTCACCACAGACCTCTGACTAAAAGGTACCCTTGACTCAAAAAAAAAAATCACTTTAAATTCAGGCTTTACTGGATTGCTTTGTATCACACCACTGGACACCGATTGTGATGTTTGCCCCTTGTGGCTCCTGTTTGTCTTCCAAACACATGAAGGCAAATGAAACACCTTTTCACACGCTGCCACCATTTGATCACTAAATCAACGTACTTTACTTAGGAAATTTGAAGGTCCATTCAGTTTTCACTTTTTCTTAAAAGAGGTTTATTTATTACGGATGTTTTTAAAATAATTCATAGGTACAGTGGTGCCTCGCAAGACGAGCGCTCCATTTAACGACAAAATTGCATTACAACAAACTTTTTGCAATCGCAAAAGCGATCGCTTTACAATGGTTTCAATGGGGGGAATGTCACTTTGCGATGATCGGTTCCCTGCTTCGGGAACCGATTCTTGCAAAACAATGTTTTTCGGCCAACTGATCGGCGGTTTCAAAATGGCCACCAGGTAAAAAAAAGGCTCACCACTCTTTTCTGGGACGGATTCCTCACTGCATGGGCAGCGAAAATGGCAGCGCTATGAAGGATCGCTGGACGGCAAGTTTCAAGCCCATAGGAACACATTAATTGGGTTTTAATGCGTTTCTATGGGCTTTTTTTATTTCGCATTACGACATTTTCGTTCTACAGTGATTTTGCTGGAACGAATTAACGTCGTAATGCGAGGCACTACTGTATTTACTTAGGTTCATCAAGCATCAATCTTCTATTTAAATCTCACAAGTTACTATTCACTCCTCAGACTAATCACACCTCAGATCTCCCAACCATCTCTCTCTCCCCCCCTCCCTAACTCTGGCTGAATTCTACTCTCTCTCTCCCTCCTGACTGACTAATTCTTGACTCCCCTTTTAACCTCTCTCAGCTCCGCCTCTCCACCACATTTGCCTAGTACATGAATAATACATGACCTATTTTGCATAACAAGGAGTGAATGCTACACTCGCCAACTTACCTGGTGGACTTTCATCCCCCACCTCCTAGTGGGCCACTCATTCAGGCCTCTCCAACTCACGGTACAGCTCACAACTGACGCCAGTCAGACAGGATGGGGTGCACATTGCGGTCATCGAGAGATCCACACTTTGTGGTCAAGCTCAGAGAGACGGCTGCACATCAGTCAACTAGAGTTGCTAGCAGTCATCAAATCCTTCCGAGCTTTCCAAATTCTCATAGCTGGTCATGGGGTCCAGGTCATCACGGACAATATGACCACCCTTTATTACATCAACAAACAGGGTGGCACCCATTCTCTACATCTTCTATATTTAGCAATTGAGCTGTGGGAATGTTGTTACAATCACCACGTCTTTCTGGTGGCTTCAACGAGGTCACTGACTGTCTGAGCCGTCATACCACCCAAACCCATGAGTGGGCCCTCAAGGACACCATCTTCTCTCTTCTCTGCAGTTCATGGGGGACTCCAGGTCTTGACGTCTTTGCCACCCAAATCCAAATGCAGCAGGTACTGCTCTTGGGCAGGAAGAGGAAAGAACTCTGTAGGTGACACTTTCATGGTGGACTGGAGCGACAGTCTCCTTTATCTCTTTCCACCTATTCCACTCATCCAGTGAACAATAGTCAGGCTCCATCAGCTGAAGGATACCATTCTAATAGCACCATGGTGGCCTTGACAACCGTGGTTCACCACTCTCATAGCCATAGCTACCGACTTCCTGAGGTTACCTCTTCAACCATCCCTTCTGACTTAGGACGAAGGTTAAATTTGTCATTCCGACCTCAAGTCTCTGCACCTCACTGCATGGAGAAATCCCCCAAAGTGGCTGAAGTCTTAAATAGGGCTAAGAAGCCCTCTTCTCAATTACTGTATTCATATAAGTGGAACACTTTCATCAAGTTTGCCGCATTGCGAAAATTGCCCACAGTTCCTGTTTCCTTGGACACCCTTCTCAAGTCCCTTCGTTATTTGTTTGACCAAGGTTTGGATCATTCAACGTTGAAAGTTTGTATTTCTGCAATAGTTTCATATCAGCCTGAAGGGTCGGAGGCCTCTTGTTTATTTTCTCAGCCTACTTTGAAGAGATTTCTGAGAGGTATGTGAAACATGTGCCCACCTACATGACCTCTGTTACATACAGCACTGATGTTACCTGTCTGTCATGGGTTTGGAGGGAAAGTTCCATCCTATGGGGAGTGGAAGGCGGGACATCAGGAGGAGGGGCTGTACTGTATATATATGTGAAGCGTGTGTGGAGAAGTTTAGGAGACGCTGGGATGTGAAGAAGCAGCAGCTGGGAAGAAGAAGCTGGTGTGGGAGTCTGTGTGTCAGACAGGGTACTACTGTGTGTCAGAGTACCAACCTGATAGGTTCAGGTGTCTGTTGGTTAGCCAGAACTGATAGGTTCAGGGTCTGTGCTTCAAGTTAAGGGTTCTGTGTGAACCAAACTGTATGCATGTATGAATGAGACTAAGCCACGTTACTATATCTTATTCACCTGATCATTTTATTTTCCCTGTGTGTTGTTTTAAATAAACCTTATTCTTTTATTTGTTGAAAATCCATCCCTGGTCTGTGTGACTTCTTATAGGGAATGGTTGGTGGCAGCTTAGTTAACGTGTGGCAGATCCCAGTAGGTCTGGGTTTGTCACATTGATTGGTGTCCAGCGTGTGGGATACGACTGGTCCAGTTGTCCAGCGGTCCAGCAAAGCCTTGGCAAGTGTGCCCAGAGCAAGGGGGGTCTAGTCAGGGACAATCTGAGAGCACGTAGGTAATCTTCTAGGTGTGCCTCACGGGGGGGTGCACTAGTAGAAGAACGTGTAACCTCAGATTGGGGACTAGATTAGGGAGCTCTGAGGCAGCCTGTTTTGGCGGGAAAAAGCTGAGGCAAAACTGGGTAGTAGCAGTGATCTAGCCTGCCTGCTGAGAGGCCCAGCAGAGGGGGGTAGACTCTAACTCGCTACAGTTGCAAGTAGTGCTGAAGGACAGCAGCAATCTATAGGGAAAGCTGGTTCTGAGGCAAAAGGAAAAAAAAAAGTGGTCGTTTTATTTTGAGGCTTGACTTTTTAAAGCAGCTTGTTCTGGGGGGGGGATTATGCCCTTGACTCGAAGCCAAATGGCAGAAATGGGTGAAGTGAAAGACCCCCAGGTTGACCAAGGTTCTGAGGATGAATTTGGCTCAGTGCAGGGTGACAGCACAGGAGAGCAGAACCCAGAACTCAGAAAGATACTCCTAGCCCAACAGCATGAACTGAGGGTGAGGGAAATGGAGGAAAGATTAGAGAGAGAAAGAAGGCAATTTGAAATAGAGAAAATGGAAAGAGAAGAAAGAATAGAGAGAGAGAAAATGGAAAGAGAAGAAAGATTGGAGAGAGAGAAAATGGCGTTTGAATTAAGAAAATTGGAACTGATGAATCAGAACAATAATAACAATAGGGATTCTGAGGGAGGCCAATTGTCTAAAGCTGACCTGAAGAAATTCCCTGTGTACCACAAGGGAGATTGTCCTGAGGTGTTCTTTTCCTTAGTGGAAAGAGCGTTTGTGGACTTCTCAGTGAGGGAAACTGAGAAGATGACCATCATGCGATCTTTAATCAGTGGTAGCCTGGCTGAGGTTTATTCAGAGATGCCACAGGAACTGATGAGAGATTTTGCAGAGTTTAAAAAACTGGTGTTTGCAAGACATGGGATAAATGCGGAACAGCTGAGGCAAAGATTCAGGTCCCTCACAAAGAAACCAGAGCAGACTTTTACCCAAGTGGGGGCTCAATTGGTGAGGCTGCTAGAGAAATGGCTATCTCAGGAGGGGACAGAGACCTTTCAGCAGCTTAAAGATTTGATAGCGCTGGAACAGTTCTATTCAGTCCTGCATGGGGAACTGAAATTCCAGGTGAGGGAAAGGAAACCTAGATCTGTGGCCGAAGCAGCCGAGATCGCAGATTTTATTTACCAGATAAGAAAGCCCTTAGGTGAGGAGAAATCTGTAGGAAAACCCAAAGAAACCTACAGCAAGTACTCTCAGGGACCAGGGAAAAGCCAGCAAGGGGGAGGGGCCCATGGTGAAGGGAAGCCCTCAGACATGAAACCAAGACCTCAGATTTTGGAGGGAAAACCAAAACAAGATGAGAGAGATTCAAAATACACCAGAAAATGCTATTTCTGTCAGGGAAAGGGCCATCTAATCTCAGACTGTGAGAAATTAAAGCAGCTAAAAGGAATTGTGCCTCAGGATTTGAGTGGGACCAAGCCAAAAGCTGTGTTCGGTGTCCAGAAAGAGCAAGGCTCATTGTCACTGAGGGAGCCTGTTGCCATGGCTACTCAATCTGGAACAGCTACATCTGCTGATCAGGCTGAGGAAAATGGTCCTCTTGTAGAGGTCAGGCGCTGCCTGCTGGTGAGAACAGATTCTCAGTTGTTTGAGACAGCAGGGGTGGACGTAGGAATACTTGGCCATCAGTATAGGGGGCTGCGGGACACTTGTTCTCAGGTGACCCTGTGCCATCCAGATATTATTCCTAGGGAATATCTAATCCCAAATGAGAGCATGAAGGTGGCAGGGATTGAGGGGCAGGTGATTTCACTGCCAGTCGCGGAGGTACCTGTCAACTTTCAAGGCTGGAGGGGAGTTTGGCGGCTAGCGATTTCATCGACTCTGCCAGCAGCCGTGCTCGTGGGAAATGACCTGGCTGAACATGTGAAACGGGTGCTAGTGATTACACGTTCACAAGCCACCACGGGGACAGTTCAGGGGGGTAATGATGAGCCAGAGACGGCAGCAGAGGGGAGTGCCGAAGCTGTGGTGGAAACCTTAACCACAGACAGCAGATTTGGACAGGAGCAAAAGGCAGACGCCACTCTCCAAAAGTGTTTTGAACAGGTGACTGACGCCCAGCTAACACCTGAAACCCCAGTGAGATTTCTGGAGAAAAAAGGGATTTTATATAGAGAGACCCTGAGGAATATCTCAAAAGGGGGAGATGGGATCAGAAGTCAGCTGGTGGTACCTGAAAAGTATCGCCCCATGATCTTACAAAGGGGGCACTCTGACATGTTTGCTGCACACTTAGGGGTGAACAAAACACAGCAGAGAATCACACAGAATTTTTACTGGCCTGACATAGGGAAGCAGATCAGGGAGTTCTGTAAACAATGTGATGTGTGTCAAAGGCAGGGGAATAGCCGCGACAGGACCAAAGCAAAGTTGTGCCCTTTGCCTGTGATTGACACTCCGTTCAAATGCATAGGGGTGGATATTGTGGGACCTTTGCCCAAGGCCACAAAGAGGGGGAACAGGTTCATTCTCACCATTGTGGACCATGCCACGAGGTACCCTGAAGCCATACCCTTGACTAACATTGAAACTAACACAGTGGCAGATGCCTTGGTGGGGTATATGTCCAGGATGGGATTTGCCTCAGAAATAATCACAGATTTGGGCGCATCGTTCACATCAAAGCTCATGAAACGCTTATGGCAAATCTGTGGAATTAAGCACAAGGAAACCACTGCCTATCATCCTGAAAGTAATGGGTTAACTGAGAAGTTCAATGGGACTCTAATGCGCATGATTAGGGCTTACTTGGCAGAGAATCCAAACAATTGGGACCAGAAGCTGCAATCCCTTTTGTTTGCTTATCGATCAGTGCCACAAGCCAGTACCGGGTTCAGTCCATTTGAACTTTTATTTGGGAGAAGGGTGAAAGGGCCCCTGGATTTGATCAAACAAAATTGGGAGCAGATCACCCAGGATGACCCACAAGACGTTGTGACATACATAGACACCTTGATGAATGACCTAAAGAGAAATCTAGAGCTGGCAGCAGAAAACCTGCAAGCTCAGAAGGTCAGACAGAAAACATGGTATGACCACAAAGCTAGAGAGAGGCACTTTGACCCAGGGGAGGAAGTGCTTTGGCTTAGGCCCTGCAGAGAGAATAAACTGCAGCTCAAATGGGCAGGACCATATAGGGTCATTTCCAAGATGTCAGACCTGAACTACCTTATAGAGCAGGAGGAGAACCAAGCAAGGAGGGTGGTTCATGTGAATGCCCTAAAACCCTACTACAGAGGGGAACAGAGGGTTTTGTTTGCGATAAAAGCAGCTGAGAGTGAGGAAGCTGAATTACCCTTCTGGGAGGGTAGAGGGGAAGTAAAATACAACCCAGAGGAGGTAAAGATCAGTCCTGCACTCACCCAAGACCAGCAGCAAGAACTAAAAATGCTGCTTAGTAAATATCAACAGGTGTTTTCCAACAAGCCGGGGATAGTGAAGGGAGTGATGCATCGGATCCACACAGGGGATGCACCCCCGCAGGCAGTATCCCCATACCGAGTAACGGGACCCTATAGGGACAAGGTGCGGAAGGAGCTGGACGAGATGCTTAGGGAGAACATAATCGTCCCCTCTTCTAGTCCTTGGTCCTCTCCGATAGTCCTTGTGGACAAGCCTGATGGGAGCATTAGGTTTTGTGTCGATTACAGGAAATTAAACCGTGTAACCACTCCTGATGCCTACCCAATGCCCAGGCTAGACAACCTGATTGAAACCATAGGGGGTTGTCGGTTCATCTCATCATTGGACCTGGTAAAGGGATATTGGCAATTAAGAATTGATCCCAGGGATCAAGAAAAGACTGCCTTTTGCAGCCCTTTTGGTCTCTATGAGTTTCGAGTCCTGAGCTTTGGTCTCAGAAATGCACCAGCCACATTCCAAAGGCTGATGGACCAGACCTTGGCAGGGCTCAGTGACTTTACAGTGGCCTACATTGATGACATAGGGATCTTCAGTAATACCTGGGAAGATCACCTGATACACCTGGAGTTAGTGCTGCAGAGGTTAAGTGCAGCAGGGCTAACAGTAAAGGCCAGCAAGTGTCAGCTGGGTAGCCCAGAAATAAAATACTTGGGTGTTAAGGTATATTTTTCATTGCCTGAAAATTGATATATATGTGTGTGTGTGTGCACAGAACAAGACAGATGACATCACTTCCTCTAGACCTGGCTGATGCAACTGCACTGCAATACTTGATGAACACACCTGAGTAGATGAGATCACCACTTTATGATTGGACAGACTAGGCTGGACTTATGTATAAAAGTAGTCAGAGAACACTGTTCACTCTCTCCTCTATTACTCAATTTCTGCGTGTCACTCTGTCGGTTTGAACACTGTATGCTGATGCTGTTGATGATACAAAGCTGTATGTATGTCCTGTAAATACTGTAAATTATTTGTAAATACACCACCGAGAAAAGGCAGCATTGTGGTCGTTTATCTGCGCCGTACTCTGCTGTACTCTGCAAAGAAGAGATAAAGACGCACCCGAACCACACACGTTCCCGGGTACAGAGGTTATGGGCCCAGCACGCTCCCGCTGCGCAAGATAAAAGGTGGTGAGTAAACGTTGTGCAACGTGGGAAGAATAAATAAATGAAAAAGGAGGAGGAGAGCAGTGACAGCGAGACAGAAGCTAGTTCGTCTGTGGGGAAGGTACAGAGAACAGAAAGGCTTCAGAGAGACAGGACAATGGCAACATACAGCTCAGGAGTTGGTGCTCTGGCTATAAACAGGCTAAATGAGCAGAACTATAAAACGTGGGCAGTAAAATCCGAGATGCTGCTAAGAAAAGAGTCATTATGGCGCTACATTATTAACCCCCCAGCGCAGCCCGATGATGAGGAATTGGAGCAGAGTGAGAAAGCTCTAGCAACTTTAGTGTTGTCCCTTGAAGATACCATTTTAGTTCATATACAGGGACTAACAACAGCCCAGGAGGTCTGGAATAGACTAAAAGGGATTTATCAGCGAGAAACAACTGGAACAAAAATAGCACTTACCAGAAAATTGTTCCAGTGCAGAATGCAGCCGGGGCAGAGTGCATCGGAGCACTTAAAAAATATGAAAGACATGTTCAATCAGCTTCAACTCATGAACGTTGTATTTCCCCAAGAGCAGCAGGTTTATATACTTCTTAGCTCGTTAAATGACTCTTATTCTATGCTGATAACAAGCTTGGAATCGTTAACAGATGCTCAGCTAACTTTGGAATATGTTTCGAGTAGAATTTTGCAGGAGGAACAGCATTTACAGGAAAGAAAAATGAATAAACGCCAAAGCCACGTGCAGGCTGGACGGGATGGATATCCGGAAGCCAGCAGACGTGCCGCGGAAGAACAAAGGGGGCGAGTCCTGATGACAAAAGCTTGCTTCTTGTGCGGTTCCACCAATCATCTCCGGAAAGACTGTGATGCAACAAGAAGTCCTCCAAACCATAGAGGTACAACAGGAAGTCCTCCAAATCATAGAGATGTGACCGGAAGTCCTCCGGACCATAGAGTCTACAGAAAAAAGGGCTCCAGGAGATTTCAAAGAAGAGACAACGTGGGACAAATCTCTTCAGTAACGAATGACACAAGAAGCAGCAACAAAACAGAGATGATTAGATGGCTGTTAGATTCTGGAGCTGCAGAAAATTTGTCTAATTCTTTAGAAATGTTTTCTTTTATAGGTAAATCTGATCTACGGCATGTGACGATGGCGAACGGCCAGCAGGTGGCGGTCAAAGGCAAAGGAACTGTGTACGTCTCTGCATTGAAAACTGAGATAAGGGAAGTCTATTACACTCCAGGTTTAGAATTTAACATTATTTCTATTGCGTCTTTGGTAGATCAGAAGTTTGCTGTAAGTTTTGAAAAACAGGAGTGTGTGATAAAGAAAGAGGGCACTTTAATTGCAAAAGTGAGGCAAGAAAATAAATTGTATTTCTTACAGAGCCAGGCACATGAAGGTGCAAACACATTGCAAGTGAACAGACCACAACATGATAATTGCATACACTTGTTGCATAGGAGGTTGGGTCATGCAAATTTTAGAACAATACAAAAGATGGAGCACTTAGCCAGGGATGTAAGTTTGAAGAAATGTCATAATTACCTGGACTGTGCAGTTTGCAAAGCAAGTAAAACATGTATAGCTCCAAAAGGAAAGAAAACTGATAGAATTACTACTAGACCTTTTGAATTAGTGCATACTGATTTAATGGGACCATTCCCACCATCGCTAGGGGGAGCGAGATTTTGTATGGTAATTACTGATGATTTTTCGAGATTTTCTTTTTGTTATACGTTAAAGTCTAAGACAGAAGTTTTTGACACATTCAGAAAATGGTTGGTTGCAACAGAGAGAAAATTTGGCCTCAAGGTAGCTCAGCTACAAACAGACAGGGGCACAGAGTTTACAAACCACAGGTTTCAGAGGTGGTTGGAGAGTCTAGGCATTAGACACAGGTTGACAAGCCCTTATAGTCCCTTTCAAAATGGGGTTGCAGAAAGAAGGAACAGAGTATTGCAGGAGATGAAAGACTCAATGCTTGCAGATGCTAAACTGCCACATGGGCTTTGGAGTGAAGCAATACTCACAAGTAATTTTATTGTTAACAGAATCTATTCTTCTGCCATAGATGAAACGCCATACTTTCTATTATACGGTAAGAAGCCATGTATGAAGTACTTACGCGTGTTTGGGTGCACGGCTTTTGTGCACATACCAAGACAGCTACGAAGAAAAGGTAAAAGTAAAACGAGAAAATTAATTTTTGTGGGTTATGAACCAAACAGCAAAGCTTACAGGTTTTTTGATGGCAACAGGGGCGTGATCATATCAAGGTCTGCTAGTTTCAATGAGGGTGAGAACTGGGACCAGGTACATGCCAATTCACAATTATACATTCCTCTGCACTCAAGAAGAAACCAAATTAGAAAGGCAGGAACACAGATGCGAGATGAGGAACCCTATGATGAAGATGCCACAGATAACGAGGCAGATGTCGATGAAGAAGAAGTAGCTACTGCAGAAGAAGAAGGGCCTGCTACAGATGATGAAGGAAAAGAAGTTGAAGAACATGAAGCTCACACAAGTAGGCAGTCAGAGAATCAGACACATAGTCCCAGAAGGTCTCAGAGGGCTAACAAAGGGGTTCCACCACAAAGATATGGTTTGGGTGGCGTTACAGTATGTAATGTGTATGTTGAGCCTAAAAATTATAAAGATGTCTTAAAGCTACCTGATTTAGAAAAGAAGAAATGGATGGAGGCCATGGATGAGGAAATGAAGTCCATGAAGAAACACAATGTATTCTCTGAGACCAAACTGCCAGCAAAAACAAGGTAATAGGATGTAAGTGGGTGTTTAAAAGGAAGTTACAAAATGATGGAAATTTCAGATATAAAGCAAGGTTAGTGGCACAAGGTTTCACACAGAAAAGATTTGAACATTATGACCAGGTATTTTCGCCAGCAGTTAGGTCTGAAACACTAAGAGCTGCACTCACATTTGCTGCCGCCAAAAATTATGTGATTCACCATTACGATATTACTACTGCTTACTTGAATGCAGATTTAAAAGAAGAATTGTACATGGCGAAAGCACCAGGTTTCCAAGGTGACAAACCAGAATTAGTATACAGATTAAATAAATCCATTTATGGCCTCAAACAATCCGCCAGAAACTGGAATGACTGTTTACATCATGTATTGGTAAATTTAGGTTACAAAAACAGTCTGGCGGATCCTTGCATGTACACCAAGAAAGTAGGTAATGAGTTGAATGTACTGCTTGCTTATGTAGATGACCTATGTTTCATAACCAAAGACCACAGTCAAGTAGAGCTATTTGAAAGACAATTAAAAAAGAAATTTGAATTTAAAAGTCTGGGCCCCATACAAAATTACCTAGGCGTACAAATAAAGAAAACAGAAAAGGGGTTTGAGTTAAGCCAAGAACTAAAAATAAAACAAATGCTAGAAAAGTATAACATGGAAGAGTGCAAATGTGTAAATACCCCTATGGTAGTAGATTTTCAGAAAGAAGATGAAATAAGCAAAGAATTTGAGGACCAAGAGTTATACCACTCTGCAATTGGCAGTTTAATGTACTTGGCCAATTGGACGCGTCCTGACATTGCAGCGTCAGTAAACATCCTTAGTAGATATGTAGCAAATCCAAAAGAAAAACACTGGCAAGGTGTGAAAAGAATATTTAGATATTTAAAGGGAACGTGTAATTACCACTTAATATTGAAGGCATCAAAGAGTTTAAAGTTGTCAGCCTATGTAGATAGCGATTGGGCGAATGATGAAACTGACAGGAAATCAATGACTGGGTTTGTCGTCAGACTTGGAAACAGCATAATTGGTTGGAAGTCAAGGAAACAAGGGTCCGTAGCTACCTCAACTTCAGAGGCAGAATTTGCAGCTTTGTCTGAATTATGTTCAGAATTGATGTGGTATAAACAGTTAATAAAAGATCTGCAATGCAAAACTGATGACACGATAAAGGTAATGGAGGATAATACAACATGCATACACATGGCTAATTCTGATAGAATAAAGAGCAGAAGTAAGCATGTTGATATAAAATATCATAATGTGAGGGAAGCTATTAGAGAAAAGTTAATTGAGTTACAGTATTGTAGCACTGAAGAGAATGTGGCAGACATTTTAACAAAACCATTATGTGCTCAGAAACATGAAATGTGCATAGATGCAATGGGAATGTGTAATGTTTAATAAGTAACGGATTCATGCAATTCAAAATAGGGGGAGTGTTAAGGTATATTTTTCATTGCCTGAAAATTGATATATATGTGTGTGTGTGTGCACAGAACAAGACAGATGACATCACTTCCTCTAGACCTGGCTGATGCAACTGCACTGCAATACTTGATGAACACACCTGAGTAGATGAGATCACCACTTTATGATTGGACAGACTAGGCTGGACTTATGTATAAAAGTAGTCAGAGAACACTGTTCACTCTCTCCTCTATTACTCAATTTCTGCGTGTCACTCTGTCGGTTTGAACACTGTATGCTGATGCTGTTGATGATACAAAGCTGTATGTATGTCCTGTAAATACTGTAAATTATTTGTAAATACACCACCGAGAAAAGGCAGCATTGTGGTCGTTTATCTGCGCCGTACTCTGCTGTACTCTGCAAAGAAGAGATAAAGACGCACCCGAACCACACACGTTCCCGGGTACATTGGGTCACATGGTAGGGGGAGGAGTGATAAAACCCCTGGAGGCCAAAATAGAAGCTGTTCGTGATTGGCCCAGACCCAACACCAAGAAAAAAGTCAAATCATTTCTTGGGTTGGTGGGCTACTACAGAAAGTTCATCCCGAGGTTTAGCGAGATTGCGGCTCCGCTGACCGATCTGACGAGGAAGAAGGCTGATGACCGCATCCCGTGGACCAGCGACTGTGAGGAGGCGTTCCAGAGGTTGAAGCAGGCGCTAATCAACTATCCAGTGCTGTGTGCTCCAGACTTCGACCGGGAGTTCATCATCTACACCGATGCGTCTAACAGCGGGGTAGGAGCAGTTCTGTGCCAGGAGGATGAGAATGGTGACCAGCATCCAGTGTCCTACCTGAGTAGGAAACTTCAAAAAGGTGAGAGACATTTGGCAACCGTGGAGAAGGAGTGTTTGGCCATAGTCTACGCGATCCAGAAGGCCAAGCCTTACATCTGGGGAAGACATTTTGTTCTGTGCACTGACCATTCACCACTGCAATGGTTAAAGACAATGAAAACCCACAATAGCAAACTTATGAGGTGGGCTTTAAACCTACAGGACTATGACTTTGAAGTGAAGGTGGTCAGAGTGTCAGTGAACTGTGTTGCTGACGCCTTGTCAAGAAGACCTGAAGAATGAAGACGGCGAAAGAAACATGGACTATGTATATATATTGATGACAAAAAGTTAAATGTACCTGTTTTTTGAACTTGGTTTGTATGAATAAAGGTAAATTGATGTAATGTATATGGTAAATGTTTAAATGCCTAATTGATATGGTTAACTTAGAATGTAAGTATAAGTAAGTATGATATTGTATGTATAACTGTTTTGTGTATTTTATCCAGGTTGTTTTTTGGGAAAAAGCACCTTAGCTTTCCCCCTACAAAACAACTTATAAAGAGGGGAGGTGTTACATACAGCACTGATGTTACCTGTCTGTCATGGGTTTGGAGGGAAAGTTCCATCCTATGGGGAGTGGAAGGCGGGACATCAGGAGGAGGGGCTGTACTGTATATATATGTGAAGCGTGTGTGGAGAAGTTTAGGAGACGCTGGGATGTGAAGAAGCAGCAGCTGGGAAGAAGAAGCTGGTGTGGGAGTCTGTGTGTCAGACAGGGTACTACTGTGTGTCAGAGTACCAACCTGATAGGTTCAGGTGTCTGTTGGTTAGCCAGAACTGATAGGTTCAGGGTCTGTGCTTCAAGTTAAGGGTTCTGTGTGAACCAAACTGTATGCATGTATGAATGAGACTAAGCCACGTTACTATATCTTATTCACCTGATCATTTTATTTTCCCTGTGTGTTGTTTTAAATAAACCTTATTCTTTTATTTGTTGAAAATCCATCCCTGGTCTGTGTGACTTCTTATAGGGAATGGTTGGTGGCAGCTTAGTTAACGTGTGGCAGATCCCAGTAGGTCTGGGTTTGTCACAACCTCCACTTCCACAGTGGTCTCTCCCGGTTGTTCTCCACGCACTCACTCATCCACTGTTTGAGCCCATGGCCTCAACACATCTCAAACTTCTTTCTATCAAGACTTTGTTCCATGTGGCTATAACTTCTGCGCCTCAAACAAGCAAGCTGTCCACTCTTCGAGCTGATGCCCCTTACATTCAATTTTATCCCAACAAAGTTGTCTTATATCCAGATGTGTCCTTTCTTCCCAAAGTGATTTCTGATTTCCATGTTAATCAACCTCTAATCCTTCCAACGTTATTTCCAAATCCCTTTTCTGATGTTGAGCACGTGCTCCATTCTCTCAACATTCACTGTGCCTTAGCATTTTACATTTCCAGGACTAAGAAATTCCGCACTTCCCCCAGACTTTTTATGTGCTTCCATAGCCCACGAAAGGGCTCTCCTGCCTTCTCGCAGACAGTCTCAAGGTGGATTGTCTCTGCTATTACTTTAGGTCATGACTTGGCAAGCAAGACTCTGCCAGAGGTGCTAAAAGGACACTCCATGAGAGCTATGGCAACTTCTACAGCTTGGTTGTGTGGTGTTGCAGTCCCTGACATCTGTCGAGTGGTCACTTGGTCTACAACCTCGACTTTTGTGATGCGCTGTCGTCTTAACGTCAGGGTCAAGAAGGAAGCAAGTTTTGGAAGGGCTGTGTTGACTTCGTTGTTGGCATGACGGCCCTCCTTCTGGTAAGTGAGCTTCCTAGTCACCATTTGTGTGCATTCACAGAGGCCACCAAGAAGAAAGAGAGGTTACTTACCTGTAACCATGGTTCTTTGAGTGGTCCTCTGTGAATCCACACATCCCGCTCTACCTCCCCACTGTCCGTTGCCTGGTGTCTTGAGCTTTGTGGGAGTCAGTCAGTGGCAGACATTTTGGAACTGAGGTATTACTGGTGGGCGGAGCATGCGTGCCATGGGACAACATCCTACTAATCACGTCTTTTTAAGCTCTAGAATATTCCGAGGAGTGCTGCGCAAGAGCAGTAAAATTCATTTGTGTGGATTCACAGAGGACCACTCAAAGAACCATGGTTATAGGTAAGTATCCTCTCTTTTAAAAGAAAACAATTTTATCTAAACCCATTTTTCAGTTAGCAAAACTCACTGTAACATTCACTCATTCCCTATTTGAAATCATTCTGGGGAAAATATTCCTTACTAAATTAATAAGAGCATTTCTTCCTTATGAGGAAGGATTCAATTATTAGTGAGGGGACTAGATTCTTAGAATTTCTGTATGGAGCAGTTCATAGGATCAATTACTGTTTACATCTCAATGCATCCCTGGGAATACTATGACACTCAATTCGTTTTTTGGCGTGACTTCTTTGCATCATATAAATAGGTGATGGACCTGTGCAGAGCCCAGTTGAAGAATATTCTAGTTGAGTGTTCTGATATAAAAAACCACTACTCCACTGCATAGGCCTAAGTGCTTCTGTGTCTCTCTCATTCTGTTTCTTTTCCACCGTGTTGTTGTTTTTTGCACTGTGATTATCGAGTTTTGCTTATCATTTTGTTCTTTCTTTATATAATTTTCTTTTTCTTTCAAATACTTTTCCCCTTCTTTTCTTGCTCTTATCCTCCTTCATCCACTTAAGGAGGCCCCATTTCATAAGCGTCCAACTTGTGGAAGCCAGCTTCTCCCCACCAATCAGACTGTCATTCCCTTTCATCATTTTGCTTAGGTGACAAACACAATTTCTTATTGTATTCCATCTGCTCTGCCTTCACCCCAAGGCTAAAACAAACAACTTGTTACATTTTTGTGTCCATATATTGGGGAAGACAGTAGTTGCAAATTTTTTCAACTTTCATCTCCCTTGACTTACTGGCCACTAGCCGTGGCTCCCCAGTACAATACTCGAGTGGGAGAAGGAAGGGTTGAAGCCTGGCTTGATTAGGACTTCTGTTTTTTCTCCCGTCTTACCCAAAGTATCGTATTGACAAGCTGCAACCAGTAGCCAGTAAGTCAAGGGAGCCTCAAGTTGATACAGTTTTGGAACTGCTGCACTACTCTGATCGCCCAACATCACTTACAAATCATTGCCTCTGCAGGACTGTGGCAGATGGGCATTCAAGGCAGGAAGGAATCTGGTTCTGAACCTTAATGTAAAACTGAGAGGTGCTGGAAGAGAAAGGAGACATTGAATACCTAGCAAAGCAATATCCAGCTCAAATCCTTTGATGCAGATAGGTATGAGATTTATGGAGGGTGGGGACAGATGCTCCTAAAAATCTTCTTTGCCACATTTTAATGATGATCAGGCTACGCTATGCCCCTTTGGGACTAGAATTTGTCTAGTCTGTGGGGTGCTTGCCATTCCACTTCCTCCCTCTCTCTGGTCATCCCATCATTCATTCTCGTAGTCCTTTAAGATTACACAGCAGTTTGGTAACCTTTGCTCTGCAAGATGCAGATGTGTATGCTGAAAGACCTTGGCTTATCCAGGAATGACTGTAAAACTTGTCTGTTACTGAAATTTTAATGGTTGGACCATCATCTTTGGCTGTGGGAGTGCTATCTACCTCTGCCTAAACAGCCTAGCTTGTTTTGGAGCTACAGTGGTACCTCACAAGATGACGACCCCGCTGAACAACGAATCCGCATTACGATGACTTTTTGCGATCGCTATAGCGATTCGCAAACAGTCATTCCAATGGGGGATTTTTGCTTGACGTCGATTAGGTCCGTGCTTCGCGAACCGTTTGTACGTAAGACAACGATTTTCCCGGCTCCGCAAAATGGCTGTCCTGTGTTTTCCGGACCCATGCTTCTCAGGGCAGCCATTTTTACAGCTTATTGGCGCTTCGCAAAATGGATTCCCTGTGGGCGGTCTTCACTGAACGACAGGGTATTTTCCCCATTGGAACGCATTAAATGGGTTTCAATCTATTCCAATGGGGAAACTGATTTCGCATGATGACGATTTCGCTAAACAGCAATTTTCCCGGAACGGATTATTCGGGGCACCACTGTATACCAATTGTTCCTAACCTTTTGAAGTTGCACTCTCTGGGGCAGTCCTCCAGGAAGGACCAGAACTAGGACAAAACCAGGCCATGATCCCCAATACTGTGGCTGGTTTTGATCTGGACTCTCCATCTTAGCTAACTGAGTTGACCTCATTTAGTATCTACATTTATTAATTGAAGGTCTTAGAAATACAATTTTAAACTGGTGACTATCATTCCACAGTTGTTGCTGTGGGTATACTTAGTTTTTAAAAGAATATCTATTTCTCCCTCTGTAGCAGAAAACTATTTAAATTGCTTTTGCTAGTTGTGAAATAAAAATTGTCTTGTTGGACAGAGATGGTTGGAAATGAAAACCAAAATATTGGCAGGGAAACATTTTAATAAGGAAAATTCTGCCAAATAATTGGAGCCTGAACGTTCTCCACAATCGCATTATAATTTTCATCAAATTCTGTAATAATTTATAATTTCTATGAAGTAATTTCTTTATATTAATAAAATTATTCATAGATTTGTAAGGGTAGGGACATTATTCTTAGATACTGAAGGGTAAGAACGCCTGTTCCTTGAGATGTCAGATTTGGCTACAGTGTAGCATGCTCTATGTAGGCATTATAACTGAATCCCTGAACCCCATTTTAGAGATAATTTTAATCTTTTTCATGTTTTAATCTTGTAATTGTATTTTAAATCATATTTTTAAAATTTATCTTTTAATATTTAACTTATTGTCTTTTTAATTGTGTGAATTTTAATGTTGTGAGCCGCTCTGGGTCCCTTGTTGGGATAAATGTGGCATATAAATAAAACTACTGCTATTGCTGCTATTGCTGGTGCTGGTGCTGGTGCTACTGCTACTGCTACTACTACTACTACTACTACTACTACTACTACTACTACTACTACTACTACTACTACTACTACTACTACTAATAATAATAATAATAATAATAATAATAATAATAATAATAATAATAATAATAATAATAATAATAGTAATAATAGTAATAATAGTAATAATAGTAATAATAATAATAATAGTAAGAAGAAGAAGAAGTAGTAGTTGTGGCAACTTTGGGTATACTCTGAATTTCAAGTTGTGATGGGAATGGGATGCTCATACACAGGAGTTTCAATTTAGAATAATTTATTTTTATTCCTGTGTGAACTTGGAATAACTTAACATTTTTCAAAGAATCTTGGTATAGATTAGGGAGGACAAGGAGGATGTCATCAGCAAATAGATAATTAAACTTTGCCATTAAATCTTAGCTCCTTTGATGTATATATTTATATGTACAGTGGTGCCTCGCTTAACGAGCGCACCATTTAATGACGAATCCACATAGCGATGCGTTTTTTGCACTCGCTTTTGCGATCACATCGCAATGTTTTAGATAGGGAAAACATCACTTTGCGATGGTCGGTAAGCGTTTCGCTTACCGATTTTCGCATAGCGATGTTTTAAAAACAGCTGATCGGCGGTTCCAAAATGGCCGCCGGAAGAAAAAATGGCCGCCCACAGCATTTTTGTGCCCTGTCCTCGCTTACTGGGCAGCGAAAATGGCAGCTGGATGGAGGATTTCCGCATAGCAGTGAGTTTTTCCCCCATAGGAACGCATTAAACGTGTTTTAATGCGTTCCTATGGGGTTTTTTTCCCTGCATAGCAACGAATCCGGATAGCAACGATTTTTTCCGCACAGATTATCGTCGCTATGCGGGGCACCACTGTATTTTGCCAACAGTTTAGTAGCAAAGGCAAAAGAGTGACGAAAGGGAGCATCCCTGTATTATTCTTCTGCTCCTTACAGTTTGAATGGAGTCATGTTTGTTGGTGTGAATAAATGCCTGAGATTTTTTTATAGTCTAGAAAAACAAATGTGTTTCCAAAATAAATATTAACTAACAGTGTTAAAGGATGTGACCATTCAGTATGGGCAAATACCTTTAAAGCATCTAGTGCTAATATCAACCTTTTAAAAAAAAATCTTTATTGCAGTTATATATTATATTCAGCATCCTTCTGATTGCATTTACAAGTTGATGTCATCACTAAGCCTATTTGATCTTATGACACATACATAATAACAGCACTCTTAATTCATGTTGCTAAGATTGCAGTAAGAAAGTTAAGGTCCTGATTTACTAATGAGATAGGCCTTATGACTCATAAGAGAAAATAAACTAAGTCTCAGTTTAGTAGGACCTTGTCCTCACACCATATGCCACCAACACCCACAGCTACATATGAGATATTATTAATTTCTTAAGGAAAACTACAGTCCGTTCATAATCTCCAAGAGAATATCATCCTGGCCATCATGAATGTACAGGTACTTAATATCAATATTCTTCACCAAGATGGCCTATAAGCCATCAGAAATACCATTCGAAATGAGGCCATAGTAAATCTTGCTACCAAGCTGTGTGACTTCATAGTCACATGTAATTATGTATGCTTTGGCAACATGCTACATCTCCAGATCATGACACACATGCCTCAACAGTATGCAAACATAGTCATGGCTGACCTGGAACAACACTTCCTTAATTTGTGTACCTCAGAAACCTCTCCTCTGTCTGAGATCCATTAACAATATTTTTGTCATCTAGACTCATCACAGCAAGGTGTCATTGGAAAAATTCTGCTACAACTTCAGTAATTTTCATCCCTCCATCAACCTAATCTTGGTCCAGATTACTGAATAAGTACACTTTCTCAATGCCACTGTGTAACTGCTCAAGGGACATATCAGCACTTCGTTCTATGAGAAATCCACCATTACTTGTGTCTATCCAGCTTCTGGATCTCAAACTCATTTGTCTTTGTGGTGATCCATGTTATCCATAAAGCTCTCCTCTAACACAACATTGTTTCCCACCCCATTATCTTTATTGCTCATTTTTTTTGATCCATATATTTTAGGCATCCTTCAGTCTCGAAAAACTGTGGTAACGTTCTGTATGGAGGACTTGGAACAGCGTCTAGTGTGGCTGAGAAGGCCAATTCGAGAGTGACAATCCCTTCCACACTGAAGACAAATACAATCGGTACCCCGTCCAGCTCCCTGATTTTGCTGCTTTCGTGACTGCCTCTTTGCCTCAACCTGCTGGACAAGGGTCTCTTCAAATTGGGAGAGGCTGTGATGCACCGCCTGCCTCCAGGCTGAATGCTCAGATGTCAGGTTTCCCATCTGTTGAGGTCCATTCCTAAGGCCTTCAGATCCCGCTTGCAGATGTCCTTGTATTGCAGCTGTGGTCTCCCTCTGGGGCGATTTCCCTGCACTAATTCTCCATACAGGAGAGCTTTTGGAATCTGACCATCAGCCATTCTCACAACATGCCCAAGCCAACATACATGTTGCTTTTTCAGTAATGTATACATGGTAAAAATTCCAGCTCGATCTAGGACTACTCTATTTGGAACTTGGTCCTGCCAGGTGATGCCAAAAATGCATCAGAGACAACGCATATGGAACGTGTTCAGCTTCCTCTCCTGCCGTGCACAAGGGGTCCAGGACTCACCACTGTACAGGAGTGTGCTGAGGACACAGGCTCTATAGACCTGTATCTTGGTGTATGCCATCAGCTTATTGAGCCATACTTACTCTCTTTGTGAGTCTTGAGAACATGGTAGCTGCTTTCCCAATGCGTTTATCCAGCTCAACATCTAGGGAGAGAATGTCAATGATACCACAGCATGAATATTCCTGGCCTTAGTTTTCAATGACTCAGTTTTACATTTAAAGACTTTTTTAAGTTCCTTCATAGCTACCCTTCCATGATTCAAGCGTCCTGTCTTTTGCCTGTGATGTTCGTGTGCTTCTATGTCTCTCTTTGGATGATTGAACTAAGATATTGAAAATTGTTTTAACAATTTCTATTTCTTTGTTGTTGACATTAAAGTTGTTTATTGTTCGGTAGTCATGGTGTTTGTCTTCCCAAAGGTTGCCTATAATCTTGCTTTTGCATTTTCTTCTTTAACCTTTAAAGTTGTTTCAAGTCGTTACTTTTTTTCCTGTCAGTAACATGGTATCTTCTACGTATCTTGGATTCTTCTTCCACCAAGTTATATGCCTCTTTCACCTGAATATAATCGAACTTTTCTTACATGTTCTGCATATACATTGATGGAATATATCCTTGTCTGACATTTTACCTAAAACTTTTTTTTTCATCATATTCTCTCCCAACAGTAGCCTCTTGTCTGAAGCATAGGTTGTGTCACAACACTTAAATGGTGTGGCACACCCATTTCTTTTAGAATGGTTCATGGTTTTTCTTGTTATCAAACATTTTCAGTATACAGTGGTGCCTCACTTAGCGACGTTAATCCATTTCGAAAAAAGGTCCCTAAGTGATTTAATCGTTAAGCGATTTTTAAAAGCCCATAGAAATGCATTAAAACGCATTTAATGCGTTCCTATGGGCTTCAAAACTAACGTTAAGCGAAGATCCTCCATAGGGGTGGCCATTTTCGGTGCCTCTTACGCGAAGCAAAACAGCGGGTGGCCATTTTGAAACCACCGATCAGCTGTTCAAGAAAAGTTCCCGGACCCTTTTTAAACTTTGCATTGCAAAAGCGAGAAGGAGCAATGTTCCCATCTGCTCTCCTTGTCGAGGGAGCTATTTCTTCTTCTCTCTTTTTCTCTCCTGCCTGCCTGAGCCCACCACTGCTTTCCTCCACCGAGTGTGTGGTGTGTGTGAGTGCACGTTCCCATTCCCCTTCCCCTCGCCCCAACGGAGCCCTAGGCCAGACAGCCGGGATTGGCCACCAAGGGCTCTGAGGTCTGCCCACTTGAGCCTGGCTTGGGAGAGAGCGAGAAGGAAGGGAAGGGAAAAAAAGAGGGAAGGCAGGGGAGGCGAGGAGAGCGGGGCCACGCTCCCTGCGCTGCCTAGTCTGGAGTGGGAGCCTGGCAGCGGCGGAGCAGCAGCAGGAGGAACAGGAGCAGCTGCCACCAGAGCCTGCTGGTCTGAGGAGGAGTCAGCCCCGGAGCCCTCTCTGCTCCGTGGGTGCACGTTCCCCTTCCCCTCGCCCCAACGGAGCCCAAGGCCGGATGGCTGGGATTGGCTGCCAAGGGCCCTGAGCTCAGCCCGCTTGAAAGAGAGCGAGACAGCGAGAAGGAAGGGAAGGGGAAAAAAAGAGAAGGCAGGGGAGGCAAGGAGAGAAGAGCGGGTCGGCGCTCCCTGTGCTGCCTAGTCTGGAGTGGGAGCCTGGCAGTGGCAGAGCAGCCACCACCGGAGCCTGCTGGTCTGAGGAGGAGTCAGCCCCGGAGCCCTCTCTGCTCCTTGGGCACAAGGCAAGGCAGGTGGGGGGCTCGCAAGAGGCACCCCTTGCGAGGAGGGGGGGAGGACAGACTCTGGGCTAGAAGGCGAAAGGGGGAAGCCGGCGGAGGAGAGAGCGGCCAGTGGTGGTGGTGGTGTCTCCTGGTGGAGGGTGGGCTTCCACAGGATCCCTTGGCCGGGATGAGAGGCTCCCCCAGAGCTCCCCGCTGCTCTGCTCTCCTCCAGGTGGATCCTCCCACCTCCTCCCGGACGTGCAAGGGTCGCTTTGCCATGATCGCAAAGCGATTTATCCCCATAGAGGCCATCGCTAACTGATCACTCTGGCGATGGCCAAAACCCCGTCGTTAAGCGATTTCATCGTTAAACGGAGCGATCGGTAACCGAGGCACTACTGTATAGGCTGTTAACATTGTTTTCCATATTTGTTGACATATACTTATTAGGATTTTGATTGATTCAGTCCTTGAAATAGCTCTATTGGCATTCTAGCTATCTATTACTGGTAATTTATTTTCCAATTGCTTTTAGAACATATTGCATCTCACTTGTTATCCGGTTCTCTAAAAGGGAAAGCTCTTAAAAAAAAGAGAACTGAGACATGGAGGCTTTCTATTGAAGTTTGTTTATTACAAGTTAAAATCGCTGCTGCAGGAGCGGGGAGGAAGCCAATCACCTAATTAAGTGATTATGGGTTTCTCCAAAGAACAAAGCAACTGGTACAATCTCTTATAGCCTGTCCCTTCAGGGCGATTGGGGTGGGCTCACAATCTCCTTAAAAGGTCATTAAGTTAGTTAGCAATAATTCATTGGATTAGTGAAAACACATTTTAAACATGCGCAGAACAATTCACTTTCCCTAAATCGTCTTTTGTCTTTTGTAACCTCTGCATTCCATTCTTATCTAAGCATGTTGCTTTTCAAGCCTTGAGCTACGAAGAAAGCAAGGAAAGAGGGAGGGGGGGGTCGGGCCTGCTTTTACAAGGCTTCTGCCTAATCTCTCTGAATACACAAACAGCCTGTTACAAGTAAGAACAATAGCCTGCTTTTACGAGGCTTCTGCCTAATTGAATAAGTCAAACATTTACTCCTATCAATCCCCCGTTTTTTTCTTTTTCTACATACTTTGACTTATTCACAGTTATGGTTCTTCTTCTTGGGCTGGGATAATTTTGTAACTTATCTCTGATTCTCTCATACGCCCGGTAATTTCTGCAATTGCTTCCTGTGTATCTCCAGTTTCAAGGCAGCAATTTGTCAAATTAAATTTTCCACACACTATAGATCCCTTGCCCAGCTTGCAGGATCATCATAACAAGTTTGAGTCCCCAAGGAGTTTTGTACTCTACCTTGTCAAATGTACAAGAGGCAATATTACCAACACAATTGAAAATGGACTTATAGGTTAAGGTCTGTTGTTCCCTGCTCCCCTGTCTTGTCGTTATTACACAGGGGCAGGTGGATCCTGTAGCTTATAGCACAAGGCTCAAAAGAGCCCTAACACTATCATTATTTTGCCATCAACCCTTGGTCTGCCAATAAGCATCTGCCTGATATTTCTCCAAGACACTAGAGGGGTGGGCTTTACCTTCGCCTGTAGTGGGAGTTCCATTCCTCGTCTGGACTGGGTGCTGACCAGGGGCTTTCGTTCCTGCACTTCCAACACGTCTCGCGGTGCACCAAAGATGCGTAACGGAGCCATCTCTTGGGAATGGCCTCTGTTGTCGCCGAGCTATCGGATCGAATTCTCCACTGATAGCTTGCAGTTGGCGTTTTTACAGCCCACAAGCTTTCGTCCCACAGCCCTTCAGGATATCCCATTTCAGCACATACCACCTCAGGGTCGGGTTCTCGTCAAATTTGGTTTCTCTGACACTCCAGTGGTGAGGGCAAAAATGACAATACAAGAAAAGGGGTTTACTCCTATCTGGGGAACCCAAACTACCGGGAGGTGAAAGTGCGAGGGCAGAGAGGTCACTCCCCTCGGAGAATGGTTTTCCTTTCCTCCTCCCAATCAATGGTCCCCTCGTCCTCCAACACTACTTGATCACCAATTGAATATCCTTTAAAGAAATAGAGTCCCCACCGACTTCTGTCTACTTTTAAATGCACCCCCCCCGGTTTGGACCAGGTTATTAACCTTGCTTACCTCTATATACACACTAAAGAAAAGACAACAATGATGCGCTAACCGACTAATGGACATTACGTATGTCGTTTAAAAATAGTCTTTAGTCCGTCCTTGGACACAGGCACGACTTTCCACCGTCCCTCAGGGTTGACTGCGTGTTTGGCTCGAGTATGGTGAGTCCAGCCTAATTCTTTGGTTCTTATAGCAGTTTCAGTTGTCAACAGTATCTGGAACGGACCAAGCCATCTTGGGGCGAGCGGCTCACTCTTCCATGCCTTGATATAAGCCCAATCTCCGGGGTGGAAGGAATGCACTGCTACCTCCAATGGCGTTCGTTGCACTGAGATGCCTCGCTCCCTGTTATCGGAAAGAATAGAAAACAGGGCCAGCAAATATTTTCTTATAAAGGCATCCTTGAACAAATCTAGATTAGGGCTCACTCTCTGTGTACTAACATCCCAAATTCCCATTCCGTACAGGCTTTCAAAAGGCGAGAGTCCTGTAATGCTATGCGGCTTAGTTCTTATAGCGTATAAAGCTAGGGGCAAAACCTTCGGCCAGGGCAACTGCGCTTGTTGCTTCAACTTATTAATTTGTTTCTTTAAAGTCTGGTTCATCCTTTCAGTTCGTTGTAACACCCTCTGAGTGAAGTGTGTACCCCTGTCACTTGTTTTACAAACAGTCCCTGCCGTTGCCCGAGCCGTAGGGTAAGCCTCTACCCAGCCAGTGAGCTGATCAGTTATCACCAAACAATGATTCCAAGGTCCTGACTTTGGCATATCAATAAAATCACATTGCAAATTTTCAAAGGGGTGGACGGCCAGAGGTCGTCCTCCCATTTCTGTTTTTCTCGGGTTATTCTTATTTACTCTCTGGCAAGGAATGCAGTGGGCTAAAATGGTGTTGGCGTGTGACCACACTTTTTTTCCTGCGTATCGCTGCAGAAAGGCTGAGACCAAAGCCTTGACTCCCCAATGTCCTCCCTCGTGCAATGCCTTGAGGACTTCCCCGACCACCCCCTCGGGTAGCCATTGCCTTCCATCTTTTAATTTCAATATGCCATTCACCATTGTAGCTCCCTGCGCCTCTGCCAATTCCAGCTCCTTTTGTGAATACACCAAAGGGGCAGTGATCTCTTTACTGGTAGGAATAAGGGCTGCTAAGAGGGCGGGAGTCAATTCTTTTTCCGCCGCTTTTCTTGCCACTTCGTCAGCCAGCCTGTTTCCTACTACCTCCGGGGAGTTTCCTTTCTGGTGCCCTGGAATGTGGATAATAGCTACCTCGGACGGGAGGCTCAACGCTTCCAGGGTATCCAGTACCAACTGATGGTGGGCCAGATTCTTTCCCTGGGATGTAAGTAGTCCTCTTTCACTCCAAATTTTTCCAAAAACGTGTACTACTCCACATGCATACTTAGAGTCTGTCCAGATATTTACAGATTTTCCTGTGCTTATTTCTAAGGCTCTTTTTAGGGCATATAATTCTGCAGTCTGAGCTGACATGGATGGGGGAATGGGTCCGGATTCAACTTCAAGCCCCCCATCCTCTACCACCGCATATCCCGTTATTCTTTTCCCATTCACTACTCTAGAGGAACCGTCAGTGTACAAGTTCCATGCCTCCTCTATTACCTCTTCCTGTAGGTCTTCCCTAAACTTTGTCTATAGATCAGTCAGGGCAATACAATTATGCTCGTTACACAGTTCCTTCCTGACAGTTTCTGATAAACCTTCTGCTGGGCCACAATGGTCGGTGGTGGTCAGTATTAGATTGGGCTTTTCAAGGAGAATAGCCTCGATCTGTAGCAGCCTACTGTCCGTCATCCACCGCCTAGCTGTATGGGTGAGGATAGTCCTATGCTGGTGCGAAGAATGCAGGACAATTGCCTCAAAGGGTGGTATCGTCCTGCCTTCTTCTGTGCTAGTACTCCCTTGGCCACCCCGTTACTCACGGTTACAAATAGGTGGCTAGGTTTCTTTGGATCTGACAAAGCAACATGCCCTCCTTTCCCAGTACATTATGTTCCTATGTTGCATTTACTCCTGGAACAATCTGTTCCCATTCCTCCTTTGTTCTCAAATCCTTCACCTTAAAACTGAATTATATATATTTTTCCTAACAATTTCTGGGCTTGGGCTTGATGTAGTTGTTTACTATAAGGATCAAACCATAGCCCATAGTTTGCAAGGCATCCATGCCAATGATTAGATCCTCTGTGGCTTCTGGATCCTATATAAATTCACTCTCAATAAAAATACCACACATGTTCACAACAGTCAGCAGAAGATTCCCTCAACTGATTGGCCTGATACACTTTCCAAAAGTATACCCTCTGTTAGTTTGATCCAGGTAACCTCTTAAACTGTTAAGACGGGTAGTGGCCCCTGAATGCAGAAGTGACTTCTAAGGAATTCCCACAGAAAGTGCCTATGTAACAATCCTGGTAAAACAAGCAAACCATTTCTGGTGCGAAATCAACCCCCCTTGTCTCTCCAGCTCCCACTTCGTGCATCTGGAGAAGCAGGGAGGGGGGGTCTGCTTGCTATCTCTTATCTACTAACCTATTTCTTTCTCCTGTCTTCAAACTCTCTTCCTTTGCATTTATACATGCATCACCGCCAACATAGCTCTCTTTCTTCTCCACCTGTTTAACACTTAATGGTTTCCAAATGGGAACCTCCAAAGAGACTCCATTCACTCCTATTTCTCTTAGGACTCCTCCTGAGGATTCCATTTCATGTACACTTTTGGACAACATTCTCTGTGCCTACTGAGAAAGTTACGTTTCCTTCTTCTCTTTTGATCCTTTTTCCTTCAGCTAACTGTAGTGCTTAGCTTAGAGCAAACAGTTCTGCTGTCCGAGCTGGCATGCACTATTAATTTTATTAAGGACTCCTTTCCTGAATCTCCTTTCTCATTTCCCCTCAAAACTCCTTACCTGATCTTTCTTTGCAACAACCTTCCTTGCCTTCTTTACAATATTTCCAATTACTCCCTCCTTTCCTTACTCTCTCTCTCTTTGCCTAGCTTCACCCAAGTATTTCCTGAGCCACCTTAAAAGTGAACACAGTAAGGGCCCCTTGCCCCCCTTCTTCATCCCCTTCTCTTCTGGGCGGGTAGGGCAGAGGAGAACTCCTCTAGTTCCCCTTCGTTCTTTCTACTTTCTTCTGACCTTCCTCTACCTCCCTGGTTCCTCTCCCACGGCCTCGTCCACGGGCCCCTGCCCATGGAGGATCTGCGCCATCAATTTCAACTTTCTCTTGTCCTTCTCTTCTTCCCTTCTTGCTACCACCTTTTGAGCTTCCGCTAACAACTGTCCTATGGGGTTGGTTGTCATGTCATCCATTTTCTGTAATTTGGACTTTATGTCCGGGTAACACCCTGACACAAATTCCAACCTCAGAATATTTTCATTTCCTGGATCTTCTGGGTCCAGCCCAGTGTACCTTCGCATATTGCGTTTTAGCCTTTCCAGATATTCAACTGGACTTTCATCTTTTCCTTGGGGTTGACCAAAAGCCAATTTCATGCTAACAGTCTTAGGGACTGTTGTCTCTAGCCCTTTCAACAAGAATTCTTTCATTTCTGCACTTCGCCCTCTAACATTTTCATCCTGGAAATCCCAATCTCCAGGGGTTACTTCTGGAAGTGCTTCCCTGGCCGCCTGCTCGGTCCGGGCGGCATTTTGCCCTTGCCAGAGTCTCCTAGCATGACTCAATGCCTGGTTGGTATATGTGACTCCGGCCAGCTGCTTACAAATGTGCAGCAATTCTGTGGGCTTGTAAATCATAGTCCCTAAAGCATCTCTGAGGTCCGTTACAAAGCCAATCGGGTCCTCAGGTAGGTTGGGCAGTTGTTGTTTTATAATTCGGATATCAGAATTGGTTAAAGGGACTTACACGTATCTGACGGCCGTTCCCATCGGAACTTCCCTTAATGGATACTGCGTACAGGCTCCTGACTGCTCCCCTATTTCCTTTGCTTTGGAGCGGGTTACTGGTCCGGTAGGCAGTGTCCCATCCTCAATTCTATTAATAATTTCCTTGCATTTAGTAGTTAATTCCTTAACCTCCTCTTCTCTTAATGGGGTGGAGCAGTCCACAGTCGAAGCAGTGCTTCCAAGACTCCTACTCCGGAGAGGATTCAGCTGTTCTTCCTCTCTTAGTACCTCATTATACCCTGACGGCTGAACCAGAGCTGGGGCCAGCGCGGCCGCTTGTGCCGGCACCAGCTCCTGTCCAGTCACGTCTCCGGGCGGGGCCGTTGGAGGTGGAGGCTGATGGCTTACAAACTCCAATGGGTCGAATTTTGACATTTCCTCACCTTGTAACTTAGAACCTATCAAGTCTCTACTTACTGCCAACCTTCTCCAAATTTGATTAGGTACCACATCCAAGAATCTACATAGGGGGTACGAGGTGGATGGGCGAGGTAGACATCATCCACCCGCTTGATGTCTTCAAAATTATTAGAGCCAAATTTTGGCCATTTAGGGCGAATATCAAACTGTGTCCAAATTTCAGTGCACATACGGAACATTTCCTTCTATGTCTGAAACTCCTGTTCCTTTACAGACTCCCAATGCAGCAACAGTTTGCCCAGCGCACTGTTGCTTGGAATTTCTAACTCCCTTTCGCCTAGCGGATTTGGAGTCGGGGCGTCCCCCTCAGAATTCCGGTCCCCCCGGGACCTCCTGGACCCCAGGTCCTTCTGAGACGTCTGTCTGGTTTCCCATCCCACGGGAGACAGGAGACAATTAGGGAAAGGGTTTTGCGTCAAGAGTAAGGACACGACAGGGTATCGACAATCAGTCACACAACCTGACCCAGGGTTCCGGATCACACATCGGTTACCGTAGGGAACTGCAGGTTCACTCACTCCTTCATTCACCCAACAACGACCAACCCTTTCAGAGTTTCCCACTTCAACCTACCAAGGTCCGTTGGTCCGCTGGCCCGTTGGTCCGTTGGCCGGCCGGCTTGAAAAACCTCTCGCGTTCGTGCCTCTTTCCGAGTTCTTGATGCCAAGCAGCCAAAGCGTCGGCAAGGAAGCGGCTGCCTGAAAAGGAGGCAGAGGCGCCCTCCGATTCACTTTACCACCGCCTGTTTTGCCTGACCTCAACTGGACCAAAGCCCAGCCCCAATCGGGGCGTTTAGAGATCCCGGACGAGCCCCCAAAATTGTTATCCGGTTCTCTAAAAGGGAAAGCTCTTTAAAAAAAGAGAACTGAGACACGGAGGCTTTCTATTGAAGTTTGTTTATTACAAGTTAAAATCGCTGCTGCAGGAGCGGGGAGGAAGCCAATCACCTAATTAAGTGATTATGGGTTTCTCCAAAGAACAAAGCAACTGGTACAATCTCTTATAGCCTGTCCCTTCAGGGCGATTGGGGTGGGCTCACAATCTCCTTAAAAGGTCATTAAGTTAGTTAGCAATAATTCATTGGATTAGTGAAAACACATTTTAAACATGCGCAGAACAATTCACTTTCCCTAAATCGTCTTTTGTCTTTTGTAACCTCTGCATTCCATTCTTATCTAAGCATGTTGCTTTTCAAGCCTTGAGCTACGAAGAAAGCAAGGAAAGAGGGAGGGGGGGGTCGGGCCTGCTTTTACAAGGCTTCTGCCTAATCTCTCTGAATACACAAACAGCCTGTTACAAGTAAGAACAATAGCCTGCTTTTACGAGGCTTCTGCCTAATTGAATAAGTCAAACATTTACTCCTATCACACTTGTTAAAATTCTGGACTTTTCTTTGCAGGAGTCTTCTTTGATGGAATTTGTACTCCTTGGAACTCTTCTGTTTAAACTCTTCATTATATTGTGTCCATCTTTTCTTAATAATATCTCTGCTTTTTATCCTGTTGATATGGCAATCTGTAACATTATTCCCACTATGGATTAATATCTAAAATGCATCATCTGTTCCTTGTAACTAATTAGACTTATAAAGCCTTGTCTCCTCTACCCCCTTTTATTACCCTTCCTTCCATGGTGCTGAGTCACTGAGCGAGGCAGAGACTCTGTATGTTTACCTGATTGTCAGCGTTACCTGAGCTGCTGTCGCTTTCTTTGTTTATTCTTTTGGTATGTTATATAATACAGTTTTACCATTTTGTTTGTTTTCTTAGGGACCCCCGTTTACCCTTGCCCTAAGAGAACTAGATAAAGTATATATACTATTTATCTCAGCGTCTTGAAGCCTCCTTTTTTTCAACAGATCCATGGTTATTCTGATTCATAGTCACAGTTGTGTTTAGTAATATAATTGGTTTTCTTTATAAGGACTTTGAAATTATCAGAAATATAACTCTACTCGTTATAGTTCTAAAGTATACTTAATATTAGGTTGCTACCCAGTGTGATGTATTAGCGCAACCCTATACAGGTCTACTCAAGAGTAATTCTCATTTATTTAAAGGAGTTTTTTCCTCCAAATTAGGTGTCTAAACGATTGCAGTCTTGCTTAAATTTCATTGCCTATAAAAATACATCAAGTGTTAATGTTGCATATAGATGTAAATGTTAGACAAATATTTTAGGTATTGTAATGTGAAGAAACTAATTTAACTGATGTCTCCATTTTATAAAGGCAACATATTAATTTTTTTTTCTAGAATGCCAGCTAATGAAAACAGAGAGACCGAAACCAAACACTTTTATAATCCGATGTCTTCAGTGGACCACTGTGATAGAAAGGACATTTCACGTAGATACACCAGAAGAACGGTGAGATTTGTTACATAAACTGAGTTTTTTTAAGAAACCCATTCACTGCATCTTGGTTTTCATTAAGCTGAAAATATGGCATACATAGATTTTTTTGTGCTCTTATTGCAAAATTTATAAATAAGATTACTCCTAATTCATTTAAAAAAATCTGTTCTTTTATGCTTTTCAAGTTTGAAACATTATCACAATTTGTGTAGAAAAAATGTTATTAGCACTGTGAGCACTGATCGTTAATACACAAGATACACAAGAAAGTGCAAAAGAAATAGTTGACATCCATCAGGATTCTGATTTATTATAATTATAATAGTAAATTTTAAATGGATAAAGATTGTAAAGATGGGGGATTTGTATTTGTATACAGATACAAAGCCTGCAGGCACAGCTGGCCAGCTTGATCAACACCCACCCTCAGACCCTGCCGGACCACTTACTGTGTGGCATGCAGCGTGCATGGCCAGTGTCATCTTCTGTGCCCCAATTGTGTCAATATCTTGGGTACCGCAGCCCTGCCTCCCTGCTCACTCAGCCACTCAGTGGCTGAGCAGGGAGACTTGTCCTCCTGCTCCCTTGATGGAGTGGCTGGGCAAGCAGGAAGGCGGAGCTGCAGCAGCCAACCTACTGCTGTGATTGGGGTGCAGAAGATGACGGTGGCCACACACACTGTGCGGTAAGTAGTCCGGTGGGGTCTGGTGGGGTCTAATTTCCTATTGAAATTTGTCATATTTACTTTCAAGTAATATACAGTATCGTGCACATGGGATCATCCAGTACTGTTTCTAGTTAATGGGTATTAAGGATACATACTTTAGGGGCCCATGTGCCCATTCATCCTTTTTTTAACACTGTGTCCAAAGCTGCAAAATTATTCCTGTATGACTAGTCACAAAATGTTGGAAGCACTTTCTCTGTCTTATCCTCTTTGTCTCTGCATGTGTTCTGTTTCTCCCCCCCACTTTCTTTTTCTTCCCCCCTCATACCTACATTGAGAGGGAGAGAGTAAAAATATTGAGAGGGCACTCTCTCTCTCTCTCTCTCTCTCTCTCTCTGAATGGCTGGCACAGGAAAGGATAATGCAACAGGACAATTGATTGGCCACTATGTTTGTGGAGCTCAGTACAGTATGTTTGTATACATATTATACCTCATCCTCTATGCTAGTTGTATATTTATGAAATGTATTTATTTATAGTCACTGTCCTGGTTTGACAGGGAAGAATGGACAGAAGCCATTCAGGCAGTAGCAGACAGGCTTCAAAGGCAAGAAGAGGAGAGAATGAACTGCAGTCCAACCTCACAGATTGATAATATTGGAGAGGAGGAGATGGATGCTTCCACAACCCATCATAAAAGAAAGGTATTTAGAGATTATCCTTGAAAATCCTTACATTTTAATGACACCGTTTATAAATCATGGTATTAAAATGTAAGTGTGAACACTGGAGTTGATACAGGTCCTCTGGATATAACCGTGGCCTCTGCAGGCCCTATATTAATGCATATGTTTCAGTTATTTCAGCCTGATGTGGGCAGAACCCTTGGTGAAGTGAAGGTTACCACGTGTCTGTTGGGCCCTTGCCTTTCCTAGCTTATAAAACCTGCCAGAAAGGGCCTGGTCAAGTGGGTAGAAGGACTGGTGAATTCTTCCTTTCAACCGAGTAGGATCCCAATGAGCTTAAAGGAGGCCTTAGTAAGATCATTGCTCGAAAAGCCTTCTTGGATCCCACAAAACGAGATACTGGACAAACTCTCATATTCCATCCTTAGGGAGGTGATGGAGTAGGTCACAGCTTCTCAATTACAGCAGTTCCTGGATGAAACAGACTCAGTCTCTTTAGATCCATTTCAGACTTACTTCAGACTGGGTTATGGGATGGAGACTCCTTTGATCACCTTGGTGGATGACCTACCCCAGGAACCTGGCAATGGGAGTGTGCCCCTTTTGGTTTGATCATGGTATCTTTCTGGCCTAACTCTCTAGGATGGGACTTGGGGGCACTGTTTTATGGTGGCTCTGGTCCTTCCTGGAGGAGAGAATTCAGAGGGTGGTGCTGAGAACTTCTGTCTAACACCCTAGCTGCTGGCCTGTGAATTCTGTTTCTATTTTGTCTCCTATGTTATTTAATATCTACATGAAACCACTGAGGGAGGTTGTCTCAAATTTGGAGGTTCAGTGTCATTAGTATGGTGATTTTGTTTTATTTTGATAAAAATCAATTAGAGTAGGGCCCTATATCTGTGGGGGATTGCTTCCAAGCCCCCTGCAGATGCTGAAAACTGGATTATAGCAAACACTATAAGAAGGTAGAAGTGTTTCCCAAATTGTGCGCTGCTGAACCTCCCAAAGGGTGCCATGGGAAAGGGAAGGGAATGTAGAGCAAGGTCTATCCCCCCTCCCCTCGCAGTTCCTCTGCAGTATCTGGCTTTCCTGATCTCAGGCACATTGATCTTGCCTGGCTGCCCTGGCTGATCTTGCTAGGGCTGCCTCAGTTGCTCGTTTTGGAGTGGGCTGGGCTGTCTCCCAGGCTTTGCTGTCCCCAGAGCTGCCTGTCTTTATCCTCATCCCCCACCCACCCCACCATGTCACCACCCTCAGGAGAGGAGGCTCAGGCTTTCCCCCACACACACACAGTGTGTGAAGGGGCCAAGTGCCAGGGGTGGGGATAGATAGGGGTGAGAGCCACCCTTTCTAGGTCTGCTTCCTCGTGAAGTGCTGCGACCCAGAGGTGGCTCTGAGGCGGTGGCGGCATCCGCCCACCTGCCTGAGACTGAAGGTCTAGGTGAACGGGCGGGGAACCGAACCTAGAGAGGAGGATGAGCCTTGCATGAGGCAAGGGCTCCCCATGCCCAGGATCAGGGAAGGCGGGGCAGGGCAGAGCAGAGCAGGGTAAGAGGCTGTCGCCCACCCCGAGCAGCCATTCCATGCTGATCCCGCGGATAAGTGGGTCCTACTATGTGTTGATTTTGTTTACCAAGTTAGTGTGGTTTTTGTTTTGAGTTTTAAAAAATATTTGTATACTTTATGTTTTTAGCTTGTAAACGTCTTCTATGGGTGTAAGCTGCCTTGGGTCCTTTGTAAGGAGAAAGGCAGCGTAAAAATATTTTAAATAAATAAATAAATAACTCAGTCTCGTAATTTTGGTTCTCTCATTAAACAGATTTCAGGGCTGCTTAGATGCTTGCTTAACTTCTATTTTATCACAGACCTGATTCATGCTTCATGACAAACCATGATGTTATGTTCTGAAAAATTAGGCTTGTAAAAAACATTGGGGGATATCACTTTGATGACCAGTTTAATTAACAAACTGTGATATGTATAGTTATCTCTAATTTTAAGATTAATATATGTTTATAGTTTATTTTTATAGTAGTGTTGTTTATGTGGTTATTGTTTTGTCTTGTTGTGGCCTTGTAGCCAGATGGGCGGTATACAAAACAAACAAACACACAAAATTCACATATTTAGATAACAAGTCTAAACCACACTAAAATGGTAAACAAAATCAGCATACAGTGGTGCCTCGCTTAACGAGCGCACCGTGTAACGATGAATTCGCATAGCGATCCCTTTTTTGGGATCGCTAATGCAAAGGCATCCCAACCGCCGCAATGGGCAAAACTCACATTGCGACCCCCGCGGATCAGCTGTTCTTCGGTGGTTTCAAAATGGCCGCCGGACGCCCAAAATGGACGTGCGCAGCGTTTTCGCGCCCTGCCCTCGCTTACCGAGGGCGTGAAAATGGCTGACGATGGGGAAAACTTCGCTTAACGGTGAGTACAGAAGCCATTGGAATGGCATTTTCCATCCCGTTTAGCGATGTTTTCTTATAGCGATGGTTAATCCGGAACGGATTAACCTCGCTACGCGGGGCACCACTGTAATTTATTTTTTCAACATAAAACAAAAGTATTGTGCTGGTGACTCTGAACCCCCAAATTTGAGACAACCTCTCCCAATGGTTCCATGTAGATAACATAGGAGACAAAACAGAAACAGAACTTGTAGGCCAGCAGCCAGGGTGTTAAAACAGGAGTCCCCAGCACTACCTTCTGAATTCTCTTCTTTAGGATGGACCAAAGCCACCATAAAACAGTGCCATCAAGTCCCATCCTAGAGAGAAAGACCAGAAACATGCCATGGTTAATTATGCCTACACTTGTTTGTGCTATGGGCGGGTACAAAACTGGATGAAAGAATTGTCTCCAGCACTAAATTTAGGGAGATTCAAATCTTTTACCTGTACAGCAGTGTTGTGACATGTACAAATCATGCCTGAGTGGTTCCAGTTAGAGCCTATGATTTTCTGACTGGCTGAGAACTCTAGCCATTTGAAACAACATGGAGTCTTGTGTCAGCTTGGTCCTAACAGGTTGCAGTAAATGCATCAAAAGTGGGCTACAGTCAGGATATAACGAAAATGTCCTTTTTGGCCATTTTTCCTGCCTCATTACCCAGATTTCCCAATGGACCACATCCCCCAAGATTTCTCAGTGTCAAAATTGGCAAAAGGGGGGTATTTCTATGCTCAAAACTATGTCAACAGAAATTTCAAATATTTTACTTTGTGTCTTGGGCAAGATAAAAGTTTATCCTGCATAAAATAGTGCTCTTTTTTGTACAGAAAACAGATGGCAACATATCTATTAGACCTACTATTGTATGGCCATTAGATTACAGTTTTGCTGGAACTCTCAAATGATATGCACAAACATGGAGGGATTTTGCAGGTGAAAAACAATTTCAAGAGAACATACAGAGACATCATTTTATAGACTTCACAAGACAGAGGTGAATCTTGCACAGCATAGAGCTCTTCTACAGAGAGAACAATAGATACTTTTCTAGCTTGCAAAGAAGAGAAAGTATGTTCTGCACCGGATGGTGCTGTTTTCTTTGCAGAATGAAGCTGATGTTTTTACAGTGTATTGTGCACAGAACAGAGCTCTCTCTCTCTTTTTTGAAACCAGAAGACATTATTTTAGCTTGCATAAGACAGAAGCGTATCCTGCACAGGATACAACTCTTTTCGTGTATGCAGAAAACAGCAAACATTTATTAAAAGTGTGTCTTGTGCAGAGTGGTTTCTTTGCAGAAGGCAGCAAATTTTTTATAGTTTGCATGCGATACAATTATATCATTCACAGTATACAGCTGTTTTGCAAAGAAAAGAGATAACCATCAGATAATTTTTTCCTAGCCTGCACAAGATAAGATATACCGTGCTTCTGTAATATTTTTCAGTGCCACTGTTGGAGAAAGGAAAGGATCCTTGTGCCAAAAAAAAAAAAAAACATTTCAGAGAGCTTTCAGATACCTTATTGTTTGTCATAGTCCCTATGATTCACACAGTTGGGTCTGCGCCTTCTCACAAGCACTCTTCACAAAACCTTCCAGAGTTTGAGCCTCAAGTCTGATTTCTTTTTCTGTTTCTGCACATGCTCTTCCCACTTCCCTGAGTCCCTTTTTGTCTTCCATGTGGCAACTAAATCCTTAGATTGCTCAAGTGCTCAAAAAGTTATAATTACAGTGGGGTCTTGACTTGAGAACTTAATCCGTATTGGAAGGAGGTTCTCAAGTCAAAATGTTCTCAAGTCAAATCTGCATTTCCCATAGGAATGCATTGAAAACCATTTGATCCGTATCTGCTCTTTTCCGTCCATAGAAACTAATGGGAAGCTGCTATTCTGCCTACGACCACTAGAGGGGGATATTTTGTTTCTTTTTTTCTTAGGTCAAGAAAGGTTCAGGGAAGGCAGGGAAAATACAGTCCAGGCAGCACCAGGCAGTCTGAAGACTCCCAATCAACTTTCTAAACGCTGGGAGGAGTGAGGAAGCAGACAGGCACCCTTTTCACTGGCCAACAGTTAACTGAAAGTTCAAATTTTGCACTTTCCCTGCCTCCCACGTGGCTTTTTTTAGTTCTTAACTCAAATCTAAGTATGTAAGTCAAGTCAATATTTTCCTATGAGAGTGGTTCTTAAGTCAAAATGTTCTTAACTCAAGGCGTTCTTAAGTCAAGACCCCACTGTATTTAAATAGCCTCTAAAAACTCACGTCTACTTACCTTTGTCTGTTGTCTTTACATTTTAAAAAGTTAAGACGGTTTTTGTCATGCCCTCACTCCTTCCCCTCCCTCTCCTTTTCCAATGGTTGAATCTAATGGTTTTTGCCCTCAGCAGCCTCAATGGAATACTGTTCTAACTGTGGTGCAAAGCTACCTCAGGCATGACCAATGTTTATTTTGCTTTGGACAAGCTTATGTATTTATGTATTTATTTGGGCAAGCTTATGTATTTATTTATGTGTTTATTTGGACAAGCTTGTGTATTCTGCAGAGGATTTACTGAACTAAATTTGAAAAATCTCCAGTCACATTTAAAGTCATACCTTTGGGGAAAATTCCTAAAAGCAAAAGAGCCTCATGACGCAGTGGTTAAACCACTGCACTGCAGCTAAAATTGTGCTCATGACCTGGGGTTCAATCCCAGGTAGCCAGGCCAAGGTTGACTCAGCCTTCTATCCTTCCGAGGTTGGTAAA
Organism: Pogona vitticeps; assembly: GCF_051106095.1. NCBI lineage: Eukaryota > Metazoa > Chordata > Lepidosauria > Squamata > Agamidae > Pogona > Pogona vitticeps. The sequence continues at coordinate 54,828,479 of NC_135783.1, forward strand.
ATGAGTACCCAGGTTGCTGGGGGGGGGGAATATATAGCCTGCATAATTACAGTGGTGCCTCTCAAGACGAGCGCTTCGTTTAACGATGAAATCGCATAACGAAGAAGTTTTGCGATCACAAAAGTGATCACAAAACGATGTTTCCTATGGTTTTTTTTTTTTTTGCTTTGCGATGATTGGTTACCTGCTTCGCTAACCTATTATCGCAAAACGAAGATTTTCACACAGCTGATCGGCGGTTTCAAAATGGCCACCGGGTTTAAAAAAAAAGGCCGCCTGCTGTTTTCTGGGACGGATTCCTCGCTGCATGGGCAGCGAAAATGGCCGCGCTATGGAGGATCTTCGCTGGACGGTGAGTTTTAAGCCCATAGGAACGCATTAATTGGGTTTTAATGCGTTTCTGTGGGCTTTTTAAAATCGCTTTACGATGTTTTCGTTCTACAGTGATTCGGCTGGAACGAATTAACATCGTAATGCGAGGCACCACTGTAATTTGTAAACCGCCCAGAGAGTGCTTGAAGCATTATGGGGCAGTATATAAGCAGCATGCTTTGCTTTTGCTTTGATTCTTTGAAAAGATACATCAAACATGTTGCCAAAATAAAAACCACACCAAAATCATTCATTCATACATACATTCATTCATTCATTACATGTACACCCCACCAATCTAGTGCCTAAGCACTACTCTCAGATATATTACAAAATAATGGAATCTTTAATTAAATAATGGAAAATTTGCCAACTGAAGAACAGACAACTATTGCTAAGGACAATACTGATCCATTGACTTCAAAGCTGGCTTCAAAATCAATGAAATCAACAAGAATATCTAACTCTCATAATAAAAAAAGAGCTCATCAGACATTGACTAAGACAAATTGAAAAAGGCTAAAAAGAAAGATAAACTCTTAAGACCTCAGGTGCAGTCAGTGGTGGTATTGCAGATAGTAGAATCTGCTGCAGACCAACAGGATGGAAACCAAAATGTTGATTCTATTTCAGATTGATAGCTGCATAAAAACCATATGTACAGAGCATTTCGCTGCCCGCACTGAAGTTCCCAACCCCAAAAGTTTCCCCAGTGCAAGACTTAACACCTCCTCCATAAAACAACAGCACAGAGGAAAGATTTGAAATTTAGGACACCATTGTGGCCTTCTGCATGAGATCTAACATTTCTTCCTACATCATGGAGGAAAGATTGGAGACTGAAATCACGATTGAGGTCAATATCACGCCAATGATCACTGTGATACATAAATTACAGTCAATCTTGATCTGGCCTTATCCCATTTCTTATAGAGACCACACACAAAAGGAACACCCCTCAGTATAGTGATTGGAGAAGTCTGTCTAAAACAAACAAACAAACAAGAAACCCACACTACCAATCAAGAATACACTTGAAATTAAGATTAAGGTTTCCTTCACCTTGCAAACAATAGCACGACAGAAAGAAATCAGCCAGATCACTATCACCTCATTCATCTGATATCAATGGATTATTTACAGTAAAAGACTAGCAATATATTACAATTAAAATATAATTTCCATAATCTCTAAAAAAAACAGGTGATCCGTTTTAAAACAATAACTTCCATGTTAACATCTTCCTTTAAGACATCTAATAACATAGTAAGCAAGCACAGGTTACATTAATAGTATTTATTTATTTATTTATTTATTGGACTTATATACCGCCCCATAGCGCTACAAGCACTCTCCGGGCGGTTTACAATTTTTAATTATACAGGCTACACATTGCCCCCCCAGCAAGCTGGGTACTCATTTTACCGACCTCAGAAGGATGGAAGGCTGAGTCAACCTTGAGCCGGCTACCTGGGATTTGAACCCCCGGTCGTGAGTACAGTTTTAGCTGCAGTACAGCGTTTTAACCACTGCGCCACGAGGCTTGTTCAATATTGAGATCCTTACCAAAACAAAGAAGTCAAACCTATGAAGCTACAGCTTCTAAAAAAATTAGCCTCTAATTCACAGGCTAGCACAATATCAACAATAATCGCAGAAGCAACAATCTCATACTCAGTTACTTTAGAACTACTAGTTCCAAATTTTATACTCGCACCAGCAATGACACAGTATCAGGTCTCATCATCAGAACTGAACACAGTACCAATGTCAAAGGAACCATAACCATTATAAATACCTGTAGAAAACAAAGAAGCAGATAATTATACTTCAGATTCAAATAATGAACTAAATGATAATTCAAAGTCACCTTTTGTATCAGATTTAGATGTAGGAGATAATGTGCCTACAAGGACCTTCCATCATACAATGAATTAGTTGAAAGAATGGCAAAATCATTACAGTTACAAATATGCCTATACAATCAGCAAAAGACTCTACTTTTGCAAGAGTGCAGAAAAAATACTGAACATTCCTGTAAATATGTCAGTTTTGGAAGTCCTAAGAATCTTAATAACCCAGTCATGATAGAAAACATCAACAGTACGCCCAGCTTCAAGATGCATTGAAAACCTGTACAGGGTACAAGAGGAAGGTGTTAATTTTTTATTTAAACATCCAATGCAACTCAAGGAAGGAATAGATTAAGACACCAGCCAATAGAGTAGGAAGAAAATGACATCTCTTAGGCAGAAAAATGTACTCATTAGCAGCTTTTTAGGCAGAAAAAATTATCAGGTAGTTGTGGGCAGGCAGTTACTATCAGTTCATTTGGGAAAATGTCAACCAATAATAGCTAGTCTCCCTGAGGATAAGAAATCACTTGCAGTCTCATCCCAACAAGAAACTTACTCTTTAGCAGCACATCAGATACATTCAGTACATTATGTGGCAGATTGTGCAGCTAACTGTGACATTAAAGAGACACACATGACTCAGAATGAGAAATATGTTGGAAGACTCCAGACCATGTATAGAGGACGTCCCTTTCAATGGGAAGGGCCTCTCTAACACATACAAAAAGATGATTTTATAGAGAATCTTCACGAAAGGAGCAATAAAAAGAATGGGCCTGAATATGCAACATCAGACACCACAACAGTTTCCTTCATTTTGCCGTAGCTCAAAAGATTTACCAATTCAGAGTGCTCCCCTTTGGTCTATCGACAGCACCAAGAGGGTTCACAAAATGTATGACACAGTAGAAGCTTACTTTTTTTAAAAAAAAAGGTATAACCATCTTCCTGTACATACATGATTGGTTACTAGTGGCAAACAATCAGAACACTTTTGCAGAGAATGTGAATTTCACCCTTCAAACTCTTTTGGATCTTGGATTGAAAGTAAGCTTCAAAATACCTAATTTAATAGCTTGTCAAATAATTCAACACATATGTATTGTCTTCAGTTCAATTATGACAAGAGCTTATTTACCAGAAGACAGGACGAACAAGATTATACACACAACAATGATAATGTGTTCTGCTCTCAGCAACAATACAGTTAATTCAGAGACTGTTAGTCCTCATGGCATCAACAACAGCATGCCAGGTTGAGAATTAGACCCCTGCAAGCTTATTATCTCCTGAGCTGTGACAAGAAAAAAGACATGCTTCAAAAACCATTTTTGTCAGCATACTTGACGACATCTGATGTGGTAGACAAGAAAGAATCTTGAAATGGGAATACTTTTTCATCAGCTACATCCATCCATCCTTATAATAACAAATGCAAACAAAACTGGATGGGGATCACATTATCTAAAGACAGAGGTATATGTGAGTGACATGGGCCTCACAAAAGGGATCATCAGATATCAGCTTTCTAGAACTTTTGGTGATATATGTAGTGAGAGCATTCAGGAACACGATAGCTAGGAAAACTTATTCAAATAGCAATGGACAAGACACCAGCTATGTATTACATAAACAAGAAAGGAAGAATAGAACCAATGACCCTCATTTACCTGTCAGTACTTCTATGGGAATGATGCATTGTAACGCACATTTTTCCAATAACAATTCATGTTGCTGAGAAAGAAGCAGAATCATTGAAGAGAACATTGACACAGACACGAGTGAGAATTGTCCTAACAAGTTTATGCAATACTCATAGACAGATGGGGAAAAAACAGAAGTAGATATGTTCACGTATTACAACAGAATATGCAAGGTGTACTGTTCATGAACAAATGAAGGGAAACATTATCAGGAAGATGTGTTCACAATCTCTTGGAAAGGATGCCTGGTGTATATATTTCACCCATTTGCAATGTTTCATTATATACTAGTAAAGACCAAACAAGACAAATCAGGTATAATTCTAATAGCTCCATGGTGGCCACACCAGCCTTGTTTGTTTGTTTGTTTGTTTGTTTGTTTGTTTGTTTGTTTGGTAGGTAGGTAGGTAGGTAGGTAGGTAGGTAGGTAGGTAGGTAGGTAGGTAGGTAGGTAGGTAGGTAGGTAGGTAGGTAGGTAGGTAGGTAGGTAGGTAGGTAGGTAGGTAACTGAATCCACTTAATACATCTAGAAAAATTCACAGGAGTGGTCAACTCTGCCAGCTATAGCTCAAGAATTTGAAAGCCACATTTGGCTAGATGAAGGTGCGCTCATCTGTTTGGAAAACAGATCCTCAGCCATTTCCCAATACCTCAAAACAGCATGTGTTGGGTTGGTGGATGTTGCTACTCTGTTGCTGGTGGCAAAAGACAAAATGAAATTATTGATATGCCACAACCTCTTAACATGTCAGAAGGAATCAATACAACATATGGATGTTGCTCCTTATCTTTGATGTTGACACAACTAAAGAAAAGCCTATTTGAACCTATGGCAACAGATTTAAGATTAGTGAGTTTCAGAACAGCGTGCTTAATTGCTATTATTTTAACAAGAACAAGTAAAATGTATGTGTGTAGATGTGATCCATCATATATTAAATTTAGTAAAGATAAAATGATGTTATATACTGACATATTCTTCCTCCCAAAAGTAGTGTTGTCATTTTATGTCTCAGCCACTGATACCAACTTCTTATGCATCATCACAAAATTACTTGGAAAGACATTACATCTGTAATATGTGGTCTCTAGCCTTCTATTTATAAACATGTTTAGACTCTTTGTATGTTATCAAGGTCCTAAAAGGTTTTCCAGCATCCTCACAGTGTTTCTCTAAATGAATTTTAATACAATGAAACTGGTTTATGACATCACAAAAATAATTTTGCCATTATCTATTGAAGATCATTCAACTGATGGCTTCTTCAGTAGCATCCATGACAGGGGTTGATACACAGAACAGCTGAAGAACATCAACATGGCCCCAAACTTTGACCTTTGTAAATTGCTATAGACTTCATTTGAAAGCTCAAAGAGATGCTTCTTTTGTTAAAGCAACCCTGTCTTTTTGATTCTGGCATTCCAACCCACTTCTGATTAGTGAGCTTACTAGTAATCAAGTTGTGTGAATTATAGAGACCACAACAAAGGAGGACAGATAACTTACCTGTAACCAGGGATATTGGCAAGTCTTTGGGTCCGAGTCCCACATCCAAGTCCAAGTCTTTTGTACCGTGTCCTCAGTTCGAGTCTTTGGTACTAAGTCCCAAGCGCCAAGTCTGAGACCTTATTTAAAACAAGCTATTTTCCCCAGAAAAAAGTGAGGTGGATTCTGAGTTGTAAGTGAAGTCTGAGTCATTGGGGGGGAAAAACACAAGAGTCAAGTCCGAGTTGAGTCACTGGTACAATTTAAGTCTTACTTCACAGCAAATCCCACAACTCAAGTCCCTATCCCTGTATGTGTTTTCTGGGTGGTTATCTATGAATTCACACAACCCACTCACCTCCCCACTTTTGTCCCACCAAATATATTACACTTTTTCGTGGCTGACATAGTGAAGCTGAGGAAAGTGGGCGGAGCATTGCAGTAAAAGCAAGGAGGGAAAAGTTTCATGGAGAGTGGTTGTGCACAGACTCAGAACTCAGTTGTATGAATAAATAGATGACCACTCAGATACCCTCAGTTACAGATGAGCAACCTACCCTTTTCTGCAATGTACAAAAAAGATACATACCTTGCATATGTACCCTACAGCACTTTTTTCTGTGCAGAAAACATTAAAACAATAATATGTCTATTATATCTACTATTGAATGACAGGGCAGGTCATTCAGTGGTAGATATAGAGGCCGGTGGCTTTAGTAGGATGCCTTCTCACACAAAAAGGAATTGAACTCTCTGTGTGTTTTAATTTTCTTTCCCAAAATGCTTGCAAATTGTGAGAAGTCCCAATAGATTTTTGTCCAAAAAAACTTGTGCAGAGAGATTCCACTGAAATAAAAATTAAATATTTTTCTAATTTTCTTACTAAAAAGGAGATGCTGTGAGGTTGACATCCCTATTCTATTAAGTGCTTACATGAAAATATGTTGCTAAAGAATTTGAATTCTGGCACATAGCTGAAAACTTGCCAAAGAATATAAACTACAGATGGAAAATTTTTATTTATTTATTTATTTATTTATTTATTTATTTATTTATTTATTTATTTATTTATTTATTTATTTATTTATTTATTTGATTAATACCCCGCCCATCTGGCCTAAAAGGCCACTCTTCAGTTTTCTGAACCCAAAACATAGCCAACATATAACAGATTGTTAAATGGATTCCATTAAGTTTCTTGTATTAGTAGAATAAATACCAGTATGTATAGAATCTATTTAGGTCTCAGTAGAGTTAATAAGATCTCCACCACCTTGTTCCCTGCTTCTACTTCTACATTATAATTTGCCAAGTCTGGTTTAATATTTGATATATAGATTATTAAGTTTTCAGGACAATCTTTAATTTTCCCTATTTTCTCCTAATATTAGGTTACATTTTTATATTAATTACTGGATTGAACAGCTGGATTTAAATTTTTTATTGCTCAGTACTATACATTAAGGGACATGGTGGTGCTGTGGGTTAAACCACAGAAGCTTCTGTGCTGCAAGGTCAGAAGACCAGCAGTCGTAAGATCGAATCCATGCGACGGAGTGAGCTTCCATCGCATATCCCAGCTCCTGCCAACCTAGCAGTTTGAAAGCATGTAAAAATGTGAGTAGATAAATAGGTACCACCTTGGTGGAATGTTAACGGCATTCTGTGTCTAGTCACGCTGGCCACGTGACCACGGAAACTGTCTCTGGACAAACACTGGCTCTATGGCTTGGAAACGGGGATGAGCACCACGCCCTAGAGTCAGACACGACTGGACTAAATGTCAAGGGGAATCTTTACTATACGTTATCTGTGGGCTCATACCATTGTATTATATTGCCCCTGTAATCTTAACATCACAGGTATGTTATAGATAATTAATGTCAAAGATTAGCTTTGTCACTGTGCCTAAGTCTAGTGATCTTGTAACAGATGGTACTGAAGAACATAATCAGATTATGAAACAAATAGGAAGAAGAATATTCTGCTTGATAGAGGCAAATCTGTATAGGAAACAAAGTACATGATGTTTGCTGTTTAAACTTAACAGGAATTGTGTTGCCACCAATTGTCTGACTTCTTTTTAACTTCAACTGTAAAAGTTGTGTTAGTCTATGCAAGCATATGTTATATCTCCCTCTCTAATGTCTGATCAAGTCGACTTGTCTGTGAAAGTTCACATTAAAAAAATATAAAAGTTAGTCTTTAAGGTGCCACTGCATTTTTATCTTTTTATCTTTTTTCACTTTCACTTTTATTTTGTTTTCACCTATAATTTTAAACTTCAGTTGCTTTTATAATCACCAGGCTGCCATTGTCAAGCCCACATCCTGCTCCTTTGTGGTCTCCCAGCTTCTCTGGTCATTTTCAATGCAAAAGCTGACAGGGAAGAATATATGTTAGCCCAGGATGACTTCAAGTAGCAGAATGAAGTTACATACACTAAGCCAGCAGCACATGCTTTTCTGAGGAGTATGGTCTGTTGGGTACAGTTGCTTGAAGGCACCCCAGGTACCTTGCCTGACATCAGTCCCCTATCTGGACTCCGTGGTTATGCATCTGTCAGACAGAATGTTTGGTGTTGTGGAGGTAGCAGTGATGTCTGCATGTACCAGAATGCCTTTGTCCACCTCTGCATTTTAGAAGAAGGCCTCATACTCATCTTTGTGAATAGAATTGGTAAAATCTGCACTTCGAATGTGAAAACGGTCAAGGTAGGAACAGGTGTGAATCCTTCCTACTCCTAAAGGTTGTGTTGTTGTTGTTGTTTAGTCGTTTAGTCGTGACCCCATGGACCAGAGCACGCCAGGCCCTCCTATCTTCCACTGCCTCCCGGAGGTCTGTCAATTTCATGTTAGTTGCTTCGCAGACACTGTCCAGCCATCTCATCCTCGGTCGTCCCCTTCTCCTCTTGCCGTCACACTTTCCTAACATCAAGATCTTTTCCAAGGAGTCTTCTCTTCTCATCAGATGGCCAAAGTACTGGAGCCTCAGCTTCAGGATCTGTCCTTCCAGTGAGCACTCAGGGTTGATTTCCTTTAGAATTGATAGGTTTGTTCTCCTTGCAGTCCAGGGGACTCTCAAGAGCCTCCTCCAGCACCACAATTCAAAGGCATCAATTCTTCGGCAGTCTGCTTTCTTTATGGTCCAGCTCTCACAGCCATACATCACAACAGGAAAAACCATAGCTTTGACTATTCGGACTTTTGTTGGCAAGGTGATGTCTCTGCTTTTTAAGATGCTGTCAAGGTTTGTCATCGCTTTCCTCCCCAGAAGCAGGTGTCTTTTAATTTCGTGGCTGCTGTCTCCATCTGCAGTGATCATGGAGCCCAAGAAAATAAAATCTGTCACTGCCTCCATATCTTCCCCTTCTATTTGCCAGGAGGTGATGGGACCAGTGGCCATGATCTTAGTTTTTTTGATGTTGAGCTTCAGACCGTTTTTTGCACTCTCCTCTTTCACCCTCATTACAAGGTTCTTTAATTCCTCCTCACTTTCTGCCATCAGAGTGGTATCATCTGCATATCTGAGGTTGTTGATATTTCTTCCGGCAATCTTAATTCCGGCTTCGGATTCATACAGTCCGGCCTTCCGCATGATGTATTCTGCATACAAGTTAAATAAGCTGGGGGACAATATACAGCCTTGTCGTACTCCTTTCCCAATTTTGAACCAATCAGTTGTTCCATGTCCAGTTCTAACTGTTGCTTCCTGTACCACATATAGGTTTCTCAGGAGGTAGATAAGGTGGTCAGGCACTCCCATTTCTTTAAGAATTTGCTATAGTTTGCTGTGGTCCACACAGTCCAAGGCTTTTGCATAGTCAATGAAGCAGAAGTAGATATTTTTCTGGAACTCTCTGGCTTTCTCCATAATCCAGCACAAGTTAGCAATTTGGTCTCTAGTTCCTCTGACTCTTCAGAATCCAGCTTTTACTTCTGGGAGTTCTCAGTCCACATACTGCTGAAGCCTACCTTGCAGGATTTTGAGCATAACCTTGCTAGCGTGTGAAATGAGTGCAATTGTACGGTAGTTGGAGCATTCTTTGGCACTGCCTTTCTTTGGGATTGGGATGTAGACTGATCTTTTCCAATCCTCTGGCCACTGTTGCGTTTTCCAAACTTGCTGGCTTATTGAATGTAGCACCTTAACAGCATCATCTTTTAAGATTTTAAATAGTTCAACTGGAATGTCATCACCTCCACTGGCCTTATTGTTAGCCAGGCTTTCTAAGGCCCACTTGACTTCACTCTCCAGGATGTCTGGCTCAAGGTCAGCAACTACATTGTCTGGGTTGTCCGGGATGTCCAACTCTTTCTGATATAATTCCTCTGTGTATTCTTGCCACCTCTTCTTGATGTCTTCGGCTTCTGTTAGGTCCCTCCCATTTTTGTCCTTTATCATGTTCATCTTTGCGCAAAATGTTCCTCTAATATCTCCAATTTTCCTGAACAGATCTCTGGTTTTTCCTTTTCTGTTATTTTCCTCTATTTCTTTGCATTGTTCATTTAAGAAGGCCCTCTTGTCTCTCCTTGCTATTCTTTGGAAGTCTGCATTCAATTTTCTGTAACTTTCCCTATCTCCCTTGCATTTTGTTTCCCTTCTCTTCCCTGCTATTTGTAAAGCCTCGTTGGACAGCCACTTTGCTTTCTTGCATTTCCTTTTCTTTGGGATGGTTTTTGTTGCTGCCTCCTGTACAATGTTACGAGCCTCTATCCAAAGTTCTTCAGGCACTCTGTCCACCAAATCAAGTTCCTTAAATCTGTTCTTTACTTCCACTGTGTATTCATAAGGGATTTGGTTTACATTATACCTGAGGAGCCTAGTGGTTTTTCCTACTCTCTTCAGTTTAAGCTTGAATTTTGCTATGAGAAGCTGATGATCAGAGCCACAATCAGCTCCAGATCTTGTTTTTGCTGACTGTATAGAGCTTCTCCATCTTTGGCTGCAGAGAATATAATCAATCTGATTTCGATATTGCCCATCTGGTGATTTCCATGTATAGAGTTGCCTCTTGTGTTGTTGGAAAAGAGTGTTTGTGATGACCAGCTTGTTCTCTTGACAAAACTCTATTAGCCTTTGCCCTGCTTCATTCTGAACTCCAAGGCCAAACTTCCCTGTTATATCTTTTATCTCTTGGCTCCCTACTTTAGCATTCCATTCCCCTGGAATGAGAAGAAAATCTTTCTTTGGTGTCAGTTCTAGAAGGTGTTTTAAGTCTTCATAAAATTGTTCAATTTCAGTCTCCTCAGCAATGGTAGTTGGTGCATAAACTTGGATTATTGTGATGTTGAAAGGTCTGCCTTGGATTTGTATTGACATCATTCTATCATTTTTGAGATTGTATCCCATTACAGCTTTTCCCACTCTTTTGTTGACTATGAAGGCTACTCCATTCCTTCTACGGGATTCTTGCCCACAATAGTAGATATGATAATCATCTGAGCTGAATTCGCCCATTCCTGTCCATTTTAAAGGTTGTGAGTCTCACAATATGGATTGCAGTGATGCTTTTATTTTATTTGTGTGCTGCCCTATACTATAAAATTGTATGGAAAATTTACAATAAATGATCATAAACCCTATTTAAATATAAAGATACAAAACTATGAAAAATTAGTAGTTTCATAGTTCTGTAGAATAATGTAAAATATGGCAATGGTTTAAAAATTTCTGACAGGCTATTACAGTTAGGCGGGGAAAATCTATGCAGTCAACCCTATCAGAATAGTTACAGTTTCTGTGCACATCACTGGCTCTATGGCTTGGACCGTACCATAGGAAGATACAGTAGTTTGTTAGGTCTTCACTGTATATGTAGGAAGAGGCCCCTGTCCTATGTCTTTCCAACCAGGCTGTTCACTGGAGCTTCTTTCTGGGACCCTGTATAGATTTTCCACTTGCAGAAAGTGAGATCTTTTGAGCCCTAGCTAGGGAATCAAGAGCTTTTATAAATCTTTCTACAGTGGTGCCTCGCAGAACGGTCGCTCCGTAGAGCGACGAATCCGCGTAACGGTGCTGTTTTTGCGATCGCAAAAGCGATCACAAAACGGCACCTAGATAGGGCACAATTCACAGAGCGAAGGTCGGTAAGCGGTTCGCTTACCGACCTTCGCTTTGTGACCTGCCGATCAGCTGGTCGGCGGGTCCAAAATGGCCACCGCGCGACCCCAAAATGGCCACGCGCAGCGTTTTCGCGCCCTTGGTAAGCGAGGGGAGGGCGCGAAAACACTGCCGGAACAGCCGAAATGGCTGCGCGCAGCGTTTTCACGCCGTCCCCTCGCTTACCAAGGGCGCGAAAACGCTGCGGCCGGCCATTTTGGCTGCTCCGGCGGCCATTTTGGACCCACCGGGCAGCTGATCGCAGCCATTTTCGCGCCCTCGTTCAGCGAGGGGAGGGCGCGAAAATGGCTGCCAGCCACCCAGAAGCATCGTTGAATGGTGAGTATTCAGCCCAATTGGAACGCATTAAACACTGTTTAATGCGTTCCAATTGGTTTCCTTGCCCCGGAACGGATTAACCTCGCTGTGCGAGGCACCACTGTACTTAAGGAGGGCTTTTCCATCACAAACCTGAGCACTGGAAGAAGCTATTTCCTGCTCAGTTAATTTAGAAGCAGTTGTATTTATATTTGCTTACTAACTAACTAGGGCCACCTCACAAACCTCATTGATAATTAGAGATACTCATTACCATGTTGTTCCTGCTTGTTATCTATAGCCTGGGATTAATTCAACCACCAATCATTGTCATTATTTACAGAATGCTTCCTGGGAAGGAAACTACATATCACCAGGGATCATTGCCAAGTCAACAACTTGTGTCCAAATACAGTATCTGTTTGGGGGCCATGTATACATGTATAAATATTTTCGATGCAGTCCCACTCTTATGTCTGAGGAAGTGGACTTGTCCCTTAAACCTCACATTAAAATACAGCCGTTAGTCTTTAAGGTACAACAATGTTTATGTCTTCTCTATTTTTCATTTTTGTTTTGTTTTTGCCTGATAACAAAGTAACACAGCTACCTCTTAAAGAAACATAAAGGAGAAACTGTATCTGATTCTATAGTAATATTCAATTTTGATACAAAACCACATTCTGTAGCAATATTTGAGTTCATAAAAATCAGTCATCTAAAAATGAACCTTGGCAAAATGAGCTGCTGGGGTGAAAATGTTATCGTTTTATACAATCTGTATTAGTACCATATGCATTATATTTCATAATTTTTAGAAACTTGTAAATTCTTTATCTGCTGTTTTAAACATTTTTGTATTTGTAATAATTCATTAATTACTAAAATATTTCCCTTTCTCTCTCTTTATTTGAGAGTGGGGAGGTACTTTTTCATAAATGATTTTTTAAATAAAATGCCTCAGCTAATTATGAAACACATACTGTATTGATAGTAGGGGAGATCTGTGTGCTGTTGTTTTGATTTCCTAAGGCCTGTTTTGCATTTTTTTTAAAGTGCTGAAGTTTTATTTTTGTTTGTGTAACATATTACACACTAGCTCTGAAACCAAACAATCCTCAAAGAAAATAAACAAAGTAATAGTTGGCATTATATTGCGGTCTTTTACTGGCACGGTATATGATCATCATACCATGTACATACAGAAAATCTGTCCATGTACAGCTTCAGAGTTGAGAACATTATGGTGTTAAAGAAAGCTTAGTGAGCTGTCCTATCTCAGCATTCCTTGGCTCCTTTGTAGTTAATAATCATTTTTAAATTGGCAGCAGCAAAATCATAGCTAACAATTATTCTTTGTAATGTATAGTCACATACAGCAGATAGGATTATAAATGTTTTATATATTGGCATGCCTCCGTGGCAAATACATCTGTGTCTGTCCAGGCTGTAGTGTTTGTATTACAAGAGTAAGTCAAAGATGTGACTTTATACCAAAATTTTCTTGTGGAATGTTATCAGTATTATTTATTTATTTATTTATTTATTTATTTATTTATTTATTTATTTATTTATTTAAGATAATACTTCATAATCATAGTGTTTACGTGCCAGGACAGGAACATTCAATTTAATACATATTCTGTAAAATATAAAGCCTATTAATTCCTACTTTTCTGCTCCAAACAGACAATGAATGATTTTGATTACTTGAAACTACTTGGCAAAGGCACTTTTGGCAAAGTTATACTGGTCCGCGAGAAGGCAAGTGGAAAATATTATGCTATGAAGATTTTGAAAAAGGAAGTTATAATTGCAAAGGTATGCTTATATGTTAATATAATTTATTTGTAAATATCCCATGAGTGAAAACAGCTTTTCTTCACACCTGTGAATCATACTTGGTGGTGAATATATATCTGTAAGTCAAAGCCTGGAAGTTCTTTGTCTTCTGAGACTGTGGTAACATTACTTAAATGTTGCTAATAATGTAGTGCATTCAAGGACAGTATTTTGGTGGAATGAGGCTGCGCTTCATTTATACACATTCTTTGATAGTTGTATAGATGAGTGGGGCTGGTAGAGACAAGACTCATCCACCCCTCTCTCCCAGGATAACCCAGGTGTATGTTTAAGTCTCTTATCCTTCGTAGACTTTCTTTGTGTTCTGTCCATCACCCCATCCCATCACTCCTCCTGTTCGAAACAAGGTGGTTGTTTCCCACTTCTCTTAGCAATAAGGAAACCACAATTTTAATCTGAATTTTGGGAGCCAGTATAACATCTGCCCCTTACTCATGGTGCTGATCACAAGCTGTCTGCAGGGATCTTCATATGAAGCAATAGTGCAACCTGAAGCTGTAGAATTTATGCACTCATGCATACACATACAAACAACACAGACATTCTTCTAAAACAAACGAGTGTTCTAAAGCAAAGTAGAATATTAGTACTGTATTACTTTTCTCTATTACTTTTCCAGAGTATTCCAACTAAATAGATTAAGGGTACTGGAATTTTTCTTTCTAGAAGTCCACTTCTTTCTGCCCACAACCCTATTATATGAAGACATATTCAAAATAAATTTTAGGAAAAGTCTTAAAAGATCCAATGCTAACCAGAGACATACTATTATTGGTGTTCAATCCCAGTGCTAGGAAGCTGCCTTAAATCAGATACAGTATATACCCAGGTCATACTTCATATGCATATAACTACTCTGACTGGCAACAGCTTTTCAGAACAGAGTTTGTTCACTACACCATGCCCCAGTTGCATTTAACTGGAGATAACAAGATGGAATGTGGGTCATTCTGCATGGAAATCATCTTTTCTTTTACAGAGCTGTAGTCCGGTCTTACGATCTGTAGTCTTGTTTGAGACATCAGTTCTGATCAATGCCATGGCATATGTAGAGGGAGATTGACAACAGATAAAATGTTGGTATTCCACATCCAATTTATTTTATTTGTTTGTTAATCTTGTATTGCATGTTTCCACCAAATGGTGCTAAAAACTATTTGAATGGTCCACACTTTTAACATCTTTTAATTACCTAAATTGCCACTGCTGGCATGATTCTACTGTCAGACTTGGCAACAAATTCCTGTAAGCTAAGAAGTTAGTGTAGGCATTTGCTGCTGTGGCCAAATTGTATGACTCAACTCATAAGAAATGCATATGCTGACTTTTTAAGTTGCAAAACTTTATTGCCAAGGCTTCCACCAATTGTATTATGCAGCAGATTTTGATCAGGTTTAATATTTTAAAAAGTTGCCCCACTACTACAGAACTTTAGAATAAAGTAAAAGCTATTATATGAATGAACAATGATACAAGATTTATTTTCTTGTTTCTCTTGCCTGTCCTCCTTCTACTCTGTTAAAAGCATTGATTCAAAAATGTTTTTGGAACTTCTTTATAGTGTTTTTGAAATTATCTAGTTTCTTATAAAATTCATTATTGAATACTGCCTTTTTTTTAGGACGAAGTGGCTCACACACTTACAGAAAGCAGAGTTCTGAAAAATACTAGACACCCCTTTTTAACAGTAAGTATAAGCAATTAATATAAGCAATTAAATTTCCAGTCCTGTACACTCTTATTTAGTAACACGTCCTGTTAAATGCAGTGAAATGTACATATGAAGTAATGAAAATATGTACATGAGAATCTCTTTACAATATCGAGATATGATCATATCTCACTGGTCCAGGTCCATCTCCACTGATTGCCTGTATGCTTCTGTTCCAAATTCAAGATATGAATGTTAATGTTGTGTCCTAAGATCAACTTCACTGTTGTCCCTTCCACCAGCAGCCTGGTGGATGGGACAACACCTGTTGTGGATAACTTTCCCTCCCCCCAGTTAGCATAGACGCTGAGTAATTAGCGAGGGATGGAAACCTCTAAATGAGAGTCGGGGGTTTTATACATGTTTGTTTGTGCGTGTGCGTGTGCGTCTGCGTGTGCGTGTGCGCGCGCGTGTTCTGTGTCTTCAGTAAATTGTGTGGAATTAGTACTGTGTCGTGGCTCTTATTTGGCGTTGAATTCCACTATTCAACATTTAACATGGTAAACCTTAATGGTTTGAGACCTTGTTACTTGTCACAACACCTGCCCCTGAGATTGTCTGCTGGTTCCACCCTTCTGTTCAAGTGATGAAGATGCAGGCTGCCCCCCTGAGGCAATGAGGCCTGGAAATCTATGACTACAAACTCAGCCTTCTCAATAGTGGCCACCATATTATGGAATGTGTTGCCAGCATTGCATTCCACACACACAGACACAAAGTATATATTTAAAATTGTTTATTACTTTTCCATCTACCAGGATGCCCAAAGTTATGTAAAATAAATATATAAAAATAATCTCTGAAAACATATTTTTAAAAATTAAAAATTCATGATTTTATATTAACCTAATCTATCGAATCACCAACATATTGATGTTTAAATGCACACACTGCGTGAACTACAGCACTTAAAATAGTTCAACAATGATGCGAGATCAGAAATCCTTTTTTGGCATAAGATCTTTTTCAGGCTCATGTAAACATAGATTCTTCTCTGTGGTCTCTTGAGAATCACATCGTTAGCATCTTGCTTCTATATAGAACCCCAGGAATAATGTTTCAGAGTTTCTTATGAAGAGGAAAGACAGGAAAGTGCATTGTAATTTTGCCCTCTTGGAACTGTACCTAGAACTTGTTCTCCAGTGAGGTTGAGAGCTGGCTGGCTATTGGCACTTTCTGTCATGCTCTGTGGTGGAAAGTAGTTGCTGGCCAGCTCAGATGGTACAGGTATCATTACTGCCACTGCCTGCCCTCTCTTTTAACTTTATTTGTAGGGGAACAGTTTCCAGCAAAAGAATAAATTAAGAGCCTTTCTTGTGGCTCAGGGGTATGTGGGGAAGGTCTGTGGATGGATGCATTAGTGCTAATGACCCTAAGGTACTATTCACTTTATTATTATTATTATTATTATTATTATTATTATTATTATTATTATTATTATTATTATTATTATTATTATTATTATTATTATTGATAGCTGCCAACTCAGCATATGTGGGTGCAGTTTCTGGATTCCAAAACAGCTCCTTGCTTTTCATTAGAATCTGTAAAATATTAGTGTCACTATGTACAGTACTAAGCTTCTGTCCCTCATTCAAATTATATTAAAAAGTAAATCAAAAGTTGGGAGAGAGGAGAGAACGAAGTCTAGGAATCTATGGGGAAAATGATACAAAGCAAGATAAAGGGAATGCTATCAGGATGTCAGGAGAATTTCCATTAAAATCAGTGCAGTTCTTGGTGCTCAAAGGTGGAAAATGCATTATCTTAAACAGTTCCCCAACCTTTTTACTAGTCCGGACCAGCGGAGTCTCTGATGGAGGTGGGGCGGCCCTTCATGCTTGCCTTCCCTGATGCACGCGGGCCTTGCTCTCCCTCCCGGAAGTTCTCCAGCCACCCCCTCACCCCCGTTGCCGCTGCTGTTGCCGCAAGGAGAGCAGGCAGAACACCCGGGCCTTGCTCTCCCTCCTGGCAGTTCTCCAGCCATCCCCTCACCCTTGTTGCTGTTGCTGTTGCCGGGAGGAGAGCCACCAGAACACCCCGGCCTTGCTCTCCCTCCCGGAAGTTCTCCAGCCACCCCCTCACTCCCGTTGCCGCCGCTGCCGGGAGGAGAGCTGCCAGAACACGCGGCCCTTGCCCTGCCTTCCAGCTCTCCCCCACCCCATCAGACCTCCCGCCCCCCGCACGCACTCCCCTCCCCACAGCTGCTTTGCGCACGCGGGGGCTTGCATGAAGGGGTGAGCGAGCGCTCACACAGCTGACACACACATGCGCAAAGCAGCTGTGGGGGGGAGTGTGGGGGAGTCGGGAGGTCTGCCTTCGTGGCCCGGTCGGGCTCAAGCCACAGACCGGCAATGGGCCGCAGACCGGGCATTGATGACCTCTGATCTAAAAATTGCATGTACATTGTGTAGCTACCAGAAAATAGATTGAACTTGATCACATCAAAAGTGATCCAAACGCAAGGTAAAGTGACATCTGATCACGCTTTTACCTGATAACATTGTTTGTTGTATTGAGAGTGAAATATCTTGATAAGTAGCAGTTAATATCAACTATTGTTTGAGTCGCTCTGTGTAAACAGTGCACAGTCACAGAAGATTCTGATAAATGTAAATAATAAGCAATCTAGAACTTGTTGATATTAGAACCTCTGGTAAATCCAACCATTACCAATATCCGCCCAGAGTAGTTGATTGACTAGATGGGCAGGGCATAAATAAATAAATAAATAAATAAATAAATAAATAAATAAATAAATAAATAAATAAATAAATAAATAAATAAATAAATAAATAAATAAATAAATAAATAAATAAATAAATATCTTTGGTGCTGAGAATTTGCATGAGAAGTATAATTTGAAGATTTGCTAATTACTAGTGTTATCCACATGATGGTGCTATGCTAAACAGATGGACGACATCAAACCTTATCAACTTTGTAAACTGTGACAAGTTTATTTAAAAAGGAGATAAAAGAAGTAGTGGGGTTCTCGTTTAGTCCTTGATACAGAGGTGCCTCGCATAGGGATCACTCCGTTTAGCGACGAAATCGCTTTGTGACGATGTTTTTGCGATTGCAAAAGCGATCGCTTTGCGATGGTCCCTATGGGCTATTTTTGCTTTGCGATGATCTCAGGGAAGCGATCATCGCAAAGCCTCCATTTTCGGCCAGCTGATCGGCAGTTCCAAAATGATCGCCGGTAAACAAAATGGCCGCCTGCTGTTTTCAGGCACGGATTCCTCGCTTTAGAGGCACCGAAAATGGTGGTGCTATGGAGGATTTTCGCTGAGTTTTAAGCCCATAGGAACGCATTAATCACGTTTTAATGCGTTTCTATAGGCTTTTTATTTCGCTTAGCGATGTTATTGCTTAGCAGCGATTTTTCAGAACGAATTAACATCGCTAAACGAGGCACCACTGTATATGCGATGATGAATATTGTTCTCTTAGGAGAACAGTACTGCTCTAAGCACAAGAACTGTATACAGTGGTGCCTCACATAGCGAAGTTAATCCGTTCTGGATTAACCGTCGCTATGGCGAAACATTGCTGTACAAAACGGGGAAAGCCGTTGGAACACATTAAACTTAGTTTAGTGCGTTCCAGTAGGCTCCAAAACTCACCGTTCAGCGAAGCTGTTCCATAGCCGGCAGCCATTTTTGCGCCCTCGGTAAGCAAGGGGAGGGCGCGAAAACGCTGCGCGCGGCCATTTCGGGGCTTCCAGTGGCCATTTTGGAGCCACCGAACAGCTGATCCGCAGCATCGCTTTGCGAAGATCGGTAAGCGAAACGCTTACCGATCTTCGCAAAGCGATTTTTGCCCATAGGGGTCATTGGTATGCGATCGCATTTGCGATCGCAAAAACCTAATCGCTGTGCGATTCCGTCATTATACGGTGCGCTCGTTAAGCGAGGCACCACTGTACTATGAAACATATTTTAAATTGTCAAAAATTCTTGAAACATTAAAGCAAAAAATTAATGTTCTTTTTATTTACTTGTTTTAAATTCAATATTTTGTTCATAATGTGAATACTTTACTTACTACAGCCCATAGGGAGTTTATGAGTTTGCAATACAGAACTATCTAGTTTGTAGTTTTTTCCTGAAAAAAAATGTATGTTACTAAAGGGCCAGTGTCCTGTTGCATTTTGTAGTTGCAGAAGAGCAATTGCATATGTGTTCCACTGTTCTGGCAAGCTTTCCTTGGCATGTTCATTGCTTACAAGATTGGTTGCACAACTAGTTGCATGGTCAATGATGTGACAGGGCACCTGCTAGCTAGAGAAAGGAAAAGCCTTCATAATTGCTTTTACAGTGGTGCCTTGACTTACAACTGTCTTGACTTGCAACCAATTTGAGTTACAACCAGCTCTGATCGCAACATATCGCTTTGACTTGCAACTCGCGCTTTGAGGTGCAACCAGAAAAAAGGCCTCTTTTCCCCATAGTTCCCTCCCTCCTTTCCTGCCCTTTTTTAACCTAAGAGGTCCCTCCACCATTGTCTTCTCTTTTTCTACCCTCTCTCTTTTTGTGCCTAAAAGCACAAACATTTGTCTGAGGGGCTTGTGTACCCTGGTGATGACCTTCTTTCTTTCCTCTTTCCCCCATTGTTCCCTCCCTCCCTCCTTTCCTGCCCTTTTTTAACCTTTAAAAATGGCAGGAACAGATTAATCTCGTTTCAGTGTATTCCTATTGGAAATGGTGCTTTGAGTTACAGTGGTGCCTCGCATAGCGATCGCTCAGTATAGCGATGAAATCGCTTTGCGATGGACTTTTTGCCATTGCAAGAGCAATCGCTTTGTGATGGCCCCTATGGGGAAATTTCGCTTTGCAATGATCGAAGGGAAGCGATCATCGCAAAGCCCCCATTTTCGGCCTGCTGATCGGCAGTTCCAAAATGGCCGCCGGGTAAAAAAAATGGCCTCCCGCTGTTTTGCCTCGCTTTAGAGGCACCAAAAATGGCTGCCGCAATGGAGGATTTTTGCATAAGGTTAGTTTTTAAGCCCATAGGAACACATTTAATGCGTTTTAATGCGTTTCTATGGGCTTTTAAAAATCGCTTAGTGATGAAATCACTTAGCAGCGTTTTTGCTGCACTGATTAACATCGCTAAGTGAGGCACCACTGTACAACCAACTTGAGTTACAACCGTCATCCCAGAACAAATTAATTTTGCAACTCAAGGCACTGCTGTATTCTCTAAATTGGATACTTTTTTCCTGTAGTTACCCTTAGATTATATAACACTTTTTCTGAAGAGAAGCAGTAGAACTCTTCTCTTCTGATATTTATGCAGGTGCTTGGTCCATCTATTTCAACAAGCCTTTAAATTTTGCTGGTTACTTCATTGGGTAGATGCTGTTCTTGAAACTGTTATTCAGTTAGTTTTAACTGCAAGGTTTATTTAACTGTAAGATTTCAGGGGTCAGTATCATGTTGTGTAGCTCTGCCTGCATAACAGAACATCTTCTTCTGTGAATGCATACAAATGGGTTTTACTGCACCTGCGCAGGACTCCTTGGAATATTCTAGAGCTTAAAAAGACGTGATTAGTAGGATGTTTCCCCGTGGTGCACATGCTCCGTGCCCACCCGTAATATCTCAGTTCCTTTTAGCCACCGCTGAAATCAGACTTCTTTGCGACTCTTAGAGCTATTTGTGATTCTATCTACAGTTTTCTGATCTTTGGACTGCTTACGGTTTCGATTCTTGGATTACGGACTTTATCAGTTTTTCATTTATGGATGTTTCCCTGTGAGTTATTTTTCTTTCGTCTCCTCTCCCCTTCCCACCTTCCCACCCTTTTAAAAGGCCTCTTCAGGCTCATTCAAGTGTTGTACGACGTGTGCCAATAAAATTCCTTTCACTGATGGCCACAATCGTTGCTTGTTCTGCCTGGGTGAAAGTCACCAGACCCACTCCTGTCCAGAGTGTAAAAAATTAACAAAGCCGGCTCTTAAACTCCGACTGCAACGACTTCAGTCCCATTTGTGGGGAAAATCCTTAACACCCTCAAGCCATCTAACCAGCCCCACGATGGAGCATACCTCCACTCCAGTGCCTCGGTCTAAGCCTTCTCACCCACCGGCTCCAATTATTCCATCGCTGAAAGCCTCTACCAAGGCTTCCAAGCCGAAATCCCCCTCGGCATTGACATTGGCCTTGTGTCGAAGTTGTCCTCGGCTTCAGCCCGACCTGATAAGAAGCAAAAGGAGAGAGACAGAGCTAAGCAAAGGAACGCTAAGTGGATTCCTAAGCCTGACCACCCTTGAGAGCCTCCGGTCATTCGGATTTCCCTCCCATCTCCCATCTTGGAGGAGTCATCTATATACCGGACCAGGATTCCATTTCAGAAGCAGGAGAGTCAGTACCGCTTACTCAGGCTCCAGCCTCGGTATCGATACCGAGCTTGTAGTCATGGCCACTCTGAGGCTGATGTCATATCCAGCCCTGCCTCGGCCCATTCTAGCCCTGTTTTGACCGGGCGGGCAACCGCCATCCATCTCTCAAACTCGGAGGCATTGGCCTCACAGTCCCCTCCACTTAGGGCAGTGAAGAGGCACCATGTTTCCCTGTCTTCAGTATCAGGAGGTAATCTTTGTCCCGCGTCTGTTTCGACGCCACTCGCTTTCTTAACTCTACTCACACATGAATGTCCTAATTCATTAAATTTGAGACATTTTTTGTGGCATCATACTCTTCACTTATTAAATATGCCTTGACTCAAATTTGCATATTGAATGAACTTTGAATTGCTTTCTATGACTGAATGTTCTTTATTCTGAAATGAGATTATTTTTATGTGTTTTAAGCTAGAATCATGCACACATTTGTCTTGAGAAAGTCTCATTTAACTGAATGTGCCCTGTGTATGAAGTTACATAGATTGGGTTGCAGTGCACAAAATTTGAATAGATTTTCAAGATTTGTTGTTTTTCTTTTCCTTAAAAAAAAGAATGAGCAGTTCTATAACTGCATTTTTTTCTTCTTTTCAAGTCTTTGAAATATTCATTCCAGACCAAGGACCGCCTTTGTTTTGTGATGGAGTATGTCAATGGAGGAGAGGTAAGATAAAGAATGCCAAGTGGTAATTGTTCCGATCTGTTTCCTGCTTCCAAAGATTAAGATCGAAATCCAGTGTTGTACTAGCATATGCTGAGTAGGACTTGGCCAGTCAGCCAGCCTTCCTCCAGCTTAGAAGCTGTCCTCCAGAGCAGCTTTGAAGGTTTTGGGGTAGCTGCATGGGAGAGAGAATGGTCCTTTCCAGTTCTGCTGACAGACATTGTTAGCCAGATTACCTTATTGGATCCATCCCAGTATTGATAATACAGAGCTTTAGTTGGCCTGTGCCCAAGTATTCTTTAGTTTTAAAGAAATCCACTATAACATAATTTCCTTTGGGGGGGGGAACCTGTCATCTGTTAACTCATTTTCCTTAGCCATGTGGACTCCTCAGGATGCTAGATAATTGTAGTACTGAATTCCACTTCCTACTTAAGCAGTCTTTCTTGAGAGCCAAATTTAGAACAAAATTACATTATAAACCAATAATATGGCCTGGGAAGAACCTGGATCAGTGTTTTATACTAAGGTTTGTTTTAAAGAGAATTTTTTTGTTCGTTTGTTTTTCACTGTGGAGCTAAAATGTAATGGT
This sequence comes from Pogona vitticeps, assembly GCF_051106095.1. Taxonomy (NCBI): domain Eukaryota; kingdom Metazoa; phylum Chordata; class Lepidosauria; order Squamata; family Agamidae; genus Pogona; species Pogona vitticeps. Next base: position 54,851,552 of record NC_135783.1, read on the forward strand.
CAGAATCCTGTTAATAATGGTTACAGATGTAACTCCATGGGCATAAATTTCAGGGGCAGATTGCCACATTTAAACAGTTAGCATAGGCATTTGTTATCACACTCCAGTCATATGACTCAGTATATGATGGCAAATGCCTTTGCTGACTTGTATTGTAGCAATTTGCCACTGAAATTTACACTAGTGGAGGTACACTAGCATAAAAATGCAAATACAATGGGATTGTGACAATTTGTAGACTTGGTCTCTTCCCTTCATCTTGGTGACCAAGTTACAAAAATACCGGTATGCTGATGATTGCAGAGTAAAATATTACTCTCATTCATTTCAGTTGTTTTCTCATTCCTTATGTATTTTCCTCAGTTCTATCAGATAGCTTTATTGCAACTTTTGGCACAAATGTTTCTATTAAAATAAAAATTTGGTATTTGAATTAAAAATGACCTGTTTATAGTAAATAGCCCGTAGTTGCATAGATTGCCGTCAGAAAATGCAACTTCATCTGGACGAGAATTGCAAGATGCAGTTTCATTTTTAATGTCTGATTCTTTGTGTCATACACATCACTCTTTTTGCTCAAAAACAGAATAGAACAGGACAAAACATAGGAGGTGCTGCTATGCAAAGGTAATTCTGTTAATATAATGTCAATTATGTTAGTGAAAGCAGAATGTAGGGTTGAGAACACAAAGAAATTGAGAAATACTGTTTTTCATTCTTCCTGTAATAATATTTTTATCAAAATCACATGAGCAAATGCCCAGGCATGTTTTTCAAGTAAAATAACAAGACAATGCAAATTTAATCATAAATGAACGAGTGGATACTGTTAAACTTTACTGTGGATAATAGGGAATACATCATATTTTTACGTGTTACAATATTAGTTGTTTTTAAAAATCAACTAAAAACACTGATGTTTCGGCAGGCCTTCCCCTCAGCCAATTCCTGATTTCCCCTCTCTTTTCCTTTTCCCTATTGTCTGTCCCATCTTTTCCCCTTATTTAAAATTGTTTTTAATTACATTTAATATTCTTGTTGTAAGCCGCCTAGAGTGGTCCTAACTGACTAGATAGGCGGGATATAAATAAAATAAATAAATAAATATAAAATGTGCAGTACGCATTAGCAAAAAAAGAAGATCCAAAAGAAATAAAGGTATGGAATGATGAGGTCATGATCAAAAACCGTGTCACCATAGAAGATCGCATAGCAGGTCTCAAGAAACTCCAAAGCTTACGTTATTTAGGTATTTTGCATTTTGTTGCAGGACATAGGTTGATCTTTTGTTAATTCAGTAAGTGATACCTAATGATATGGGGTAGGACAGTGTTTTAAAATTATAGACTGTTTCTAGGTATTTAAGCAGCATTTTTATATTAGTGCTCAAACTACTTTAACTTCACTTAAAGTAATTGTATGGTAATATAAACCCATACACTTGTATGTGCATAATTAATTCCAGTGCCTTCATTACTAGAAGGTTTAAAAATGGGAATGGAGATGGAATATATAAGAAAGTACAGAATGATGATGAGGCATTTTTCCTCTTATAACTGAAGGTTAAATGGGTAGCAAACAGAATGCCTTAAACAAGATTGGTATATTGATTAAAATGCTGATTTAACAGCTCGTTTTTTCCCTTGGAAACCTGGAAAAGATAAGCCAGCTGCTGTCTAAGAGTGCTGAGTGTCCACTGAGAGTACACTATCTATCATCACAATATGGTGTTGAGAGGTGTTTTATGTTTGTGTTAATTTCCCCCACTAAATCAGTAATTATTGCAATCCTGTCCCTGCTGTTTACCCTGCAGCTGTTTTTCCATTTGTCGAGAGAGCGAGTGTTCTCTGAGGATCGCACACGCTTCTATGGTGCAGAAATTGTTTCTGCTTTGGACTATCTGCATTCTGGAAAGATTGTGTATCGTGATCTCAAGGTAAAAAAAAGAACTAATCGAAATGTTTTTGGAAAGACTGTTGGGACAACCTAAGTAATTATAAAGTTACAGTTTTGAAAAAAGTAACTAGTGTGGGGGGCGAGTGTGCAGTATACTGAAGTTCATTAGATACTGAATATCCAATTTCATACCATAATCTCTATATTGTAATCAGTTAAGTAATTGATGCAAATAGTTAAATCTGTTTTCACCATTAAAGAGAAATTTTCAGATTCCATAAATGTTTTTTATTTCAAATATATTTAAAAGCATAATATCAATTTTTACAATTTTTATTAATCTCCATAAATTAAGAGAAGATACCAGTGTGACTAGTATATGATTAGTGGAGATAGAATGTTTATGGATTAAAGTTCCAACTATGGTGAATAAACAGAATCTAACTTGCTTATGAGAATTATTTTTTTAAAACGCCCCAGACATTGTTTTTAAATATTATTGTTTGAATGAAAACATATCTCCTTGCTATATTCTTACAGCTACCATGTTTCCCCGAAAATAAGACAGGGTCTTATACTAATTTTTGCTCCAAAGAATGCATTAGGGCTTATTTTCATGGGATGTTTTATTTTTTCCCATGTACAACAATCTACATTTATTCAAATACCGTCATGTTATCTTCTGGTTGCTGCACAATGGTGGAGGGAGGTGTTTCACTTAACTAGGGCTTACAGTATTTTTCGAGTAGGGCTTATACAGTATTACAACCATCCTGAAAAATCATACTAGGGCTTATTTTCAGGTTAGGTCTTATTTTTGGGGAAACAGGGTAATCTCCATATTTGAACAGTGTTTCAGCCATCCAGACTGCTCAAAGTTGGTGTGACGTAACAAATAGAGAATAATTAGAGGCTAATTACTGGATAGCTCAGTGGTTTAAGTAGCTGATTGTGGAGCCAGAGGTTAGGAGTTCAGTTCCTTGCTGTGCCTCCTTCCTGGGAGAAGAGCTAGCCTGTGTACTCATTGGCAAGCTGCAGTCCTAGGGTATCCCTAGGAGAAGAAAATGATAAACCACTTCTGTATATTCTCTGCCTAGAAAACCCTGGAAAGATTCACCATAAGTCAGAATTTATTTGACAGCATGCAGTTGTTATTATTAGTAGTAGTAGTTGCAATGTCATTGGGCAGAATAATGACTAGTGGGAACCAATCAGCTGAGACTCAGCCAAAATAAAATGGAAGTACTATTTCTGGATGAGCTAAGTGATGTAGAGAATTCTGTAGAGTTGTGTATTATTCACCTGTTCTGAAGGGTTTGCTCCAACTTTAAAGCATGTTGTGGACAACCGTAAGTGTCTGGGATCACTTTTCCAGCCCAAGAAGAAAAATGGAGGGAAGTCTTTGGGAGCCATACAAGTGGTCCTGTGAAGCTACGAAGTGTCCAGGATTCTCACCTTTATTCTAAAATATTACATGTCATGAGTACAGCTCAAAAATCTCTTTTTAAATATTTATCTATCTATTTATTTAAAATATATCAACTTATGTACCGCTCCATAATGCATAAACTGTCTGCATGGTTTACAGCATGTTAAATCACATATAATGAATGACACAAAATGCCATTTAATATCATAATATAGATAAAACCTTGCCACTAGCTAAAACCGATGTTTACATTGAATTAAACAAATTGAAACAGAATCCATTAGGAAATGCACTAATAAAAGTGGTGGCACTGCGGATTACAGAAGCCTCTGTGCTGCAAGATCAGAAGACCAGCAGTCATAAGATAGAATCCATGCGACGGAGTGAGCTCCCATCTCTTGTCCCAGCTCCTGCCAACCTAGCAGTTCAAAAGCATGTAAAAATGCAAGTAGATAAATAGGTACCACCTCGGTGGGAAGTTAACGGTGTTCCGTGTCTAGTCGCGCCGGACACGTGACCACGGAAATTGTCTACGGACAAAACGCTGGCTCTATGGCTTGGAAATGGGGATGAGCACCACACCCTAGAGTTGGACACGACTGGACTAAATGTCAAGGGGAACCTTTACCTTTTAAATAATACTGTTTTTACTAATTTCTTAAAAACCTATAGGGAAGGTGCCTGACATACCTCTGTTGGAAGCCTGTTCCAACGGGAAAGGAGTCAGGATGGAAAAAGCATTGACTCCTTAGGTGTCACCATTTTTAGCAACATGGATTATAAGGAGCGGGTGGGATAGGCAGCTATTTTGTGGGAGAGACGTCTAACAGATATATATAATGTTTTCAGACTCCCGAATTCCCACACCCTTCTAAAATCGTATACTCTTTTTCAGGCTAAATCTAGTTTATTTAATAACTCCATGAATGGAATCCTATTGGTGTTCAAAAAAGGTGTATGTAACTTCTTTTGGCTAATTGACTTGATGCCAAGGTTGCACAGACACACAATCAATAATGTGACCAAGACATGTTCCTACACTTTTATTATTAGTTTTGATTCTCCTTAGAAGCTCTTTTTTTATACCTGAGTTTTTGTTCGCAATTTTGGGGGAATGTTTGTGTCCCTTTAAATCCCCCTCATGTAGACAAGACTTGCAGATTCTTAAGGGAAGCTATTTCCCTTCTCTTGTAGCTTGCATCAGTGTTTCTAAGTCATGCTAGTGACCTTTTGGAGTTCACATTTTTTTTCTTGGACTGTGCTATGGGATCTAGCTAAGCTTCTATTTAATGTGATGTCAAGTAGTCCTCCAAACAACCTCATGCAGAGATATGACAGTTCTAACATCTCTTTTCGACTTTCCTTTTATCAGTTCTTTCCTTTCAGAGGGCTTTGAACTCAAATAGGAGTCTAAGAATTGTTTGGCACTTTTCTACTTACCTATAATTGACCAAAATCTTGTTGTATAGCTATGCCAGCACAGCAAGTGTGATATCACTGCTAATTAAATCGATCCTGCTTTGATGTTGAGTTACATGCAAATTCATTTCATATCTCATCATGAGCCATACACAACCTGAAACCAAAGCAGGGACTCTTTAATTTGAGGCAATCTGGTATTATCACTGACATCATCCCTACTATACTGGCAGAACTATGCAACAGAATACTGACCATTAAAATGTGATGACTGTTTTCAGCTGGCTTAAGCACACTCACATCTCACATTAAGTCCTAAGTACAGTGGTGCATTGAGTTATGAACGCCCTGACCTATGAACATTTTGACTTACGAACAGCTCCTTCTGCAAAATTTTGCTTTGACCTGCGGCCAGAGCTTTGATCTACGAACAAGAAAAGGCGGGAAATTCAAAAACCTAACCATTGGTGGCGAAGAGGCTGCTTCTTTGTAGCTCTTTCGCCCCAACAGTTAGGGAAAGGGAGGCTCAGCCTCCCACACTTCTGCCGCCACCGCCATCACTGCCTTTGGAGGCCTCCCAGGGGTCCCCCGCCACCACCGATCGCCGCCTTCAGGTTTTTCTGGGAGGTAGACTGGGCGGGGAAGCCCTGGGAGTCCTCTGAAGGCGGCAATTGGCAGCGGCGGGGGACCCCTGGGAGGCTTCGGACCGGTAAGGTGCTGCTTTTTTCTTTTAAAAAAGTTGTTCTGGGTAGGTTTTTGAGGGTAGGTTTGGGATGGGGGGTATGTTTCTGTGCTTTGTTTTTTATTTATTTATTTATTTATTTATTTATTTTTTGCAGTCCCAGTGTGGGACTTGCTCCAATGTTTATTTTTGGATTTGTTTGGTTTTTGTTTTTGTTTTGCAGTCCCAGCATGGGACTTGCAGTCTTTTATTTTTATTTATTTTAAATTTTTTTTCTTCGGCCGGAACAGATTAATCGGTTTTCAATGCATTCCAATGGGAAATGGTGCTTTGATTTATGAACGTTTTGACTTAGGGCCACCGTTCCAATACAGATTAAGTTCATAAGTCAAGGCACCATTGTAGTGCCTCTTGGATTCAGTTGCCTCCCCTCTGGCTGGTTCTAGTGAGCTAGTGAGGTTCTAGGGGGTTGTTATTTGGAATGTCTTTGTGATTGAAAGATTTTTATTTCAATATCCTCTCTTTTGGATATCTTCCTGATTTAATTTTCCAGTTCAATATCACCTTGAACATGTGACCATGGAGGACTATAGTTTGTCATTAGCACTAAATTACTATTCAGGCCTAGTATTTTCACCCTCAATAATTCTGTCGTGGAAGCAACTTCTTTTAAAAGTTTCTACCTTGTTTGAAACAATACCTGCCCCAGTATACAGGAAAACATAATCTCCACTATGCCTTCCCCTATAATTTATATAGAGTTTGTAACCATAGACGCCTGTGTTCCACTGGTTCTCGCCATTCTAACAGGTTTGTGTTATGTTATTATTACATCTACCCACTATGTCTGTTTTCCCTTTGAAACAAATATCCAGCCCTTCAAATTTTGATTAGAGGCAGTTAAGGGTAACATACCTAATGCACAGTGTCTATCTTCAAGTATCTCTGCATGGGTTGTACCTTGTAAGATTGTTACTTTGTAAATCTTTTCTGTACATTGTCAGACATTAGGACTTTTTTCTACTAAGGGTTCATAACTCTCCAATACAATACATAAAGCTTCTGTTGACCTTTAGCATCTAAAATTAACTCTCACCTTGATAATATAAGTATAATATTGCTCCCTATTTTTCCTATGTGCTGTGGAGACAATTATTTGCACAGAGAGATAAGTTCTCATTATTGCCATCCTAATATGATGGCTCACTCATGGAGTTTCAGGAATCTGGATTCATAATGAATTCCTGAATTTCTAGTAGACATTACTACTTCCATTAAAGCCATACTCTCACTGTTGAATACAGAGATGACACAGTTTAGGCCAGAAGTGGGCATCCTGAGCCTTCCAGATGTTGTTGGATTGTAAGTCCCATCAGCTCAAGACTGCACAGCTAATGGTGAAGAATGATGAGGTGATGGATGTATTCAAACAATATGTAGAAGTTCATAGGCTGTCTACTCCTTATCTAACACAACAAGAAATTATTACAGCGTTGAGAAGCCATTGTTACAACTTTCCTAACCACTTTAAATACAAAATTATATTTTATATAATTTTAATCCACAAATGATAGTCTAGTCCAGTCAAGAGCATCAGCTGATCTAGCTAAGTGGGTTGAATTTCAGGTGGTGCAGTCTGATCCAAATCACTTGGACTGATATGATCCAGTTCCTGTTACTTGGCCCTTGTCCTTTAGGGACAATTATATTACACAGAAATGCATTGGCTGACTGGGACTTGGAAGTAATTATCACTGCTTTGTAAGTCAGTGTTGTTCCTGTTGTATGAAAGAACCAGTTCTATAGCAGCTCTTTAAAAAGGCATTCTTTTTACCTGCTCAGAAAACTTTACTGTGTATAGTTTTGCTTTTGAAATTTTCTCAGCCCAGATGTAGCAGCAGAGGGGGGCTGTGCAACTTTTGAGTATTAAATCTTCCAGGGCTAATATTGGTAAAAAAAAAGAACTGCCATCAGTCTGTTGGTTGATTGGTGGGAGTTAGAATGAATAGATTTTTTATCTGTCTGGACTTTGGTCATGTAAGTTAAGGAACAGCTGTGGTGAGACGATGTGAGGTGACAAACTAGTGCAGATCCAGAATAGCAAGAAGTATCTTGTGGGAACGCCATACCAGTGCCACATCCATTTTTAATAGCTGGTGCTCTTTTTCTGCAGCTGTTGTCTTCTTCTTGGCTTCCTTTGAGTAGTGGATATATGGTTAAGAAATGCTCCACAGGGTCTTTATGCTCATTAGAGAAATCCAATGTTGGTTTTTCAAAGCAGAAAGTTCATCCAGGGTTATAGGATATTTGTGAGATCCAAGGCTATTTAACTGGCCTGATCCTTCTTCAGAGCTCTTGTTGAGCTCTTTGAGGCTATGGCACAGGGGTGTGTGACTGTATTTGTGGTTTTAGATATTTCCATTAATTTTGATATAATTGGCTATATTGACTTCTGGATCAAATTTGCATCTATTTTCAGATCCATTTTCAGAATGGCTTGTTTAGGCCCTTTGACATATCTGCTTATCTTCCTTGTTTTTCTTATCTCTCCAAAGCATTTGATTTGGTGCACTAGTCTGTGCATAATAGTTTTATTTCTCATTGAAATCTGATGAGTACCGAACCTGTGCCTGGATGTGATCAGGGGTAGAATGAGGTATAAGAAACTGAATTTTAAATCACAAGATTAAGGTTCTGTGCATGGACAATCATCTAGTAATTCATTGTGGTCTCCATACATCCCACATGCACAATGACTTTGGAGTCTTCTAGGACTAAACTAAGGGGGAAAGTTCTTGGCACCCCATCTTGATGATGGGATAAATATATGGGGCTCCCGCCTAGGCCTCAATTCCTTTTTCATATGCTGCTTCATTCACATCTCGGATCACTAGAGCTTGATTCCTTGAGTAAATTACTTCTACTTCTTTCTTGACATCTCTTTGGATTCTCCTTCAGACTGATGACCAACCTTTTGTCTGTCCGGCTTGACCTTGGCTTGTCTCTCAACTATGACCTGTGCTTCGGCCTCAACACCTATACGTCATGACATTGAAGTCCTTCTTCAAAAAATGTACGTAATGGGGTAGTAAAATCCCACAAACTGATGGCCAGTCCAAGCATCCGTTTTGCCTTGAAGATGGTCATGTTGTTGAGATGTACTGTCGCTGGCAAAACCTTTCCAAGCCCACACTTCAGAACACTTCTCTAGGGAGAAAGTCCTTTCAGGCATCAGACCAAGTGGCACAGCATCAGATGTCTCAACCACTGCCAGTCTGTTCCATCTCATCCCATCAGCTGATCAGCATTGACTCCACTCTCTTGAATTCTCACCCTTCAGTGCCAGTTTCCACACAGGAACTGACTCAGGATACTTGTTACCACTCTGTCCTAGAGAGCTCGGTCCTGTTCATCTTCCTAAAAATAACATCACAAGCAGGACAAACAAGCTGCTATTACATCAACTTTGTCCTCTGTGGGCATCCTCTCTTGGATCAGGTTGAATCCTGTATCTTATAGCCACCAGGTCCTGAGTTCATCAGCCACAGCCCTCTTTGCAACTTCAGACTTGGCAGTAATCCCAGTCCCACACCCAATCCCATTATCTCCACCAATCCCAGGCACTCAGCAACCAAAGTCAGCATCAAGCCCCTTCCAGAGGTCCAGGCTATCATCTCCTACACTGAGGGTGAACTCATTGTGTCCTCCCTGACATCCTCATTCACCTTCCCCAGCCCAATATTTCACCCTAGAAGTCTGCACCACTGCTGTTCTCATTTATTTGTTTTACATCAGTTTTCTAGCCCTGAGCTTGATCTCCTATCCATTCATATTCTTTAAGACTCCTTGCTCCAATGGAATCAACCAGGCTGCTTGCTTCACCTTGGCACCGTTGGGCTCACCACGTAACCCCACACCAGTGTTCTCAGACATTGTCCCATTGCTGACATTAATCTTGATACCAGTTTTGATTTCCAATCCCTTTCCCAGACCGTTGATCTTGTTCCTGATCTATAGGACTCCCTCAGTTCTGACACTGACAGTCACCAGCTTTGTCATAACATTACCCTCCATATCTGTACTCTTAAGATGAATCCTACAGATGGTATCAACATTCCATCTTCTATAGACATTGCCAGGCAGCTTCTCCTATGTGGACCTTGGTACCAACTGAACCTTAATCCAGCCACATATTCTCACATTCAGTAGAAGGTCATAGGATAACTTTCCCCACAGGCTTACCTTCTGTCTTCATCAGTGCCATTTCAATGCTCATAGCTTCTGGTACTGTGGCCTACGCTGACTGTACCAGTAATCAGCAAGTGTGATTACTGGTACAGTCAGCATAGGCCACAGTACCAGAAGTTGTGTGCCACTTTAGCACATGAATTTCCTCCTCATCAGGAAGCCCCTCCAACCTCACTGATGTAGTCCTCTTCAGACAAGGGCCAGGGGACTGTACCTCTCCCGCTAGTCATCAAACCATCCCTTTACTCCCTCAACAGATGCCCTCATGGGAAATCTGAACCCACTATCAGCAGCGGATGGTATACAGCCTTTTGCTGATCACCTGCACTGACTGGCACCAGCCTTTGACCTCAAAGTCAAAAGTCCCATCCAACACTGTAACTGATCCTCTATTTCAGCAGGTCCAATCTAAAGCCTAGCTACCTGTGGGTATCCCTGTCTTACCATCACTCTTCCATGTAGCCAGTCTTGGCAGACCCACTTGTCCATCACTCTCACATCAAGGAGAATGGAAAACTGTGTCAGGTGATCCACCTTCCTTTTCAAACATCCCCTCTGACATCTGTCGTAGCAGAAGCCTTCCAGGACAAATCCAGAGACAGAGTATGCTGAACACTAAGTGTCAGGGAGGGAAGGAAACTAGAAGCCTTTGGAAAAAAGTTTTGCTCTACCGTTGCCATATCTCTCAGAATGTTTATCTATCAGGCCTGCCAGCAATTCTTCTGGGAGAAGACTGCCTCTATTATGGACAGGTTCACAGGTGATAACTGCCTGATAACCCTCATCTTTTACACTGAGGCCCACCATCTCACAATTCAACAGTTCACTATGGCTCACTGTTTATGAGACAAAGGCCTTAGCAACAGCTGTTACATTAAGACAATGCATGTAGGTTCTCTGGACTCTTTTTTCCAAGAGGGTACCACTTTTAGAGGATCTGCCTTTTGACAAAGTTGGACTCCTCCACGAAGATACTAATACATTATGATAAGAAATATTGGTGTCATTACTTCTTCCTATCAGAATTATAGGTTTCTCCCATTTTGGCTTCAACCAGGGTCCAAGCTCTCCTCTAGCCTCCCTCTGTACCACCAACCTTGGACCTTTTACATAAGAACATATGAAGAGCCCTGCTGGATCAGGCAAAGGGCCCATCTAGTCCAGCTTCCTTTACATCACAGTGGCCCCACTAGATGTCTCTGGGAGCACACGTGACAACTAGATACCTGTCTCCTGATACCCCTCCCCTGCCTCTGGCATTTTGAAGTACCTTCCTTTTAAGCCTGGAGATCATACATCCCCATCATAGCTTGTAGCCTGCGATGGACTTTTCCTCCAGATATCTGTCCAATCCCCTTTTAAAGGCATCTAGGCCAGATGCCATCACCAGATCCTGTGTCAAGAAGTTCCACAGACTAACAACACACTGGGTGAAGAAATATTTTCTTTTGTCTGTTCTCACTCAGCAATATGAGTGGTTGTCCCCTGGTTCTGGTATTGCGTGAGAGGGAAAGGAGCTTCCCTCTATCCCCTTTATCCATGCCCTGCATCATTTTATACATCTTAATCAGGTCCCCTCTCAGACACCTTTTCTCTAGACTAAAGAACCCCAAACGCTATAGCATTTCCTCATAAGGGACCCAGCCCAGTAATCATTTTGGTCTCTCTTCTGCACCTTTTCCAATTCCACTGTATCTTTTTTGAGGTGCAGCAGCCAGAACTGTACACAATACTCCAGATGCAGCTTCACCAATGTTTTGTACAATGGCATTATAATGTTGGCTGTTTTATTTTCAGTCCCCTTTTTAATGATACCTAGCATGGAATTGGCCTTCTTCACTGCCGCTGCACACTGGGTTGACAGTTTCATCAAGCTGTCCACCAGCACACCAAGATCTCTTTCCTGATCCATTACGAACAGCTCAGAACCCATCAGAACCCATCAGCTGATAAAGTTTTGATTTTTTTTGCCCCAATGTGCATTACTTTACATTTTCTTATATTGAAACACATTTGCCATTTTGCAGCCCATTCTCCCAGTTTGGAGAGATCCTTCACAAACTCTTCTGGTCTTCACCACCTGAAAAAGTTTTGTGTCATCTGCAAACTTGGCCACCTCACTGCTTATCCCTATCTCTTATGAAGAGGTTGAAAAGCACCGGTCCCAGGAAAGATTACTGGCGCACACTGCTTTTTACTTTCTCCATTGTGAAAATTGCCCATTGACACCTACTCTCTGTTTTCCTGGTTCTCAACCAATTCTCAATCCATAAGAGGACCTGTCCTCTTATCCCCTGACTGTGGAGTTTTCTCAGCAGCCTTTGCTGAGCGACTATGTTAAATACCTTCTGAAAATCCAGATATACAATATCCACTGGTTCGCCCATATCCACATGCCTGTTGACCTTTTCAAAGAATTCTAAAAGGTTTGTGATCCAAGACCTACCCTTACAGAAGCCATGCTGATTTTCACTCAGCAAGGCTTATTCTTCTTTTACCCCTTTATCTCTCAGAAGAAGCCCTTCTTACCATCAAATGGCAGACCTCTGTCCATGACCAGCCCCCAGGGTCATCCATTTTTCAGGTAGTCTACCTCTCTGGTGACTGCAACACAACAATGTCCACACCCATTCTGTGACCACCTTCCATGAGTGGCAGTTGTCTTCTGTGGTAGCTCAGCATCTCTATCATTACTGGGGTCATCCTGTGATTTATCTGTTTGCCTCCACATCCAGTGCCCAATGCACTTGCTTTTACTGCAGACCAGCGTCCATCAGCATAGTTGACCTACACAGTGTTCTATCCTGTCACTTACCCTGGATTGCAGGACCTCTCTTTTGCCTCCCTTATGGTGGCCATTTCCGCCTCCCTGCCTTATCTTTTGGGGCATTCTTGGTTCCACTTATCCCAAGTAAAACATTTCTTAGGCTTCCTTCAGCTGCTCGCATTCCTGATTTGTCCACCTCTGGTTAGTCTTCTCTTGACTTCAAGGCCAACCCTTTTGAACCCGTGGCAGTCCACGATCTTTATCTAATGTCCCTTAAGTGTGCTTTTATAGTCACAGTCGCTTTGGCCCATTGAGTTTGAAAGTTCATGGCATTATTCTGTGACCCACTATTCTTAGTCTTCCACAAGGAGATTACCCCATAGCCAGACATCACTTTTTTACCTTGTCCTGACTCCCTTATTCCATTATCGTACCTCCCCTGCAAAAGTACCCTTCCATTCCTTCATGTCAGGAGTGCCTAACTTTTCTGCTTCCATTCGGAACCAAACATTTTGACAGACAGCTTGTTTCTATGATGAATCCCATAAGGAATGCTATCTTGCTTCATAGGCTATCCACAACCATCTGACTGGCTTATGACCTGGCAGCAGCCCCATTCCTGCCAGGCATCATGTAGGAATCCTTCAGTCTTGAGAGACTATGGTAACGTGCTCTGAATAGAGGTCCTGGAACAATGTCTAGTGTGGCTGAGAAGGTCAATATGAGAGTGACAATCCCTTCCACACTGAAGACAAATACAATCTTTCCCCTGTCCAGCTCCCTGATTTTGCTGGTTTCGGGGCTGCCTCTTTGCCAGGCATCACAGCTCACTCAACAAGAGCAGTGTCTTCTCGTACAGAATGGATTTCATGGGATTCCTCTAGACGGCAGTTGCAGAATAGACGCCTAGTCACAGCTGTTGACATTAGTCTGGCACTATGGACTGGACATCTGTGTCTGCCAGGAGGCCATCTTCAGATTAGAGGTGCTGTCAAGAGCTGTCCAGTGGACACTGCACCTGTCCCCCAAGGCAGCTTGCTAATAACCCATATGTGTGATTCACAGAAACCACAATGAAGATGTCCGGGTTGATCACCTATAACCATTGATTCTTTGAGTGGTCATCTATGCATTCACATATACCACCCTCCTCACTTGAGGTCACTAAAAGTTCTTGTTTCTTCCTGCTGCTCCCTAGCAGCAAATTTGTAGAACTGAGGTCTAGGTGGGAGCCCTATGTATTGATCGCCATAGATGGTTAGGCAGGATTCCTGTCAAAATATTTTCATTATCATTTTACCACTAGAACATTATAAGATCATTGAATGTGCACGGGACAGACCTATTTGTACAGATGACTGCTTGAAGAACCACCGTTACAGGTAAACAGCCTGTTTTTTTGAGAACTGATTGTAGCTAGCATTACATTCTCAACTGGAACTCTGAGTAACCTTTGGTGATGTGGTGGCATTTACTTGGCAGATAATGTCTTACTTTTGAAAGAGGTTCACTGTCTACCAGGCAGTTTCCAAATCTGTTTCAAAGTGCTGGTGCTAATCGATAAAGCACTGTAATGTTAGGAAACAGTTATGCATACGATTAGCATGACATAAACCAATGTTTACTTTCCGTATACTGAGCTAATTTGTCAATATTATTTTCCGGGTACTCCCACTATAAGAGCTGAGAGAGCTGGCAATCACAAAGAAGGTACTCCTAGCTATGGCATTCCATTCATGAAATTTCTTCCACAAGGAAGCTAGCGTGCTATCTACTTTTGCACTCATTAAACATTTTGGAGTTCCCCCCAGTCTTTCAAGTATGTTTAATTTTTTTTGTTTTTTATACACCTGTGATCCCTGAACTCTTATATTTTAATATTTAAATTTACTATTTGTTTTTAAGCCATAAATTTTGCTTTAAATAATTGTGAACAATATTTGTAAAATATTTGTATTTGTGTATTTATTAAATACAGTTAGAAAACCTAATGTTGGATAAAGATGGACACATAAAAATTACAGATTTTGGGCTTTGCAAAGAAGGAATCACAGATGCAGCTACTATGAAAACGTTCTGTGGCACACCAGAGTATTTGGCTCCAGAGGTATGTCAGCCTTTTGCTTTGTACATTGCAAACATGTTAGATTTCACTTAGTTGCACCAAGGGTAGGGAACATGTGGCTCTTCAGATGTTGTTGGATTATGGTTATCTTCAGCATTAGCAAGTGTGGCCAGTAGTGAGGGACATTGGAGGCTGCAGTCCAACAACATCAAAGAGCCACCTATTCTTTTTATTTGTACTACAGGTGTGTGAAGTGATTATAGATTCAAATATTGGAAATACTTTAAATGTGCAGTTTAAGCATAACCACAAGTACCTTAAATTGAACTGCCAATTCCTAGTGCAGAAGTGTTAAAAGTATTTCATTTCATTCTGTACATACACTTTATAACATATTTTCTGTTGGGTTTTTTTTTGTTTTTTGTTTTTTTGTGTTTTTTTTTTGCAACTATGTAAAGTCAGAACATCCAAAGAGAGACTCACGAATTAGATGACGGTAAATAATGGAATGGGAACAGTGGTTCCAAAGTAATAGTGGATGAAACCTAAGGATCACTGCTTAAGGCTGTTGTGGCTTAATCTATAAAAGTGTTTTACAGTGGTGACAAGCGTGCTTTTATATTCATCTAAAGATGTGTCTTCATCAACTTGAAAGCTGGCTTTATTTTCCAGGATAAGGGTGATTTGAAATGCAGGATTTTTCATTCAGTCTTTATTTTTCTCACCTACCCACCCACTCTGAATAGATGATATAGGGAGAGAGGAGTATGAAATCCCACAGCTTGGTCTAGCTGTCCCTCTAAGGGAAATTATCAGCTGTGCAATCCCATAGCTTCAGCTCTGATACTACCAAATTGAGTGAAGAGACAGAAGAACAGGGGACAGCAACATACTGCATCTGCGGTTATTTGCTGCTCCCCAAGGGTTCCTGCTGCTGCTGAGTTAGCAGTGGTGGCCAAAATAATTTGGCACGGTGGCAAAATCCCTTTAAAATGAGTACTTCCACTTTAAAGAAAGATGTACAGGGACCATGCATGTTTTAATAGGATTGTTGTGTCTTCGTGTAATGGGGTATGTATTAAATAATACTTACCAGAAAGAATATTGAATCATTTACACTCAGCAGTTTACATTCGTACTTGTCCAGATTTGTTTTTATCTTTTTTAATTTTTATCCTTCATGGATTGCTTTGAAATATTAAATTCAGTATCTTTTAATGATTAGTTTCTTGCTGAACTTTAGAGAAACATCTTTATATCCATTGAGAATCATAGCTACCTATTCTTCTGCTAATTATATGAACTTTCCCCTTTTCTGTTGAGGTATCAATACTTGTTCAACCTTCTATTGTAAAACAGTTTGAAAATCCAGTTCAGTTCACATGCAAGACCCAACAAAATCAGAAGTGTTAAGAATGTTGTTGGCAGTTCATTTTTATTATGCCCTGCCTTCAAATGTATGAGCAGATAATCATCTGAATGTTACTTATTTTTCACATGCTTATGTGATCACACAAAAAGTACACACTAAAAAGAAGCAGATGGTGACAGATGGGGAAGGTTGAATAAGGTGGTTTTGGAAACCTAGAAAACTGCACTTCTGTAATTGTGTAAAAATAAAATTTTATTTGATTGCCAAGTTAGAGCTAACAAAACAAGCACATCAGATAAAACCTTGATTGTTAATGAATGTCTATTTTATGGTAATGTTGATCAAATTATATATCTATATATTATCCTTGTCAAAATTATATTCCTTAGTATATTTCTCGTTATTTATAATGAATAAGTAGGAAAATATTCTTGAGCATATGTACTTGGGAGTATGAGCTGTTGAATTTAGTGAAACCTACTTTCAGGATTGGACCATAAAAATAAACAATTAGTCATAATAATTGAAAAAACCTCTGAGAAGTTGGTTTCCATTTGGCAAAGGTAAAAAACAAAAATGTATTCTGTCTCTCTAGCTTTTTAATCTACATGCAGAACTTATTATAGTAAAAACTAATTTTAGAATCACATGAAGGAGGAGTAAAAATAGCTGGAAGGAACACCAGTAATTTAAGATGTACAGGTGACACTTTATTAGTGACAGAAAGCAGTAATGATTTGAAATGACTTGAAATGGCTTGATAGGTGAAAGAAGATGCAAAAGCAGGCATAAATCATGACTAGATAAAAAAGAATTACATAACTGTTATTTTGAATTTCAAAAAATTGAAATTACTGAGGATTTTTTATACTTTGTGTGTTCAATCCAAGTGGAGACTGCAGCAAATAAATCAGAAGACTGAGACTTGGAAGAGCAGTTATGAAAGAACTAGTAAAGATGTATAAGAGTAAGGATGTGTTAGGGGATACCAAGGCCAAGATCATCCATACTATAATATTCCTAATTATGATGTACAGATGAATTAGAATTAGAATTTATTTATCATGGTCAGGTGACCAGCTCATAAAACATATGTACAAATGAGAAAATAAAATATAAATAGTTTCCTCAGGGATGGGGGAGAAGAAGAAATACAGTGGTGCATTGCTTAACGGGTGCTCCGTTTAGCGAAGAAACCGCATAGCGATGAAGATTTTGCGATCTCAAAAGTGATCGCATTGCGATGTTTTAAATGGGCTTTTTTCGCTTTGCGATGATCGGTTCCCTGTTTCGCTTACTGATCATCGCAAAGCGATGATTTTTAACAGCTGATTGGTGGTTCCAAAATGGCCACCGGGTAAAAACAATGGCCGCCCGCTGTGTTTAGGGATGGATTCCTCACTTAAGAGGCAGCGAAAATGGCTGCCGTATGGAGGATCTTCGCTTTAAGGTCAGTTTTTTGCCCATAGGAACACATTAAACAGGTTTTAATGCATTTCTATGGGCTTTTTAAAATCGCATAGCGACGAAATCACTTAGCAGCGATTTTTGCTGCACGGATTAACATCGCTATGCGAGGCACCACTGTAATTGGATGGTACATTAAATTAAGCCCAAACTCTAACAACAACACATAGTGAGAAGACTGGGTTCACTAGAAAAGACAATAATGCTGGAATGACTAGAGAAGATCATAGAATCATAGAATAGTGAAGCTGGAAGTGGCATGTAAGCCCATTGAGTCCAAATCCCTACTCAATGCAGGAATACGAATGGAAGGATATTTGTCTAAATTTGACCAAATATAAAATGGATTGGCTCAATAAAGGAAGTCACAGACTTGAGTTTGCAAGGCCTGAGTTGGGCTCTTAACTTTAGCACCTTTGGAGGTCAATCCTGTTGCACGGCACCATGTGTGCAATGGGAATGACAGCATTAACAGTGGCAGCAAATCACTGTTGATTAAAGGCTTCCTTTGGTGATGCAAGAAGTCACAAGCACCCTGAATTCACCAAGAGAAGCCTTTAATAAGTGTCAAATTGCCACTGCCCATGACATCATTCCCTTGCACATTTGGATCTCCACTAGTGGATTTTCATAATTTGGAAGCAACTTTACGGCACATAACAACCATCATAAAGTGTTTAATTCTCCCTACAGATTTTTCTGAGGAATAATTTCATCAGGCTTGGATTTGATTTTTCAGATCAGAAGCCATGCTTTGTGAAGGTAGATTTGAAGCTACTACATGCTGATATGTTAATACATGTATACAAAATACTCAGTTTTTCAAATTAATTTTGTTAATATTAGTCTCCTGAAGCAGTGTTTTTTTTTTTTTTTTTGCAATTCAAGAAACATTCTGTAGGACCTCAAAAGTAGCCTTACTCTAGGTTATGCTCCAGTGCTGGACTTTGTACAGTTTTAGTGAACACGTTCATGTACAGTCGTGCCTCACTTAGCGATGTTAATCTGTTCTGGAAAAAAACATCGCTAAGTGATTTAATCACTAAGCGATATTAAAAAGCCCAGCGCGTTTAATACATTCCTATGGGCTAAAAACTTACCTTAAAGTGAAATTCCTCCATAGCGACGGCCATTTTTGGTGCCTCTAAAGTGAGGCAAAACAGTGGCGGCCATTTTGCTTTTGTGGTGGCCATTTTGGAACTGCCGATCAGCTGTTTAAAAAAGTTCACTTTGCCATGATCGCTTCCCTATGATCACCGCAAAGCGAATTTTAGCCATAGGGGACATCGCTAAGCGATCGCTCCAGTGATGGCCAAAAGTCCATCGCAAAGCGATTTCATCGCTAAGCGAGGCACCACTGTATATTGTGTCTTGTCTTTTGTGTTTTAATCCTCTTGCAAATCACTTTGTGACTTTTTAATGTCCGTGAAATAATTCATAAAATTCAGCGCTAATAAAATGAACTGTATTACAAGTGAAATGTGTCTGCAGTGTCAAGTCTCTGGAATACAGTACTATACTGCTTCATTGCGGTCTGAGTCTTCACATTAACATGTTTGCATCTGCACAGAGCCACATTTTAGAATATTCCAGATGGAGAGAGAGTATTTTAGCAGTAGCCCTGCCCATCCTATCTACAAAACATACAGCAGTGCTCAGCCTCTCAGTTCTACTTTGTCAAAGTGTGCTCACTTAGTAGAACTTATTGTTTGAGAGATTTAAATAGGGAGATAATAATACAGGTTTTAAAAAAATTACCTTTAGGCAGTTTTCAGCACAACATACTTTACTTTGAGATGGTCATTCTTTATATTATTGATATTTTTTGTTTGCCAGTTTTTCCCTTAGGGCCTATGGCCCCAGAGGCCTTTTTCAAATATTGTGTGGAGGTGAAATGGAAAATACCTCATAATGAGCTCTATGGCATGTTTATTTTTTGTTTGCTGAAGGCCCATATAATCTGCACATGTAAAATTTATCTTAATTTTTCGAATCAGACCCAAAGAAACTGTAGTGCAAGGCTAAAATATTTTGTTTTTCAAAAGATGGTTTTGGCAGCAACCACAATTTAGATCATGTGTAACTCAAGTAGCTTTGAATATCCTGCCAGTCATGCTGTTCTCTGCCACCATTTCTGTTTCCTGTACCCCTGGGAGAGAGGATGAGGTTGAACAGTTGTTGTTGCACTATTCCATATCTGGATTGGGTGAGGATTCAGCATTCTTCATGTCATCTGTAACACACAATCCTCATTGCCAGATGTGTTAGTAACTTCTACTGATTTTACAGCTTCATCAAAGGACTTCTTCTCACATTCAGAGTTAATCTTTCACTTGACCAAATGTCTCAACATACTTTATTCCCAAAAGAAACTCTAGAAGGAGACCCTGTCTTTTCTGCATTCCATGTTCCAAGCTCTATAGTAATAACCTCTTCCACTAATACCATCTGCTCCCCCTAGAAATGAGGGATGATAGTTGGCCTGCTCAGCCAGGGGGTTTGTAACTTGGTTTGTGCCTATCCCTATTCAAAAGCACCACACCTCCCAGCATTTACAGTACCAGGCTGGCTCAACATCTCTGAGCTTGGAACTCTATCACAACTAATTAGTGAGTCGTCTTGCGCAGCAGACAGACATACCCAAATGAAAATGGTATTCTCATCTGGATGAGAGATTGTTTCAGGTGTGGGGTTGTCCACAGATCAACATTTTTCACTTCCATATCCAACAGAAAGTCTCCACTGTATTACACCACAGCAGGAACAGATCAGGATGTTCTGGAGAATGTCTTGCCCCAACCGTTAACATGGGTAGAGGCTCTACATATTTCCATCTTTCCTGCAACTCATCAGATCATGTCAAAGATTCAACAACAACAGCCATGCAGATTCTGATAGCCCCATGATGACTGTGCCAGCTATGGTTCCCTCTGCTTCTCCAGCTCAACTGTTAGTTGCCAAATCTACCTGTGATTTGCATTTGGCTAGATAATCAGGCCTTTTGTTTCTGTTCATGGGGTTTTCTTGGCAAAGATACTGGAGTGGCATTGCCAGTTCCTACTCCAGGTGGATATACGTGGGACAGGAAGCAACAGTTAGAACTGGATATGGGACAACTGATTGGTTCAAAATTGGGAAAGGAGTACGACAAGGCTGTATATTGTCTCCCTGCTTATTCAACTTATATGGAGAACACATCATGCAGAAGGCTGGACTGGAGGAATCCCAAGCCGGAATCCAGATTGCCGGAAGAAATGCAAACAACCTCCGATATGCAGATGATACCACTCTGATGGCAGAAAGTGAGGAGGAATTAAAGAATCTTGTAATGAGGGTGAAAAAGGAGAGTGCAAAAAACAGTCTGAAACTCAACATCAAAAAAACTAAAATCATGGCCACTGGTCCCATCACCTCCTGGGAAATAGAAGGGGAAGATATGGAGGCAGTGACAGATTTTACTTTCTTTGGCTCCATGATTACTGCAGATGGAGACAGCAGCCACGAAATTTAAAAAGGCCTGCTTCTTGGGAGGAAAGCGATGACAAACCTTGACAGCATCCTAAAAAGCAGAGACATCACCTTGCCAACAAAAGTCCGCATAGTCAAAGCTATGGTTTTTCCTGTAGTGATGTATGGAAGTGAGAGCTGGACCATAAAGAAAGCTGACCGCCGAAGAATTGACGCTTTTGAATTGTGGTGTTGGAGGAGGCTCTTGAGAGTCCCCTGGACTGCAAAGATAACCTATTAATTCTAAAGGAAATCGACCCTGAGTGCTCCCTGGAAGGACAGATCCTGAAGCTGAGGCTCCAATACTTTGGCCATCTCATGAGAAGAGAGGATTCCTTGGAAAAGGCCTTGTTGTTGGGAAAATGTGAAGGCAAGAGGAAAAGGGGACGACAGAGGATGAGATGGTTGGACAGTGTCATCGAAGCTACCAGAATGAATTTGACACAACTCAGGGAGGCAGTGGAAGATAGGAGAGCCTGGTGTGCTCTGGTCCATGGGGTCACGAAGAGTTGGGCACAACTAAACGACTAAACGAACGAACGAATGAACAAGATAATCAGGATTGATTCCCTGTCCTGATGTTGACACGCTCATCATAACATGGAAGATCTGATTTGGAACACCTGAATTGGAATAATATAGGATGCAAAAGAAGACCTTCCATTCACAAGTTGCTGATTAACCTATTTTTGGATATTTTTTTGCAGATTTGCTAGGGCAGCTTGTTTGGCCCTGTTTTGCTTATAAGCAGTTTTTACTTGCATTTTTAGATAAAGGTTTTTCTTTTTCTTCTCTGAAGGTATACCTAGCAGCCTTAGTAGCTGAGCTGACTCCACTCAATAGGCTTCACTCATTGTTTATGATCTCATCATCTTAAAAAAAATAATGTTGTGATTAACATCAGTATCCTTCAATACTTCTATCTCTTCCACTCTGGAGCTTTCCCCTTACACTGCCTTATCTGTCAAAACCTCCCTTTGTACATCTGGCTACCACTTCCTTGAATGCCAAGATAGCTTTTTCTTGTGGTTGTTAAATTGGTAGACTCAGTAGGAACATTTTCAGCTCCTAGAACAGACAAGTCTTACATCTTCTGGTACCCATACAAGGTGGTACTCTGAAAGATACAACATTCCTGCTCAAAATGAGGTCTCATTTCCACCTTGCTCAAAATGTTTTCTTCTCTTGACACCAACAGAGGAAGCTCTCCACATGCTGAACACGAGAAGGGTATTGTCCATAGAACAGCTCCCTTAAGGCAGTCCCCTTGATGTGTGTGTGTGTGGTGGGGAAAATACTTGACCTAAGAAATGGCAGACAATTTTTCCTCAAAGATTTGCAGAACATGTCCTGAAAGTGATCTTGTGATATACCAGCCAACCAGGAAACCACTGCCTAGTGCTTTCACATTAATAAGTCTGCACCTGTGCAGAACCAACCATTCAGGATATTCCAGAGGAAAGAGTTTTGGTGATAGTCCCACACCTGTTTTCTACAGGGCAGATACACTCAGCCCCTCAGTGCAGAATTTCAGATGACAAAATAGCAGAGTTCCATTGTCAGCAAGTGCCAAGGACGGGAGGAAACACATGTCCCATGAATGTGGGACCGAAGAAGCTAGTGAAACATTTGAACCTTATAAGAAATAAGTCCAGTTGCCATGACTCAACTTCCAGGGTCCCATGAATGCTATTTATTGTACTGTTTATTAAAAGTAGGTTGTGCAAAAACTTGTGACGATATTTATTTTTACTTTTGTGCTGTCTTGTGCCATCAAGCTGTTTCTGGTTTAATGTGCCCTTATGAATTGATAACCTCCCTATCTTCTTCTTTTTCCTAAAGTCTTGAATTAGTTAGAGGTGAAAATATAGCCGCAAGATTGCCATTGCCTGTGTGCTTTTATGTTCCTTTGGGAAATATTTGGCACATATCATAATTTCAGAGATTTGCATAGGTCATCATATAGCAGATTTGAGCTTTCAATGAGTCTGATATGGACAAAGCACCTGCATTTGAAGGAATCCCTGAATCCCGACAAAACAGAGATCTTGACGGGGGGTGGCAGCTCATGCCCAAGTAGGGTATAATTTACTTAGTCTAGACAGGATTACAATTCCCCTAAAAGACTGGGTGTACAACTTGGGTATAATCCTGGATCCGGCACTGTCTGTGGAACATCACATTTCAGCCTTGACCAGGACCACCTTTTTCCACCTTAGGTGGATTGCCACATTGCACCCTTATCTGGATGAGAAATCCCTGAAGACAATGATCCACACACTGGTAATCTTGAGACTTCACTACTGCTGTGCTCTCTATGTGGAGTTTTCCCTTGAAGATGATATGGAAGTTTCCGCAGGTCTAGAATGCAGGAGCCAAGTTTATTTAGGGGGCTAGGAGGTTCAGTCATGTCTCCCCAATTTTGGCTTGTCTGCACTGGCTTTCTGGTAGCCTCCGTGACAGATTTAAGGTGTTTGTTATGAGATACAAAGCCCTTAATAGTTTGGGAACTCATTACTTGTTGGAGTGCCTCTCCCCAAGAATATTTGCCTGGCCAACCTGTTCCTCTCAGGCCCTATTATTGTGGGTGCCTACCCCAAGAAAAGTAAGGAAAGCTTATATAAGAAATTGGGCATTTTCAAAAGTGGCACCCTCTTTGTGGAATAGACTTCCTTGGGAAATGAAACAGGCACTCTCCCTACAAATTTTAAAAGATTAATGAAAACTGAATTGTTTAGGGTGGCTTTTGGCAACATCCTCTTCTTAGTTTTCTTGTGACCAGTTTGTTGTTTTTGTTTTCTTTATTTCAGGATTTTATATTTTTTTAAATTATATTTGTTTTAATTTATTATGGTGTATTGTAATTTCGTTAGAATTTCTGTTAGCTCAGGTGTCTTCTGGTGGTTGCCGTTTTATGTTACATTTTTTATTTATTAGAATAGCAAGTATTATCATTTGTCAATGTTCTGTGTTGTGTAAACAACCCTGTGCAGTGTTCTCACTAACTCAGGCAGTATATAAGCTCTATAAATAAAATAAAATTTCACAAATTCACTTCTTGCTTAGCACAGTAAGTCACATTAGAGTAGGTCCACTGAATTAGTGGGATATGATGAATCAACTCCTCTATAAATTCAGTTGATTCAAATCAACCTACTGACTACTTTCTTTTAGCATGGTAAGTCACAACTAAAGTAGATCCATTTGAATCAATGGAATTTATGAAGGAGTTGACTCACCACATCTCCACTGATTCAATGGCTCGATTCTAGTGCAGCTTACAACACTAAACATGACGTCAGGAATTAAAATATTACTAGAAGAGAGATATCTTATATATATGCTTATATATGAATATACACTTCCCATATTCT
Organism: Pogona vitticeps; assembly: GCF_051106095.1. NCBI lineage: Eukaryota > Metazoa > Chordata > Lepidosauria > Squamata > Agamidae > Pogona > Pogona vitticeps. The sequence goes on from NC_135783.1 coordinate 54,875,778, forward strand.
CCAACATAACTAAATAGCAAAGAGATTTACGGAGGAGCTGACACACCCTTGCATGCAGTCACATCTGAATTCTCACTCAGATGAAGATGAGAGAGTAATGAGGACTCCTGCACATACATACTGCCTAGATTTAGCTGAAATAAGAACTTGAGAAATGAGGGAAACAATGCATTTAATAGAGGGTAACCAATTAAGGGATGTGGTTGTGCTGCAGGTTAAACCGCAGAAGCCTCTGTGCTGCAAGGTTAGAAGACAGCAGTCGTAAGATCGAATCCACATGATGGAGTGAGCACCCGTCCCTTGTCCCGGCTCCTGGCAACCTAGCAGTTCAAAAGCATGTAAAATGCAAATAGATAAATAGGTACCACCTCGGTGGGAAGATTACAGCGTTCCATGTCTAGGCGCACTGGCCACGTGGCGACGGAAACTGTCTTCGGACAAACGCTGGCTCTATGGCTTGGAAACGGGGATGAGCACCACACCCTAGAGTCAGACACGACTGGACTAAATGTCAATGGGAACCTTTACCTAACCAATTAAAACACAAAATCATAACTACTGAAGAATTACATAACTTCAGTGCTGACAGTGAAGAAATTTAAATGGAGATTTTGTATACCCTAGCTTTATCATCAACCCAATGGAGACTGCAGCCAATAAATCAGAGGAGGACTAAGACTGGGAAGGGCAGCAGTGAAGGAGTTGGAATAGATTATCAGGTATAAAGATGTGTCACTGGAGACCAATCATGCACACCCTGGTATTTCCAATCACCATGTATAGGTGTGAAAGCTGGACAGTAAAGAAAGCTGACAGGAAAAAAATGATTTGTTTGAAATGTGGTGCTGGATGTGGTGTTTTGGGGATATCCTGGGCTGCCAGAAAGATGAACAAATGGGTCCTAGATCAAGTAAAGAATGAAATATTTTTATAAGCAAAAATGTTGAAACAGGCTGACCTACTTTGAGCACTTCATGAAAAGGCAGGATTCTGTGGAAAAAAATTCTGGGAAAAATGGAAGGCAGCAGGTAAAGAGGAAGACCAAATATGAGAGGGACTGATACCTTAAAAGAAGCCAAAGGTTTGGTTTACAAGAGCTGAGCAGGGCAGTTGAGGTCAGCATTTTGGAGGTTGTTTGTTCATAGGGTCACCATAAGTCAGAGGTGATTTGACAGCACATAACAACAAACTACAATTGGAGGCTATAAAATGTGTCATATTGTTGTTTAGTCGTTAAGTCGTGCCCGACTGTTCGTGACCCCATAGATCAGAGCACGCCAGGCTCTCCTATCTTCCACTGTCTCCCGGAGTTGTGTCAAATTCATTCTGGTAGCTTCAATGACACTGTCCAACCATCTCATCTTCTGTCGTCCCCTTCTCCTCTTGCCTTCACATTTTCCCAGCATCAAGGCCTTTTCCAAGGAGTCCTCTCTTCTCATGAGATGGCCAAAGTATTGGAGCATCAGCTTCAGGATCTGTCCTTCCAGGGAGCACTCAGGGTTGATTTCCTTTAGAATTAATAGGTTTGTTATCCTTGCAGTCCAGGGGACTCTCAAGAGTCTCCTCCAGCACCACAATTCAAAAGCATCAATTCTTTGGTGGTCAGCCTTCTTTATGGTCCAGCTCTCACTTCCGTACATCACTACTGGAGAAATCATAGCTTTGACTATGCATACCTTTGTCGGCAAGGTGATGTCTCTGCTTTTTAATATTACATAATATTGGAGGCTGTAAAATGTGTCATAGTCATGTTAATTTTAAAGGAATTGACATTTTGGATAATTTTTCTGCCTTTACATTACTATTTTAGGTTTTGGAAGACAATGACTATGGTCGTGCAGTGGATTGGTGGGGCCTTGGAGTTGTCATGTATGAAATGATGTGTGGCAGGTTGCCGTTCTACAATCAAGATCATGAAAAACTTTTTGAATTAATATTAATGGAGGATATAAAATTTCCTCGAACTCTTTCATCTGATGCAAAATCGCTACTTTCTGGTTTGCTGATAAAAGATCCAAATAAGCGGTAAGTCTAAAAGAATAGCAGTTACATGGAAAGTTATATTTTCAATCCTAAAATTACACACATTGTACCTTTACTGTTTCTAGCCATAGGCCTTTACAAAGGCAGACTTACATAAAAACGGTTAAAACAAAAGGATACCACAGGGGGGTCAATAAACCCATTCTGGGAATGGTGGCATAGTATATAATATCAAAGTCACTATATTGTATTTAACATTTATGTAATATTATAAACCTTAACAAATTGAAGCCTCAGTTTCTTAGCTGACAGAGCAAATTGTGCAACAGAGTACATAATATACAGCTGTGTATCAGCGAGTAGTCTTACTATTATTTCCATTGAAGTATAGTTGGGATACAGCTGGGTAATAGGAGATAAAAATCTGGGGTTTTCATAGAGATAATAGAATAATAAGTAGTGAGTTAGGTCCTCAATCTGATTGCAGCCATAGACACAACCCTAAAATCTGTAGGGGAATAAGAGAATTACACCAGAATTATTGTTTTCTAGAGCAGTTTCTTAATTAATACCCTACAGCAGGGGTGTCCAACCTTTCACCTTCCCTGGGCCACATTAGAAGATGAAAATTTGGTTTGGGCCACACATACATTTGGTTTGGGCCGCATGAGGGGGCAGCCCTAGCCGTCCTCCACAGCCCCGCTCCAAGTGCACTTACTGGCAGCTGCGATCTCAGACAGCAGAGGCTGCCAGCTTCTACTCCGGCAGCTTTATGGGGCCAGGAGGGGGTCCACCTATTGACGGGGATGGTGCAGTGCAGTCACACAGCCCCCCTGCCCCCTCCCCTCCCACTCCTTCCTTCCTTCCCTCTCTCCCCCTCTACTGTTGTGACATGCCCCAGCCACATTCCGGCTGCAAGCGCGGGCAGTGTAACTTGAAACTTTGGAATTTCTTTTAAAATAAAAAATTGCACTGAGCTGACCTGGGCCGCATGCGGCCCTCGGGCTGTGGGTTGGACAAGCCTGCCCTACAGTGTTACCATAGCAGTTGTATAACTTGGAGCTCATTAAGGGATCATCCGGTAGTGTTTAGCCTCTAGTCATAAGAGCCCCTGATGCAGGGTCAGAATCTGCAAAGAGGATGTTTATAAGCAAAGAATCAGTTTCTGAGGAGAGCCACCTTTGTCTATGGAAGTCCATGTGAACTTTGATTTTCCAGCATTCCAAATCACATGGAGAATCTCCGGGCAAAGAGGCTGGCCTTGTGATGAAAATGATGATGGCATGTTTTGCCGCATGATGCCTTATTCAGGTATTAGCTTAAAAAGCGTCATGAACTTTTGTGGATTTGAGAGTATAGTAATGGATCAACAGATTAGCTATTTCCTCACACATTGATTTACTATATCAAATTGTCTCCTTGAAACTACTGTTTGATTTTGGGGAGACCTTGAAAGCACTACATGTGTGGCTGTGTTTTCTTCCAATAGGGCAAATAACACCTTTCTTCTTTTTGTAGCTTGGTGAAGATTCTAATAGATGGAAGTCCTGAGGCAAATTTACAATAGTCTTTGTTTGCAAGGCTATTTTTTATTTTGGAGCAGTTATATGATGCAAATGGAACTGGAAGTACAGCTACTTCACACTTCCTTTTCTGATGTATCTCTTATGTAGGAGGGAAAGCAATATACAAATCCATATACACAAGTAAAATAAATAAATAAATATACACCCACAACAAAAAACATGCTGATCACCATAATCACCCAATCTCCTGAAAATGACAAAAAGCTGATCCCACAGCTATAAATACTCAACTATCCCACAAACTGCACCAGAGCACAGACAGAGTTCTGACTCCTGTCCTCTGAAGATGCTGGCCACAGAGACTGGCGAAACATTAGGAAGAAAAACCTTAAGAACATGGCCAAACAACCAAAAAAAACCCTACAACCACCATACTCTCCACATATTTTGAATCTTCCAGGGCAATAGAGCCCAATATAAAGAATGAAAATCTGCCTGTGTGAACTCTCCCCATATTTCTAGATCAACCTGTTTGGTCTGTAGATGTAACCAGTGCAAGCACCAATCAGTACTTGTGCATCATGCAGATTAGAGGCATATGTTACTAATTTTAAACATAAATTATTTCTCTCAAGTCTGAAAGATGCACATGAAATTACTGGAAAAAATATTGAAGAATTATCAGAGTTGAGATACCATGAAAACTAAAACAAATATTTACTTTAAGCTTTTGTGGATTGCAGCTTAATCTCTCAATGCACCATGATGAAGTAATCTACAAAATTTTATGTCAGATAAATTTTACTTATCTCTGAGGTGTTATAAGACTTTTATTGTCTTTGTTGCAATGGACAAACACACCTTCCCCTTAAGAAAATTGAAATTATTATGTAGCCTGTGTGTAATCTCATGTTGTTTATAAGAATGATTTTAATTTCTATGGTGGTCACTTCAAATTGATCTGTGAAAAGAAATTCTGGATTTCCCACATCTTCTTTACTAATAAGATTTGTGTAATTCATACTTTCCCTCAATAGTCTTGGTGGAGGACCAGATGATGCTAAAGAAATTATGCGACACAGTTTCTTTGCTGGAGTAAACTGGCAAGATGTATATGATAAGAAGGTAGGTCTGTATGCGCTGACACGAAATGCTTAGAGTTCCTGAGAAATATTTCCCTGCTTCACACTTGTTGTGGTTTTAAATATAAAAAGGTAAACATTGTTCTTAAAATAAAGCAGCTTTTAAATAGTTCTCAAAACTATAAAAAATCTAGAGCACTGTCTGAGTAAATGTGAACATTTTGAGTCTGTCTGGTTTCAGTGGTTGAAATTCTGTTTCTTAGAATAATAAGTTGCACTAGAGTTAGGCCCATTAAATAAATGAGGATTTGGTAAGTCAAATCTTACATGAGTTCCATTGATTCAAATAAGCCTACTCCGGTTGTAAGTGATTACACAGCTACAATAAGTCACAACTACAATACGCTGATTTGAATCAATGGAACGTCTGGAGGAGTTGCCTCATAAAATTCCCACCGATTTAATGGATTTGTTCAAGTGCAACATACTATGCTAATTAACAGGATTTCAGACAGTAAGAGCATGAAAAAGTTTGTGCTTAATTCTCTCTAAATTATTTGAGCATATATTTCATAACAATTTATTGTATTTCCAACAAAACACAAAGCTAATATAATTTGTTTCTTTTTTCTGAATTATTGTAAAAAGTTTAAAATAAATATATGTGCATCCTTAGATATTTGCAAATGGCTGCTGTATAGAAGATTTACCAACCCAGTCTGCTATCCATCTAGAACAGGGGTCTCCAAACTATGGCCCGCAGGCCACATCCAGCCCAGCTTGCCTTTTTATCTGGCCCAGTGGGCAGGCGGGTGCGCACAAGAGTGCAGACGGGCAGGTGTGCGGGCAGGCAGATGCATTCGGGAGTGTGTATGCACGTGCACGTGCGTCTTCCTTCAGCCCTCAAAAATGTGGAGCATATATTATGTGGCCCTCCCGCTGAAAAGTTTGGAGATCCCTAATCTATAACAAGGATCAGAGGCCTGTAATATTTTTGTATTTTTATTTTTTGGCCAAATCACATATTGTAACTACATTTGAAGGAGATTAGATAGTCAGAAAGTGTTTACAAATTGGACCAATCCTCATTATGGAATGTCAGTTTCCATTCCTCCCTTTTCATACAGAAGAATTTTTATAGTCTGGTTCTAGCATTTAATGAACTTTGGCTCCTACTTGCACTCCTTTTTCTCTCATAATTTTTAAAATTAAAACATCTTTCTGGGATATTTTGTGTTCAGATGGCAGAAACATGCAACATATACTCTGCAACATGTCTTTGTATAGCTGTATCATTCTTAACTTTTTAAAAGTGGTGTATAGCTCTAATTCTGTGAGAATTGAAAAGGAAATTTAGTGTTTTCAACTTCAGTATTACTGAAAAATGCTTTTGTACAGTATATTCTTCTTCTGCCATCTTATAAGAGTATTTTTCTAATGTATAAGACGACCCCCCCCTTTTTTTAACCCCAAATTAGAAAATTTGATCCCTGCTTTTCCCTTTCTTTTGCTAAGTCATGGAGCTTAGCAAAAGGAAGAGAAAAGCGGGGATCAAAGGGCTCCCTTTGACCACTGCCTTTCCTTGCTTTTTGTGAAGCCACAGGGCTTAGCAAAAAGGAAGGGAAGGCTCCCTTCGGGTAAAGCAGCAGTGAAAGGGCTTCAGGATCAAAGAGCTGTGATTGTGCAGCCCTTTCATAGCTGCTTTACCCAAAGGGAGCCTTTCCTTCCTTTTTGCTAAGCCCCGCGGCTTCACAAAAGGGAAGGAAAAGTGGCTGCCTTCCGTGTATAAAACAACCCTCAATTTTTTTTCTAGTTATTTAAGGAAAAAGTGTCACTTTATAAACAGAAAAATACAGTAATTCATTATGACCCAAATTATTTGAATTCACTATTTTTATGTTCATATATTTATCTTTAAATTGTTGCAATTTTTAAACATTTTCAAGTGCTCTTCAGCTCCCCAAGCAAACATCCCTTTTCTAAGAAGTCATTTTGAATCTTAGAGGAATGCTTCCTGTCTCATTCAGCCTTTCCCAAATTTGTTTGGTCAGACCTTCTTTGTAACAAGCTTCTTTGGTAATGTTTTCTGCACAAACCAAACCTCTTTGCCACAGCCTTCTTTGGTATTGGTTTGTGTATGAACCAATCTGGACTGCCCCATAGAATCTCAGTAGGATGTTAATTTCCAAGTTTCTTAACATTTTAGAAAGTGCATAGGTAATATTTTGCTTAGCATTGCAAAACTGTCCTGTGCATGTTTCCTTAGAAGTAAATCCCACTGTGTTTCATGGTTGTTGTGGGTTTTTCGGGCTCTTTGGTCGTGTTCTGAAGGTTGTTCTTCCTAACGTTTCGCCAGTCTCTGTGGCCGGCATCTTCAGAGAACAGCACTCTGTGCTCTGGTGTAGTTGGTTTTGGGAGTGCTGTCCTCTGAAGATGCTGGCCACAGAGACTGGCGAAATGTTAGGAAGAACAACCTTCAGAACACGGCCAAAGAGCCCGAAAAACCCACAACAACCATTAGATCCCGGCTGTGAAAGCCTTCGCGAATATATTGAACCCCACTGTGTTTATTTGGGGTTACTCTCTGAAAGGTGCGGCTAACATTTTCAGCCTTAATATTCAATTTTTCAGTTAGAAATAGAAAAAAAATGAGTAAGGTTAATGGACTGCAACCAATACTAGCTTTCTGCTGGCAGGATGCGAAGGGAGCAATTCCTGCTCTTCACTTCAGCCACCTGTATGCCAACAAACTACCCCAAAGCTATTTTTAGCACAGGCAGTTCTGCTATTGGTCTATGGCTATAATAACCTCCCTCTATTCAGCACTGGTTAGGCCTCATCTAGATTACTGTGTCCAATCCTGGACACGACACTTTAAGAAGGATGCCAGTGGAACAAGTTCAGAGGAGGGCAACAAGAATGATCAGAGGGCTGGAAATCAAGTACTATGATGAGGAAAGACTGAAATAATTGGTCAGTTTAACCATGAGAAAAGAAAACATAAGGGAGATATGATAGCACTTTTCAAATACTTGAGGGTCAGGATCTGCTCTAGATCATCCCACAAATCAGAACACATAATAATGGGCTCAAGTTACAGGAAGCCAGATTTAGGCTGAATATCAGGAAAGACTTCTTAACTGTTAGAACAGTACTACAATGGAACCAGTTGCCTTGGGAGGCTGTAAGCGCTCCAGCGCTGGAGGCATTCAAGAGAAAATTGGACAACTATTTGTCAAATCTGCTTTGATTTGGATTCCTTCATTGAGCAGGGAGTTGGACTCAATGGCCTTATAGGCCCCTTCCAACTCATTCTATTATTCTAATGTTCACCAGTTAACTTCCAGCTCATTATTTTAGAATTAAAACAAAGACCAAAAGGTCTTTTTTCAAAAATATTGCTTGTAGCTTGAGTTGTGCAAATAATTTGACACCAAAGACTGAAGCTGTAGATTTTCTTTTCACAAGTTCTGTAATTTCCTTCTAAAATTAGCTCTATTTAATCAAACATAACGGCTCTAGTGAAATTGTTTCAATGCTCATGTAACATTTTCCCCACCCTCAGATGCCAAAACATTGTTAAAACGTATGCCTATTTGAGATTTTGATAGAGAAAAGCAGCACAGATTAGAAAAATAAACAGATTTAAATACAAATTGAGTTTTTTCAAGATCTGAGATTCAAATTAAAGATAATTAGTGAATTGAAAATAATATAACAAATAAAAATTATTGAATTGGCTGATTCTTATTTTTAAAACAATTGTATTTAATTAAGTCTCAGAGTACAGCTCTTTTGTTTATATTTTTGGCAAAGAATTATGCAAGCCTCGTTTCCTTGAAGACATGCAGCTTCTTCTGTACAAATGAAATTGTGGAACATAGCAAAATCAGGGAGCTAGAGCTAGTTTGGGTAATGTAGTTGGATTGGACACTGAGAATTATTAAACTAAAGGAATCTTCTCAAAGGGCACCGCCCCCCCCAGCCGCAAATTTCTTCTCCATCTTACCTCCCTGCACCTTCAAAATCCATAACCAAATATTGGGTTGGAGGGGGCGCTGCTGGGAGAGGAGAAAGTTATCTTACTGAAATCAAGCCAGGCCATGGCAGACTTATGAATTCAGAGTTACCATTAATATTAATATAATATGTCCAATCAGGACATCCAGTTTGTCACCCATATTCTGAAGGTAAACTGTTTGAGTCCTCTTACCTCTCTAGAGCTTGATCACACTCTACTACTAATCATTCTGACTGCTCCTATTCTTAGAGTCCCCTTTGCATCCAGTCCTGTTCTCACAATTATCAGTGATATTCAAGTTGGGGCCATTCCCATCCCTGAGACCATTCCAACCTATGTGCCAGTTTTGTTCCCCCATTAGTATTATTTCAACAAAGAAATTGGCACAACTCTCAAACTTCCATGTATTCAAGAACATCTTTGTACAGATATCACCTTACTTTTTATCACTCTTAGAACAATAGAAACACACCTTGCCTAATCGATGAATACTGAAGAGTGTGTCCCACCAGGACAAGATTCTAGCTGGACTATTTGGAAGTCACTTAATAGACTTCAAAGAGAAATAGGAAGATAAAATAATAATTTGTATTTGGATACAGGATGATTTTCTGTGACTGTGGAGAAATCCAGGCAATGCAACACTGATGTGCATGCAATTTATACCCTGCCACATGTACAAAAGGAAATCTAGCAAATGGTTGAGATAATGCTGTTGAAGTAGCCTCCTTCTGGTCCAAAATAGTCTACTTACCTTAATTTTTTAATTTTCTTTTAAGTTTACCTATATTTCATGTATGTCCATAATTTTAAATTATGCAGCATTCTGATACGGATAAAGAAAGATCAAACATCCTGTTACACTTCTTCCACAACAGCTACACAGAAAATGAGACAAAACTCTCAAGACATACTGTCAGCCTCCTGTAAGGGGAAGCAGGATGATCCCAAGCAGCATCTTTGACTTCTTTCCTTCCCACATCCACCTTCTACTCCATGGATAAACCCATTCAGTAACAGCCTGAGTCCACTAGCTACTTTCGTCGATGCTGATCAACACCAATTGCTAGCTAGCTAGTTATTTATAGGTAGGTAGGTAGGTACGTACGTAGGTACGTACGTCATCGTCGTTTAGTCGTGTCCGACTCTTCGTGACCTCATGGACCAGAGCACGCCAGGCCCTCCTGTCTTCCACTGCCTCCTGGAGTTGTGTCAAATTCATGTTGGTTGCTTCGATGACACTGTCCAACCATCTCATCCTCTGTCATCCCCTTCTCTTGCCTTCACACTTTCCCAACATCAAGGTCTTTTCCAGTACACACACACACACACACACACACACACACACACACACAGAGAGAGAGAGAGAGAGAGAGAGAGAGAGAGAGAGAGAGAGAGAGAGAGAGTTATATCCTGCCTTTGTAGTGGACAAGCCACTATTCTGGGTAGCTACCAAGATAATAGCACAAATATATAGACCAAGTTGAAAAATTAAACATACAAAAGCCAAGAACATTATAAAATGCTAAAGATGGAGCATGTCATCCAAACAAGCATGAGCTTTAGAATACACATTTGACACAGGCTCTCAATCCAAGATAATTAACAAGGTACACATGAATGTGATATTAATAGTGAGGGCAGGAGGAAGAACTGATGTTTTGTGATAAGGTTCAGCCTCCCCTGAAAACTCATCATATTCTCCCAAACAAAACTTCCTATCAGATACATTTAGAGCTGCCTGGTGTATTTACACATTTTATGTCACCACAATATCCTGATTTGCACTCATTGATATCTGTACAAATGTTTGTCCCATCTTTTTTTGTGCCTATGAGAAAACCCTCTGAGCAGTCACAGAATTCTCCAGTTTGTGGATCACACAGTGCAGGGCACGCAATCTCTGGGCATTCTGGGCATCAGGATCTAGTCTTCCCCATCTGCTTCAGTCTTTCCCACTTCATGAAAAAAAATTGTCTCAGAGTTTTGAATTTCCAATAGAATTCCTTTTTTTTGCTATGCATTAGAACTATAGAGACTCACAGAGGAGAAAAGCTTCAAGTTCCCCAGGAAACACCCATTTTTCATTAACTGGCACAAAGTCTCAAAAACTCACTCTGGGACATTTGTAGGATTTTAAAAAATTCTTTACTTGTAGTTGCTTGAAATTAGAGACTTGTGTATACCACTTTCTTTATTGCACAAATACTTAGCAACCAACTGAACAAATCAACTGGAAACAGACAACCCAGGAAAGAGCGGGAAAGAGCACTCACTAAAGAAGCAGGGCTCTCTTGGAAATCAAAAGCTGAAAAGAACGATTGGTTGGTATTAGAGAAATAGATAGTCACCCCAGCCCAGAAAAGTTCCTTCCAGTCACTCAAACCACAGACAGCGTGTGCGGTTGCAAACAAAATTCAAAGAAAAGTTTTGGTATGTCCTGGATGGGTGCAGGGCACTGATTTGCTTTTGACCTACCTCAGATTTCAAGAGGTTTTAAAGGCCATTTGTTCCTGTAAGAGCCAGCAGATGTAGTGGATGCCCTCAGCTGATGCATGTTGGAATGCCTTCTCCTAATATACCATTCTCAGGACCAGTCTGTTCCTTAGGATATCACTGCCCATTCAGTCTGGGGTATAGAGGCCTTGGCTATCTTTATCTTGAGTCCACCTTTGGAAGATGTTTGCTGGAGAGCCGTGGGAAATACCTGTTCTATATTTGTTCAACACTATGGGATTAAGGAGAATCCTTCAGCCAAAGCATTGTAATCATAACAGTGGATGGTGGGATATGTCCATTTAGGACATAGACCAGGGATCTCAAACATGCGGCCCGGGGGCCATTTGCAGCCCGCTGGATGATAGTTTGTGGCCCCCAACTTGCCTGCCCCCCAAAAGTGCCCACGTGTCCTCTGCTGTCAAGAGTCAAAAAAAGCCTCACTGGAGGCAGAACTTGACTGCAGTGAAGCCAGCAGCTCCCGGCTAACAGCTCCCGGGGAAAACTGGAACCGCCCAGCCCGTCGTCCCTCTAGAAATGGGGTGACGGAAGGGGAGGCCAGGAGAGGTCACCCCCAAGCAGATGTGAGCCCAGAAGGTAGAAGACTTAGCAGCAACTGGGTCTTTCTTCCCTCTGAAAATTCACCCAAGCATGGACTGGAGACGGGAGGCCATCTTATGGCAGAAAGCTGTGGGAAAACTCCACCCCCAATTCCCGAAGGAGAACAAAAATACAGCTGAAAATATACAATAACAAAGTAAGCCTTTGATTTATGAATAACCTCATTAAGATGTTAAGGAAACTAAAGTGAAAATACCTGACCGAAAGGAGAGAGGAAGCGGCGAGCCGGCACGCCAACCTGTGTGTGTGTGTTTTTTTTTTCTTCCTCAAAGCGAACTTTTAAACAACAAGTTTACAACTAGCAGACTGGCTCAAGGTCAATGAGATAAGACAGCCAGATGGAAAAAGTTTGTGTTTCTGGAAAAAAATCCCAGTGGAAATATTACTCAACAATCTTTAAGGAACTGAAATCTTGTTAATGCTGTGCAGTTTGGACTCTTCTTACTAGTTTGAGTGGGACTTTGAAAATAAAAGCTTGTCTTGGGAGCAGGAGGCATAAGCTTGTGGGAAGGAAAAACAGGTGACGAATTATCAGCGTGGCGACATAGATTGAAGAACTGGAAAAGCCCTCTAGGAGCAACTGACAGTGAATCATCAGCTCATGAGCGAGAAGAATTTAACAGAATAGACTAAGGACTTAAAAAAAATCAGGGCCAGAGTTACTGAAGGACTATAACGATTTTTTTTTGAGAGAGAGAGACTGGTTCCCTGTGTCTGTTGTGTTTGGACTATTTGAATTTGCTGTGGATTTTGATAACATTGCTATAATATCTGGATAAGGATACTACTTGGACAATAACTGGACAAGGAGGGGAGGACATTTCTGGGGGGGGTGGATTGTTGATAAAATAGTGGAATAAAAAAAATAATATTTATACAAACTATATATACTGGACAGATGGAAATGACCTCCAAAAGGTTGGGAATTTTGCCAGATAATGAATGGCTGGTTACTATGCAAATGATAATAATAACAGGATTCCAGCAGGTAAACGAGCACATTAATCAGATGGAAGATCTTATCAAAAGGAAATCAGCAGAGGTACTGAACCTTTACCACCTGAAGGCATCCCTTCTCCGACGCCGAGCCAGCTTGCCCATGCTACTGCAGGCTTGGCTTCTGCCCCAAATAGCCCTCTCGACCGGGTGGGCATCTTTGGCTCCATCTTCGTCATCTGTTGCTTCAAGACCGAATTCTCCACCTCGAAAGCGCCCAGCTAAAACTAAACATATTTCTCCAGATCAACATCGATTTCCCCGACATGAGGTAGTGGTGCTCCTTCGATCCTCAACGTCAACACAGAGAAAGATATGACTCTGACCAATACGAGTCCAGGCATAAGAAACTTCGACCCCGAAGGGATTATTCTGACTCCGATTCCTCTTTGACGTCCAGCGATCGCCATAGAAAGAAGAAGAAAGTAAAATACGTATATACATCTTCCTCTTCTTCTCCCTCGACATCTCACAGACACTGACGTCGGAAACATCTCAGTGTCGACAAGAAAAAAGAGGTGGCACAGCGCACTAGAAAACATCCATCGGAGCCAGCCCCTCCATTCTCGGCGTCAACAATAACAAGATCCTCTCAGCAGACCACATCGTCTTCTCACAGTGTCGACTGGTGCTCTCATAAGAGACCTCACCCACCTTCAACTTCAGGACAAGAAGAAGTGTTCTCTGCTGACTCCTCTGCCCCAGACGATGATGCCCCACAGGAAGGGTCTGCTGAGGAATTGCCAGAATGAGAAGTGGTGGAATTTGATGCAGCTGACAACCATCACCTTCGGAAGACTTTTCATCTTACGTTCAAATGTTCGCAAAGATAGCTAAAACCCTCAAAATGGATGTTGAACAACCTGTTCCACCATCAGAAGATCTTATTTTTGGGGACATAAATCAAGAAAGATCCCCACCTCTCAGTTTGACGTTCATTCCGGCCTTAATGGAAATAATAAAGGATGCTTGGAACCAACCATCGACGTCTACCCCTATTTCAAGGCGCCCAGAGAATTTATATCATGTGCATGGGGATGAAACAAATTTTCTTCTAAAGCATCCTATTCCCAAATTACTTATAGTTGAGACAAGTTGCTCACACCCTACTGGAAAATCCTACGTTACTCCGACAAACAGGGAAGGAAGAAAATTGGAGGTCCTCGGTAGGAAAATTTATTTCCTCATCTCATTTCTTCTCCGAGTTACAAATTACCTGACAGCCTTGGGGGCCTATCAGAAGCAACTATGGTTACGAATTTTACCAGGCCTGAAACTAATTCCTGATGATGTTCGACAAGGTTTTTTGAACACTTATGAAGAAGCCCAGACGGTTTCTAAACATCAAAGGTTGGCATCTAGACATGCAACTGATGCTGCATCAAAAGTCCTCATGTCAGCTGTCACCTTTTGAAGACATGCATGGCTCAGGGCAGCAAATATCATGGAGGATGTGAAAACACGAGTGGAAAACTTACCTTTCAATGCCAAAGGACTCTTCAGTGAAAAAACTGATGGGAATCTGGAGGAGCTGCATAAAATGAAAAAGACAGCTAAGTCTTATTCTATACAACAACAGCCTAAATACAATAAATATCAGTGGCGTAAGCCATATCATCAATATTCGCAATCTGCTCAACCTTACAAATCCTTAAAAAACCAAAATCAGACCAGATCTTCACAGGCATCTTCCTCTACATCTAACTACCGTCCCCAGCCATCTCGGCGGCGACAACCTTACAAACTACCTGCAAAAAAGTCTAAGCAGTACCTTTGACTCCACCATGACACCATTCGGACACAATCGGACAATCCGGCTACACCCCTTTCTACAAAATTGGATGAACATTACAAAAGACTCTTGGGTCTTATACATTATTCAATTCGGCTACCGACTGGAATTTACAGAATATCCTCCTCTAGGACAGGTCAAGCGTACATTCTTCGATCCTGTTCTAGAAGAAGAAGTTCTCTCTCTCCTGCAAAAGCAAGCCATTCAAATAGTTCACCCAAAGGACATAAAAACGTCTACTACTCCTGTTACTTTGCCATTCCAAAAAGGATGGAGGGATCAGGCCTATTTTAGCTCTATGAATGCTAAACATTTACCTTCATCCAAAACGCTTCCGAATGGTGACATTGGACTCCATAATCCACCTGTTAAGAAAAAAGAACTGGTTTGTGGTAATAGACTTCAAAGATGCCTATTTTCACATAACAATCCATCCCAACCACAGAAAATACCCATGGTTCATATTTCAGAACACCATCTACCAATTCCAAGCCCTCCCATTCGGGCACTTGACGGCCCCAAGAACATTCACAAAGTGCATGGCACCCGTGCCGGCTTACCTACATCTACACAAAATACACATTTATCCTTACATCGACGATTGGCTGGTGGTCTTGCCATCAAGACACCAAGCCCTACGGGACACCAAGTTCATACTCTGCACTCTAAAGGACCTCGGCCTTTCAGTCAATGCCAAAAAGTCACATCTCATACCATCACGGATAATAGACTACATAGGAGCCAGGCTGGACTCCATCAAGGGTCGGATATTCCTACCTCCGGAGCAAATGCAAAAGATACAAAGAGCCATACGCAAGTTTCGACCAGGCTTGCATGTCTCTGCAGGGCATGCCCAGCACCTGCTCGGTCACATGGCATCCACGACACACACCCATTTGAAGATGTCGTCGTCGTTTAGTCGTGTGTGACTCTTCGTGACCCCATGGACCAGAGCACGCTAGGCCCTCCTATCTTCCACTGCCTCCTGGAGTTGTGTCAAATTCATGTTGGTTGCTTCGATGACATTGTCCAACCATATCATCCTCTGTCGTCCCCTTCTCCTCTTGCCTTCACACTTTCCCAACATCAAGGTCTTTTCCAAGGAGTCTTCTCTTCTCATGAGATGGCCAAAGTACTGGAGCCTCAGCTTCAGGATCTGTCCTTCCAGTGAGCACTCAGGGTTGATTTCCTTTAGAATGGATAGGTTTGTTCTCCTTGCAGTCCAGGGGACTCTCAAGAGCCTCCTCCAACACCACAATTCAAGGCATCAATTCTTCGGCGGTCAGCTTTCTTTATGGTCCAGCTCTCACTTCCATACATCACTACAGGAAAAAACATAGCTTTGACTATTGGACTTTTGTTGGCAAGGTGATGTCTCTGCTTTTTAAGATGCTGTCAAGGTTTGTTATCGCTTTCCTCCCAAGAAGCAGGCCTCTTTTAATTTTGCACTGCTGTCTCCATCTGCAGTGATCATGGAGCCCAAGAAAGTAAAATCTGTCACTGCCTCCATATCTTCCCCTTCTATTTGCCAGGAGGTGATGGGACCAGTGGCCATGATCTTAGTTTTTTTGATGTTGAGTTTCAGACCATTTTTTGCACTCTCCTCTTTCACCCTCATTACAAGCTTTCTTAATTCCTCCTCTCTTTCTGCCATCAGAGTGGTATCATCTGCATATCAGAGGTTGTTGATATTTCTTCCGGCAATCTTAATTCTGGCTTGGGATTCCTCAAGTCCAGCCTTCCGCATGATGTATTCTACATACAAGTTAAATAAGCTGGGGGACAATATACAGCCTTGGCGTACTCCTTTCCCAATTTTGAACCAATCAGTTCTTCCATATCCAGTTCTAACTGTTGCTTCCTGTCCCACATATAGGTTTCTCAGGAGGTAGATAAGGTGGTCAGGCGCTCCCATTTCTTTAAAGACTTGCCATAGTTTGCTGTGGTCCACACAGTCAAAGGCTTTTGCGTAGTCAATGAAGCAGAAGTAGATATTTTTCTGAAACTCTCTGGCTTTCTCCACAATCCAGCGCATGTTAGCAATTTGGTCTCTAGTTCCTCTGCCCCTTCGGAATCCAGCTTGTACTCCTGGGAGTTCTCAGTCCACATACTGCTGAAGCCTACCTTGTAGGATTTTGATTATAACTTTGCTAGCATGTGAAATGAGTGCAATTGTACGGTAGTTGGAGCATTCTTTGGCACTGCCCTTCTTTGGTATTGGGATGTAGACAGATCTTTTCCAATCCTCTGGCTACTGTTGAGTTTTTCAAACTTGCTGGCATATTGAATGTAGCACTTTAACAGCATCATCTTTCAAGATTTTAAATAGTTCAACTGGAATGTCATCACCTCCACTGGCCTTGTCATTAGCCAGGCTTTCTAAGGCCCACTTGACTTCTCTCTCAAGGATGTCTGGATCAAGGTCAGCAACTACATTGTCTGGGTTGTCCAGGATATCCAAATCTTTCTGATATAATTCCTCTGTGTATTCATGCCACCTCTTCTTGATGTCTTCTGCTTCTGTTTGGTCCCTTCCATTTTTGTCCTTTATCATGTCCATCTTTGCACAAAATGTTCCTCTAACATCTCCAATTTTCCTGAACAGATCTCTGGTTTTTCCTTTTCTGTTATTTTCCTCTATTTCTTTGCATTGTTCATTTAAGAAGGCCCTCTTGTCTCTCCTTGCTATTCTATTTAAGTCTGCATTCAATTTTCTGTAACTTTCCTTATCTCCCTTGCATTTTGTTTCCCTTCTCTTCTCTGCTATTTGTAAGGCCTTGTTGGACAGCCACTTTACTTTCTTGCATTTCCTTTTCTTTGGGATGGTTTTTGTTGCTGCCTCCTGGACAATGTTATGAGCCTTTGTCCAAAGTTCTTCAGGCACTCTGTCCACCAAATCGGGTTCCTTAAATCTGTTCTTCACTTCCACTGTGTATTCATAAGGGATTTGGTTTAGATTATACCTGACTAGCCCAGTAGTTTTTCCTACTCTCTTCAGTTTAAGCTTGAATTTTGCTATGAGAAGCTGATGATCAGAGCCACAATCAGGTCCAGGTCTTGTTTTTGCTGACTGTATAGACCTTCTCCATCTTTGGCTGCAGATAATATAATCAATCTGATTTCGATATTGCCCATTTGGTGATTTCCATGTATAGTCACCTCTTGTGTTGTTGGAAAAGAGTGTTTGTGATGACCAGCTTGTTCTCTTGACAAACTTCTATTAGCCTTTGCCCTGCTTCGTTTTGAACTCCAAGACCAAACTTCCCTGTTGTTCTTTTTATCTCTTGACTCCCTACTTTAGCATTCCATTCCCCTAGAATGAGAAGAACATCTTTCTTTGGTGTTAGTTCTAGAAGAGCCTCGTGGCGCAGTGGTTAAAACGCTGTACTGCAGCTAAAACTGTGCTCACGACCTGGGGTTCAAATCCCAGGTAGCCGGCTCAAGGTTGACTCAGCCTTCCATCCTTCCGAGGTTGGTAAAATGAGTACCCAGCTTGCTGGGGGGGCAATGTGTAGCCTGTATAATTAAATTGTAAACCGCCCAGAGAGTGCTCGTAGCGCTATGGGGCAGTATATAAGTCCAAAAAAAAAAAAAAAAGTGTTGTAAATCTTCATAAAATTCTTCCAGCGTCGTGTCTTTTAGCCTTTTGTTTCTGATCATGGGGCGTTCTTGGCAAAGATACTGGAGTGGCATTGCCATTTCCTACTCCAGGTGGATTGCATTTAGTTGGAACTCTCCACTATGACCTGTCCGTCTTGGGTGGCCCTGCATGGCATAGTCCATAGCTTCTCTGAGTTACTCAGGCCCCTTCGCCACGACAAGGCAGCAATCCATGAGGGGACAATTTGAAGATGAGTTCCCTCCAAACTTGGTTTTTGACTCTATTCGATCCCATGCAAGATCACCAGAAGAAATGTCTCCTTGTGTCACCAGAGCTAGCTCAGCAACTCCGGTGGTGGAGCTTCCCTCCTCATCTGCTAATAGGCCGTACCTTCAAACCTCTACAATTCTCAGTACAAGTGACAACGGACGCAAGCCCAACAGGATGGGGGGCACATTGTGGACAACACCAGGTACATACTCTGTGGTCCCATCGAGACAAAAATCCTCATATCAACCATCTGGAGATTCTGGCACTTAAAAGCATTCAAAGCCTTTCTGCCCCTGATACAAGGTTGTGGTGTGCAACTGATCACCGCCAACACCACGACCATGTATTGTGTCAACAAGCAGGGAGGGACACACTCCAAATCTCTTCTGTTCCTGGCTGTACACCTTTGGATATGGTGTTATCAAAATCACATCTTCTCAGTAGCAATACATGTATCGACAACAGACAAC
Organism: Pogona vitticeps; assembly: GCF_051106095.1. Lineage (NCBI taxonomy): Eukaryota > Metazoa > Chordata > Lepidosauria > Squamata > Agamidae > Pogona > Pogona vitticeps. Next base: position 54,894,636 of record NC_135783.1, read on the forward strand.
GAGTTAGCGGACAGACTAAGTCGTCTACAAGGCCAAACTCACGAATGGGAGTTGAACAACGAGATCTATGCCACACTATGTTGTCGTTGGGAACTCCCAGGGTGGACATGTTCTCAAGCCAGCACAACAAGAAATGCAATTTATATGCCTCAAGGGCAGGTCGTGGCAAGGATTCTCTGGGGGATGCATTCATGATACCTTGGAGCTCGGACCTACTATACCTATTCCCACCACTTCCACTGGTACAAAAGACTCTGATCAGGATTTGTCAGATGAAGGCAGAGGTGATACTCATTGCACCTTACTGGCCTCGCCAGGCGTGGTTCGCCACACTTCAAATGATGGCCTCGGACTTCATCAAATTATCATTTCTCCCGCACCTCCTCACACAGGATGCAGGCAACATACTCCATCCAGATTCAGAGACCTTGCATCTGACAGTGTGGAGAATCTCCCCGCTATCGAGGAGGTCCTAGACAACGCTAGAAAACCTTCCACAACTCTTCTATATAGTTACAAATGGAAGAATTTCCTAAAATTTGCCTAGACCAGACATCTGGAGACTTCTCCTGTCTCATTATCGACTTTACTCCAGTATCTACGTTACCTTTTTGACCACAATTTGACTATTTCGACCCTCAGGGTCTATATTGCTGCGATTGTTTCGTTCCAGCCTAGAGAGTCAGAATCAGCAAAACTGTTCTCTCACCCTACTCTAAAGTCTTTCCTCAAGGGGCTTAATAACATCAGACTGCCTATTAAGCCTCCAACTCCTCACTGATCCCTTCAATTAGTTCTGCGTGCTCTTATGCGACCTCCCTTTGAACCTATGGCCACATGTGACCGTGTATTTTTCTGTTTCCATATTATAAATATATTTTGCCACTAGTAAATTATTCTGGCATATTTGGAGCACAAAAATATATGCAGATCAAGAGTAGGGGAAACATGGCATATGGGCTGCATATTCCCCCCCAGGACTGAAACATCTAATATTCATTCTTCAAACTGGAGTGAATATATCACTGCTCCCCAAAAAAGTTTACTTCCTGCAACATGTTATTTCATGGGCACTCCAGATCTCTTTGATCTTGGTGACACTTTATCAGCATCCAGGACCATAGAGCTCTGTCTTAATTGCTGCCGTGGGATGCTGTTTTGTCTTCCTCCTCCATGTTGTAAGGGTAAAAAAATAATGAAAAAAAGAGAAATCATTAAGACATGGGAAATGGGGGAAGGGTGATGACAGTTAAGTAATTATATTGTAAGTAATAATGAAGAAATAAAGTAGGTGGGTTGATAAGAGGAGGAATAGAATGAAAATTAAAGAAGCATGCTAGTAAAGACTAATAGAAATGGTTGTTTAGGGTTTGGCCAGTGGCCTAGTGTGGGAAATGGTTCTGATCTCAAAGAAGTTGCGCACTCTCAGTCTTAGATGGGATATTATAGATTTTGCATATTGACCTAAATATTTCAGTACTTCATATTTTTCCAGGATATAATCACAATAATAAATATTACTAGCAGGCATTAAAATACACTAGGTTCTACCTGGTGTGGCTTTGTAATAGGGAAGAGCACTTCCATATGTGAAGTGAACACATTTTACACAGCCCATCTACCGCAGCCAGATAGAGAAGTTGCTCTTGAAAATTAGCACACCTTCCAGAAGATAACAGATTATAATTTGGAGTGCATTAGAGTTAGCCACCCTTAGATGAAATACTTGTTGAACTTGTTACATGGGAGCAGGAAAGATCTGTCTTTGATGGTTTGAGCAAAGTGATGATGGTGTGGGAGGCTTTTCCCTCTTAAGTACATTGATTAACTCAGATGTTGTAATGGCCGAAAAGGACGCAAGAACTATTGAAGCCAATAACACTTTGCATATGTTTACTCAGAAGCAATCTCCACTGAATTCTATAGGCCTTAATCTAGAGAAGTACACACTTAAGGCTGTAATACTGAACACACTGAGAAGGAATTATGCGCCGCTGCATGCACAGAATTATGGGACTTACTCTGAATGGTCATGTATATAGGATTTTAAAAGTACTTATGATTAATCTTGGATAGAACTGGGCCAATTGTTTCCTAATTTTATTTTTTAGTAATTCCAATTTACCAAATTGCTTTGGAAGTAGTTCTAGGACCAACTTTCTTGGAATATATTTCCCTTCTTGTCTTTTTCTCTGTTCAGCTGATCAATGTATTCCTGCTTTGATTATTAATATTCAGTATTTTCTTGAGTGTGGTGATCAATATGTTTTGAGAAACAAAATGCTAAATTTAAAGAGAGAGGAAAGCAAATCTTGCTTCATGGTCCAAAAGAATTTATGGACATATTTGCCTAGATAAAATTGTCCTTGAAACATAGCTATGCTTCAGTCATGTTGTGAGTGTGCTCTTTCAAGATAAAAATGTCAAATTATGTCCCTGAATCACAAATGCCTTTTAAATTTCTTTTAAAGTAACTCTTCAGAATGCAGCATTTCTACTTCACAAAGTGGATGTGAGATTGAAAGACTGCTGTAGAAGCAGATCTGATTACACAAGATTGGGCCAAAGCCATTGCTGTGGTTCCATGATCATGGACACCTCTGCCATCTGGTTGCTTATCTAATGGCATGGCAAATTCTTGAAGCTAGTGGTCTTAAGATTCCAGTCTGTTTGGAAGTTACACCTTGTAACATGAAGACTACTCCTGCAATTTAAGATATAACACAGGTTGCCTTGTTGGCCATTAGTAGTAGATAAAAGCATTCGACTCATGGGTAATGAATAACATCCTCTTATTGCATCCCATGTTCTTATGCTGAGCCATACAGAGCCCCTTTTCAGGCTATGTGGCACCAGAATGTACCTGATGTACTCATTCTTTCATGGCATACAAATGCATAAGCTATGAAGCAGTGATGCTGAAAATGTGATCATCCTAATTTGAAACATATATATTCAGTAAATGGGTAGCGAAGACTGGAATTGCTGTATTTATGGACTGTATCAATTCCAGTCAGTTCTTTTCTACAGTAAGACCACAATTTTGAAATCATTTGTGATTTTGTGAAACAACTATGTTAAGAATTGAACTAGATGAAAAACCTGAGCTGCAGTTTCCAGAGGATTGCATAATCTGTGAACCAAATGAGATTATAGCAATGTTTAGAATGATACTCAGTGATTTATTGAAAAAGATTTTTCACCTCTTCTCGTGTAGTATGCGTAATATATTAGATATAACAATAAATTATTTGCAAATTCTTATTAAACAACAGCAACCTTTCTGCAGGCACTTTCACTTTATAAACTGAAATCATAGTTCCATTGTGACTATGGGAATAAAATAGAGTTTGTGTTGCTGTTCTGATGCTAAATACTTTTGCTTGGGAATAAACAAGAGTGCTGTAATAGAAAACAGCTTTTTCTGTTGTGCTGTTTCTGAGAGTCATCATTGGAGTAGGAAACACAACAGCCACAAGATTGTTTTTGAATAGACTTTCACTCCAGCATTATTGTAATGCCAGGAATACATTCTAAGTACTGAATCTGAAGAGTTTCACCTATTCCTTTATAGACAACTGCCTTAAACTTACTTCTATTCACATACATTAATGCAGTTCTTTCGTACTCCTTCAGCTCGTTCCTCCTTTTAAACCTCAAGTAACGTCTGAGACAGACACCAGATATTTTGATGAAGAATTTACTGCTCAAACTATCACAATAACACCACCTGAAAAATGTAAGTACCTGTACCTCAGAAGTATTTAATCATCATAGTGCAGAGGAGCAGAAGAATGTATGTATATAAAATGAAACAATAAAGTGCAGTTTTCAAGGACCATGTCTCATGGTTCAAGTAACTGCTTTCTCTTTCCTTTTCCTCTTTTGCTGCTGAAAACCCTCTCTAGTTGCTCTCATGAACACGGGACGTTGTTGTACATGGCTGCATTGGAGGAATGTCATTCCCTAATGTTAATGGAAAAGTTTTTCTTGGATAAGAGCTCTCCTTGAGTATGATGCCTCAGCCTAATAGGCAGCAACATGCAACACAACTCCCACTGGTTAGGAGGGTCTTCCCAAACCTACTGGAGAAGGTTTTCAGAAAGTACAAGGAACTGCAAGGGGAAGAAGGGATGAGACTAAACAGTTGCATGAACTGTCTTCGATTTACAGAACTATTGCATACAAATAAAAAATATAAGAGACCTTTTAACAGCAGTTCCCAAGAGGATAGCCATGTAAGTACCTGTTGCTTTGCATAAGAAAATTTGTACCTTTCAGTTCATTCCTAATGTCACATTCCCAGGGGGTTTCAACAGGCAAAAGTCCAGTGAGCCAACCCAATATCAGAAGTCCAGAAAATGCAAAGCAGATACCAAAATGTCAAAGCCAAAACACAAACCATAGTCAGAAGCCATAGTCCAAAGCCAAGGGTCCAGAGAACAAGGTCCAAGATAAGCAGGAGCGTGGATGCAAGCCAGAGTGTTGACTTGTTGCTTCCACAAACTTCCAAGCCTCTGGGTGCAGATTTTATAGCAGCAGCAGTCATCTAAACCAGTGGTTCTTAACCTTTTTGAAAGAAACGCCCCCTTGAGCCATTGAGGAAGTTATCATCGCCCCCTCCCCGCGGTGATGATATCTTATTTATTTATTTATTTATTTATTTATTTATTTATTTATTTATTTATTTATTTATTTATTTATTTATTTATTTAAGACACTTAAATCCAATGACCCCTGAAAACAAAATTAAATTCCAAGAAAATGAAATGCCCCCCCAAAAGTAACATTTAATGATTTAGTTGCAAGTGAATTTTAAGACGCAAAAAGAAATATAAAAAGGGCATAAAAACAAATGCAGGAACTAAAAATTTCAAGACAAAAAGTCTGAAACTAAATTAAAATTGGAGGAAAATATATATTCATGCATACTGTAAAAAGGCTGCAGCCATCTTCACAGGTTTGGCTTGCTCCAGTGTCCCCCTACCGCCCCCCTTCTGCTCCAGCTCCCCCATGCCGCCCCTTTTCGTTCTACCGCCCCCCTGAAAAATGAAACCGCCCCCTGGGGGGCATTATCGCCCACGTTAAGAACCACTGATCTAAACACTTCATCCTGCTAAAACTCAGGTCTAGTCAACCTGATGTTCTTATGGAAAGCATTCATGTGAGCCACTGATCTTTGTGTCATGAGTCCTTGCCGAAGGTTATCCCTCACTCTGGCTACTGGGGGAGGAGAAATCTGATGGTGATTCAGCTGTCTGTGATTCTGATTGCCCAGCATTTTCCTCAGCTGTAATTAACCCCTCAGATTCCAGATCTTCGGCTGAATTCACGACACCTAACCAGCAAGTGAAGAATCCTTGCTATCATTCTCAGGTATTTATTTATTTATTTATTTATTTGATTTATATCCCGCCCATCTGGTCTATATGACCAGATATACCTGTGGTGCTGGCTTGGTGCATGTGCACACAGCACTGGGAATCACAGCAAGGACTTTTTATTTGCCAGTTAGAAATGGATTGAAAGTTTTGAATTTTATTATGTTATGCAACAGGATTTCTGCCAGTCTACTGTAGCAAACTACTGTATCCTAGTTTGTTTATACAGTATTGGAAATGAAGACAGCACTTCATGGATCTTATAGAGTGGGCTGCAGTCCATCAAAGGTTGTGCAAAATAATACTTCAGGATTTTTAATGTGCCTCAAGACTATTTTTCAGAGGGTGGGAGAAGGATGATCAGACCATGCATTTGAAGACTGATGCCATTTTGGTAATCAGCTGAAAGTGAATTTGAGAATTTATTTCACAAACTGCAAATTATTGCAGTTATACTAAAAATGAATGTGAAAAAACTCAAAGACTGCCATGGTGGAAGTCATATATTTCAGTACAACAGAGCAGTTCATAATACATGCCAAACTATGAGTATTGGTTAGACATCCTGTTGACACAAAGCCAGTACTAAATTAGAGATGGGCACAAACTGGTTTGTGATGGTTCATGGTTTGTGGCTACCCGCATACCATAAACTATCATGAACCACCCCAAAAACAAACTGGTCCACAGTTTGTTTTTGGGTTTGTGCTAGAGAGGGCTACCTGGTCCTACACCTCTGTCTCCTCTGCTGCTGCTATGGGCTGCTGCCTCTGCCTCCTTTGCCACTACCGTGGGCTGCCTCTGGTGGTGGCACAGGCAGCAGGGTCAGGCATCAGGACCAGGTAGGTGGAGGGATGGAGGCAACAGGAAGTGGAATAGTGGGCCATCCTGTTTTGCTAGAGCAAAACAAAGCACCAAGAGGGAAAAAATTGTTCTTTGTTTTGCTGTGGCAAAACAGGTTCACCAAACCAGGTCACAGACAAAGCCACGAACCAGCCTGGTTCATCAGTTTTTCCCATTCATAGTTTAGTTCGTGCTCATCTTGGATGCATATTGAGCTCTCATAAAACATTGTGATAGGATTCTTTCATTCACACTGCATGCTCAGCATGACAGTTTAATCATGCTGCTTAAAGGTTAAAACAAGTATTTCCTAAATTATTCTTCAGCCTCACCAGATCTTTTAAAAAATGTATTAGGGAATATAAGTGTGATATTTTGAGTTTAAATGTTATTATTGTTTTTTGTTAGTTGCTTCTGATGGTTGTAGTGTATATAGAAAAAAAATGAAAAGTTGAACATCCCATGCAGGGTTGTGAACTTTTCAGTTGGTTAGGCTAGCCAGAGGAGATATTTATGTCATCTTTCTATGACTTTTAGAAATGATCAATACAGTAAGTACATGTTGTATTGAAAAGAAGATTGGCCAGAATCCTGGTGTTTTAGCATAGTAAATTGCACTAAAGTAGGCCCATTTAATCAGTGGGGATTAGGCATGCCAATTCCTCCATAAATTCCTTTGGTTCAAATAGGTAAAGGTAGAGGTTCCCCTTGACATTTAGTCCAGTTGTGTCCAACTCTAGAGTGCGGTGCTCATCCCCGTTTCCTAGCCGTAGAGAGTTTCCATGGTCTCGTGGCCAGCATGACTATACATGGAACGCTGTTACCTTCCCACCAAGGTGGTACCTATTTATCTGCTCGCATTTTTACATGCTTTTGAACTGCTAGGTTGGCAGGAGCTGGGACAAGTGACGGGAGCTCACTCTGTCGCGTGGATTCGATCTTACGACTGCTGGTCTTCTGACCTTGCAGCACATAGGCTTCTGCAGTTTAACCCACAGCGTCACCAGGTCCCTTTGGTTTAAATAGGCCTACTCCAATAACAATTTCTTATATTAAAGTAAACAGTAATTTGAGTAGGGCAATTTGAATCAGTGGAACTTACAAAGGAGCTGAGTCACTATGTCTTCGTTGATTCAACAGGCCTAGGCTACTACAATGTTCTATTCTAAACTAGTGGTTCTTCAACGTGGTTCTCCATGAATCCACACTAGTGGGTTTAGACAGCGCCTGCGCTGGCTTCTCGGAATTTTCTAGAGCTGTAAGAGAAAAGTAACAATGTTTGAGGCTACCCTTTACCGCGCATGTCTAGCCCGCCAACGGCTCAGTTCCATTTTTCCGCCAGTGAAGTTGGGACCTCTCGTTAGAGCTTCGCCTTCTTAGTTCGTTTTTTAGCGAACTATTTTTCTTCTATTCCCTCGGCTACCCTGACTTTCGGACTGTTTTTGACTACGCTTTTGCCTCTGCTGATTTCTTCGGTGAACTGTGCCTCTATCCGGCTCTGATTGCCTTAGGCGGCCTCCCGCTGGGGCCTGATAGGCCTTAACGGGCTCCCCGCTGAGGCGCCACGCGCCTGCAGGAATCTTTCAA